>NC_046323.1:11047453-11647453 GCF_009819535.1 Lacerta agilis | reverse complement strand
CTGCGGCATCAGGATACGGTTTATTGTCCGTGTGGAGGAGATTGCCAAGTGTTGTGACAACAGAACACAAGAAAATGCAGAAAAGTGTAGAAAATCACTAGTATATCCTGCACGCGTTTTTTCTCACTTGTATGAAGATGTCTACTTCTTGCTGAGTCTCTTCTGTACCGATAAGATACACCCTTACTGTATTACTCCACAAAGAGTGGGAAAACAAGGGAGTGACCTGCAACAAACTGGCGACAGCTGCATCCCAGTCATCTGCAAACAGCAACACATAAGAAAAGGCAACACACAAATACACATAGTTAGCCAATTTAAAACAACCAATCAGCTCCCAGTCAACCCCTCCCACCTAGTTCTTCCAACAACCACAGGGGACAGTAAACAGTTGGCCTGGCCTGTCAATGTTGTAAGGCTGGAACTTAAGGGCCACAAAATGTTGCTCATTTATCAATATTTCTTTAAATTGAATGTCACGTTTCGAAGCAGCGAATGAAAATATCCTGTACTACCAAGTACATATGCTCTCTTTAAAAATAAAAGAAGTCACTTTAGGTGGCTTCACACAGAGAGGTAAAGGTAAAGAGTAAAGGGACCCCAGGCTATTAGGTCCAGTCGCGGACGACTCTGGGGTTGCAGCGCTCATCTTGCTTTATTGGCCAAGGGAGCCGGCGTACAGCTTCCAGGTCATGTGGTCAGCATGACTAAGCTGCTTCTGGCGAACCAGAGCAGCACATGGAAATGCCGTTTACCTTCCCGCAGCAGTACCTATTTATCTACTTGCACTTTAACGTGCTTTCAAACTGCTAGGTTGGCAGGAGCAGGGACCAAGCAACGAGAGCCAGTGTGGTGTAGTGGTTAAGAGAGGTAGACTCATTATCTGGGGAACCGGGTTCGTGTCTCCACTCCTCCACATGCAGCTGCTGGGTGACCTTGGGCTAGTCACACTTCTCTGAAGTCTCTCAGCCCCACTCACCTCACAGAGTGTTTGTTGTGGGGGAGGAAGGGAAAGGAGAATGTTAGCCGCTTTGAGACTCCTTCGGGTAGTGAAAAGCGGGATATCAAATCCAAACTCTTCTTCTTCTTCTTCCCATCACAGGGATTCAAGCCGCCGACCTTCTGATCGGCAAGCCCTAGGCTCTGTGGTTTAACCCACAGTGCCACCCACGTCCCTCACACAGAGAGACAGAAACGCATATGACTTTTGAATTTAAAAAGTGATCAATCAATCAATCAATCTTTATTATATCACCAGTTTAAACCTCAATTGCCACTACAGGTCATCTGCAAAGAAGCTGAAATTTGTAGGTGATATAACTAAAACACTGGTGAAAAGATGACTTGTTCTGTAGGTCAACTCCGCATTTCAGCCAAAGTTTGTCTTGAAGTGATACAACACTGCAAGATTTTTGTCTCGGGTCTTTTTAAATTTTAATTACTCTTGCTTCAGAGAGAACCAACCCCTTACCTCTGTTGACATTTGCAAATGGCCCTTCCACATCTATGGAGCTATGTGCAAACTCAGGGCCTCGGAAGGACTGCTGGAGCTGTATCATGCTGCCCATGGAAGGCTCACTTCCCAAAGCTCCGCCAGTCCAATACTCGGTCTGAGCTCCAGTGGCTTAAAAATGAAACAAGCATTTACTGATGGATACCGGTACCTATTGTTTACATAGACTGGTCATCAATTACCTAGTCATTTAGGCGACATGCAACCATTTAATCAGCATAACATAAATCAAATGATGAATTATCAAATTAGGTAACGTACAACAACAGCTTAAAATGCAATCAGATTATTATCATTGTATAACCCAGGCTAGCTTCTGGTGTTGATGTAATAATATCTTGGGTGATCGGCCATTAAGGGAAACAAAGGAAAGGCGCTCTGTGGGAGATGGCAAATAGTTAGAAGGACAAAGCGTGAGTTTAGGAGTTGAGTTGCAGTGATGTGACCTAGAATTAAATCAGCAAGCTGGAGAGTCAGAACAGTATTTGAGAGCAATGTTCGATTTCTGTTTGAATCCAAGACTGCAGCTGTAGGAAAATCAAGACCCTTTCGGGGTGTTAATGCTGCGACCCCTCCATCGTAGACTCAGGTGGTATTTATGTGTAGATAAAACTTTATATCATAAAGACACCTCAGTCTCTGCTGTGCCTCATTTCCAAAAGGAAACATGAACGCCAAGGGAAGTGCCTAAGACCCATGGAACTTTGCGCCGCTAGGAGTTTGGGGTGGGGTGCAACATTACATTTGGGGGCCAAATAGCATCTTTTGGCAGTGGTGCAGGTGATGATCACTATACAGTGATACTACAAATTGAAATGGCTTCTGTGATGAGTTTGTGGGTGGGTAGTAATTTAGCAGATTATCATTGTTTAAAAGTTAATATTATGTAGTGGGTTTTTTTAATCCACCAGGAATGGAAGCCAATAGATTTTTGTCTATCTTATGCTACACATTTATATACACACACCCCCCCCCAAACACACACGACTGGCAAAAGCAGGTTAAAATTCTTACCGGTAACCTCAGTACAGCTGTCATCTGAATCCGACTCCTCAGGATCAAAGACTTGGATGCCTTGAGCCTGCAGCCTCTGCAGTTTTGCCTCCAGATCCCGCTTAGCCCTCAGTAAATCCTGAATTTCATTTTCCTTGGTTTCTCTAAAAATCTATATTAAAAAAGTAAGGTTAACTATATGAACCTAACAACCAGCCAGAATTTACAGCTGTTATAAAACACCACTTAATAGTATGTGAGAGTCCTTTCACACTGGCATGAAATGAACATCCGCTGGGACAGTCCGATGTGCGAGTGACAGGACCCTCAGCCCCCACCACATTGCAACGCGAAAGAAAAGAAGGGAAATAAGTAGACACAAATGGGAACTGCAACAAAATCTTGCAGTGTGGAGTGGCCCTGTTTAGGGGGTTTCGACCACTTTTCCGTCTTCAAAATGCTCCATTTGATTCCCTCCCTCTAGTTTTGTGTTTTCTCCCATCAACGGACACTCAGAATACATGTTCAGTGGCCATTGAGTTGCGAGGGGGGGGAGGTCCCCCCTGCATATTCCACAAGCATATTGATACCTCCTTTTTGTTTCTCAGCGGCCAGTCCTGGTTTCAAAGCTACCTGCACTCAGCACCGGAATTGGCTGTTAGAAGGAGCAATTTACCTTGAACTGCCTCTTGACTTTGTCCCGGTCGTGTTCGAATGTAGCTGCTCTCTCCATGGCTTGATATTTGGCCTCTAGAGCACTTTCTTTCTCCCGGAGTATCTTTTGGTAGGTTTTCTGAAGTGCCTAAAAAAAGACCGGTGTTATATATATATTTCTCCCTAGGGTGAAAAATTACAGCTAAGCAATGGTTTTGACTGTTTAAGTGTCAGAATAGAAAAATTGGCAGCTTGCATGAAGCTGCTCTCCAAGTCCAAAGCGGTGTTGTTGTTGTTCTTCTTGTTGTTTTATTACGTTTGGTCTTGTAAACCTATGCCTCTTTTTACCAGCCCATGGTGGCTGCCCCAACCTTTCCCGTTACCTGCAGCTCTGCCCGAAGCCTCTTGTTCTCCTTATCCAGCTTGTTCTCCTTTTTCATCATGGAGGCCACCTCGTTGTTCTTGCTGATGCGGAAGATCTCGTACTCCTTTTTCAGGCGCTCATACTCTGCCATGCATTCCAGCTCCTGTACGGACGCTGTGGACTTGAAGCTGGCTCCGATGAGGCCTCCAGGCCGCGACGTCCCTACACGGCGGAAGGAGCTGCGCAGGAGGCGGGCTTTGGGTTTCACCTCCACGGGGATCTCACAAGCTTCACCACCACCTCCCTCATACGTGTCTTCAATCACCTCCCCAACTGTGCCGATTGGGTTCACCAATGATGAAGCAGTCCCCATAGCTCCTTCCTCAACCCCGTATCTTCTTGATGGAAGTTACTGCCTTACTCAAAGGCCACACCAGAATGCCAGGCATTCACCCATCCTCAGTATTTATGCCAAGACCCGCAACTGCAGCTTTAAAGCTCTGTGCCAGCCCTATAGCCACAGATCGACCTCCTTCCTCCCATTCCACTTAGCCATGAACTGTTCCAAGATTGTCCGGCTTCAGCTAGCCAGCTCTTTAGGTTCGCAACGCGGCCAGGGTTTTCTAATGCACAGTCTTCGGGGCGCTGCATCTTCTACATATTCAACAGGGAAATATTTTTTTAAAAATTTGCAAATGAGCACGTACAGATGAAGAATGACAACCCTACTCCCCCCTGACAAAAGTTGTTTTATTATTATTATTTTCCTTAAACCTCAACACACTGGATTCTCCTCCTGGTCAATTCTTACACCACCCAGCCCAGATTGCAGCCACATGGTAAAGATTTTGTGTGTCTAGCCATCAGTACTACCACACCCGACTTCTGAATTTACCCAGCCAGCTGACAATCCCTGACTCACCGGTCATAAATGTCTCCTGAAACAGTCTTCCTTTCGGTCCACTTTGATCCCCGGCACCGGCTGACAGAACAGCAGTGCGCAACCCTTAGAGACACTTACCTGAGGGGCAAGTTCGTGTGAACTCAATGGGGCTCCCTGCTGAACAGACAAGCATATAGGATTTTGCAGCGCAAAGCCCCTTCCTGTCCCGCGCTCCTCCCTAATAGTGCACGCTTACTAGGGGGGCGAGTCCCGTCGACTCGCAAGTAAACACGCGCGCAGGGCCGGGCTGCATTCTGACGTGACTTTCCTAAAAGGCTGAAACCCTCCTACCATCCCAGGGATGACCCAAGACTGCCAAGTCCAGTCAATATCTCCACCCCTCTAGCCAAAAGGGCCTTCGCCTCCTTTGGTAAACTAAAACAAAAGAAGCGGGTGCAAACGGGGGCCCAAGTGAAGTCAGAAGGGCGGGGGAAGTCGCCAAAAAGTTTCCCAGAGAGCCCGACGCAGAAGGCAGGAGGGGCCAGGCGCTTGACTGCCTTCCTCTGACTGACTGACTTTTTGCAGCTCCCTCGCTGCTTCCCGCAGCAACGGAGGGGGAGAAAGGAAGGAGGGAAGGGGAAAGAGGGAGAAGGAGGAGGAGGCAGTGACGTGGCTGCTTCTCCCTCCCTCCCTCCCTTCTGCCTCGGGCAGCGGACGGAGGCGCCGCTGAGGGAAGAAGGCGCAGCGCCGGTCTCTGCGCTCGCTCTTTGCCTCGCGCGGCTCCTTCTCTTTCTCCCCAACTCTCGCAGCTCAGCCCCATCCGGAGGGTTTGCAGCTGCTCAACGGCCTCGGTGTGCTTGAATCACAGAGTCGCAGAGTTGGAAGGGAACCCCAAGGGTCATCTAGTCCAACCCGCCCGCCACGCAGGAATCTCAGCTAAAGCATCCAGGACAGATGACCATCCAAGCGCTGATTAAGAAAACGTGCAAGGAAGGAAGAGTCCACAACCTCCCGAGGAAGACCTGGTGTCTGTGACACACACACACACATATATATATATATATATATATATATCACTCAATGTAAACTAACTGTGAAAAAAAGACTTATGAATTGATAGGTGTTCCTTTTATCTATTTTGTAACACACAGAGAGAAAATCCTTAACAAAAACTAATTTTAAAAAAGTTCTGCCTGATGTTTAGTCAAATCCTCAAAGCCATGTGGCAAAGCACTTTGCTCCCCCAACACCACCCAAGATCCTGGGAACTGTAGGTTAAAGGTGCTGGGAATTGTAGCTCGGTGAAGGGTAAACACTGGTGCACAGGATTATTTGGGTGAAGTCATGTGCTTTAAATGGATGGGTGTGACAGTGGCTCAGATTTTTGGTGGAAGAACAAAGCGCATGTTTTTTGCACTTCTCACTGAAATCAATGGGGGTTTTTTCGGAACAACCAAAGGAGGTAGCCCATTAATTACAGATTATGTACTTTAAGAGGCTTCATTGAGCACAATTGTAAACTGGCACATAAGAAAATGGCTGCTTCCTAAACATAACCTAGCAGATGATTTTGCTGTGCAAATAGGGCTCCACATGCTGTTCTCTGAAGTGCAGTGCAACCTCGTCCAGGGAAACATGCCACATGTATTATTCATCCATGCAAAATGAAGGTAGATTTAGAGCTTTGATTGTGAAAATAAAATTGCTGCGATCATTCACACATATCCCAATGCTGTTTGTTAGTAGGGAAATTACCCAGACCGCAGAATTAAGCAGATGTTCGGTTTGCAAAGCGTACCAACCCAGCAGCTGGCCACATTAGTATTTCAGAAGAATTTCTTACAAAGAGGTATGGAAATTAACAAAGAAATAATATGCATCTGAAAGTAGACTTTTAGAGAATGGACTGCTGGGTTACTAATTTCCATGATAGGGATTTACACCCAAGTGCTATCCTTTCACCATTTCATTTATGAATTTTTTTCCAGAAAATAGGGAACCCGTTACAATGGCATTATTAGCAACTGCTTTAGATAGGCAATACAATACAGCCTTTTAAAAATACTGTGCTGCATGCAAATGAATATGAATTCAAATTGGGACAAACCAAATTGTGTGGGTGATGGTCAGCAGACCACTCATACTTGGCCCTGGCATTCTTGGCATCTGTCCTGACAGGAGTGACCTTGCAGCCTCAGCCTCAGGCTTTTTTATATAAGTAGTTCTGGCCCACAACACTCCAAACAGTACTGGTTGGTTGGTTTCCAGCCACTATTTCATTTCCCACAATTCCCCAAACAATTGGGGGAAAGTATAGGAAATTACCAGTAAAAAGGTGGCTTGCAGGAAAGCAAGGGTATTTTGGGAAATGATACGTGATTAGATTTTTTTGGGGGGTGGGGGTGGGGGTGGGAAGATGTTTAAATTGAGTATATCAAAAAAGCATGAAGCATTTCTGTTAGGGATTATAGGGGCAGAAAAAATGTTAAAGATTTTTTAATGTATATAGCAACAGCAGCTAGGATTCTTTATGCACAGAAATGGAAGGGAGAAGAAGTTCCTACCAAAGAAGAAGGGATAAGTAAGATAATCGACTATGCAGAACTGGCAAAATTAACAGCAAAATTAAGAGAATCTAATACTTTCTTGGGCTCCATGATCACTGCGGATGGTGACAGCAGTCACGAAATTAAAAGACGCCTGCTTCTTGGGAGGAAAGCAATGACAAACCTAGACAGCATCTTAAAAAGCAGAGACATCACCTTGCCGACAAAGGTCCGTATAGTTAAAGCTATGGTTTTCCCAGTAGTAATGTATGGAAGTGAGAGCTGGACCATAAAGAAGACTGATCGCTGAAGAATTGATGCTTTTGAATTAAGGTGCTGGATGAGACTCTTGAGAGTCCCATGGACTGCAAGAAGATCAAACCTATCCATCCTTAAAGAAATCAGCCCTGAGTGCTCACCGGAAGGGCAGATCCTGAACTTGAGGCTCCAGTACTTTGGCCACCTCATGAGAAGAGAAGACTCCCTAGAAAAGACCCTGATGTTGGGAAAGATGGAGGGCACAAGGAGAAGGGGACGACAGAAGATGAGATGGTTGGACAGTGTTCTCAAAGCGACTAGCATGAGTTTGGCCATACTGCGGGAGGCAGTGAAAGATAGGCGTGCCTGGCGGGCTGTGGTCCATGGGGTCACGAAGAGTCGGACACGACTGAACGACTGAACAACAACAACAAAAATGATGAGTGTTTTATGGAAGAATGGATGCCTTTTTCGGACTACTGAAAGAAATATTATAGTATGATGAACTCGTGGACAGGATTTGAGCTATGAGCAACTGAAGTAATTGGATTGTAATATTGTAGTTTTGATTTGATAGATAGAAGATAGGGTGTAGCAGAAGGGGAGAAACAACAACTGCATGGGAAATGGGGTGAGAAGTTGACAAAAAGAAAAAAATGAAATTGTGTTTTGGATGTTGAAACTTAATAAAAAAAATGGGGGTGGGTTGTGGAAATTAAAATGGTAGCTAGACTTACCCACCCAGTGCTATTTGGTACACAGCTCTTGCCACCACTGCCAACTAAATCCACTAGGTGATGGACCCCTATTCAGACACTCCTCAACCTGGAACCAGATCTAGTGGTAGTGAGGAATGTATAGCTGAGCATTTACCCCCCCCCCTTCCAAAATCAGTCACGATAATGGATGGCTTTCCCACTACAGGAAAAAAAAGCCTCCTTATTTGCTATGTTCATTTACCAATGGCTTGACACATAACCATATCACATGGCTTGACTACTGCTTTTTGCAGTCTTTGGGCTCCACTGTTTGCGGGTTTCCCCCTCTTTTTGTGCCTTAGGAGACCCCCCCCTTCATTTATTTACACAACTGATAGCAAAGCAGTTCACACAATTGACAATAATAAAATCACACACACACACAAAAAGTGAACGCAAAATAAAATCCAATGAAATATTAAGCAGAACTTCAAAACAAAAATACCAAGCAGTGTGATCAGAAAATTAAGAGCCAGGGGAAACCTAATGAAACAAGTTATTTTTTTAATGTTTTTTACTTATATCTGTTCCATCTGTCTCTTGTCTACCAAAGCTTATGGTGTAATAAACGTATTAGTTTTTTTAAGTGCCAAGGGATGGCCTACCTGCTGTTTTTTACTAAAACAGATTAACTTGGTTTTCCATCTAGAATACGCCTGTTTTTGAAACTCAAAGAATTTAGTGACGATTTCAGCATTTGGACATGTTCTGTGTAAAGGATGTGTGAGGTTTATCAAACCACCTGTTGTAAGAGCCTATTAGGAATCGGAGAAGCTGCTCCAAATACTCAGGAAGTTGAACATCTAACCCTTTTCATCTAATGATACTACTAGCTCTTTGGCCCGCTCCCACTGCCATCTGGGTTCCGGCAGTAGGTCAGAATTGGCCCTCCCTATGATGCTGAACTCCGCAACGCCTATCATCCCTGGCAGGAGCTGATGGAAATTAAGAGTCGAATGTCTGGAAGGTCACAGGTTCCCCTCTTCTCCTGTAGGTCAAGACTGACTAGTCAGGACTTTTCAAGAGGCAGTCAGTCAGCAAAAGCCCAATGGCCAACCTTCTTGCATCCCAAGGTTTCCTGTTTCCCCACTATCTCCACAGCCGTCCCTCAGGAGAAGTGTGACAACATGTAGCTCCTTCCAGCCAAGGAAGGACCACAGGATCTGAGTGACCTTTTCAATGCTGGTTTTTCTTAAGGGCTTCTGGAGCAACCTGTTTAGGGTAGTCTGGGGAGAGGTTCGCTGATGGGATTCTATGTTTTCTCCGATTCCATTTATGCTCTTTCCAGCCACCAAGCATCCATGTCCTATTTTACGCAGGACAGCCCTCTGTTTGAAGATCTTTCTGTTCCATATCAGGTTAATGATCAAAAACCCTAAGAAGGGAGAGCAGATGGAGCCTTGAAATTGCCCGTCAACACTTAGCACCTAGATAACAGAATGAGCAAGCACACACATCATCCAGTCACACAGTCTTGCTCACTAGTGTGAAATATATTGTACCTCTATTTAGAATATAGTAATTATGTCTGTAACATAGTTATAGATGCAAATTAGCATATGGAAATTTTGTGCAAAGCTGTGCCCCTTTTTTGCCCTCTCTTTTGCTGATGCATACCCCCTTCTTTGTGAGTGTGTTAGGGGCCGCAGGAAGATGGAAATGAGTCACCAGTTAATCCGCTCTAGTTTTCCCTAGTAGGGATCTGGGCAAAAGTGCAGCCAGTACAGTCGTACCTCGGAAGTCGAACGTCTTGCAAGTCGAATGTTTTGGCTCCTGAAAGCCACAACCCTGGAAGTGATTGTTTCGGTTTGCAAACCTCCTTTGGAACCTGAATGTCCACCGTGGGTTCCATCCATGGGTTCCGATTGGCTGCAGGAGCTTCCTGCAGCAACTGGAAGCCTTTCCTTGGTTTCTGAAAAATTTGGAAGTTGAACAGACTTCCGGAACAGATTCCATTCTACTTCTGAGGTACAACTGTAGTTGGTTTTAAAACAGCACATTGTAATCTACAACAGTTCCTAAATCTACCCCTTAGAATGTTTATTATATTTATTTGTTGCTTACTACAAAAAGTTGTCCCAGAGTGGTGGGATTTCTCCTTCATTTTTTTAAAAAAGAAATACCTTTATCTAAACCAACTATGCATACAAACAGTGTAAGATTTTGAACTTGTTATGCCTTAGTGCTCAGAGCGAAATAATTAAAAAGCAAGGAATGTGTTGTTATGTCCAAGCTTGGGCTGGGCAATGTTGTGCCTTCCCGATGTTGTTGGTGACAACTCCCATCCGCCCCACCCAACATGGCTTATGGGCAGGGGTGATGGGATTTATAGTCGAAAAACGTATGGAGAACACCGCACTGGCTATTCCAGGTCTTTAAGGATAACCAATTTAAAAAGTGGATGGAAACAATATGCAACTCTGATCAATTTCAAGATTTAGAACTCCTAATTAAACCAATATAAGATTTCGTTTCTACCCTGCAGCTTCACTAATAAAAATGCACAGGACAGCCCTGTGAGCTACCTAAAAAGGTGTACAGTACTGTGCTATTTATTTTAAACAGGTAAATTGTGAATTCAAAGAGTGGTTCTTCGGGCAATGATATCAACACAATTTAAGAAGCAGATGCAGCTTTAGACTGCAGTCTTAGGCGGACTTGTATGAATTTAGTCAGAACAAACATCTGAGTAATAATGCAAATGATCTCATTCCACAAGATCGACAGGGCTGTGACACCGTGCTCTTGAAATTCAACAGCATCTATCACTAGAGGGCAGCAAGACTTAGGGAATAAATGGGGAGTGGCTCTGTGTGCAGAAGGGCAGGTTTTCCAAAGAGATTTTGGAAATTTTGCAGACACACTCAAATTATGGCACAAAAGCAGCAGCCAGAGAGTGCCATTCTTTCTCCCTGTCTGGCTTGGGCTAAGGACAGAAGGGAGAGAAGATCATCTCTTGAACCCTGTGTGGAAGGTGAACAAGGATTGACTGACCAAGTTACCTCTACTATCCTAGCATCTGCAGACAGCCCACCTAGCGCATCTACAAATTCACCTAGTGGCCCTTTGTCAGGTGGGGCACCTAGAAAAAGGAGGTGGATCCCCAGGCACACTGTCCTTCCTTTGCAATCAGGGCCATATTCCCTCCTGAGCAACTTCCCAGGGGCCACATGGCTGTGCCGGGTGGGACTCAAGGAGAAATGCAGCGCAGGTGCAACAAAACAACATGGATCTTTGTGCAACAGGTGACATTCCAGCCGGGCACACACAACTCTCAAGCTGAAGAAAAGAGAGGCGTTGTCACAGTTCAAGAACACATCCCAGCTGGTCAACAGCACATGAAGAAGGTGTGGAGCAGGGGCATTGACATGTGTGACCTGGGAAGAGAGATTATAACCCAAGAAGAGCCCCAAAGCTGGAAAGAAATGTCGGAGGCTCCCAGGTCTAAGGTTGCCTCATAGATGGCAACTCTCAAAGCCCTACGTGGAGAGGCTGGGGATTGAACCTGGGACCTTTTGGGTGCAAAGCAGATTCTCTTACCACTGAGCTAAAGCCCTTTCAATCACTCTTAGGAGCAGAGTTCAAGGCCTAGTGTCTGATTCAAACAGGAACTCTGTCCACCTGTCAAGATTTGTGGGATTCCACTTATTTACCTTAATTGTGACTGATGTCAAGTGCAGAAACAGGTTTGGTTCAAAGTGCTTCTGTTCGCTCTAGACAGACAGCGTGAAGCAAGCCTATCATTTTGACAGCTGCCAAATGCCAAGCAATAATTTGAGTCTTCACGCTATATCCTGTGACTCAGCAATCACACTTGGTTTTGGTCTTGGATAAATCTCTATAGCAGCCTTGCCACACACACACACACACACACACACACACACACACACCTGTTTCATGAACACTGGACCGTCTGTCCAAAAGTGTGTCAGAATTGCATCTATTTCAACAAAATAAAAAATAAAAATCCTTCCAGTAGCACCTTAGAGACCAACTAAGTTTGTTCTTGGTTCAACGTCCCTGTATGCATAACGAGCTGGAAAATATGCAACCGTTTCATCCAGAGTTTGTGCCAGCTTTTCGTAAAAATGATACAATTGGTGTTTTCCCTTATGCAAAGCAAATCAGGTTTTAGGAATCAGCAGGACATCCCTGGTGCTGTTGAAATGTCATGACCCGCTGATTTGCACTGATAAATTAAGCTATAAATTCCCTGGTTGGCCTTAGGCAAGATGCTGTATCTCAGCTGCAGCCCCCCACTGCAGGAACACAGGGCTACAAAATGCTTTTATAAAGAGCCCTGCTGGATCAGACGAAAGGTCCATTTAATTCAGTATTCTTTTTCTTGCAGTGGCACAACAGAGGTATGCTGTCTCTCGAGATTCTGTTTTAAGTATCATGGCCAATAGCCATTGATACACCATGCATTAATTCTCCTTATCCCTTCCAAACCCCTCTAGCCATTGCATCCTGGATTCTATAAATGAATTACTTATGGTGCAATTTCACAGACCCCTTGGCATGTGCCTGAACATGAAGAAGGTTCAGAGTGTGACTGGTGGGAGGCAGTGATGTGCATGTAGGCATTGGAGGAGACGTGGGAGCTAGCAGACATGGATGCTGTATTCCCATGTTCCTGAACTGAACAATAGCTTTTCTGCTTAAGGCCACTTCCTATGTCCCTGTGTTCTCTTCTCCCCACCACCACACGCAGCACCTAAGTGTCATATAAAAACAAAGTGTGCCTTTCCCCCCTTCAGTTATATTGTTTTATCTATGTGCAAATATATGCAAATTCATTCAGTTGATTAACTGAGTTAAACTTATATGATTTAGCCCAGGGGTCAGCAAACTTTTTCAGCAGTGGGCCAGTCCACTGTCCCTCAGACCTTGTGGGGGGCCAGACTATATTTTGGAAAAAAAATAATGAACGAATTCCTATGCCCCACAAATAACCCAGAGATGCATTTTAAATAAAAGCACTCATTGTTCTCATGTAAAAACACCAGGCAGGCCTCACAAATAACCCAGAGGTGCACTTAAAATAAAAGGATACATTCTACTCATGTAAAAACACGCTGATTCCTGGACCATCCACGGATCGGACTTAGAAGGCGATTGGGCCATATCTGGCCCCCGGGCCTTAGTTTGCCTACCCATGATTTATCCCAGGGGTCCCCAAACTAAGGCCTGGGGCCGGATGCGGCCCAATCGCCTTCTAAATCCGGCCCACGAACGGTCCAAGAATCAGCGTGTTTTTACATGAGTAGAATGTGTCCTTTTATTTAAAATGCATCTCTGGGTTATTTGTGGGGCATAGGAATTCATTCATATTTTTTTTTCCAAAATATAGTCTGGCCCTCCACAAGGTCTGAGGAACAGTGTACCGGCCCCCTGCTGAAAGTTTGCTGACCCCTGATTTAGCCCATAACCTATCCTACCTTGGCTTTAAGATCCATCAATGAGGCTCATCTTGTTCTTCTGCCTCCAGATGAAGTATGCAGTTAGTAATCTGAGACAGGGCCTTCTTGGTGGCAGCTCCCCTGGTTGTGAGATGCCGTCCCCCTTGAAGCTTAATAGGCGCTTACATTGCTTGATTTTCTGTGCCACCTAAAGACTTATCTCTTTGTCCAAGTTTCTTCTGGTGGGGAGAGGGGCTGCTATAGTGAGGCCTGGTGCGTTTATATTAAAAGGAGACTGTGTAAGCCTATGGTAAGATTTCTGTGTTGTTTTAATGTTACTGTGCGTATATATAATTGTTCGGCATTTAAGGGCAGGATGGAAATGTTTGCTACTAACCCCAAAATGGAAAACAAGCGAGGTCCCAACTAAAGAAGAATGGCAACTTAAGCTGATGGAATATGCACAGCTTGCAGACTTAACAATATAGAATAAGAGAACAAGAAGAACACACATTTAGAGAATATTGGACAATGTTTATTGAATATATGGGAAATAATTGTGTACAGCTGAAAATGTTGGCAGCATTCAACAGTGTAAATAAGTTTAACAGTGTAAATAAATTCAACAGTGTAAATAAGTTTTGATTGATGTAATAATGGAATACTGAATGGTTTTGTTGTTGTTGTTCAGTCGTTCAGTCGTGTCCGACTCTTCGTGACCCCATGGACCAGAGCACGCCAGGCACGCCTATCCTTCACTGCCTCTCGCAGTTTGGCCAAACTCATGTTAGTAGCTTCGAGAACACTGTCCAACCATCTCATCCTCTGTTGTCCCCTTCTCCTTGTGCCTTCAATCTTTCCCAACATCAGGGTCTTTTCTAGGGAGTCTTCTCTTCTCATGAATGGTTTAGTTTACGTAAAATATGCAGGGATTTATGATATGCAAAATGAACCATGGAAAGAGAAGAAGGGATGTCATTGACATTTTAAGGATGTTTAAATTAATATTCTAAATTGTGAAACAGAAAATTTAATAAAAAATATAGATAGATATGAAATGTTTGCTACTACTATTCATACTAATAATATGATTTATTTATTTAACTAAATTGCAGCTTTGGTTTTTTTTTAAAGAAAAGTCTAAAAGTGGTTAAGGAAGTGGAATTTAATGTCCTGTTTTAGAACAAGCAGTTCCCAAAAATCCTCTTGTGAATGTTATTGTAATAGGTTCTCCATGTCAGACCTACATCTGCCAAGTTAAAACAGTAAATGTGGTTTGTGTCAAGCCTTGGTCACTGCGTGACACACTTTACGAGTCACCTAACTTAGCTTTGTGACAAAATGCTTGAACATTTTTTCCTCCCCCAATATGCCATCAGTAGCATTTTAATTTGATATGGAGCTTATGCCATGAAATGTGTACAGAATTTGAATGATGTGTCCCTATAACAACTAAATTATTGTCTCAGTCCCCGTCCCCGTCCCCCAGGTATAACTGGTTAATATCCAAGGCTTTTTTTTCAGCCGGAACTCTAAGAGAACAAGGGAGTTCATGGTGAGTACTGGCATCCCTTTTTGTAGAAAAATAGCACTTGTCCAATCCAGATGCTTGAATCCCCTGGATGTTAAAAATGAAACAATTCTGAACACCTCAATTACTTGTAAAGCCTAAATGTGATTAGTCAAAAGATCATGGTTAAATACTTTTGCATGAAACAGAGTTAATGGAACCTAGTGTACACTGAGCAGTTTTAAAACCACCACACAATTTTTAGACATCACAGTGGGCAGTCAGGAGGGTAAGAACAGCAAAGGGGCCACCTTACTTTTCTCTGAAACATTTGAAACTGGCTTTTGCATTAACTCTGTAGGGAGAACTCTAGATTGAAAGTGGAAAGGTCTGTGATTACATTTCAGACTCATGCCACAAGACATTTTACTTCAGGAGTGCTGTAGCAATGAACTGTGACCATAGGAAAATGGGAAGTTGGGGTGAAGGAATAGGGAGTTTGAATGGAGGGCAGAGATTTCAGCTAAACGCACAAGTAAATAAGATTCTTTTCTCTCCTCCGTTGAAGGGGGCTATGAAACCCTGAATACAGTCATACCTTGGTTGCTGAACGCCTTGCCAGTCAAACGTTCTGGCTTCCGAACACCACAAACCCGGAAGTGAGTGTTCCAGTTTGCGAAGTGTTCCTTTTTAGGAAGCCAAACATCCAACGTGGCTCCCATGGCTTCCAATTGAGTGCAGGAAGCTCCTGCAGCTAGTCGGAAGCTGTACCTTGGAACGGACTCCCGGAACGGATTAAATTCAAAAACCAAGGTATGACTGTACCAATGAATTCACAAGCTACACTGTTGTGGAATTCTTTATACAGGCATGTATTGGTTTTTAACAACCGAGGCCTGCAGCAAAACATTGTACGTGTCAAGGCTGGCCTGAAACAAGATGGCGGCATCCTCCATTCCAAGTACAGAAGTTGACCAGACTGATAACTGAACCTTACTTCAGCATTGGCCAGTGTCCTCGACCACATCTATAGGCAGCAGGGAGAAATTTGATTCCATTCACATTCAAATTCTTAACTAATCCGCACTTTACGAAACAATACACAAATTGAAACAGAGCCACCCTTCAAAATTCACATCAATGGATGAAGACAGAAAACCTAAATCTTGATTGATTTGATGTTTTTGTTTTTTGTTTTTTATTCAAAAACTGTTGTTATTTTAAAATGGCATCTTCTTAAAAGCCCACCTAGGATTGTCCTCCAACAGTCTTTTAGATTGTTCACATGTCTCATCATATATTGAACACTGACTAACGGCGTTTACCGAAGATCTCGACTGCTATCAAGCTTAGACCCAAGACCACAGTAGCGACTTCCGGTGGAGCTGCGGCCATCGTAGGATCGTGGAATATCCCTTCTGGGTGTTCCGAGCGTACCTGGGGGAAAAGGGGTCGCGCGAAGGCTAAGCGGACCCGGTCACTTCAAGGGGGATTACCTTGAAGTTCAGTGTACCTGGCGGCGTCATTTGCTGTACCCCAGAGCCCGAGGTTTGAGCGCAAACTTCGGGAGAAGGGGTGAGAAGCGGACGCAAGACGGGGACATCGCACCCCCCCAGTAGCGCAAAGCCTCAAGATCCAGATAAAAGCAGCCCGCTTCCAAAACAGAAGAGTAAGAGACAAATGAAGATCGGGGCAACGAGAAAGACCGAGTTGTCCAGAACTCAGGAATTGGCAACGACAGAAATTCGGATGTGAGTAAGAGACGCAAAAAGGGAGTCCGTCTTTACTCTGGTGAAAATGGCGCTGGGCATGATTGTGCAAGACGATCTGGGTACAGCGTTCCTGTAAAGTGAGTTAACTTCTTTTTGACTGGTTGCCCGGGTGAAGATAGTGGACGGGGCAGATCAGAGGAATATAATAATACAAGATAGAAGGATTAGAGTGCACTAGAAACCAAGAAGATCCGGCGGGGGGAAAAGAAAAGGAAAAAAAGTGACTCTTGAAAGACCCTTGAAAGATCTTTAAGGCTTTAAGACTTTAAGACTCTTAGATCGGCTTAGTATCGTGTTAGCAGACCTAAGACTGAAAATCGAAAAAGAGGTTTTGCGTGGCGATACGGAAAAAGGTTGCTTTTGTTTGTGAGAGGCTTTTAAAAGATCTTATAAAGCTGTGAAACTTGAAAACTGTGGAGTCACTGAAGCGATCGAGAGAGAGTTTCATCCCCCTCCCCCCCCCGAGTGTAAGAAGACCAAGCCGACGGGCGGTGAAAAGGAAACAAAAGGATTTTACGGATTATAAAGATTAAGAGGTATCGACCTCTTGGATTACAATCATCGATTGACCGGAGAACAGGGAAGGAAATTGGCAGGGGTCGACCAAAAGTACTGTGGGGGAAAACGGAGATTATTATAATCGTCGGACTGAGTTTCTGAGTGTTGGGAGTTTTTGGGGGAGGGAAGGGGGGCTTGCTTTACAGGTTGGACCTTCGTCGTCGCTGTAGACTCTTGTGGATTTTTAGACTCCTGTGGTTTTCCTAACACGGACTGAAAGAACATTTAGGTGAACTGCTGTTCTTCCTGAGTTATAAAGTAGCAAAAGAGGAGATGAGCTTGTAACAAAGAAATCGAAAGTAACTTCGGGTCTCTGGTGAACAAAGAAATCTAAAGTAAGAGACAGGACAGTTGAACTGAGTAAAAGATAGACACTCTCCAACGCCACCTAAAGGTCAAAAATAGAATATAGGTGAAATTGTAACTGTAATTGTAACTGTAAAGGTTAGATTGAGCGCTGCGCCCCCTGGTGGTTGAAAAATAATAGCAGAAATTAGATCTAGGATTAAAAATGACGGGGAGTAAAGGGAGTACAACACCAGGAGATAGAAGGGCCTCAAAACAAGAGGAAGGAAAGGAATGGGAAGGTTTGTTAGCAGAAATAAAAAAAGAAATAAGACAGAGTGAACAGAATATTGAGAAGAAAATTGTAGATTTGAAGGAATCAATGGATGAGAAATTTGAAAAGGTGGTGGGAGAGTTGACAGAACAGTTAAAAGATTTATCTACTAAATCTAAGACACTAGAAAACTCATTAAAGAAAGTTCAGAAGGAAGTGAGACAATCAAAAAAAGATACAGAAAAAGTGAAAGAAGAAATAGGGGATATGAATAGGGTTCAAGAAGAGATGTTGGACAATTTAGCCATGTTAGAACTAAGGCAAAAACAATTGAACCTTAAATTCCGCGGGATCCCAGTGGAGGTCAACGAGAACATAAGACAAAAATTAGTGTCTGAATTGGCTAGATGGCTAGATACTAAACAAGAAATTGTGGAGTACTCCATTCTAAATGCTTTTAGAATAGGAGTAAAGTCAACGAAAGCAAGAGCTAAAAAATTACCAGGCGATTGCCTGGTAATGTTTAATTCAATGGATATTCGAAATGAAATTTTGAAATTAGGCCATTCACAGAAATTGATAATTGGAGGTAGGGAAATTATCATACATAAAGAAATCCCAGTAAGATTTTTAAAGAAGAGAGAGCCGTATCAGACGTTGACAGGAATTTTAAGGAGAAAAGGAATAAGTTTTCGGTGGGAATTTCCCGAAGGATTAACTTTCTACTTTAAAAATAAGAGATACAAGATCATGAACGTGCAAGAATTAAAGAAGTTCATCAGAAGATACCCAAAGGAGCTGGGATTGGAAGGAGATAAGAAGGAAAAGAAGGTAAAAGAAATAGCAGAAGGAACGACGGAGGAGGGAGCAGTAGGAGGAGTGGAAGAGGAGGAAGAGGAAGAAGAAGGAGAAGGAGAAAGAAGTGAACAGGAAAGTGAAGAGGGAGAAGAGGAAGAGGAACAGGAAAAGGAAGACAGAGAGAACACCAAGTTGTAGAAAGATTCAACAAGAAAACCGGAGTTATGATTTTAAAGCTTCAATCTTGGAACATAAATGGTTTGAATAATAAATGTAAAAGAAATAAAGTTGAACAGGTTTTGAACAAACAAAAGTTAGATGTTATATGTTTACAAGAAACCCATATTGCCAAAAAACATAGAAGAATATTAATAAATAAAAGATTGGGTTTGGATTTTGTGTCGGCGGATAAAAAGAAAAAGCGAGGAGTGGTTCTTTACGTAAAACAGAAATTGGAACCCAAGTTGATTTATAAAGATGAAGAAGGGAGAATAGTAATCGTACAAATATCATGGCAGGGAGAGAAAATACAATTGGTAGGAATATATGCCCCGAACAACAAAAAAGCCAAATTTTATAAAAAGCTCGAGGAAATCTTGCTTGAATTTTCTGACCAAAAACAAATATTAATGGGTGACATGAATGGGGTGGTAAATCCAATACTGGACAAAACATCAAGAAGTTCGGGCTCACAAGGTAAACTGCCAAAGGCTTTCTTTACACTGATAGAAAACTTGAGTTTAATAGACGCATGGAGGGCAAAACATCCGGGGACAAAACAATATACATATTTCTCAGAACCTAACAAAAGTTCAGGGAGAATAGATCATATTTGGGTCACAAAAGGAATGTTATTAAAAGTAAATAAAGTAGAGATCCATCCGAGAACCTTATCGGACCATAATGCCGTATATATGGAATTAAAAGGAGAAGGTGCCAAAACCAGGTGGAGAATGAATGAGAGCCTATTTAATGATGAGAAAATAATAGAAAAGGCAAAAAAGGTCTTAAACGATTACTTTGAACTGAACTCAAATAAAGAAACAGACCTAAACGTGGTCTGGGATGCCAGTAAGGCGGTGTTAAGGGGTTTTATGATATCTCAAGATATTGGCAAAAGGAAAGAAAGAGAGAAGAAGAAGGAAGAAATTTTAAAGGCGCTAGAAGATAAAGAAAGGCAATTAATCTTAAATCCAAAAAATCAAGATTTAAAGCAGAGCATCAAGGGGCTTAAAAATCAATTTGAAATATTAATTAATCAGGAAATAGAATGGAAGCTAAAATGGCTAAGACAAAAGAATTTTGAATATGCTAATAAGTCGGGGAAGCTACTTGCGTGGCAGCTGAAAAAAAGAAAAGAGCAGAGTATAATAAATAAAATTAGAAGGAATGAAGTATTAATAGAAAATCCAAAAGATATTAAAAATACATTCCAAGAATTTTACAAGAATCTATATCAGAAAGATCAAGAAAAGGAAGAAGAAATGGATGTATACCTGGATAAGAACAAACCAAAGGGAATATTAAAAGAAGACCAAGAACAACTGAATATCCCAATATCAGAGGAAGAACTTAAAGGTGCAATACAAAAGTTGAAAGGAGGGAAGGCACCAGGCCCCGACGGCTTATCAGCAAAATATTATAAGGAATTGGCACCGCAGTTAATACCAAGAATGTTAGAGGTGATGAATAGGATTTTAATCAATGGGAAGGTTCCGGATTCATGGAAAGAGGCCTTCATCACTTTAATTCCAAAACAGGGCACAGATTTATTAAATGTAAAAAATTATCGGCCGATTTCATTATTGAACCTGGACTACAAATTATTTACGGACATTTTGGCAGAGAGATTGAAAAAGGTTCTAAACAAAATAATTCATAGGGATCAGGCTGGGTTTCTCCCGGGACGTCAGATGAAAAATAATATCAGAACAATTGTGGACTTAATTGAATATTTAGATTTGAAAATAGATAAGAAAGCGGCTCTAATTTTTATCGACGCCGAAAAGGCTTTCGATAACGTGTCGTGGCAATTTATGATGAAGATCTTAAAAAAGATGGAGGTGGGGAAATATTTCTTAAATGGGATTAGGGCTGTTTATAAAGAACAATCGGCAAAATTAGTAATCAATGGTACATTAACAGATAAATTTGAAATTACAAAAGGCACAAGACAAGGTTGCCCGATATCACCATTGCTTTTCATCGTTGTATTGGAAGTTTTGGCAGACAAATTAAGAGTTACCAAAGACATTAAAGGAATCAAGATTGGTAAGAGAGAGTTTAAATTGAAGGCATTTGCGGACGATATTGTAATGACATTAGAAGAACCAATGCAAAGTGTGGGAGAGATGTTGACAGTAATAGAAGAATTTGGAAAATTAGCAGGTTTTAAGTTAAATAAAGAGAAAACGAAAATGCTGGTTAAAAATTTAAGTAAAAAGGAAATGGAAGAATTACAAAACAAATTTGGTATTATGGTGGTAAAAAAGGTTAAATATTTAGGAATTTGGCTGTCACCCAAGAATATATATTTGTTTAGTGATAATTATGACCCTACCTGGAAAGAAATCAAAAAAGATTTAGAAATTTGGAGTAAATTAAGTTTGTCACTGTGGGGAAGGATAGCAAGTGTAAAAATGAATGTATTGCCAAGGATCTTGTTTCTTTTCCAAATGTTGCCAGTAATTAAGGGAATAAGCCAGTTAAAGGAATGGCAGAAACATTTGTCAAAATATATCTGGCAAGGCAAACGCCCGAGAATTAAACATAAATTACTAATAGATAAAAAAGAGAGGGGAGGCTTTGGATTGCCAGATTTGAAAATTTATTACGAGGCATCATGTATGATTTGGCTTAAAGAGTGGATGGTGCTGAGGGATAAGGAGATGCTAGATCTGGAGGGCTTTAATAATAGGTACGGTTGGCATTCCTACCTTTGGCAAGATAAAGTGAAAGTGCACAGGGAATTCCTGGCACATGTATTTAGGAAACCTTTATATGAAGTGTGGTTAAGATACAAGGATTTGGTGGAGAGAAGAACGCCTAGATGGCTTTCACCCACAGAGATATTAACAATAAAGAAAATTAATACGGAGGAAGAAAATTGGGTAACATATGAGGAATTGTTAATTGAGTCAGATAAAGGTTGGAAAATTAAAGCATATGACCAGGTAGCGGAAAAATTGACAGGATGGATCCAATACCATCAGATATATAATTTATTTAATGAAGATAAAAGAAAGTGTAATTTTGACAGCAAAAAAACAAAATTCCAAGCAGAAATTTTAGAAGGTAAAGAGAAATTATTATCTAAGATGTACGATTACTTACTAGAATGGCATACTAAAGATGAAGAAATTAAAGAGGTAATGATAAAATGGGCAGTAGACGTTGGTCATAACATACAATTAGAAATGTGGGAAAACCTATGGAAGAAACATATGAAATTTACAGCATGCATACTTTTAAAGGAAAACATCATGAAAATGATGTATCGATGGTACTTAACACCAGTAAGATTGGCGAAAATGTACAAAAAATATGATAAGAAATGCTGGAAATGTGAGAGGAAGGATGGTGAGTTTTACCACATGTGGTGGACATGTGAAAAAGTTAAACCTTTTTGGGAAGCAATTTATAACGAATTAAAGAAAATCTTTAAGTATACATTCCCAAAAAAACAGGAGGCTTTCTTGATTGGTTTAGTGGGGGAAGAGATTGAAAGAAAAGATCAAAGTTTTTTCTTATATGCCACCACCGCAGCAAGAATACTATTGGCGCAAAAGTGGAAATCAAAAGAGGTACCAACGGTAAATGATTGGAGAAGGAAGGTATTGGAATACTCAGAGTTGGCGAAATTAACGGGGAAAATAAGAGAACAAAAGGATCAAAGGTTTCAATTGGAGTGGGGTAAATTTTTGGAATATATAAAAGATTATAAAGAGGTGTAAGCACTTACAGGGTATAAAGGAATTCTTGTAACAGGAGAAAAATTAGTAAGGAAAATATTAAAATAACAAAATATGTGGAAGAGGAAAAGGGAATAGAAGAGAAAGCGTAGGAATGATGCAAAATCAGAAAGCCAGAGAAGAGAGGGAAGGAAGTCAATAAAAACTCGGCGGAGTTTGGCAATATTGTAAAACTTTATTTGATGTATACATTTGTGTTCTGTATGATGATGGAAAATAAAAATAGCAGCAGCAGTACAAGTGGCTGTGGCCAGACTGGTAGCAGGGGGTGGGGTGCGGGTTGGATCTGCCACCTGAGGCAAATTGCTTTGCCTTGTCTCATGGAAGGGCTGGACTTGACTCCATGCCAGGTGTGAGAGCCACTTACCCACTTTATTAAGCCACATTGATGCAATAATGTGTCTGGAGATGAGTCGTTTTGGCTACCTCAGGCTACCTCAAGGTAGCTAGATGGACCAATGGTCTGACACAATATATGGCGGCCTTCTGGGTTATGCTCTCTCTGAAGAATTGGACAACCACAGAGCTGTTTGTCTGTGATATTAATATTGTGCAGTTTGAAGTGACTGGAAGCATAAGAGCTGGCTTGTTTTGGAATAAATCATTGTCCAGACCCATTAAAATATTATTCAGTCTTTTACTGGCAAAACTCAAAAAAGAAAAAGAAGAAGAAGAAGAAGAAGAAGAAGAAGAAGAAGAAGAAGAAGAAGAAGAAGAAGAAGTAGTCAACTCCCTTCAAAATGGAGATCTGCAACTCAGTATGACTGTACCAATGAATTCACAAGCTACACTGTTGTGGAATTCTTTATACAGGCTGGTCTATGACCGTAATAAAGTTTATTATTATTATTATTATTATTATTATTATTATTATTATTATTATTATTTATACAGGCACGTATTGGTTTTTTAACAACCAAGGCCTGCAGTGAAACGTTATACGTGTCAAGGCTGGCCTGAAACAAGATGGCGGCATCCTCCATTCCAAGTACAGAAGTTAACCAGACTGGCAACTGAACCTTACTTCAACTTTGATCAGTGTCCTCTACCACATCTAGAGGCAGCAGGGAGAAATTTGGTTCAATTCACATTCAAATTCTTAACTAATCTGCACTTTAGAAAACAATGCACAAACTAAAACAGAACCATCCTTCAAAATTCACACCAGTGAAGACAGAAAACCTAAATCTTAATTGATTTGATGTTTTTATATTTATTTTTTATTCAAAAAACTGTTGTTATTTTAAAATGGCATCTTCTTAGAAGCCAACCTAGGATTGTCCTCCAACAGTCTTTTAGATTGTTCACATGTCTCATCATATATTGAACATTGACTAATGACGTTTACCGATGATCTCGACTGCTATCAAGCTTAGACCCAAGACCACAGTAGCAGCAAGTGTCACCCAGAAACTGACATCCGCCTGCAAAAATAAGAGGTTTAAGCATCTTTATTCACAACGGCCGATGCCCCTTCATTTCTCACAACAGAGTTGATATGAAACTTTGCTTTAAATGTTTATTTTGGAGACAGAAAATAGCCAGATTTGAAATTCTCAGATTCCAAGACAATTAACTCTGGGTTTAAAATATGCTTTAAAAATTAATTCGATGTAACAGAATGTACTTTGGTGCAAAAATCTGGGTTCTGTGGCTATAGTTTGAAAAATATTAAAGGAATACAGACCCAACATTTTTCATCAGGGTACAAGTCTGTCATTAATTTGGAAACCTGAGTTATGAGTTTTTAATCTTCTCATTTGTCCCTTCAGACAATTTAAATGTATCAACTCAAGTTATTTTTAAATGTTATGATATCTTTTTTGTTGTTGTTCTGGTTTGCAGTCCTTAAACATATTCCAGTAAATGTTCAGTTCTGCTTCACATCTTTGTAAATGGGGGTTAGAAATTAAATCCACATAAAAATAAAGTAAATTAACTGCTTCTTAATCTCACCTCATTTTTCCAGGATCAGGAGTTTAGAAAGAATTTCAATATCACAGCACAGATTGCCATTACAAAAACATGAATGAATTCTACACACCTGTCTACTGACACGTTGGCCATATCGTAGTTTGGCGGCAAAATGTTCGCAGTTCATCTTGATCACATTGTAGTCTATCTCCATCCCAACATATTTGTTTGCCATGCTAATTATTTCGTTTATAGGCCTGACTTTATATTCTCTGTCCTTCTCGTTGTTGACCTTCCAGTTGTCTTTTCCCGCCACTTCTGAAAGCTTTTCTTTCTTCACCAGTGCTTTTTTTGTGTTGGCAGACAAGGGAATAGGGAGAGAATTTCCTATACCCCCATCTCAAGAACAGAGAGAAAAAAGAAACTCAGAAACAGTGACCATTAGGCCTGGATTCCCTGCATTTCATCAACAACATTGTCTCAAGAAGACATCAGTTGTTGTTGTTGTTGTTTTGACAAATATTATTATTTTTTAAAATGTTAGTCGCTCATATCTTGCCCAAGGCAACCCAAAACAACTTACAACTAACCAGAGCGTCATCTCTTGGCTACAAAGCAGCCTTCTAACTGGCTTACAACAATTGTAAGTACAGTATCAGGAGATAGAACTTCTAGCAACAATTAGTCCATAAGCCAGTGGTGGGGAACATTTTTCCCCTGTCAAGGGCTGCGTTTCTTCAGGGGTAAACTGCCAATGTTCTCTATCTTATTCTTCCCTCTCATAAAATCACCCTTTCTAGGAAATAATGAGAAGCTCTCACCTGCAGAAGTCAGGTGGACTACATATCCATCCCCTACGTAGATAGCCCAATGTTGGTAACCAAGTCGAGAAATCTCAATCTGGTCTCCAGGCTTTGGTCTCTGCAAGAAGAAAGTGAGCCCATGTTTTCCTTGGCTTAACATCTGTGCAAGTTTACTCAGAAGTAAGTCCCACTAGGTTCAATGAAACATACTCCCAAGTACATAGGATCACAGCCATAGAGGCAGCCTTTTCTTTTAAACTGTAGTTCAGGGATGGGGGAGTTGTGGCCTTCCAGATGTTGCTGGACTACAACTCCCATAACCCCAGGACGTTAGCTATAGTGGCTAGGGCTGATGGGAGTTGGAATCCAACCAGGTCTAGAGGACCACAAATTTCTCACACCTGTGTAGCTTATGGCAAGTATTTCTCCCAGAGCTCACTCTGTGGCATCATTTTTTTTTTTATTGTAGTTACAGGTAGGTAGCCACATGTGAAGAAGTGTGCATGCACATGAAAGCTCATACCAATAACAAACTTAGTTGGTCTCTAAGGTGCTACTGGAAGGAATTTATTATTATTATTATTATTTTATTGTATTTATCGTTTTCAATTTTACAAATTTGTGCAATAATATTAAGCCAAAATACAAACCATACTTTTTCCATTGACTTCCCTTCTCCCCATCCATGGTTCATTTTATTAAACCTTTACCACTGCATATTCTATATTTTTAATTTTCTCTCTTTTTCACTTTTTGTTCCAGTATACTTCATACTGCTGAATCCTGTTAACATTTTAAAATGTTTGTAATGATTTTTCAAATATTCTACAAACCTTTCCCAATCTTCCTTAAAAGTTCTTTCTTATTCTAGGGCTGTCTTACGTCCTGGCTGATTTTTGCTGAATCCAGCTTTACAAAATCCCCCAAAATGGCAACTCCGGCCATTTGTACATATTATATCAATTTCATCTGACATTCCTCCTATGTTGATATTGTGCCCTCCTTCCATTTCTGAGCATACGCCATTTGCAATACTGTAGTTGTGTACATGAAGAGATTATTTCTGAGCGGTAAGTATATTTGCATTGATTATTCCTAAAAGAAAAGATTATGGAATTTTTATAGATGTCTTTTAAAACATATTTTTCAGTTCGTTGTATATCATCTCCCAGAAGCTCTTAGCCATTTTACATGTCCACCACATATGATAAAAGGCGCCTTTCTTCTCTTTGCATTTCCAATAAATATATGGCATCATTATCAGCAGACTTGGTGCCTACGCCCAGGACGCTCTAGTGACTGGGTGTCTACGTCCAGCCACATTCCTCAGGGGGCAATCCAAATGTCTCCCAGAGGCAGATGATAAGGGGAGTGGTGCATCAAGAAACAGATGCCACCTCAGTCACTGGCAGGGACGTTCACTGCATTCCCCACCCCTGCTGCTGCTGCCGCCCCGGTGCTCCGATAGCCCTTTCCTTGCCCAGTGAAGGAAGGAAGGTGTTGCCTGCCACCAGCTCTGCCCCCTCTCACAATGCAGCTGAGAGGAGGAGGAGGCGCACCAAAGCAGGCCAGAATTTGCGCATACTTACACACTGCTCCAGCAGTAGCACCAGACAAGACATTTTCATGAAGCCATTAGTGTGGGTTGGTATCCCCATGCTGATCCCCATGACGAGACAACTTCATGGAGGAGAGGGTTATCAATGGCTCCTAGCTAAACTGCGAGGGTTATCAATGGCTCCTGACTAAACCGCTTCTGGCGCAATGGAACACTGTGACAGAAACCAGAGCGCATGGAAACGCCGTTTACCTTCCCTCCCCCCGGCAGCAGTGCCTATTTATCTACTTGCGCTGGCGTGCTTTTGAACTGCGTGCTTTCGAATCAACGGGAGCTCACCTCGTTGCACATATTTGAACTGCTCACCTTCTGATCGGCAAGCCCAAGAGGCTCAGTGGTTTAGACCACAGGGCCACCCGCTCCACTATGAGAACAGGATGCTGGACTAGTTAGATGGGCCATTGGCCTGATCTAGCAGGCTATTCTCATGTTCTTTAAATCTGAGAAAAGCACCACATCACATCCTGCCCCACCCAACAGAGAGCTTGGAATCAAATCCAACAGATGCTGCAAGGCCAGATGGAAATCACCTTCACTGAGGAATTCCCCCTATCTGCTTTTTCCTGCCCTTGAGGTCTGTTTTCCTTTCTTTCCAGCTCTAGTGTCCAGCCATTTGCTCTTTTTTAAAGACGAAACGTTTATTGGTTTTATTATGAGCCAAAGGCAGAAGCAAAAATCAGTTCCAATATTGCACAATAAAATAAAGTATAAAATGAAAGCATAGATTGAATGTGCTGCATTTCTAAAAGGAAAGAAGACTATAGAGATCTGCCTCTCAAGCTCACGCTTGCTTTGTTTCCTACTAGGGAAAGCTTGACAAAGCTGTTGCTCTGTATGAGTTGGCTGTTGAAATCAGGCAGAAAGTCAAGCAAACTTAAATAAAAATATTTAAGTCAAGAAAACTTACATAAAATTACAGGCATATAAAAAGTACAGAGCCCAACGCTTTACTAAGTTGCTGCAATTATCATGGATTTGATTCCAAGCTCGCTTTTTGCAAGAAATCAAAACTTAGTATCCATGGCTTGCAGGAGCCTCGCTCTCCCACCCCACAAGTAGGTGAATTTTTCAACCTTTGGACCCTGTGATTATTCATTGCAGTTTTTGTAAGTCAGACTTGCAAGGTAGGGGGAAGGAGCTAAAGCAGAGCTTTCCAGACTTTTCATGCTGGTGAGACACTTTTTATACACGCAGCATTTTGTGACACAGTAAATCGGGTTCTACCATGAGTAAGAGCACGTGTTGCGATCAGGACCTGGCAAGACACATTCCCTTCCTGTGGGGGTGGGGCCGGTAGCCGGCCTTAGTAGCTACTGGTCAGTTAGGAGTTACTGGGCAAAAGTTAATGTTGCAATTTGTGATTCCTAATTTTGCTGCCTCCCCTTCCTAACAGTTTTTCCTTTATTTTGGCCGGTTAGAATCCTACTCCTTCCCTCGCCCTTCCTGACCCCCCCCCCCGCGTTACCCCCACCCCCTTCCCCTCTCCCTCTATAGTAAGCCCTGTAGGTTTCCTGTGTGCCAATTCTCCCCCGGGGGTTCTCACCTTATTGGACACCCCAGGCCGGGCGTCAGGGAGGCTTGGTTTTTCTGCCAGAGGCGGGTCCCCCGGCGGCCTCATTCAGGCCTCCGCCTTGTGATTCCGCGGCAGCGGGGTGATTTTCGTCCCGTCCGGCCTTTCCTGTCTTTGAATCGGCCGTTCGCGCCGCTCTCCGGGCCCGATCCTGGGCCCCAGCTGCTTGCCCTTGCGGCGACAACGCTTCCCGCCTCCTTCCCCCCATCCCACCCCACCTTATTAATATTGTGGAGAGTGTTACCTGGGCCGGGAGAGTCCCGGTTCTGGGCTCGAGAGCAGGGGCCGCTGCTTCTGGACGCAGTTCCCTGTGACCGTTGCCGCCGCTTGCCCTCCGCGGCTCCAGCCGCGCAGCGGGCTTGCCTGCCCTGCCTCAGGCAGCGCGGAGCGTGGCGCGGGACCGGGGCTCCGTGTCCCGTCGGCCGCCCAGCTTTTAACGGCCCGTTCTGGCCGGACTGCCCCCCCCCTTGCCGCCTCGCCGACGCTCCCGGCAGTAAAAAAGGCGGCGACTTCCGGCGGCGACGCCATTGCGGGTGGTCGTGGGCTGCTTCGGCTGCGAAGCGCCCAGTCCATCCCGGGGGTTTGGAGCCCCGCTACCGCAAAGCGGGGCTCCAGTGGGGTGCGGGAAGAGCGTCCCGCACCCTGGGCTCCCCGGCTGTGCCCGTTGTGGCTCCGAACCCTTCCCTCGCTCCCCCTGTAAAGGGGGAGTGGGGGTGAAGGGACGACGGAGCCGGGCTATAGGGGACATGCTCCAACCGGGATGTAAATGCGGCGGCAAAGCCTGTGATGAGCGTCTAAGTTCTACCTGTCTTTTGTGAATTGAAAGAACCCGGTGGTTGTGAGTATTATTGACTTTGATTGACTTTTATATCTTTGGAACGATCCGGGGGGAAGAGGAAAAGGAGCCTGCTTCCCTCCCTTCGGGAGAGAAAGAAAATAACCAGTTTGAGTGACTGCTGCTACAACAATGGATACAAAGTGTTTGGAATTTGAAAACTGAGACTGCTGAGATTTCCCTTTGGGGATTAAGTGGGCAGAAAATATCTCCTTTTAAAGTTTTGATCTTTACACTCTGGCTTCAGAAAAAATGGCGATGGGAAATTTGGACTGACGTGGGAAATGTGGGAAACAATTGAAACAAAGGAAGGAAGAGACAGGAACTGAAATTTGACACCCACCCTCCCCTCCAAAATGCTGGACTTTGTGCTCGAACTTGTTTTGAACTCTGGTCTAAAGGAGGAAGAAATGTTTGCTGTCTTGAGGCTGGAACTGCTTAATCGGAAACTGCAAGTTTTGAGTGGGATTATAAATAAAAAGAACTTACTTCCCACAGAGGAGGCTTTTCAAAAGTTTTACACAATGGAAGAAAACCTTGGCAGAGAGTTAGGAGGGGTACTTGAAGGATGGTCTGAAATGGCTGGGCGACTCCGGGAAAAGGAACCGTTTTCTGGGGGTGGCAGCCCCGGAACGGGAAAATTTACAATATCCAGACCCCGAGGTGGGAGCTCGGGGGCATGGGACATGGAATTAAGATATCTACATGAAGAAGAAGTATGGTACAAAGAAACGGAGGAGCCTAGAAATGGTGTGATGTGTACCCTGAAACTTGATGCAAGGTCTGTTGTGAATACTGCCTGGATCTGTGGACATTTGGTAAAAGAAGACATCTCAAGGATTGGTTCCGGCGAAAGACAGAGAAAGACAATGGACAGAGGGGGGGGTGGGATGAAGTACTAAATGTAAAATGCAAATGGTCTGTTATGGTATCTGAAATCGGAGAGTGAAGTTTGTTAATTATAAGTTTATTTTGAATAAGTAAGGGGATATTGGATTTTAAGTTAAAGCAGCATGATAATGGACAGAAGAAATAAGTTTAGTTTTTATAAGAATATTTTGTCAAGATTTACGATACAATAGGATGATGAAGATAATTGTGTTATCTTTAATTTGAGTTAAATTCTTTTTTATAGAGAAAAGGTGTTAAGAAAGTAAAATATGGATTTAAAACCGAAGGTGAAGAGGCAGGGGAAGTCAAACGTCAAGATTCGGAAATAGAAATTTTTTTTTTTGCTAGGTATATAAACAAGAAGAAGAATCCTGGCATTATGTGTATTTGTAATTGTTTTGTATTTGTAGGTGTGGGTCTGGGTTTGTGTTGTATTATGAAAATGCTAATAAATTCTTCTAAAAAAAAAACAAAAAACGCAGGGAGCGTTTCTGGGGCAGCGCGCATCGCGTGCGGCTGGTCGGCAGCTCTGGGCTCCCCTGGGGGTCGGAGCTGCTCTGGTCGCCCGTTAGTGGCCCCCTGAGCCCTCCCTGGGGAGTTGGGGGGGCGCGAGCAGGCCAGTTCACAGCCCGAATCTCGAGTGGGGGCGGTGGTTTGCAGAGCTAGCGCCATTTTGTGCCTGAGCCTGCTCAGTGCATTCCACCATCTGCTCTAGTGGCCTTAGTGGTACTGCACTTGTGGAAACAAAATCAAAAATTCTTTCCAGTAGCACCTTAGAGACCAACTGAGTTTGTTCCTGGTATGAGCTTTCGTGTGCATGCACACTTCTTCAGATACACTGAAACAGAAGTCACCAGATCCTTAAATATAGTGAGGGAGTGGGGAGGGGTATTGCTCAGAAGGGTGGTGGGAATGGGTGATCAGCTGATAGGTGTGGAAAACCTGTTGACGACTCTTAACGGCTGTAATTAGTCTTGCAGGGAAAGGCAAGGGGTGAGATGGCTAAAGATAGCTTTGTTATGTATAATGAGATAAGAATCCAATGTCTTTGTTCAGACCAGGTTTCTCCGTGGTTTTAAGTTTGGTGATTAACTGTAACCTGTAACTGCACTTGTGGAAATATTTCCTGATTTCAGCTGGACTGCGGCTCACTGCCACCTGGTGGCGGCAAGTGGTACTGCAGCCCATAAATTTGCAGCAATTTGATTCAACTTTAATTTTAATTGTGATTTTAAGTTGTTTTGATTTAAATTTTAAATTTGCAGGAAAATTGGTTTCAGCCGCTTGGTTTGAACGCCTCGGCTGATTCTATTTAATTTGTTCTTGCCTTCACCAGTAGTTAGGATGGCGGAAAAAGATCTGGAGCCGAAGAGGCCAATTCGTGGCCCTTCACAAGCACTGCGCACGCACACGGACCGTGTGCAAGCCTTTTTGGCTTCATTGGCCAGTGATCCCACGGCATTGGCCCGTTTCGAGTCAGGTATGGAGGGGCTCATGCGTGCCTCAACCCCGCAGAGCACCTCTCAGGCTGGAATTTCCCAGCCTGATAGGGAGTCATCCTTCTCTGCCTCTTCGTCAGTGGAGGGAGATGATTTTGTTCCCCCTTCGGGGGTTCTGTCATCCGCAGTGCTGGCCCCGCAAATTACGGCCACGGCTGTGGCCTCGACCCCTATCTCGGAACAGGAGGTCGCGGGACAAGGGACCACGGTACCCAGTTGCTCCTCGGCCGAGGGCGCCAAACGGCCACGCAAGTCCAAGAAACACGTGGGGGCGGTTACTTCCTCACCACTCTCTTTTACTCCAATTGCTGTAGGTCCAGCCCAGCAAGGCCAAGAAGCCGCTGCCCAGGCAGCAGGCCCAAGTTCTTCCCAGCCTGGCGTTGCAGCTCCCAGAAAGTGCCAACGGAAGTCGGTCAGTAGAGGCCAGAGGAAGGGCGCCCCGCCACGCCCGAGTGTCGCCACCGCGGCAGCCTTCGTCCCTGCACCACCGACTCCAGCTACATCGCAGCAAGAGCCTGTTTCGGACTCTTCACCCGATGACAGCCTCCCCATCCGTCCTAAGCCATCTTCAGGAGGGAAGCGTCGACGCAAGCGTTGCTGTGGGCACCGCACCAAGAAGGGGCACCATGCAGACTCCTCTTCTATGTCAGGTACTTCTTCCTCCAGTTCTGATGAGGATGGGGGGAGCGAGATGAGGCTCTATTGGGGGTTTGGTGAGACGGCCTCGGGTCTCCCCAGCTGGGCATTGCAAAGAAGGGCCAATTCCCACAGGGCCAGGTACGGGGCCCCGCTAGAATATCTGGGGGGTGTCCCGGTCCCAGATCCCATCGGCTCGACTAACAAGGCCAAAGACATCATCCCGGGGTGCCACCTTTCCTCCAGGATGAGGAATAGGATTCTTGAAGGTCGCTTTGTCGACATATTCAAGCTGGCCCCCCCAGACAATGGTCGCCCGGATCTCGAGGGGTCGGCCACTTCTTCGAAGAAGTGGGTGGGCGCAGGAAAATCTGAGCAGACTTTCGAGCGTTGGCTCGGTTGTTTTCAGGTATTTGCCAGTGTGATTTCTGCTGCTTATCCCAGGAGAGCCCTTCATCTTTGGGTTTATCAGTCCATCGTTAGGATGGCATATGCAATGGCTGGCGAGGCGGCAGCCATTACGTATGATAAAAAATTTAGGACCAGGGCCCATAGGATCACTTCGGCCCGATGGGACCGTATGGACATAAATGTGTGGTCCACTTACGTGGCACCGCACATCCAGAAGAAGGCCCCGGAGCAGCAAAAGGCTAGGCAATCCGCCCAGAAAGTGGCCCGCAGGTTCTGCTGTTGGAATTTCAACAAGGGGACCTGCCAACGTTCCCCCTGCCAGTATCCTCACATATGTGAGAAGTGCGGAGGGCCACACTCGGCGCCGTCTTGCTTTCGGCCTGGGCGGCCCTTTAAAGGGGGAAAGGGGGGCGCCCAGCAGTCCACAAAATCCACCCCCCAGTCTGCGGCCAGTTCTGCCAAGTAATGCACTTGGTGAATTGGCCCCTACCCCGGTCCGCCTCCAGCCCCTTTTGAAATGGTTATCCCTTTATCCTAATAAAGAGGCAGCAGCTTACCTGCGGGAAGGTTTTTCCCAAGGTTTCAGGATTCCTGTATCCTCCGACCCTGTGGCTCGCAATTCTGCTAACCAGAAGTCGGTAAAGGAGCTGCCTGATGTAGCAAGAAAGAAAATTGGGAAGGAGATTGCGCTGGGCTGCATGGCCGGCCCTTTGCGGTTCCCCCATTTCCTAAGCTGCATCTTTCCCCATTGGGAATAATTCCTAAAAAGGCCCCAGGCGAATTTCGCTTGATTCATGATCTGTCGCATCCTAGGGGCACGTCAGTTAACAGCATGATTCCCTCGGAACTATGCACGGTAAAATACGTGTCCCTCGACCAGGCCATCAAGTTGATTAGGAAATTCGGTCCAGGGGCCCTTTTGGTGAAGTGCGACATTGAGTCTGCATTTCGCCTTTTACCCATTCACCCTCAGGACTTTTGGCTCCTAGGGTTTCAATTCAAAGGTGCCTTTTACGTAGATAAGGCCATGCCCATGGGCTGCTCTGTAGCCTGTGCGGCATTTGAGGCGTTCAGCACCTTTTTGGACTGGGCGCTGCGCTTCAAGACGGGCCTCCCGGGTGTGACCCATTACCTGGATGACTTTCTTCTGTCATCAGGGCCCGATACGGGCGACTGCGCGGCTCTCTTACGAGCCTTTGCGTCGCTCACTGAGGAACTGGGCGTCCCATTGGCAGCGGCCAAGACTGAGGGCCCGACTACTCGGCTGGTCTATTTGGGTATCCTGTTAGACACAGTCGCCCAGACGTCTAGCCTGCCAGCCGATAAACTCGCCACCCTCAAAGAGGTGATAGAGGGAGTCCTTCCTCTTCCCAAATTGACTTTGAGGCAGCTGCAGTCCCTTTTAGGTCATCTGAACTTCGCCTGCCGCGTGGTGTCCCCGGGACGCCCCTTTTGTTCCCGGTTGGCGAGACTCACGGCAGGGGTAAAGGCGCCACATCATTATATTCGTCTCCCCCGGGAGGTGAAGGAGGACCTTAGGAATTGGTTGGTATTCCTTCAGGAATACAACGGGATATCCTTGTGGCAGGAAGTCTTGAACTTACACAACGATTTCCAGGTCCATTCAGATGCTGCGGGTTCGCTGGGCTTTGGTGTATACTGGAAGGGCCGTTGGTGCGCACAGCGTTGGCCAGAGGGCTGGTTGGGGGAAAACATCACGTGGGACTTGACGTTTCTCGAGTTTTTTCCCATAGCTGTGGCCGTGCACATATGGGTTCAGGAGTTCAGAGATCGTCGAGTCTGTTTCTGGACCGATAACCAGGTGGTGGTGAGCGTGCTGGCAAAGCAGTCGTCGCGTTCCCCTAGGGTTTCTGCCCTCCTCAGGGTTTTTGTATTGCATTGCCTTCGGAACAATATAGTTTTTTCCGCCCGATTTGTTCCGGGCATTTCAAATGACATTGCCGACGCTCTGTCCCGTTTTCAGGTGGAACGGTTCAGATCCTTGGCCCCAGAGGCGCGGGAGCTTCCGGACTGTTTCCCAGACCACCTGTGGAGCCTTGGCAGCACGTAGTCCTGCAGGGAGTAGCGGCGTCGGTTGCCCCCTCTACTCTCAGGTCATACAAGAAGGCCTGGGCTGATTTTGTTGCTTTTCTAGGCCAAGCAGGGTCGCCTTCGCAGGAGTCACCTCCCACGGCTGCGCAAGTTTTGGAGTACCTGGCTCTGCTCTTCCAGCAGGGCCGGGCTCCAAGAACTCTCAGGATTCAGGCTGCTGCCATTTCATTTTTTGGAAAAACCCTCTTTAATACTGACCCCTGTGCGTCCTTTTTGGTTCGCCAGGCGATGAAAGGTTGGGGCCAGTTGGGCCCACCACGGGTCCCGACGAGGCTCCCCATTCCTTTTGACCTGCTGACCAGAATGCGCGCACATTTGAGACGCATTTGTTGGTCAAAGCAGGAGGCCCGGTTGTTCACGGTAGCTTTTTCCCTGTCCTATTTTGGTGCCTTAAGGGTGGGGGAGGTGGTCTTCGAGTCCTCCCAGTCTGGCCCCAGGGGCTTGTTGATGTCTGATGTGACGCTGTCGCCATCAGAAGTCACCCTCAAAATCAGGTATTCTAAGACTGACCAGCTGGGTAGGGGGACCCTCATTCGTTTGCCAGCGACAGGGCATCATGGCCCTTGCCCTGTGCGCGATACACGTAAGTATTTGGCAACCCGGCCATCTGGGGAGGGCCCATTTTTGGTGCATGAGGGGGCCCTTCCGTTGACCAGGCAACAATTCACCAGGGTGATGCGCAAGGCCATTGCGGCCTGCAGGCACCTGGCAGATGATTACGCCCCTCATTCCTTCCGCATAGGCGCCGCCACGACAGCTGCACACTGGGGTTTGTCAGCGGATAGGATTAAGGAAATAGGGAGATGGAGGTCCACTGCCTACAAGGGGTATGTGAGACCTCAGCCTTGACGTTTCATTGATACTGCCTGTTTTCTGTTTGCAGGTCCCGTACCCATCCGTGTGTGGATCGTCGGGCACAGCATTGTGCACTGGGCCGGCGCCAGGGCATGGGAAACGGGGCTTGGTGTTAATCTTGGACTTTCCCCAAATTTACGTATTACGTGGTTGGGTAAGTGGGGCATGCTCGGGAAGAGCTTGTTCCTCTGGTTAAAAACCGTGTTTTTTGGGTGGGTCCCCCGGATATCTTGGTGATTCAATTGGGGGAGAATGACCTACCCCGAACAGGTTGCCGTGCTATGCGCTTCCTGATTCGCAGAGATTAAAAATTTTTGGGGGCCAGCCTGCCCGACACGGTGCTGATCTGGTCACATTTGCTGCAGCGAGCTGCCTGGCGGGGAGCTCGCTCCATAGCAGCGGTCAATAATGCAAGGAGACGAATCAATGGCGTTGCGGTGAATACAGTGCGAGCCTTGGGGGTACTGATATTCCGCACCCCGGCATCACCTTCCAGGCCACCTCCCTGTTTCGAGGGGATGGGGTTCACTTGTCCCCTGAGGGGAATGATTTGTGGCTGGGGGCGATAGCTCGTGGCATTAGGGTTTGGCTTGAAGGGTGAGTGGTTTTGGCGGGAGCCGTTGGCTCTGGTGGCGGTTAGGCATTGGTTCCTGTGTGGATTGCTGGATTGGGCGCTGCCCATCCAGAATCAGGTTGATGCTGGGAATTCCGTTAAAGGAATCCGGCGACTCTTATGCTTTGTCCGAAGCCCCCGGTAGGGGTTAGGGCCGTGGCCGAGTCCCCGGGACCATGGGGAGAGTGACGCATTGCTTAGCCCCCACTCCTTAACTCTCCTCAGCGGCATTCTCCCAATCGCTGGTTTTAGGCCAGCCTCTGTCCCGGTGTGACAGTAGTCTGAACCAATGCCTACGCAACCACTCACCAAATTTGTATTTAAATAAAGTTGTGGCCCTAAATTATTTGCCAAAAACCCAAACCCAAACCAAAAATGATGTCTCCTGTGTCAAGTCAATGGGGGGTGGCTTGAGGTCCTCGATACGCAATTCTGTTTCACTAGCAAACCAGATGTTAAACTAACCCCTTTCCAGCCCCGGGAGGAGCGCAGGGAGCATTCACGCGGCACACCTACACACTGCAACCGACACACAAATGTGTGGCAACACACAGTTTGGAAAGCTCTGAGCTAGAGACAAAACTATCCTAAGCATTCTCACTCAGAAGTAAGTCTCACTGTGTTCAATGACAAGAAAGTGTACGTTGGCTTGCAGCCAGAGACAGCAGCGTAAGGCAAACAGCAAGTCAAGTGGCAACTCTTACTTTGAAAAAACAGTCAAATAGAAAACAATCAAAGGGAAGGTATTTTGGACTGGGTAGGGATGGATAGACAATGTCCCCTATTCAAAGGGGTTCTTACCTGAGCCATTATGTTCTGCTCTCACCTCCTTTCAAGCCTCAGTTTCGTTTTCACTTTACAGTAAATCCATTAAAAAAAACTTTAAAAAAAAATGTTATCAGCAAGGCAGCAGTTGGCGTCAATATTACATCACCTGGCAACACTTCCTTAGTGTAGAAAAACAGGAAAAACGTTTTCCCTGCCAGGATAGTTTTACATATGCCAAAGCCCCCACCCCAACTCCCCAATATCCTAACGTTTTAGAAGTCATTCCTGGTTCTGTAAGGAAAAGACTTCTACCCAATTGCACAACAAAAAGTAAAATAACCAAATCACTTTTTCCTGTCCTCCCAGGCTACTAGGCTCCTTGTATTTATGTTCTGGCTGTTCTGCAATGGTTCCCTGCCCTACAAGACCCATTCACCACAATCTCTGTCTGAGGCAAGGGTAGCCAACATGCTGCTCTCCATATATTGTTGGACTCCAAACTCCCATCAGCATTAGTCACCTTGGCCAACGTCTGCAGGGTCACAGGTCCACCACCCCTCAAGCAGGAGATGCTTTTCCTTGGCATAGGCGTAAGTTGATTGGGAAGACTTCCCCTTTGCAATTGCTGCGTCCTAAAAGCTGCAGCTATCCCTGTAGGGAAACGCCACGTACCGCCCTTATCAGGAAGAACATGCACCTCGCCTACTGGGGTACCGCCCTTATCAGGAAGAACATGCACCGCATTAAGAGTACTGAACCAGATAAAGCCTAATTAATAGCTTGCTACCAGCATTTTGCTCTACCTTTTTAAATGTAGCTCTGGAGCCAAGTAACTAATTTGAGCTCAGTTGCATTAACACCATTTCCATATTTCCGAAGCTGCAAATGGGTGGACCGGTATGTGAAACTCTTTTCTTGTGTTTCAATGGCTCCTGTAAGCCTTCAATTTTAGAAGTCCCATTTGTGGGTGTGGGTGTGTTAAGTATCCAACATGCATCTGTTTTTAGCTAATGGGATGTCTTTATTTCATCAACAAAAGTCCACTCAACTTCTGAAACGTTCGACTTCCAAAGTGCAGCTTCTGATTGGCTGCAGGAAGCTCCTGTCAGATGTTCGGATTCCAAAAGAAGGTCTGAAAACCGGAACACTCACTTCCGGTTTTAGATCGTTTGGGAGCCAGAACGTTCAACTCCCAAGGCGTTTGCGAGCCGAGGTACGACTGTATTTGCAAAGTCCAAACACCAGGAGCCAAAGGGCTATGCTTAACCTGCCATGAATGCATGAGGATTCCCAGCCTGCCCATCCCTTTTGAAAAGCCACCCTTGAAGACCAGGACACATTCTCTTTCAATATTTTTAAATAATGTTGTGCCTTGGATAACTTTTTCCCCTTCTTCTTTAATTTTAAATTATGGTGTCATTTTTCATGAGTTTCTCTTAACTAGACTTTTTTGATTCATGGCAGAGCAGAAAGAAAGAAAAGAAAAGAAAAGAAAAGAAGAGAAGAGAAGAGAAAGGAAAAGAAAAGAAAAAAGAAAGAACTGGAATAGCATTCAATGAAAAATGGTTTCCACCAAAGGAGAAAATCACAACTCTCCCTGTATTTATGTTGAAACAATTCCTCCCTTTGGTTCCCTCTGCGAAACCTGCTACTAAGACGCTTGCAGAAACCTCACTGATATTGTGTGTGTGTTTGTAAATCAGATGTGAATAATCTGTAACCCATCAAGTCAAAAGCAGTGCACTAGCTTTGTGTTGTGGGTTTGGCCAGGCCGTCTGTCACTTTTGATCTTAGATGGGAACCAAAACCAGGAAGAAAAAACATATTGAGACAGATGGGACTCAGTTCAACATTACTGAACGTTGGAGACAGTTTTGTTTAAGAAGGCTTTCCCCAAGGCACAACCCAGTCATTGATGACTTATTCATTGTACATTGGTAGGAATGGTTTCATTGCCTTTTGAGTGTGTAGGAATGGTTTCACCATTTTCAGAATTCCCCCTTTTTTGTATTTTTAAAAATTTTAACCTTGTACTTTGCTTTGATGACCTCAGGCCATCAAATAATAAATGAATATTATTATTAGTCAAAACTTGTGTACGTACTCAAGGGTAAAATGTTTGGTAAGAGGAGGCACCTATTTCCCCTTACAAATATTTGGTAAGAGGAAGCACCTATATGTAAATAGGGCATTTTCTGTGGCAGCCCTAAGCAACGTAACAGAGGTGTGCCTGGCACTGTCATTATATACCGTAGCTTCTGGTAAATGCACCTCTTTACCCTGACTTTTGATAGTTGCGGGTGGGTAATTAATAAGAATAATTAACAATAAAATATTTATATACTATAGTATCATACAGAGATTAGTGTTTATAGAAACTTAGTAGATATGTTCAGGAATATTCACTTACTTAAAAAAATTTTAATTAATGCACCACATTATCCCAGGGCAGTGCCACACAACAAATAAAAGTTTGCTTGAATTCCAACGGCTGGGGTCACTGGGGACTGAGATCAGATTGAGCCTTCACCTCAATGGTATTCCTAAGTGTACCACTTTGTTTTATTTTCTCCCATTTTCATTTCTTTTACCATTCATACTTATGGGGGGAAACTAACACACTGGACTTGTGAACTCCTTGGTAGTGAATGGGACAACACCGCCTTTCACTGAGGGGGACAATACAAGGAATGGCCTTACTCAATACTATGCAAAAGGTCCTAGGTTCAACTACCAACATCTCCAGCGGACATTCTGACAATGAGGAGAATGTACATTCTGGCCCCTGTCAGAAGCCCCAGAGAGCCCCTGCCAGTCAGTGTGGACATTACTGGGCGACATGGGCCAATAGTTCTGACTCAGTCTAAGACACCACGTACCTCCATATACATTCTCCTCATTGTCATGACAGGCATTATGCTAATCAGTCATAAAAAACAATCCTCAAAGAAACATGTCCACCCATATGCCTCTCAAATACTAGAAGTGTGATACATTTCAAAATTAAAAACTAACCCTTTCCCTCTTTTTAGTCGCAGGAGCTGCCGTTTCCATCTCCACCGGCGCAGCGTGTTTTGTGGCCTTCTATTTGCAGTTATTGGCTACGCTTTCCTTTTCATTGCCACTTGTCCACAATCGGTGTGCTTTCCTGGAAACTGCCTGTTTCACTGAATTATGGTACAGGTGTGTTGCTTTAGAATTGCTTCTAAAGGAGCAAAAAAGAATCAAGGTGTTGAACATCTACATTTAAGTTTACACTAAGGACATAGGAATAAGGAAGCAGTTCAGTCAATGCTGGAAATATAGAATTGTACTATTTGGCTATGGAAAACCAGGCAACCTAAGATTGCACCTATTATTTTTCCATTAATCCCAATATCACATCAGCCAGATTCCCCCCCCCCCCCGCCCCCAGCAAGGGAGAGATAAGCAATTTGAACCCTGGGGATCCAAAGGTTTATACACATTACGAGAATCAACCCATACCTATTAACCATATAAATTTAACTTTGTCAAATCTGAATACTAACTGGATTAATTTTAATCAAATGAAGCTCTGAGACCCTTGACACAATTTGAAAAGTTCTATAAGCACAATGAGTGGGGGAGGGGAGGAATAGTTTCCTAATTGTGTTGCTTAAGGTAACTTACAGATCTATGGAACCCCTTAAAAACATGGTAACTGGATACTAGCACACAAATTCTTCCCAAGCATTGGAATAAAATTTGGGGATTGTGACCCTTAAAATCTCTTTTCTGCTGGTTGTAGCAATTGTAATGTGCTGTATTAGATGCTACATGGTTTTTAATTGTATTTTTACAAACACGCCACAGACCACCTAAATGAAACTCAAGGACAACTAGAGGCACCATACACCAGTTTGACAACCCTTGCAAGGAAGACAGGAGTTTGCTTTGCAGTATAAATACACCTGCTCATTTTTCTAAGTTGGTCTGAAATAAAATCAACAAATGGATATCAAAAGTGCTAGGAACATGGAAAATGGAACTTGCAATGATTTTCACAACCAAAACATCAACCAGGCACAAAATAGCCACTCCATTCTTTTTCCAAAAGGCAGTTTAAAAGAGAAGGAGAAAATATTACTTGGCACGACCCCTTTTCTTAGCTTCAATACAGCGAAGTGGTAATTCCATCTTTCTTGAACAAGCCAAAGAAACCCATATAGAAGCAGAGCTCCGAACTGTCAAAAGCTGCGCAACCTGTAAATCAGAAAGAAACATTTCCTCACATCTTCAGTTTCACAAGGACTCTTAAATCTTAAACGCAAAGAACCAGGATTTTGTTTGTAACCAAACAATTGATGAACATTAGCCCTTGAGTGGCCGTTACAGAGAAAATGTTTTCTTACCTGTCTGACAAAGCCGTTCAGTTAATGCGGTTTACCTTAAGGTAAAAGCAATGCCAGGATAATGTACACATCTTTTTATCAATGAGAAATACCATTCTCTTTCCATCAACAATAAATGCATCAATGTTATGATACACAGGGGAAGGTTTACAGTTTTTTAAAAGATGTTCTAAGTTTTGCCCCAAAAGTTAAATCTGAGGGAAAACAAATTGGCATATTACTGAAGGTTTTTCGCTACCTGGTCTTTTAATTTATTTTTTACTTGCATAACTCAAGTCCAGAAAGCTGTAATTTATCACACTTAAAATGGTGCCTGTGACTTTTCATGACTACAGACCTAGACCCTTTGAGATCTTCTGAGCTAAATCAGCCAACATTTTGTAGTGTAATGGTACAGCAAGAAAACTGAGGGGATACCTTTATGTGATCCCTGCTGCTAAAAACATTGGCATTAAACCTGAACAACAGTTTGTAGACATCTGACTCTGCCATGTCTCATCTCCTATATCCAAAATGCTAATTAAAGGAGAATTTGTGGGATGTGAAACACATAGCAGTCAATTACAACATTGCTAGAGTGGACATGCTAGGGAATGCTTTGTATCACCCAGGAGAAAACTTCTTGTTTCCTCCTGAGCTGGGACAAAACTTCCTCTGCATGTGACTAGAGTGTGTGAGGCATAACCTGGGCAAGGGAGCACAGCTCCTTCCTTTTGTCTCTTCTCCATTTTGCTGTTCTACCTGTGAGCAGAAGTGACTGCCTGTTCGCAGTCACTTAGGAACTAACTCCCTTATGGGATAGTTCCACATGTGTATATAGTTTTGTAACCTAAGTCTGCCTTCAGGGATCCAATTGTGAACTGAATGATTGTGAGTAAACTGCTTTTATATTCACTTTAATAAGATTGTTGTGTACATTCTTTTCAACAGGGACAAGAAGGGATCTTACCAGGAATCTTAGATAGAAAGGTTCAGATGAACCTGCAACAAGCAAACAGCTGTGTGTTTAAAGGGGAATGTTTAAACTCTGTCAAGATATAGAACTTGCTAGCGCAAGTTAGAAAGAATATCATTAAACAATATATCCTCTCCTGCCTCCCTGAACATTCCCACAGATTGTCATCAAATCATCAAATCATATTTTAGATCTGGCTCCACTGCTGCTCTTCCATCGCTGTGAGGAACAAATATGCTGAGAACATCTAAAGCAAGCGAACTGGTAATAAAGATGAGCATAGCTCCAACAATGAATTCAAAGTTTGCTGAAATAACAAACCGAATGATTGCTCTGTTGCTAGGATGCTTCTCCAAGTACTCATTTTGGCACCAGCCTTATTCATGAAACCTGTGTAATATAAATCAATAGTTGAGGCAGCTCTTATCCACAAAAGAACTCAAAATTAAAATCGATGGCACTGCAACAACTACACCTCCGGTAACAGTGGGTTTCCATTCTCCAATATACTATCCATTTCTTATATCAGGGTATATCTTAGCATTTTCAGAGAGCCGGTGTCTCTTTACATTCTGAGATATCTGTTTGTCTGTCTTCCACCCCACCTTTGGTCTTCCCCGTGTTTTCATTCACTTAGCCATAATACCAGGAGGGTTCAGAGGCATCCTAGACATATTACATCTGCATTGCCATTTAGTAATTTGTAGGGATAATTGCAGCCAAATGTGGAGATAATTACAGTCAAATGTGATGGATGCATGCAACAGTGGTGCAAATGGTATTGGGAATAGGCCCATTCACCCATCTTGCTTTGATGGGTTTATTTCCTCCCTTGGTGCAAAACTTGTTCAATTTCCCCTTTCCTTCATTATAATAATATGTGCCCATAAACCATGCATGTATATGTAACTTTCAACTCGGGATAATACTTCATGAATCCAATGAAGGGGATTGTAATCCATGGAAGCTGATGCTACAATTCACTGTTTGTCACAGGACTCTTTGGTATCATAATATTAGCACACTTGTTACTAACCAAGTAACAAGTCAGAGTATAAGAATAGATGCAGCATCTTAAAACCCACCAGATGTTATACCTCCCACGCAACTAAGCTAAACTGTTCTTTTCTAACTAAGAATTTCTGCTATTTCTTTGTACCACAGTTATTTCAAAAGTGTCAGCTACAACAACATATTGCTACCCCAGCAATTTGTATTTTGTGTGTGTGTGGTGGTAGCTCAATTTCCCCTTTTAAAACTCACACTGTAGCAGGCTCTCGCTATTCATTGAATGACCACCTGAATGATTGCTTGCACTTAATGAGCTCCTTGGAGTTTCCCATTTGTATAAATTGTCCATATATCATCATTGGTACTGTAGCAGCCCCTGTGTTCGTAAAGTTGCCCTTGAGATGCCCTTAGGGTGTTTGCTCCGGCCAAAGATGATATCCGACACTCTACTAAAGCACAAGTCCTTTTGACACCTGGAAGCTTGACAGAAGGGTATGGAGAAAGAAAGAAATGTCTGCCAGGGGGGTTATTGGCCCCCTTGCTTTGGCTATTCAGTTGCAGGCCCCAATAAACCTGCACCAGTCTGGGCTTCTCTCTTCTGCCTCCTCCTCCTCTTCTGCCACTTGCCAATGGCCCTGATCTAGTTTTGTGGTCATCTGGAACCAGTACTATTTTTCGAGAAAAAAAGGTGCCGGAACTCACCATGAACCCTTGTCCTCTAATCATGGCAATGGTGCCCACCTGAAAGGTGCCAGAACTGAGTTTCGGCGGGAGAAAATCCCTGTCTGGACACACTGACCATTTCTGAAGCATCTCTAACCCTAAGGACCTTTTCTGGTTGGTACTTTTCTCGGTACTACAGCTAGCTAAACAGAGAGGCACTCTGAAGTGGAAGGAAAGCTACTTTGGAGGGCCCAATTTTCTTCCTATAAGAACATTTAAGCTATGGCTAGGCAGAAGGTACTGGTAGATCTACTGGTAGATCTCAGAGTGATTAGCAGTAGATCAGCAAGCATTTCCGATTCCCAGTTGTTTAACCACAGTAACTGCAAACCATCTTTCCTCACCTAAATTAGACAGCTTTAAGGAAAGGAGAGCTAACACCAGGAGTGGACCTTTGTGTGCAAGGACCATGAATTCAGCTGAAAATAAACTCCTAGGCTCAGAATGTGCTCAGAGGCATCATATGCTTTCATTGAAAGGACATGTCTTTTAGATCTGGCTCTGATGACCAGAACTTGGGGTTCTAGTAAAATACAAAGTAGATCCAACACAGCTATACTCTGCACACACACCCTGCTTTAAGTTATGACTTAATTGCTACTTTGCCAATTAATGGACCCCAATGTCTCCCTGTTTCTTCATGCTTCTTACTTTATGCTTTTTGCTTTTTATTGATAATATAAGCCCTATGTTTCTTTCCTTATATAAGAAGCTTGCTTGCTTTGCAAAATGACTCTAATATAGCAAGACACTGAAAGAACAAGAAGGTCAACTAGTCTGAAGCCCTGACAGCTTGCTAATTCTTCCTGCATCCCCAATTAGTGAATAGAAGATGCATTTCTGTCCTTTTGCTAGCATAATACCCATCACGAGCCTCTCGCTCCACCTTATCAGGTTAGTAAAGCATGCCAAGAGCTCGCTGGCCTTCAGCAGAAGACTGGGGGGTGGGGGGTGGCATTAAAGCCAGGAGAACAATAATTTCATTGGACTCAGACATTCTTCAAGATAACACTGACAGGGAAATGAAACATTCTGTATGGGACAAATTTATAACTTTGCTTAAATATATCTGTTGCTACGGCATTGTGCAGTACACAGGAGCAATTCCGGGCTCAATTCAAAGGGCTGGTTTTGACCTATAAAGCCTTAAATGGCTCAGGATTGCAATACCTCAAGGACTGCCTTTTACCATATGAACCTACCCAGACCCTGAGATCATCTTCTGAGGCCCTTCTTTGTGTGCCTCTTCCTCCAGAGGTCCGGAGGGTGACAACACGAGAACGGGCTTTCTCTGCAGTGGCTCCCTGTCTGTGGAATACTCTCCCCAGGGATGTTTGCCTGGCGCCATCATTATACACCTTTAGGTGCCAGGCAAAAATGTTCCTTTTTAATCCCATACCCTTTTAAAATGTGGCTCTTTTGAAGGGCATGTATTATTGGGTTATTTCTTTAATTTTTATTTCATATACTGTGATCTTTTTATATGAACTGCCCTGAGACCTCTGGGTATAGGGCGGTATATAAATTCTAATAATAGTAATAATAATAATAATAATAATAATAAGAAGAAGAAGAAGAAGAAGAAGAAGAAGTAGAAGAAGTGTAAAGGCAAAGGTAAAGGACCCCGACAGTTAAGTCCAGTCGCGAACAACTCGGGGGTTGCGGTGCTCATCTCGCTTTACTGGCCGAGGGAGCCAATGTTTGTCCACAGACAGTTTTTCCAGGTCATGTAGCTAGCATGACTAAGCCACTTCTGGCGAAACTAGAGCAGCGCACAGAAACACCATTTACCTGTCCACCGGAGCGGTACCTATTTGTCTACAGTGGTACCTCGGGTTACATACGCTTCAGGTTACATACGCTTCAGCTTACAGACTCCGCTAACCCAGAAATAACGCTTCAGGTTAAGAACTTTGCTTCAGGATAAGAACAGAAATTGTGCTCTGGCGGCGCAGCGGCAGGTCCCATTAGCTAAAGTGGTGCTTCAGGTTAAGAACAGATTCAGGTTAAGAACGGACCTCCGGAATGAATTAAGTAGGTAACCAGAGGTACCACTGTACTTGCACTTTTTTGCGTGATTTCGAACTGCTAGGTTGGCAGGAGCAGGGACCAAGCAACGGGAGCTCACCACGTCACGGGGATTCGAACCGCTGACCTTCCGATCGACAAGCCCTAGGCTCTGTGGTTTAGACCACAGCGCCACCCGCGTCCCAGGTAGTATGTGTAGAGATAGCCAATTAGGATGGTTTAAGCTGAAGATTGTGTGAGATCATGACGGTGGTGAGGACCACCATGCTCTCATGAGAAAAAAACAGGAAGTCCTGGTTTTACTGGGACAGTTGAGGGGTATGAGAGGGTCACATTATTTGTCTCCTTAAGTTTTATTCTGGTTAGTTGAAAAATACTATCAAGAGCAAGTGTCATACAACTCAACAGTATGTGCTTTCCCATGTACTTTGCCCTGAACGACAATGTCTTTTTCTTCGTTAATTACTTAGTGCCTTGGCACATTCTGAAAGCAGGTATTTTATCAATGTGACAATCTGTGGGTGTCTTGCTGTCAGGTGCAGGTTTTGCTTTCCATCTTTAAATGGAAGGTTTCAATTTGTGCTAAAACCGAGCGTCATCATTCATGTGATCTCTTAGCTGCTTCATGAAGCTTTTCCATATGAATGAATTTATCGGCGAGATACATCGACATCAGTCCCTCTGTTCGCGAACATCGGTAGTGAGTGCCAACAGATAATGAAACATATGGCAGAATAGTGCTTGAAGTTTACAGTTTGGTGTGTATGATTTTTTACTCTACACTTTCTTTTCTGCCTTTCTTCTTTTAAGTTTAACAAGCTATGTTAGGTAATTTAAAAATGAAAACTACAAATCACAGCAAACCCTAATCACTGAAATGCTTACAATTATTATTTGCCTGTGTTTGCCAGTCTAAATGCTACATGCAACTGTAAAATAAACTGTAACTGCAACTGTCCCACCACTTTCTCATGATCCAGTTTATTATTATTATTATTATTATTATTATTATTATTATTATTATTATTTTGCTTGCTTACTGGCAGGAACCCTGAGCACTCCTACTAGGAGAAATGTTATGCAGCACAACGCTTGGTTGTAGGTCCCACACATCTTAATGACAAATAGACCATCAAGGAGGAAAAAATCCTCCCATTCATATTTGGGCAAAGGGTAAACTCCAGGGTATAACAAAAAGGAAACGAGATATTTAATCACCATGTTTTGCAGGTTTTTATGAACTCGTTGTCAAATTATTATTTATTTAAAGTCTTTCCAGCCTGCTTTTTCATTTTTTTTAAAAAAGGCTCAAAGCTGCTTACAATCTAACCCAAATAAAACAATAAAAATTGAAAACAGGAAACAAGCAAGGAGATAAGAGGAGCACACAGACAACACATATCAGGGTAGGGTTGCCATATTTCAAACAGTGAAAATCCACACAGTTGTTGAGCTTTTTTGGGCAAAGCTGGTGAGCTATTTTTAGGCTGCCATGTGTCCCTATATATACATGGGGGGGGGGGAGCATCTCTGCATAGTGTTGGAAAGTCATCAGAGAGTTGGTTAGGGATTCCATTTTGACTTGGTTCCTCCATTTCTATATAAATTCACTGGCTGATTTGGTTTCATAAATAAAAGAATGTGAAAACAGATTAACAGATGGATGTGCTCTCTCCGCATCTACCAGAACAGACTTTTAAAAAGGTGAGGAGACTAACATTTTGTTCTCTTTCCATTTCAGTGGCATAGCACAGTTTCGTCACACAACAAAGCCTCCAATTTCTCAGTTGCCTTGTTCCCATCCCTCATATTTGTGTCTTCTCCTGACCAGGTGAAGCAATCTAGTAAGGGGTCGCAATGTCACAGAAGTGCGTGCTTGTCTTCCTGCTTACTTCCAAGGGCGTGAAATAGAAAAGCAGACTAGGAAACCACTATCTATAAAGTATCTGTAAATAGTGGTTAGTTCTTATCACTGCATAAAATAAAGTGAGGATACTCAAAATACTTATCTGCTTTATAATTTCACACAGTGCTCCATTAGAGTGCAAGATTAACCTATAATATAGAGCTTTGCCTAATGAGGCTATGGAAAGACGCAGTGGAGGGATCCCATCTGGCAAGAAACAGATTACCTTTTTTTGCATAGTTTTGCAAAGCAACCATCTGATTTCTCAGTATATAGAGTATTTTAAAAAAAAGTTGGTGTCAGATTTTTATTATTATTTTTGCCCCCGCTTAGAAAGACTGGGTTACAAATTAAAATAAAAAATTCCTTCCAGTAGCACCTTAGAGACCAACTAAGTTTGCTCTTGGTATGAGCTTTCGTGTGCATGCACACTTCTTCAGATACACTGAAACGGAAGTCACCAGCCCCTTAAATATAGTGAGGGAGTGGGGAGGGGTATTACTCAGAAGGGTGGTGGGAATGGGTGATCAGCTGATAGCCTTTCCCTGTAAGACCAAATTGTAGTCGTTAACACCTATCAGCTGATCACCCATTCCCACCACCCTTCTTAGTAATACCCCTCCCCACTCCCTCACTATATTTAAGGGGCTGGTGACTTCCGTTTCAGTGTATCTGAAGAAGTGTGCATGCACACGAAAGCTCATACCAAGAGCAAACTTAGTTGGTCTCTAAGGTGCTACTGGAAGGAATTTTTTATTTTATTTTATTTTGTTTTAACTATGGCAGACCAACACAGCTACCTACCTGTAATTGGGTTACAAATGGAGGACTAAAGTTTAATCCTCATGCAAATTGAGGAGAACTCTGAGGTTAATAGCTGATTGCATTTCTTAATGACACAGACTGGGATCATCATTATTATTTTGTTCAGTTCTGTTTGACTGGAGATTAAGGGATGAAACTCTACTACAAAACGCAGCTGTCCAATCAGTGATACAAAAGTTTACTTGGGAGCCATAACTCTGAATGAGGAATGGATTAAAAATAAAACAAAAATGGAAATGGGTAGTGCCACCGTAGCAGTATGTGGAAGTCTTTCAAGTGACTGAAAAACTTCATTTTAAAAAGGAGAAGTATCTTTACAGCTTACTGGGGTGGAGAGGAAAATAAGCGACTGCCAGACAGCTATTTCTTTTATAGACACATTCCAGCGGGACGAGGTGGGGAGGGGGTTATTCATTTGTGGTTTTCTTTTTGGTTCTTGTTTTTATTATGTATTTTGTGTGTTTTAACTTGCATTTTTATGTTATGTATTTGAGATCTACAGAGCTGAAGGGTGGTATACAAATTATTTATTATTATTATTATTATTGTTGTTGTTGTTGTTGTTGTTGTTGTAATTTCAGTATAAGTTTCTCTTTTAAAAAAACCCATTTGAAATAGTAGAGGCAAAGGTAAATAATATTTAAAGTTTGGTAACACCTGCTTTTTATGTCCTTTCAGAAAAAGAAATCGATATTTCATTATATTTTGGAGAATTTGCAACATGGACCTCCTGTTCTGCAACATTTGTTTTTTAGGTCCTGTAAGAAAAGCATATGGGTTTTAAAATATATGTGGTTTTTTTTTTAAAAAAATTTATCCATATAACCCAAAGGACAAAATAGAACTCCATGAGACAAAAAAATAAAAACTAAACCCAGTCAAGGCTGGCATGAGATGTTACATTCAGAAGAAAAAATAATAAAGCCAGATATTTGTAATGAGATGCAGACAGGTAAGTGGAAAGTACCATCATAAGGAATGAGAGAAGAAGAGGCACATGGCTTGCAAGATATACAGAAACGTAAGCCTATGACTAAAACCATCAGAAACACAAAGAGTGCCAAGAACAAAAAGGCTCTATTTTACATCAAGTAAAATATTGAACCAGTTAGGTGTTACTTATCCCTAATTTATTGAAGGACTTGCGGAAGAGACAAATTCTCTTTTTCTTTAAGAAAAGCATATGTGATAAAAGTATATTCACCACTAAGAATTCAAATCTGAGCTTGGAAATGTCAGGCATCAAATCATCTTTGCTTGTGGAAATTATTTGGTTGGGTGGGTGATTGATTATTTAAGATGGCAGCAGGAGTTATTTCTGCAAAAGAGAAGGAGAGAACACCACCTTTTACTATTTGAAAAGGATAGCGTTATTGATGATGTGGCAGAAAAATGAAGGGCACTCAACCAAATTCTGGGTGGGTAGTGGCTGTGGCCTGGTGCAGCTCCCCCGGTGCACAGAGAAAACAGTTTTCCCTCGAGGCTGGCCATTGGAATCCATCTCAGCCAGCCATGTGGCATTGCCCGTCAAAAATCCTTATTTGAACCAGCCAATCATGGCCTTTGTTTGGGGGGTGGTGCAAGCGCAGTGGACCAAAGTGTTTCAAATGCTTAGTGTGAGAACTTAAAAAAGGAGAATTTGATTCTTAAAGTGGCAGCGTTTAAATTCTTAATTACCAAGGAAAATAAACATTGTCTTCATTTACTCAAGCCCCTTTTCCATTATCAGGTTTGCTTTTGCATTAAGTCATTAGTGCCTTATATCATTTGGAGATAAAAAGCAATCCCTTTGGCATCCTGATATGTTTCCTCTGCAGAACGATAAAGTACCACTCCTTTTCCTTTAAGCAATTTGTTTGTTTCATTCATTATTTGTCAGCTATACAGAGAATGTTTGAAGCACAATCCTAAGCATGTTTACTCAAAAGCAAGTCCCATTGTATCTGACTGGGCTTCCTCCCAGGGAAGTATGCAAAAGATTTCAGCCTAAGAAGGCGTAAAAGGAAATCATTTCTTTTTCTAGACTCCTGTGATTTCATCAGCATGAGAGTTATCAAAAGGGGCATAGATAAGAAGCATTTAGTTAACCCCCCCCACAATGTACCCTTGAAATCAGATCACCTCTAATCAACCGTTAAACATAAACATGGCCTCCTCCAAGCCCTCATATCTTCTCTCTCTCTCTCTCTCTCTCTCTCTCTCTCTCTCTCTCTCTCTCTCTCTCTCTCTCACTCTCTCTCTCTCTCTCTCACACACACACACACACATTGGCATTCATATATGAATTGGCATAACATAACAACCTTGTGTTGCAGCTAGAACAAGGCAGGTGTTTATATTTACCGAATTTATTCTGTGTGTAGAACTGGGCTTCCATGGTGACCATTTTGGGCACAGTCCAGTCCTTTTGTTCTGGGGCTGGGAAGCCCAGGTGACATCTGCATGCATACTCGGTGCTGCTGGCAGGTAGGGATGCTGGAGAGATTTGATTCTGTTGACATTTATAGGCAAATCTACTTAATTTGGCAGAACCAAAGTGCAGCCATCTTTTACACTTCTCTGAATATTGCAGGAGAGTTCCTGAGCCAAGTGGTGTTCTCTTACTAGGACTGTGCACCAGATTCATCTGAGTCCTGGGCCAGCTTGGGCTTATTTGGAGTAATTTGGGCATTGGCCGAGGTGAGACAGCCATGGATCACTATGGTTCAGGTTTGATGGCTCAGAGCAATCTGTGGTGGTTGGGGCAGGGCCTCAAGCGGGAAGGGGAATCAGGAATCAGGTGTGAAGCCTTGCGAAAAGGCCAAGACCTACCAGACCAGCAGTTGCATCTTCCACCTGACACCCTATCCTGCAGGATGTAGGCACTGCTTTGAAAGTGGCTTTCCTGCAAAGAAGCCACTTGTGAAGAGCAGAATTGAACTGCCTGCTCTTGGGGAAGGGAGGGGAGGAGGTTTTCCAACTGGAGCAGCTCACAGTGACAAACTGCCTGCTCTTGGGAAAGGGAGGGGAGGAGGTCTTCCAACTGGAGCAGCTCACAGTGACAAACACAAATGCAGGAACAAAGCAAATAATGCGTTTTGCCTTTGACAGCTGTGTGGCTGGCGCAAATTAAACAGGGTGTTTTCTAACACTGAAATGCAATTGGTGGGAGAGCTTCATCCGTTGACTATCTGTCTGTCATCTGATTACTTGTGTGTGGCACCTGATTTATTTTTGGACCCTATGCAACAGCAGAACAGCTTATAATATTATGAGCATTGAAATCCACCCCACTAAGGATGAACTTTTTATGAACTGAAAAGTTCATTTGTACGAACTGGAACTGAACTACCTTGTTTTGTACCTTTATCTGGAACTAGTTCCTTGTTTTGGACAGAATGAACTTTTCAAGTACTGGCCACAGGGGAGACCTCTCATATTACAAAAAAAATTCCTAGAGGGTTGGTGCAGAAAAGTTTTAAATATCACCTGGAGACAATATAAAGGAAACAGAAATTAACAGGACACCAACATAACTACAGAAAGCGATCACTGACAGGCATTTGTTGTGAAGTTTGTATCTACAGAGCTACCCATGAGTGTGGATAATCTATGTCAGATGGATTTGTAAATGAAATAAAATTTTGCCAAACAACAGGGGGCAAAGCACCTGGTCTGCACATGCCCCTTATTAGTTTCAGTCTAGTCTTGGATTTCTGTCTGCAAAGGGAATTTCCATTTATCCCACCTATTCACAAAAGAATCAGCCTCATGCTACAGTAACGTTCAGCAGTAGCAGAAATACAAAGTGGGAGATTGAATAAGAGCTTGAGAGGATTACTAGCTGGCTTGGTTGGTAGGAGAAGGAACCTTAAATATACAGGGGAAACATTAACCCTGTTAATTTGATTTGTTCATGGTGCTTGCCTTTTATATTTGTTTGAGACTGCTTTCCCCACCTCTCTTATTTTACATGTTCAATTTACAGTCTACACCATCTCACTTCCATGTCAACATGTCGGCCTCCTCATGAAGTCTCATGGTCTTAACGCTGATACCTCTGGAGCTTCTAACAACCCAAATAACTGGGAATTGTGAAACATCACTCCAATTCCCCCCCTTCATTAAAAGGGAGGTGTTACAATTGGAATCACGAGGACATTTGCCATATGCTCATTAAATACCGACTGTTAAAAGAGCTTTGAGATTTGAAAAGTGTGTGCGAGATAAATCCAGGCAGCAAGTAATTGCTTCCAAATTAAATGAGTAATAAAGGTTTGATTGCTCAGTGCGTAGCATGTGAAAAACGTTACCACAATATTTGGGGGGGGGGTTAAAGCGTGGCTTGAAAAAGACGCAGACGCAATCTGAGACATTATAGGGAACAAAGGATGGCCGTCTTTTTAGTGGGATAGGGATCACACTCCAAGCATAGAGCTATGGTTTTCCCAGTAGTAATGTACGGAAGTGAGAGCTGGACCATCAAGAAGGCTGATCGCCGAAGAATTGATGCTTTTGAATTATGGTGCTGGAGGAGACTCTTGAGAGTCCCATGGACTGCAAGAAGATCAAACCTATCCATTCTCAAAGAAATCAGCCCTGAGTGCTCACTAGAAGGACAGATCCTGAAGTTGAGGCTCCAGTATTTTGGCCACCTCATGAGAAGAGAAGACTCCCTAGAAAAGACCCTGATGTTGGGAAAGATGGAGGGCACAAGGAGAAGGGGACGACAGAGGATGAGATGGTTGGACAGTGTTCTCGAAGCTACTAACATGAGTTTGGCCAAACTGCGAGAGACAGTGAAGGATAGGCGTGCCTGGCGTGCTCTGGTCCATGGGGTCACGAAGAGTCAGACACGACTGAACGACTGAACAACAAAAGTGCCAGATCTGAAAGCCAATTTGGTAGGATTTCCTAAACTGGAATACCAGAGCTATTAGAGAGATTTAGTAACTGGCGGGAGGGAGGTGAGATAGTAATGAACCTGGAATAAATGGCATCCACTTTGGCCTTTGTACAGAATGTGTTTGGAAGATGGCAAACAGTTCCCCTAAGCAGACTTTGCCTAAGTACCCATACTATACAGTACTGAAGTCTTTGCTGGGGACTTTCTCTCCCCTCAGTGGCAGATGGGTCATGGAGAACAACAGTGTTAAGAATTGGAAAATGGCTAAAGGTATATTGCAGAAGGTTTAACATGCAGTTTTCCCATGAAGACTATACAGTCGTACCTTAGAAGTCAAACAGAATCCGTTCCGGAAGTCTGTTCCAAAAGAGATTTTAAGGGTCACGATCCCCATATTTTATTCCAATCCTTGGGAAGAATTTGTGTGCTAGTATCCAGTTACCATGTTTTTAAGGGGTTCCATAGATCTGCAAGTTACATTAAGCAACACGGAGTGCAATTTAGAAACTATTCCTTCCCTCCCCCTCATTGTGCTTATAGAATTTTCAATTTGTGTTAAGGGTCTCAGAGCTTCATTTGTGTTAAGGGTATCAGAGCTTGATCCAGAGATTGTCAGCGGGGGAAAAAAGCTCAACAGCTCTGGGCAATTTCCCCCCATTTTCTTAAGTTTGAGGGGGCGTCTTATCCATGGGGGCATGTTATATACAGAAAAATATGGTATATGGTTAATAGATACAGGTTGGTTGTTGGTATAGAAATCTCGTAATGTGCACAAACCTTTGGATTCCCAGGGTTCAAATTGCTTATCTCTCCCTTGCCGGGGGGGGGGAATCTGGGTGATGTGATATTGGGATTAATGGAAAAATAATATGTGCAATCTTAGGTTGCCCAGTTTTCCATAGCCAGATAGTATAATTCTATATTTCCAGTATTGCTTGAACTGCCTCCTTATTCTTATGTCCTTAGTGTGAACTTAAATGTAGATGTTCAACACCCTGATTCTTTTGGGCTCCTTCAGAAGCAATTCTAAAGTGACGTACCTGTAATTCAATGAAACAGGCAGTTTCCAGGAAAGCACACCGATTGTGGACAAGTGACAATGAAAAGCAAAGCGTAGCCAATAACTGCAAATAGGTGTGGTGTTGCGAAGCAAATAAAAATCTTCCACTGGACCACAAAGCACACTGCGCCGGTGGAGATGGAAACGGCAGCTCCTGCGACTAAAAAGAGGGAAAAGGTTAGTTTTTAATTTTGAAATGTATCAAGCTTCTAGTAGTTGGGCGGCATATGGGTGGATGTTTACCTGCTTGTTTGCTTTTTTTACAACTGATTAGCAGACTTCTGGAATGGATTCTGTTTGACTTCCAAGGTACAACTGATAGTTGTGACTCAGTCTAAGACACCTCCCTGTGCTCCCACATATCTCCATATTGGTTATCCTGATTGTCACGATAGGCATTTCACTCCTCAATGCTTGGAGAATTGGGACAGACACACACACACACACACACACACACACACTCGTCAATGAAGGTGCAAGGATCACAAAGAAACTGTCTGGAAGATAGGGATAACTGCAGCTTATAGGATGCAGCAATTGCGAAGGGGAAGTCTTCCCAATCAACTTACATCCATGCCAAGGAAAAGCATCTCCTGCTTGAGGGGTGGTGAACCTGTGACTCTGCAGATGTTGGCCAGGGTGACTAATGCTGATGGGAGTTTGGAGTCCACCAATATATGGAGAGCAGCATGTTGGCTACCCATGCCTCAGACAGAGATTGTGGTGAACGGGTCTTGTAGGGCAGGAAACCATTGCGTGGACTGGCAGGGTCCCCCAAAACCCAGGCGACCCCCGAGTGGAATAATGACACAAGACAACATGCTATGGGATTCAAATTGGCCACAACTTTATTAAGATTCAGATGTAGGGAGACCTTGGCTCAGGCATTGGGCATTTATCCTTCCCAGTCCCCAGCCGGGGATTTGGGACACTTCAGGGTTATCCAGAACATGTGGGGATAGGACTGGCTCTGGAGAACATATGTTCAAGCAGAGAGCCCGCCCTGTTCGCTGCCACTGGTGGGGGAGAGCAATGACAACCTCTTGGCGTATGGCCAATGCCTCCCCCCAAGACCCTTTAACAGGGAACCCTGTTATTGCCACCGCACTGGGGGCATGGGGTCACCGCCCCACGCCCCCCCCCATTTGGGAAGATGACTAAAGGATTCCGCCCAAGGCCTGAAACTGCCAAAGTTGTGACGTTTTGCTACGGGAAAGGCAAAACCTGCCAATGCAGGGAAATTCCTTTCCGGCCCTTCAACAGGGGCCTTGACATAGCAGCGCCTGCGTACCTGTGGAGAAGAGGTTAACCTGCAAAATTAAGCATTAATTGAGGGAGTGGAGGGTGGGAGAAGCTCTGGAGCCCGACTGCCACTTCCCAGGTAGCCAAACCATCTATTGTGTGGACTGGGTAGTCCCTCCCCTTAACTGGCCAATCCCCTGGAAACGCCTCCCCTGGCGTGATTGGCCGCTTAACTGAGGTAGGCAGAGACCCCAGGTATCCCTGCCTGGGGGAAGGCAACGCCAGCCCAAACTACCAAGAGTCGCTCTGGATTCCAGGGGGCTGCGCGTGACCAAGCTAACATCGCCCCCCCATTTGATGTGGGGAATGGTCATGGTGGCCAATCCCCTGGAAACGCCTCCCCTGGCGTGATTGGCCGCTTAACTGAGGTAGGCAGAGACCCCAGGTATCCCTGCCTGGGGGAAGGCAACGCCAGCCCAAACTACCAAGAGTCGCTCTGGATTCCAGGGGGCTGCGCGTGACCAAGCTAACATCGCCCCCCCATTTGATGTGGGGAATGGTCATGGCAGAACAGCCAGAACATAAATACAAGGAGCCTAGTAGCCTGGGAGAACAGGAAAAAAGTGATTTGGTTATTTTACTTTTGTTGTGCAATTGGGTAGAAGTCTTTTCCTTACACTTCTTGAAGTGAAAAGAACCAGGAATGACCTCTAAAATGTTTGGATATGGGGGAGTTGGGGTGGGGGCTCTAGGGCTCTTTGGCATGTGGAAAACTATCCTAGAACGGAAAACGTTTTTCCTGCTGTTTTTCTACACTAAGGAAGTGTTGCCAGGTGATGTTATATTGACGTCAACTGTTGCCTTGCTGACAACATGTTTTTTTAAAGGATATAAAGTGAAAACGAAACTGAAAAAGAAGAAAAATATCTGAGGATTGAAAGAAGAGGAAGGTGAGAGTAGAACATAATGGCTCAGGTAAGAACCCCTTTGAATAGGGGACATTGTCTATCCATCCCCACCCAGTCCAAAATACCTTCCCTTTGATTGTTTTCCATTTGACTGTTTTTTCAAAGTAAGGGTTGCCACTTGGCTTGCTATTTGCCTTACGGTGCTGTCTCTGGCTGCAAGCCAACGTACACTTTCTTGTCATTGAACACAGTGAGACTTACTCCTGAGTGAGAATGCTTAGGATAGTTTTGTCTCTAGCTCAGAGCTTTCCAAACTGTGTGTTGCCACACATTTGTGTGTCGGTTGCAGTGTGTAGGTGTGCCGCGTGAATGCTCCCTGCGCTCCTCCCGGGGCTGGAAAGGGGTTAGTTTAACATCTGGTTTGCTAGTGAAACTGAATTACTGTATATACTTGAGTATAAGCCTAGTTTTTCAGCACATTTTTTGTGCTGAAAAAGCTGCCCTCGGTTTATACTTGAGTGAGGCGGGCGGTGGGGGCAGCGAGAAAGAAGCCCTTTCTCTCCGCTTGTGCTGCCACCCGCTCTCCCCAGTTAACCATTCCTTAAGAAGTGTACAAGAACGGTGGTTCTTTACTCTCCCCAGGCAGCTTGTTCCATTCCTGAACTGCTCACATAAATGCAAACTTGGCAAAGGAGGAAGAGGAAGGAGCAGCCCAAAGGGCTACTTTCGGGCTGCTCGTTCCTCCTCCTCCTCCACAGCGGCAAAGGTGAACCGGCTTATACTCGAGTCAATAAGCTTTCCCAGGTTTGTGTAGGAAAATTAGGTGCCTCGGTTTATATTCGGGTCGGCTTATACTCGGGTATATACGGTACTGTGTCACAAAATGCTGTGTGTATAAAAAGTGTATCACCAGCATGAAAAGTTTGGAAAGCTCTGCTTTAGCTCCTTCCCCCTACCTTGCAAGTCTGACTTACAAAAACTGCAATGAATAATCACAGGGTCCAAAGGTTGAAAAATTCACCTACTTGTGGGGTGGGAGAGCGAGGCTCCTGCAAGCCATGGATACTAAGTTTTGATTTCTTGCAAAAAGAGAGCTTGGAATCAATCCACGATAATAGCAGCAACTCAGTAAAGCGTTGGGCTCTGTACTGTTTATATGCCTGTAATTTTATGTAAGTTTTCTTGACTTAAATATTTTTATTTAAGTTTGCTTGACTTTCTGCCTGATTTCAACAGCCAACTCATACAGAGCAACAGCTTTGTCAAGCTTTCCCTAGTAGGAAACAAAGCAAGCGTGAGCTTGAGAGGCAGATCTCTATAGTCTTCTTTCCTTTTAGAAATGCAGCACATTCAATCTGTGCTTTCATTTTATACTTTAGTTTATTGTGCAATATTGGAACTGGTTTTTGTTTCTGCCTTTGACTCATAATAAAACCAATAAACATTTTGTCTTTAAAAAAGAGCAAACGGCTGGACACTAGAGCTGGGAAGAAAGGAAAACAGACCTCAAGGGCAGGAAAGAGCAGACAGGGGGAATTCCTCAGTGAAGGGGATTTCCATCTGGCCTTGCAGCATCTGTTGGATTTGATTCCAAGCTCTCTGTTGAGTGGGGCAGGATGTGATGTGGTGCTTTTCTCAGATTTAAAGAACATGAGAATAGCCTGCTAGATCAAGCCAATGGCCCATCTACCTAGTCCAGCATCCTGTTCTCATAGTGGAGCGGGTGGCCCTGTGGTCTAAACCACTGAGCCTCTTGGGCTTGCCAATCAGAAGGCGAGCAGTTCAACGAGGTGAGCTCCCGTTGGTTCGAAAGCACGCAGTTCGAAAGCACACCTGCGCAAGTAGATAAATAGGCACTGCTGCGGGGGGGGGGGGGAGGTAAACGCCGTTTCCATGCGCTCTGGTTTCTGTCACAGTGTTCCATTGCGCCAGAAGCGGTTTAGTTATGCTGGCCACAAGACCCGGAAAGCTGTCTTGTGGACAAACACCAGCTCCCTCAGCCTGAATCAAGATGATTACCGCAACCTCATAGTCACCTTTGACTGGATTTAACCACCCAGGGGTCCTTTACCTTACCTTCTCATAGTGGCTAAACAGATGCCTGTGGGAAACCAGCAAGCAGCACCAGAGCCCTCTACCCTCCCTTGGTTTCCAGCAACTGCTTGTGGAAACATTGCTGCCTCCAACTTTGGAGGTAGGGCGTAGCCATCATGGCTAGGAGCCATTGATAACCCTCTCCTCCATGAAGTTGTCTCGTCATGGGGATCAGCATGGGGATACCAACCCATACTAGTGGCTTCATGAAAATGTTTTGTCTGGTGCCACTGCTGGAGCAGTGTGTAAGTATGCGCAAATTCTTGCCTGCTTTGGTGCGCCTCCTCCTCCTCTCAGCTGCATTGTGAGAGGGGGCAGATCTGGGGGCAGGCAACACCTTCCTTCCTTCATTGGGCAGGGAAAGGGCTATCGGAGCACCGGGGTGGCGGCAGCAGCAGGGGTGGGGAATGCAGTGAACGTCCCTGCCAGTGACTGAGGTGGCATCTGTTTCTTGATGCACCACTGCTCTTATCATCTTCTGCTGCCTCTGGGAGACATTTGGATTGCCCCCTCAGGAATGTGGCTGGACGTAGACACCCAGTCACTAGAGCGTCCTGGGCGTAGACACCAAGTCTGCTGATAATGATGCCATATATTTGTTGGAGATGCAAAGAGAAGGCACCTTTTATCATATGTGGTGGACATGTAAAATGGCTAAGAGCTTCTGGGAGATGATATACAACGAACTGAAAAAAATGTTTTAAAAGACATCTGCAAGAAGTCCAGAAGCTTTTCTTTTAGGAATAATCAATGCACTTATGGGTCAGGGGGGAAATCTCTTCATGTACACAACTATGGCAGTGCAATGGAGTATGCTCAGAAATGGAAGGAGGGCACAATAGCAACAAAGGAGGAATGCCAGATGAAATGGATAGAATATAGAAATGGCTAGAGTTGCCATTGGGGGGGTGTTCAAAGGTTTTGAGCTTTTTTTGGGAACACCTCCCCCTCAAAAAATACGTTTTTGGGCTTTTTTTGGATTTTTTTTCAGCTGGGTGTGGGTTTTACCAGGAATTACATATTCAGCAAAAATCCTCCCAGATGTCTGGCAGCCCAAGAAATGTAGAATATTTGAAAAATCATTACAAACATATTAAAATGTTAACAGAAGTATACTGGAACAAAAAGTGAAAAAGAGAGAAAATGGAAAAATTAGGTAAAGGTAAAAAGGTAAAGGACCCCTGGACAGTTAAGTCCAGTCAAAGATGACTATGGGGTTGCAGCGCTTAACTTGCTTCAGGTCGATGGAGCTGGCATTTGTCCACAGATAGCTTTCTGGGTCACGTGGCCGGCATGACTAAACTGCTTCTGGAGCAACTGAACACCATGACGGAAACCAGAGTGCACGGAAACGCTGTTTACCTTCCCGTCGCAGTGGTACCTGTTTATCTACTTGCACTGGCATGCTTTCAAACTGCTAGCAGCAGTAAAGGTTTAATAAAATAAACCATGGATGGGGAGAAGGGAAGTCAATGGAAAAAGTATGGTTTGTATTTTGGCTTAATACTGTATTATTGTGCAAATTTGTAAAATTGAAAATGATAAATACAATAAAAAAGATAATGATGCCACAGAGTGAGCTCTGGGAGAAATACTTGCCATAAGCTACATAGGTGTGAGAAATCTGTGGTCCTCTAGACGTGGTTGGATTCCAACTCCCATCAGCTTGAGTTGTAGTCCAGCAACATCTGGAAGGCCACAACTCCTCCATCCCTGAACTACAGTTTAAAAGAAAAGGCTGCCTCTATGGCTGTGATACTATGTAATTGGGAGTATGTTTCATTGAACCTAGTGGGACTTACTTCTGAGTAAACTTGCACAGATGTTCAGCCAAGGAAAACATTGGCTCACTTTCTTCTTGCAGAGACCAAAGCCTGGAGACCAGATTGAGATTTCTCGACTTGGTTACCAACATTGGGCTATCTACGTAGGGGATGGATATGTAGTCCACCTGACTTCTGCAGGTGAGAGCTTCTCATTATTTCCTAGAAAGGGTGATTTTATGAGAGGGAAGAATAAGATAGAGAACATTGGCAGTTTACCCCTGAAGAAACGCAGCCCTTGACAGGGGAAAAAGGTTCCCCACCACTGGCTTATGGACTAATTGTTCCTAGAAGTTCTATGTCCTGATACTGTACTTACAATTGTTGTAAGCCAGTTAGAGGGCTGCTTTGTAGCCAAGAGATGACGCTCTGGTTGGTTGTAAGTTGTTTTGGGTTGCCTTGGGCAAGATAAGAGTGAATAACATTTTTTTAAAAAAAATATTTGTCAAAACAACAATAACAACAACAACAACAACTGATGTCTTCTTGAGACAATGTTGTTGATGAAATGCAGGGAATCCAGGCCTAATGGTCACTGTTTCTGAGTTTCTTTTCTCTCTCTGTTCTTGAGATGGGGGTATAGGAAATTCTCCCCCTATTCCCTTGTCTGCCAACACAAAAAAAGCACTGGTGAAGAAAGAAAAGCTTTCAAAAGTGGCAGGAAAAGACAACTGGAAGGTCAACAACGAGAAGGACAGAAAATATAAAGTCATGCCTGTAAACGAAATACTAAGCAATGCAAACAAATGTGTTGGGATGGAGATAGACTACAATGTGATCACGATGAACTGCGAACATTTTGCCGCCAAACTACGATATGGCCAACGTGTCAGTAGACAGGTGTGTAGAATTCATTCATGTTTTCGTAATGGCAATCTTTGCTGTGATATTGAAATTCTTTCTAAACTCCTGATCCTGGAAAAATGAGGTGAGATTAAGAAGCAGTTAATTTACTTTATTTTTATGTGGATTTAATTTCTAACCCCCATTTACAAAGCTAGGGAGCAGAACTGATCATTTACTTGGAGTATGTTAAAGGACTACAAACCAGAAAAAAACCCAGATATCATAACATTTAAAAATAACTTGAGTTGATACATTTAAATTGTCTGAAGGGACAAATGAGAAGATTAAAAACTCAGAAGTCAGGTTTCCAAATTAATGACAGACTTGTACCCTGATGAAATATGTTGGGTCTGTATTCCTTTAATATTTTTCAAACTATAGCCACAGAACCCAGATTTTTGCACCAAAGTACATTCTGTTACATCGAATTAATTTTTAAAGCATATTTTTAACCCAGAGTTAATTGTCTTGGAATCTGAGAATTTCAAATCTGGCTATTTTCTGTCTCCAAAATAAACATTTAAAGCAAAGTTTCATATCAACTCTGTTGTGAGAAATGAAGGGCCATCGGCCGCTGTGAATAAAAATGCTTAAACCTCTTATTTTTTGCAGGCAGATGTCGGTCTCTGGGGGACATTCGGTGCTACTGTAGGAGCTGTGGTCTTGGGTCTAAGCTTGATAGCAGTCGAGATCATCGGTAAACGTCATTAGTCAATGTTCAATATATGATGAGACATGTGAACAATCTAAAAGACTGTTGGAGGACAATCCTAGGTTGGCTTCTAAGAAGATGCCATTTTAAAATAACAACAGTTTTTTGAATAAAAAATAAATATAAAAACATCAAATCAATTAAGATTTAGGTTTTCTGTCTTCACTGGTGTGAATTTTGAAGGATGGTTCTGTTTTAGTTTGTGCATTGTTTTCTAAAGTGCAGATTAGTTAAGAATTTGAATGTGAATTGAACCAAATTTCTCCCTGCTGCCTCTAGATGTGGTAGAGGACACTGATCAAAGTTGAAGTAAGGTTCAGTTGCCAGTCTGGTTAACTTCTGTACTTGGAATGGAGGATGCCGCCATCTTGTTTCAGGCCAGCCTTGACACGTATAACGGTTGTTAAAAAACCAATACGTGCCTGTATAAATAATAATAATAATAATAATAATAATAATAATAATAATAATAATAAACTTTATTACGGTCATAGACCAGCCTGTATAAAGAATTCCACAACAGTGTAGCTTGTGAATTCATTGGTACAGTCATACTGAGTTGCAGATCTCCATTTTGAAGGGAGTTGACTACTACTTCTTCTTCTTCTTCTTCTTCTTCTTCTTCTTCTTCTTCTTCTTCTTCTTTTTTGAGTTTTGCCAGTAAAAGACTGAATAATATTTTAATGGGTCTGGACAATGATTTATTCCAAAACAAGCCAGCTCTTATGCTTCCAGTCACTTCAAACTGCACAATATTAATATCACAGACAAACAGCTCTGTGGTTGTCCAATTCTTCAGAGAGAGCATAACCCAGAAGGCCGCCATATATTGTGTCAGACCATTGGTCCATCTAGCTACCTTGAGGTAGCCTGAGGTAGCCAAAACGACTCATCTCCAGACACATTATTGCATCAATGTGGCTTAATAAAGTGGGTAAGTGGCTCTCACACCTGGCATGGAGTCAAGTCCAGCCCTTCCATGAGACAAGGCAAAGCAATTTGCCTCAGGTGGCAGATCCAACCCGCACCCCACCCCCTGCTACCAGTCTGGCCACAGCCACTTGTACTGCTGCTGCTTCTGCTGCATCATGGCAGCAGCGTGGGTGCAGCCATGGGTGAAGGTAGCAGTGTGAGCACAATGGTGGTGGCAGGGAGGGGCCCCAGATCTGCAGGGGGAGCTCTGTTGGGGGAGCATTTTACACTGGGTTTAGTGTACACTTCTTCAGATACACATGAAAACTCATACCAAGAACAAATTTAGTTGGTCTCTAAGGTGCTACTGGAAGAATTTTTTTAATTTTTGTTTTGTTTTGACTATGGCAGACCAACACAGTCAACTACCTGTAACTGGGTTTAGGGTGGTGCAGGCAGTTCCTCCTCACAAGGTGCCAACCCAAGGGGGAGAGAAAATAATAATAATAATAATAATATAACCAATAATCAGTGCTATTTTTCTAGAAGAAGAGGTGGCGGAACTCATCATGAACACCCCCCTTGTTCTCTTAGAATGGCAATGGCGGCCACCTGAGAGGTGCCAGAACTGAATTCCGGCTTTAAAAAAGCCCTAGTAGTAATAATAAAACCTATATTTATACAGGTACCTACTGAGAAGATCCATAAAAAGCAACTGTACCAAAACGAACTATTGTGAAAATAATAAATATTTAGTGGTGGTGGTGGGCATCCAAATTTTGTCCTCGCTCAGGGTGCCATACTGCCAAAGTCCGCTCCTCAGGATACCCTTGCATGAAGTCTATTGTTATCAGGATCATTCATTTGAAGTGTTAGCGCTTATTTATGACAGTGATATCTAATGGGGGAAAGCCGACAGTGGTACCTTGGGTTAAGAACTTAATTCGTTCTGGAGGTCCGTTCTTAACCTGAAACTGTTCTTAACCTGAGGTACCACTTTAGCTAATGGGCTCTCCCGCTGCCGCATAATAATAATAATAATAATAATAATAATAATAATAATAATAATAATAATTTATACCCCGCCCATCTGGCTGTGTTTTCCCAGCCACTCTGGGCGGCTTCCTACAGAATGTTAAAATACAATAATCTATTAAACATTAAAAGCTTCCCTAAACAGGACTGCTTTCAGATGTCTCCTAAAAGTCTGGTAGTTGTTTTTCTCTTTGACATCTGGTGGGAGGGTGTTCCACAGGGTGGGTGCCACTACCGAGAAGGCCCTCTGCCTGGTTCCCTGTAACTTGGCTTCTTGCAGCGAGGGAACCGCCAGAAGGCCCTCGGCATTGGACCTCAGTGTCTGGGCAGAACGATGGGGGTGGAGATGCTCCTTCAGGTATACTGGACCGAGGCCATTTAGGGCTTTAAAGGTCAGCACCAACACTTTGATTTCTGTTCTCATCCTGAAGCAAAGTTCTTAACCCGAGGTACTATTTCTGGGTTAGTGGAGTCTGTAACCTGAAGCATCTGTGACCTGAAGTGTCTGTAACCCGAGGTACCACTGTATATGGGTCCCCATGCAGACACTGACCATGGCTTGACCTGCTTAACTTCAGCAAGGTTGAGATTCACACCCATCCCACCTCACCTGTGCTGGTGACATTTTACGATAAAAGATTGTTTCTCAAGGAATGTCCTGTTGAGTAAGCGGAGAATGTCGTTGGCAGTATCAGAGTTAGACCCGTTTGAAGAAGAGAGGTGCGGCATATTTCTCTTAATTTGGGGGAACCGGAGCTGGCATATGGCCACAAAGTACTTCCTTTTACAGCATCAATAAATGAAGGCATGCATGTTTGAAGAAACAGAAGCATGCTTTGGAAAAGAGCAGCTACTTATGGCATACAGTCCCCACCTTTTGCAACACCAATTACTATACGATTCTATCATTCGATAAATAATCAAACTAAGATCTGGAGAGAGGATCAAAGACGGATTTGCATTAGCACAGAAATCAGGATGGGTTCATTCCAATTGCGTAAGACGGTAATTACAGAAAAATCTGTTGCCTTAATTATTAAGTTTATCTTGCAGTGTATTTTTTATTTTAAAAAACAACCACTACACGTGGATATTTTCATCTGTTCATTTGTGCACAGCCCCAGAGTCCTGCAGAGAATGCAAAAATAAAATAAAATCCACATTTGGTCTCTGCAGATTTTAGTTTCAGATATACATTAGATAAAGCTGACAGCTTTGTAAAATCACACATTGGTGGGCAGCTCCCCATTGGCTACATGGCTACATCTCCATTCTGCGTTCCCGCGCACTGTTTTAATTAAGATTATTTATTTCTTTATTGTGATGATCATGTTTTAATTGCCTCTAAAGCACTGGAGAGATGGAGGTGCAAGAACATTGTGAATAATTTATTGCATTTGGAAGTAGAATATATGGCATGATTTTGGAACATGGGCAGTTTGTTACTGTGAAACGTCCCTGGCCTTTGTCTTAGATTTCCATGGACAGATAAACAAAACATCTCATTTGGAGTTCTGGTTGTGTTTCTAAGCATTAACCCCAGTCTCTGATTTTGTCCTCTTATCCATGTCCCACTCAGTTCAAAGCAGCCTACAAAGGTCATATTTCCAGTGGATTGTTCCCTATGTTTTTTGAGGACCCATTATCTACTACTCTGCATTGGCAGTGGGGGCAAGGGCATCTCCTCTATTATTTTTATGTTAATTGACATTTCAAATGTTGAAACACTCCACTTAGGAAAACAAAAATGAAGCATTGAATTATTGCAGAAACTGAAACGAACTGAAAATACAACAATTTGATATGAGGTTACTCCTGTGTTTGATGGTTCAATTCAGCTCAGAGGTGACCAGGGTTTTGCTTATGAGAGCTAAAAAAAATATTGAAATCGGCCTTACTTGTGCCACGGGGTCTCGTCACATGAGTCAAATGTAGGGATGTCAAGAGAAATCTGACAAAAAAGAAAGCAGAAACTGCTGCAGCTCATGAGTTTGGTTGTGAACAGGAAAAGAAAATAGTCAAGCGAATATGATCGGTATTCATTCACACTGTTGTTTTTAAGTCTGCAAGTGATAAATAAATGATAGCGGCTGTGTTTTTTTAAACTTTGTTTTGATGTTGCCTTTACATTTAATATAACATAAATTACATAAATAGTTATGTAACTTATGTTAAATAGCATCCAGGAAGATGAACAACATGGTATTTGGCAGAAACTGAACTGCAGCAGAATGGAAACAGCACTGATTGTGACAAATACCGTTGGAGCAAAAATGACTGCCCTCCGTAGTCTTAAGCTGCACCTCTATATCCTGGTCTTTGACCCCTGAGATATGCATTTTTAGGACCCACTCTGGTTCTAATTGAAATTTGTATTACACTATTTTTCATGTTGTGTTTTATGTTGCTGTTAACTTTGGACCTTCTGGTGATGAGTGGGTATTTAATAATAATTCATTATTATCATTGTCCAACATGTCATTGTTGGAAGCTGCCATATTTTCCGAGACAAACAGAATTTGTCATTTTTTTAAATGCTGAGAGAGACAAAAAACACAACATACAGTTACTGTAACTGCTATAGAAGGGCTGTGTTTGCACAATGACCGCTCCCCACATTAAATGGGGGGCGACGTTTGCGTGGTTGCATGCAGCCCCCTGAATTCCTGGGCGACACCTGGAAGTTCGGCTGGCTGCGCCCTCCCCCAGTAGGGATACCTGGAGAGACCCTACCCCAGTTAACCTTCCAATCCCGCCTGGGGGAGGCGTTGCTAAGGGATTGGCCAGGTAAGGGGAGGGACTACCCAGCCCACACAATAGACTGTAACTGCTATAGAAGGGCTGTTTGCACAATATGTTAAGGTAACCTGGAACTGTGTGAACGTGGGCTTCTACAGAGGAGTTCACCTCTACTTTGTGCCTCCCTGGTCTTTTTTACTCCTATGCCAAGCTATGTCAAGGTTTGGTTTAGCATGTCATGCAAAACTTGAGCCACAGTTAAACTCTCTCATGATTAACTGTGAGTTGCAGCCAAGGACAAAGCTTGGGTATAGCTTTTGGTTAAAGAGGAGAGAACTTAACCACAATCCTGAGTTCGGATGATATGCTAAGCCAATGCTTGGCTTTGCTCATCACAGCATGAGAATGAGAAAGATCAGGGAGGAGCAAGGCATCTCCAAAACCCTTTTAGGGCATTACACTCCCATTGTCCCTGTCTTCCACACAGGCAGGAGAATGTTTGCAGATGTAGACAATTATATCTACAATTCATAGAATCATAGAATTGTAGAGTTGGAAGGGCCATCTAATCCAACCCCTATGTAGGAATCTCAGCATGTGATTCCCCATCCAATTCAAAACCATACTAGACCCTGCTTAGCTTCGCAAATGTGCTAGCAGTTTTATTGCTGCACCACAATTGCAAACTCCAAGCAACTCACACCATCTGCCATGGGCAATTCATGTACTCAGTTTAACATCGTTTTAGTCAATCTATTAAAAATCTGATAATTAAATTTTTTAAAATAAAAATCTGATAATTAGTTAGTTTTTTAAAACAATGTTTAGCCCAGGAAGGGAAGGGGGACAGTTGCTAATGAGCTAAACAGAAAGAGGCGGTAGAAAAGACTGGGGGGGGGGAAGCTGTACTTTCACCTAATAAATAAGAAATAACAGCATGGATGCACCCAAAGTTAATCACTTTGAAGTCTCATTGATCTCAAAGGAAGAGATTTAAGGACATAATCAACTCTTCTAGTGCAATCAGTGGGACTTCAACATGATTAACTTTGTGGCCAATTTCATTTGTAGCAAACAGGGCTGTGCAAACAAATTGGGCCCATTTGGAGGTATCTGGGCCTTGGTCAAATAGGTTCAAACAACCCTGGACCACTACAGGTTGAGTTGAGTGAGCCAGAAACATCTGGGGCTGATGGGGCATCAGGTAGGAAAGAGAAGTAGGTGTGAGTGAGAAGGATTAGGGACCCACCAGAGAGCTGCATCTTTGCAGACAGTCCTGTATCGGGATATTTTAATGTCTGATGTTTTTACAATTTTTTATATGCTGTAAGCTGCCCAGAGTGGCTGGGGAAACTCAGCCAGATGGGCGGGGTATAAATAATAATAATAATGATGATGTTGTTGTTGTTACTAGAGAAGATAAGGGATGGAGTAGATGCCTTTCCCACAAAGCCTCTTCTCTTTCCTGCATCCTCAAGCAGCACCACAAAGATCAATTTCCCTACAGGTCCACCACCCCATCTCGACCATATTTTTAAACCCTATTTTAACTGTTTGTTTAAAAAGGGTTTGAAACATCCTTTAAAACCCTTAACTCTGATAAATTGCTACAAACTCTTTTGTAACAGATTGGGTACATCTTTATTATGTACACTGCTAAAAATGGAAACAGGACTTCCCTCGTAGTATAAAACCTTTTGGTTAACACCTTTTTATACAAATGGGATAAGTCCTGGGATAAGAACTTATTATACCGCTTGGATGTGATTTTGCATGCACTGCCTAAACACCATATTTGAGGTTAGGGCGATATTAGTTTATTATTTGTATGATACTGCTATATGTTGCAATAATTTAATAATAATTATAGAAGAAGAAGAAGACCCTTAACCCCATCCCAAAAAGTCCTTTGGAGAAAGATTCAGGGCAGGTGGTCCTTGAGGTGGCACAGGGTGGATTTTCCCAATCCAGGGGCCACAGAAGGGGGCCACAGAGTGTATTAGAGGACAGGCCTGTGCACAACTCTAGTTTTCAAATGCACAGAGGGTTTAATGTCATGGCAAATATCCACTTAACCTTATAAAAATACCGTAACCTAAAATGACCAGGGCCTTAGGAAATCTAGCTCACTCCTAGGCTAAGTCAAGCCCTGGGAACTGGTTTATTGAGAGGGCTATGCCCAGAAAGAGAGTCTAAGAAGAAAAAGAAATAAATAAAAAGCTGTAAATAAATAAATTCATATTTGCACGAGGGAGAAGCAGGAGGTGGATACATAGATAGGAAATGCTGGTAACTTGTTTTCTGGAAAGCTATAGTTAAATTTGCATACATGAAGACAGATGAGTTGTTCCATTGTGTGCTCCTTGGCATTTTCCTTTCTTCTGGGTTTGCCATTTCTGATCATATTACTCAGCCAGTTTCTGCTGTGGTTCAAAATAACAAAAAAACATGTGCTCCAAGCTTTTCAGTATGTTCCTTTATCTCTCTCTCTATGCTCAAGAAATCTAAAACAACAGCCCAGCAGTTGGAACGAGAAGAAGTGGGGTAGGAGAGACAGAAGTTTCTAATGTTAAGCAAAACAGTGTGCGTCTGCCAGAGACCGAGTCTGAAGAAAGCGGGGAGTCCCCCAAACAAATTAAAAAGAAGAAAAAGGCCAGAAGGGAAAGGTGAATTTTATGAGATGGATATGTGTTGCAGAAACACTTGTTGTCAGTGCTGTTTTTTAAGAAAAGGGGGTGCTGGAACTCACCATGAATGTCAATGGTGCCCCCCTGAGGTGCCAGAACTTTGTTCCGGCAAGTTCCAGCTAAAAGAAAAGCCCTGCTTGTTGTGACGATTATGCTGTTTATGCCATAATATGGGAACACCTGTACAGAATTTTATATAAATTTCAATGTATTTTTAAAAAAAGAAAACAAACTGCTTTGAACACAACCATCTTTAAGAACAGGAAGGAAAATATGTTGGCAACATAATTTAACAGGAAATATGATGACACATTGAAGAGTCTGTATTTCAACGTATGAAGAAAGGAATTTTTAATTTTTTAAAAAAGAACTTGTCTTTGCAGCAGTGTCCTGTTCAGAACAGATTATCTCTGTTTCATGTCCATTTGAGGAAAAGTTTTGGTCTTAATTTCTACCTGGCCTGGGAGGGCAGGGTCCTGACTACCTCCAGCTACAAAGCTGAAGCTGCTGAGGAGATTCTTGGACTAAGGTGTTTGTGGGAAGGAGTTTGTTGGTAGGGTTGTTGCTGTAGTGTGCATGTTTTTTTCTTCTTCTTTTTGTATCTTTATTTTAGATCTTGTGATTTATATGGAAATTATTTAGTTTAGTTGTGTGTGTGTGTTTTTTTTAAAAAATGTTTTACTTTTGTTTATAACTACTTTTGTTGTAGTCAGGGCTTTTTTTCAGCCGGAACTTACCAGAACTCAGTTACCTCTCAGGTGGGTGCCACTGCCATTATAAGAGAACAAGGGAGGCAATCATGGCTGAATTCTGGCACCTCTCTTTCTAGAAAAGTAGCACTGGCTTCTAATTATGTATTTGCTTCATGTTCTAAGCTGCCTTGAGCATGGTTTGAACTGTGGAAAGGCAGCATACAGATAAATTTATGTGTGTATATATGTATGCAGGCCTGAGTCCCAACCAGGATTCCATTGTCAGAATAGCTAAGCAAGTTTCTTAGTAATGGCTCTATAAGGGTGGGCCATTAAGGTAACAAAGGAAATGACTCTGTGCAAGAATGCAAATGGTTGTGTACTCCTCCCTCAGCTGCCTGTTAGTTAGAAAGACAAAGGGCAGAGTTGAGGTATGTTAGTCAGAAGCTAGATGCAGATATGAGAGAGAGAGATACAGTGGTATCTTGGTTCTCAAACTTAAGCTGTACCAGAAGTCTGTTCCAAAACCAAAGCGTTCCAAAACCAAGGCACACTTTCCCATAGAAAGTAATGCAAAACGGATTAATCTGTTCCAGACTTTTAAAAACAACCCCTAAAACAGCAATTTAACATGAATTTTACTATCCAACAAGACCAGTGATCCATAAAATGAAAGCAATAATCAATGTTTCTGTACTATAAAATAAATAAGACAGTATTGTAGATGATAAAAAAATAAAACTATTATTTTTTCTTACCTGCACTTATGATAGTCATTGTTTGGATGGGGGGCTTTTATCCTTTTCAGCAGTCACTCACTCACTCACTCACCCACTCATAAAACGAAAAACAAGCCACAGTCACAAAAATGAAAAAGCCACACAAACAAAAACGCAAAAAATATCAAAAACAAAACCACCAAATATCACCTCAGAACACTGCAATCAGAAACAGAAGGCTTTAATCACATTCGGCTTCCAGGGCAAAGTTTGAAAACTGGAACACCTACTTCCAGGTTTCTAGTGTTCGGGTTCCGAGTTGTTGAGGAACTAAGCTGTTCAAAAACCGAGGTACCACTGTACTTGATTTCTGGTTGAACCCAAGGCTATTGTTATGGCAGAAACAAGACCGTCTTGGGGTGTTAATGCTGTGAGCCCTTACATTGTAAGCTCAGGATGTATATATGTGTAAATAAACCATATATCCTAAAGACACCACAGTCCCTGCTGTCCCTTATACCGAGGAAACTGAACCCCTGGAATCTTGCATGGCTCGGAGAATGGGGTGGTGTGCAACAATACTAATAAAATTGACAGGTTAGCAGAGCTCAACCTCATAAAATCAAGGAACGGAAATGTTTCGCAGTGCTGCTATTAAATTGTCCCTCACAGACCGTAATTGGTTGAAATGTTACTAGCTTCTATAATGTTTAGGAGGACAGGTTTATAAGGGCGGTAGAATCACAATCACTTCATCAATCAACCCACAGAACTGTATCTGTGGCCTGTAATAATAATAAAAAAGGACTGTTGCGAGATAATGGAAGCTTGGAAGTCTGTTTACCAGAGGCCAGAGAGGTGAAGAGAGCAACCAGGCAATGCTGTCACAGGGATATCTAACAGAATGTGTAAGATTTATATATAGTCAATCCACCAGTAAGGATGGGGAAGAAATTCAGTGCATTTAGCAGTTAAAGGTGAATTTACCCAATCTGCACTTTCTGAAACAATATGCAGACCAAAAAGCAAGCAGCCTTTCATATCCGTACTTCTCTGAATCGGGTTTTTAAATTTCCCCTCAAATTTCTGCAGGAATAGATTCAGGCCAGGGCAGGTGGTACCCAGGACACCACAGGGAGAACCATCACATATCAGTTCCCTGGGACAGATGGGGGGGGGGGGCTGTAGTGCAAATTCAGTAAATAATAATATTAATAATTTTATTATTATACCCCACCCATCTGGCTGGGTTGCCCCAGCCACTCTGGGTGGCTTCCAACATATATAAAACCATAATAAAATATGCAACATTAAAAACTTCCCGATACAGGGCTACTTTCTGATGCCCTCCTTCTATCCCTGGCTGTTGGTTATGCTTCTGTGCTACCTGTATTAGGGAGAGCAAATGGAGATGCTAGTGCTTCATATGAGGTCTCATGACTGCTCTATCCTTCCTTGAAATGCTGTTTCTAATAAAGCCTCTAAATTAATTTCCTCTTTCTGTAGCTGTACCACATTGGGTAGGTCAGCGAATTGTTGCACGTTACTCTGAGATCAAGCACATTTCTTAAATTGCATTACCAAGTCTGCGTGGCCACTTACCACTTATTAATGTAAACAGGATTGGCCACAGCAGTTTGCATGTCGCATTTCAGTATGAAAGAGTTGAAATGTTTCCATCTGGAAAAGCCAGTTGAAAAGCCATGTGTTCTATAGATGGTGCTACCCTTGTCTTGGGGACGTGGGTGGTGCTGTGGGTTAAACCACAGAGCCTAGGACTTGCCAATCAGAAGGTCGGCGGTTCAAATCCCCATGATGGGGTGAGCTCCTGTTGCTTGGTCCCTGCTCCTGCCAACCTAGCAGTTTGAAAGGACGTCAAAGTGCAAGTAGATAAATAGGTACCACTCCGGTGGGAAGATAAACGGCGTTTCTGTGCGCTGCTCTGGTTTGCCATAAGCGGCTTAGTCATGCTGGCCACATGACCTGGAAGCTGTCTGCAGACAAATGCCGGCTCCCTCGGCCTATAGAGCAAGATGAGCATTGCAACCCCAGAGTCGTCCGCGACTGGACCTAATGGTTAGGGGTCCCTTTACCTTTACCTTAGTCTTGGCAATAGGGACACCATTTTGAATGTAGTTGTTTTGCTTCAATTTGATACTGGTGATACCCAATGTTGCAACTATGTGAATGCCTCCATTTGTTTCTATGTCAATTAGCCTTGCGATCTGCTGTCTGTGCACAGTATGAATGATCAATTTCTGAAATTTCTGAGATCTGTCTAATGGAACATAGCCTAAGGGACGCCTTCTCCAATCAGGTGTGCTCTGGATGATGTGTAGGACTACAATTCCCATCATCCCTGGCCATTTGGCATGCTGTTTGGGCTAATGGGGATTGTGATCCAAAACATCTGGGGAAGCGGCAGCACAGGATTGGAAAAGGTTTATGTATTGTATCGGACTGCCAACACAGCACTGCATTCTGTCCCTATGGAAAAAACAAACACACAGCTAGACAGACACATTAGATATTCTAGGTAACGCTCAGTTTTACTGAGAAGATTTCATCCTGGAGAATAGGAAGATACAGTAAATACTAGTCATTTATTATAGATGCTTATAGCTCATCATTCAGAAAAACCACACAAGTCAAGCTTTTACATTACACTGTATTTGTCTCATTGGATCATAAAGTATCTGACAACTCTCCTTTTGATCAATAGGTCATTAAATACCCAATACTTTGGGTTTACAGTAGTACCTGGGTTACAGATGCTTCAGGTTACAGATGCTTCAGGTTACAGACTCTGCTAACCCAGAAATAGTACCTCGGGTTAAGAACTTTGCTTCAGGATGAGAACAGAATCGCGCAGTGGCAGCGGGGAGGCTCCATTAGCTAAAGTGGTGCCTCAGGTTAAGAACAGTTTCAGGTTAAGAATGGACCTCCGGAACGAATTAAGTTCTTAACCCGAGGTACCACTGTATTCTGAGAAACTATGCAGCTGGAAGTAAGTAAGTAAAATCTTTATTACGGTCAAGGACCAGAAAACAATTTATGCAGCTGTTTCCTGCAAGACCCCATGGCTCCAACTCCAAATGCCTAAATGCAGGAGTCCTAAATTCCTATCAAGCAGTTCACCAACCCTGTCAACCACAGGTTGTATTGACAGAAAGGTCATGTTAACAACAGGCCAGCTTCTTACCATAGTACAGCAGGCTGATAATAAAATCAGATCCATCTTTAACCGAGTTTAAGAACATCTTTCCCACATCCCCACCAAAGTTTCAAGGCACTGAACAACAACATAACTCGCAACAGATGAACAACTTGCATATAAACACAGACTTGCCATGAACAAATTCAATGATATTTGGAATCCATTCTTACAATACTATAATAGGTTAAGATCTGGTGAAGTACAGTGGTACCTCGGGTTAAGAACTTAATTCGTTCTGGAGGTCTGTTCTTAACTTGAAATTGTTCTTAACCTGAAGCACCACTTTAGCTAATGGGACCTCCCGCTGCCGCTGCACCGCCAGAGCACAATTTCTGTTCTTATCCTGAAGCAAAGTTCTTAACCTGAAGCGTTATTTCTGGGTTAGCGGAGTATGTAACCTGAAATGTATGTAACCTGAAGCGTATGTAACCTGAGGCACCACTGTACAGTAACAACTTTGTAAAGTACAGTGGAACCTCTACCTGCGACCATAATCCATTCTGGTGGTCCGTCCGGAGGTCAAAACGGGTCGCTGGGAAAGATGCTATTGTGTGCAGGCGGCAATTGCTCTCTCCTGCGCATGCGCAAACGGCGGCAAACCCGCCTGTCATGTCCAGGTTTGCCACGGACGTTGGGCGAAATGGACGCGAGCAGAGGCGGATGTAAGAAGCGGTTTGTTTGAATGTATACAATTTTGGGTCCCCCCTCCCCTTTTACTTTCCCTTCTATACAGGTGCTGTGTCTCCTTTCTCTTTCTCTCTTTTATGTGCATCTCACCATGTTTAGTGCACATATAATTATGTAGTTTTAAACTTTCAATAAAGATTTCTATTTTTTTAAAAAACCACATGCTTTTGAACTGAGCTTGCCGTTCCGGCTCAGAACCTGACGGTTCCTTTCTGTGCCTTTCTGAGTTGCTGTCACTAACCCAGGAAATCAGAGCATTGCCTCTTACAAGCCATAGTTACGGCTATTTCTAGCAAGCCCCAGAAGGCTGCGGTTTGAAAATTCCCAAGGGGCCACCTGCCTTGTCCCTTGTTCTCAGAGAAGATACGTTTCTATTTTGGTACACGTCCCGTGCAACACACTCCTCACACTTAATGAGAGCACGGTCCATCTGGAAGCAAGGCCTGTGAGAACACAGGATTGAAAAGTGGGATACGCCGCTGCTAGGATCTGCCGTGTGCTATAGAAAGAGGAGAGATATTTCATCCCTTAGCAACAAGGCGAATTAAGGGTCATCGGTATTAACTTACAACTGGCATTCTATAGTAACACTGATAACAAGAAAAACAGCAACCTTGGACTCAAAAGGTCAGATCAAGGCCATTTGGATCATGGTGACTACATGACAGATGCCACATTAGGAAAAAAACAACAACAACCAAGGATAGCTCACAGTTACCATTACCAGCACAGCATTATGTGTGAAGGAAGTAAAGCAAGGCTGACCCGGCACGCTGTGTGTGTCGGTACTAAATACCACTGTAGCTGCTGATACAACACAGCAGGTGCTTATGAGTATAGCAGTGTGGATGGCTCCATGGTGATCAGAATGTGTGATGTGTCTCTAGGAAGCTGCCTGATCCTGACCAGACAAGTGGGGTTGTCTAGTCCAGGGTTCTTCAGTCTAGAGTCCCCATACGCTGATGGACTACAACTCCCATCACTTGAACTAGCTTAACACAACAATTCAGGAATGATAGGAGCAGGGGGATCTTACCCATAGAGGCTAGTGGCGGGTGCGCCAGGGCAACAAGTTCTGGAGGGCACCAGGGAAGAGGTGGAGGCTGGACATGGCGCCTCCCGGCATCAGCTCGCCACCCTTGCCCGCCTCCGCCATGCTGTGCCGAAGCAGCTCCGCACCCGGAGCCTCCGTCTGCCATGGCCACTGTGGCATGAAGCGGCCAGCTAAGTTGGGAGGCGACGCATCCAGCCTCAGCCTCTTCCCTGCCGGAGGAGCTGCCCTCCAGCCGCTGCCCGCCTCTTCCAGCCCCACCGGCAGCACTGTCCTCCCTAAAAAAATTGGGAAACGGAGGGGGGCACCGGAAGGAGCTTTGCACCATGGCGCCGGATATGCTTAGGACGGCCCTGGATAGGAGCTGTATTCCAGCAGCATCTGGAGACCCAAGCTTGAGGAACACTGGTCTAGTCCACACTGACTAGGAGTTGATACCTAGAGTTTCAGATGGGGTCTTAAACTAGCCCTACTAAGAATTGAACCTGGGACTTTTGGAGAATTTTTATTATTATTAAAGGTTCCTAGACTGGAGGTTACCCACAGAGGAACCCCAAAGAAAAGGATGCAGGGTCCAAATGAAAATATAAAGGCCTATATTACAAATGTGCATATAAGGACCGGCTCAAAAATGAGGAGGCTGCAAAGAACCAGACCCAAAGCAATGTTTTTTATACACTTTTGGATTACACACGTCATTTCATTTCACCAATCAAAGGATCACAGCAATCTTCATACAGTAGTTGCTACCCAGTGTCATCATCCTGAACCAATCAAAATCGTTTGGCTCTTCGGATCAGCCCCATCATAATATCATGTGATTACATATAAGCATTTTCAGTGTCTTTCTTTAATAAGATTTTGACTAATTTTCCCATTGATTCAAAGTTTTCCAATGTCCTTTTTCATCCGCTTACAGAACAACTCAAGATTAATCACAACTGCCATACCAAGTTGATTCTCTTTCCATGCATACAATGGCCAACACTGATTCTAACGATTTATTCCTTTCAGTGTTCTGGAACAGAGATTCACTATGTACAATACCTAAAAGCAACTAGTTCTATACTGCAAATGGCAGGTCCAGGCCCTTTTAATTTAGCTAGACCATAGATTCAAAAGAAAGCAGAATACAGTCATACCTTGGTTCTTGAACACCTCGTGACTCGAATGTTTTGGCTCCTGAATGCCGCAAATCCATGTTCCGGTTTCCGAATGTTTTTTGGAAGCTGAACGTCTGACATGGCTTCCGAATGAGTACAGGAAGCTCCTGCAGCCTATCAGAAGCCACGCCTTGGTTTTCGAACGTTTTCGGAAGTCGGACAGGCTTCCAGAACGGATTTCATTTGAGAACCAAGGTACGACTGTAATTAAAATACAATTTGATGAAATTATTAATTTCTCCAATCATGTGCTCTGCCCACATCAACTCTGAGCCTTCTCCCATCCCAGTCACCCAGTCCCCTGCCCTTTTCCATTAATCATTGTTGAGCTAAAGGGGAGAGTAGCAGTGGCATTTCCTCTAATGATGGCGTGGATTCACACCAGCAAATTGCTATGATATGCTCCTGTTTCACTATATAGCTTTTCCGTTCTCCTGACACGCTCCTCCTGAAACACGGGGGGAAACACCAGCCCTGGAACTGGCATGTGTGTGATAAAAATTACCCCCCCCCCAAAAAAAAACCCACCTTGCTCTGGAAAAGCAAAAAGCGAATGTTCCTCTCCGGCTACCCCTGTAAACCCAGCAGGGCACCGGGTGTCTTGGGCTCTCTGCCAACGGTCACAACCCTTGACTGACTCACTGGTGGGATTGTTCTGCACATTGCCCAGAATGTCCAGGGGATGCGCAAGGTCTTTGCTGAAAGATGTTTTCTAGCTACGGAGAATCCTCTCAGGAGTGTTTTGAATAGCAAACCCATCAGAGTCTGAAGGAGATGACACAGTTGTCAGCCCCCTGCTGTATGGAGCTAACGTAAGGATGGATAGATCAGTCTAAATTGGATTCAAGCGCATTTGGATTCCTTTTATTTTTAAGCCCATTCCATTCCGTTTGCACATTAATGTACTGTTGCTGCTGCTGTTGTTGTTGTTAATCAAATCCTCATGACATTACTGTTTTTTTAAAAGTGAATTTACAGTTCCACAAGGTGACCTGACTGCTTCTTTTAAAACATTCCCCCCCCCCCTGTTTTATAAACAAGAAAGCATCACTTAGAGTGGCTAGAAAGTGTGGCGAGTGACTCGTGCATTGAAAAAGGTGTTGCAAATATGCCTGGGAGCAACAGGATGTGATGATCTGCCATCCCTACCAAGAACACCGTGGGGAGGAGGCTAATTCTCTCAGTATCATTCCCTAATATTTCCTCCATTGCCTTGTGACTGTTTCTGTTTGCAATGCACCTGGTTGTTCCCAAGAAAAGTTTCTTGAAATCTCCCAGTTAAACGGGGTCTATTTCAGAAAGTGAACGAAGAGTGCTTATTATTCCACAGATTGCTAACTCCTGGGCAAATAAACAGACCAAATCATGCTATTCTCCTTAAGATAATTATTTTGGAGCAAGATCACTGGGAAGGCGACAAAAACAGATGCATTGTATAGATGTGTGCCTGGAGGATTTTTTAATTTTATTTTTTTACTTATGGGGCACAGTGTTAAGACACATCCATATGACTATTTTTTTTTATTAAAAAAAAACAGGTGTTGGAGTTGAAGAAGTTATGAAACTGAGATGGGGAAACAGCTGCTTGCTTTGGATTTTTCAAGCCTGAGTTCACTTTGAACATGAAAAAATGTTCTCCCCGTTTTTTCCTTGCTTTAGCACGTCATTATGGACTGCAGGCTCTTTCTCTAGTTACCTGTAATGCCATATACCGTAATCTTATCTTGTGAGTCCAGCAGAGAAACTACTGTAGTTGCTAAGCCCTCCAATATAACTTGTAGGATTATAATTGAGAACTGAAAGAGTCAATTTCATACAGGGAGGCTGGACTGAAGGTGGGAGGACAAGAGAGAGAGAGAGAGACAGACAGACAGACCAAACCTCTGGTTTGATTTACACGTGCCCAAGATGACAATGAATGTATGTTAAACACCCACACACCCACACACCCCAGTCAGCGGAGTCTTAAAATACTTTTGTGGCTAAATGCTATTTGATTTTGGCTTGTTAACCATCGATATCATCTGCAATGCAATTCTTTACGTGTCTGCTCAGAAGTAAGCCCCACAAAATTCAGTACGGCTTTCCCCCAGCAGTAAGCGAGGACAGGACAGGACTGCAGCCTACATTGGCCTTGAGAAAGGAGATTGCCATAACTTTTATGCATGCTTCTTATGTATGGTTGTAAGAGCCTCCCTGGTCCTATGGGATCCAAAAGGGTATTAACAACAACAACAACAAAAAACTGTGGCATAATACTATTTAGTAAGCCATTAGTGAATACAATTGGTATGAGCCATGTGTAGTTGAGAGCTCTTGGAAGATGCAAAATGCTCTGGTGTGAACAGACAACTCCTTTACCCTAAGAATTATTTCTACGCCGGGCTCAATAAAAGGCAAAATAACAAGCACTGTGATCTTCAGATTCACTGTGCTTGGTAACATTGCTACCTAAATATTAATCCATAACAGAATCTGTTGCTTGTGCTTCTGCCATTGCAGATTTGTTCTTTCATCACGAAGCAACAAATAGAACGTGATATGAAAGTGGTTATAAGCCATGGGCAAGTTTTAAGGAGCCTTTGTTTGACTAGAAGAGACAAGCTCCTCTTTCCCCTTTTAGTGTGAATAATTTACCTCATTCTTCCCTCCCCATCCCAATTCCGTTTTATACCATTTCCTGGACAAGCGTAGAGGTAGGGATCTCCTTTTAAAGCACTGAGGACTGCCTCCAGTCAAGAAGAACACAAGAAGCTACCAAGTCAGACTGCTGGTCTATCTAGCTCAATATTGTCTACACTGATTGGCAGCAGCTCTCCAGGGTATCAGACAGGGACATCCTTAGCCCTACCTGGAGATGCCAGGAATTGAACCTGGGTCCTTCTGCAAAGCAGATGCTCTACCCCCAAGACAAGGCCAATCTGCTCCAAGCAGCTCTCCACATTCTGGTGTTAATATACCTATGATCAATGCAGAAATAAGACTGGAAATGTGTTGAACAACATTCACCCCCCTTTAAAAAAACAACTTCACACAATTTTATTGCATTTACCAAAGGCCCTTGGGGATCTCTCACTCTTCCTCATGTAATGGTAAGATCACAAAGAAACATTAACTCCTATGCTACAGCTAGGTATGAATGTTAAATATAGGGAGGGGGAAATCTACTTGCGTAAGTGCTTTCAGGCAAAGATTATACTTATTCAAAGAGAAAGCCTTGTCTTCTAAAGTTCAGCGATACAGATCTGTTATCAAACTTCATTTTGGGCCTCTCCTGGCTAATCATAGAGTTGGAAGGGACATGAGAGTCATCTAGTCCAACTCCCTGCAACGCAGGCATATTTTCCCCAATGTGGGGTTCGAATCTGCAACCCTGAGATTAAGAGTCTCATGCTCTGCTTGACTGAGCTACTCTCACTCCTTTTGTTTTGTTTTTTGTTTGTGGGGATATTCTGCAACAGTCATCTTTTTCCATCGTAAATTAAGTTCTCCAAATTTCTGCTGCAATTTGCAAATTTCTTTAAAAAAAACCTCGTGAAATTTCTTCAGCATTTGCGTGCATATCTCACATTGTTTTGGTATGAGTTTTTGTCTGTTGCACACCATTTTTGCAAGTAATTTCTCCTAATGTTAAGTATTTTGGGTATGTTATCTTCATGAACATTTGCTTTTTGTACATATTGTTTTCACTGGGGAACTGCAGCAAAAATTCAGAGAAGTATGAATTTTGAAGGCTAGCTCTGTTTTGGTGCATGTACTGGTTCAAGAAGTGCAAGCTAGCTATAGTAGTTTCCCATTCATTTCTCCCCCTTCCCTAATGTCAGGCAGGAATATAAGGAATCAAACAGCCCTTAAGGTATTCTGGACCCAAGTTGTTAAGGGCCTTGTAAACTGATGCAAAATCCTTGAACTGGCAGCAAATGGTCAACCCATGCAAGCTTTTAAGCATAGGAGTTATGTGCTGGCAGTAGTCTGTCACACCAGCTTCCAGACCAGGCTCAATTATTTCAAGGAGCACCATAGCAGAGAAGCTCAGAGAAGCAAGGGAGGTTGGGGGAATAAAAGATCCTGGCTAACAGAGGAAGCTTCAAACCCCTCAAATTTTAATGACCTTCATAATAATATGTTTTCACCCTATGTCTAGACACCAACGGCAAATGAGACTGGCAGCCCTCCCTTGATAAGATGTCACCAACGAACATGATGTTAATGCCGCAAGGTACATGCATGTGCGATTGCCGCATGGGGCCAACTCCACATTATTTTCATGCTTTTTCCTACACAGAAGTGCCATGCCAGAAAATACTACTACTACTACTACTACTACTACTACTTTATTATTTGTACCCCGCCCATCTGGCTGGGTTTCCCCAGCCACTCTGGGCGGCTTCCAACAAAGATTAAAAATACATTAAAATGTCACACATTAAAAACTTCCCTAAACAGGGCTGCCTTCAATGTCTTCAGATAGATAGGAAAGTATGATGCTTTTAGACTCTCTTCTAATATGTGCACTATTGTAAATTTCACCTCAATGGAAAACTAAAGGATATCAGTGGCTACTAGCTATAATGGGTGGATGCCTCACTAGATTCAGTGTTATGGCAAAGAATAGAAAGCAACTAATTTGCAACGTCCTACAATTTATGGATTGTTCACAAGTAGCAGCTGACTCTAATCTGCCCTCAGAATTTAATAGTGCAGCACTACAATAGATTGCGTTTTTCCAATGCCTACAGGACCACAGGTTGAGAAATGGTCAGGTTTTCACAAACCTATCAATCCCATCTATCCTAATTTCCAGAGGTTCTTTCTTCCTTGCAATTCTTTTTTTTTTTTAACACACAAACCTGTGAATGTGTCTGTGGGTTATGGATTTCACTCAGCGTGGGTACTGGCAAGAGAACAGCAACGCTTGCCTTCGTTGTTAGAGGTGTTCATGAAACGTTTATCACCAAGCAGGACACAGGAGTAAACGGAGGCTGTTCCTTTTTCTTCTGCTATGCAACCTTACCTCTGGCAAATTTTCCATTTTACAGTATCTTTCTAAAAAAAGAAAAGAAAAGAAAGAAAAATTATTTTTAGTTGAGTTACTGAAATATTTGTATCCCATGTTTTGTTCCCCCCAAGGTGACTTACAAGCCATCAGCTGAAAGGAACACAGAATCGATAAAATATCCAAGCAAAGCAGCATAAAAGAACCTGCAGAGCAAACCTAAATGGGGCTGGGGAACCAAATCCAAGACTATCAGGGCAGAAGCTTGGGCTACACTTCTTCTTCTTCTTCTTCTTCTTCTTCTTCTTCTTCTTCTTCTTCCTGCCCCAATCCAGAACTGGTACAGCCGAGAGACCCAAGGAGCATGCCTCAAGGGAGATACATGGGTTTTGCAGGGTTTCTAATGCTCCTCCCCGTCCCTCAAATATCCTATTTAATGTCTTTGTGCTTCCCCAAAACCAGGTTAGCTTTAAAACATTGGACATATTCATGGAAGATAAGGCTATCAGTTGCTACTATGCTCTAAGGCAGTGTTTTTCAACCTTTTTTGGGCAAGGGCACACTTGTTTTATGAAAAAAATCACGAGGCACACCACCATTAGAAAATGTTAAAAAAATTAACTCTGTGCCTATATTGACTATATATAAAGTAATTCTCTTGAATAGGAATCAAATAAACACAATTTTTCCCACGGCACACCAGGCAACATCTCGCGGCACACTAGTGTGCCGCGGAACAGTGGTTGAAAAACACTGCTCTAAGGGTCATTCCACTCCAAACCACCTGATTTTAATACCATAGCTGTCAACCCTCCCTGCTGTTTCCCAATGCTATAATACGGGAATTTCCCGCAAAAAAGGGAAAGGTTGACAGCTATGTTTAATACTCGACCCTGCTCTTACATTTCAGACTTTGTTCTATTTTTGTGTGTGTGTACATACCTATGAGACAACCTCAAATTGTTTTTAAAAGATTTTTTTGGTCTCTTTATTTTGGTATCAAAATAAAGCTAATTTTGGTCTCTCTTGAAAGAGACCAAAATCAGCTTTCTTTTGATACCAAAATAAGCCCAACTGGTTGAAAAATAAGTGAAACAGGCGGTTGTTTTTTTTCTAAACTGGTACAGAAATTGCATTAGCTTAAATGGCGTGAAAACTGAAGTGTTAAAAAAATTATCCTGTGCCCAAATTCGGACCAAAAAAAAATCTAAAAAAATAAATTTGAGGTTATCTACACATAATTTTTTATTTTTTTTTGGAAGAAAATCTAAATTGTGAGAGGTGCCAGAACTGAGTTCCGGAGAGTTCCAGCTGCAAACAAGCCCTGGGTGTTCTTGTTACTAGATTTAAAAAAATGTTATGGCTCCGCACAGCTGCGTGGCCTATGTTTCTTTCATCATTTCAAAGATTTTGTTTCCCCCCACTTGCTCTCTTGGTGGGAGGATTGGCAAATACAAAATCTTATTACTTAAGTGCTTCCATTTATTCATTTCTTCAGGAAACAATTTCCCTCAGCACCACAGCTGACAGTTCAGCAGCCCCACGCTTCCTCAGGGCCCAGCAATGGCAATATATTTTAATTATTTTAAAATATTTATAGCTTCGCTCCTATCTCCGAGCTCTCATTAACAGCGCTGGGAACCTCTTCCATTAGATGCTGTCATTATGCAGAGATTTATTTTTGTGTCATAGCCTGAGCTTGTGTTTGAAAGCTAAGCTCTCTCCCCTCCACCTTGGCTCAGGCTTCAGATTTAATGGAAAGGCCAATGTTTCATGGAAACTGCTCCTTTCGGCATTCCAGAACCTCCAAGTGTCCCTATTTTCCAGGGACGGCCCCAGATTTACAGAAGCCGCCCCTGTTTCTGATTTGATCCCAGAATGGCCTCGTTTTCCTTAAAACACCCCTATTTTCATCAGAGAAATGTTGGAGGGTAGGGCATTCCCTTCTCAGCAATCCCTTGGGGACAAGGAGGTTCCAGTAAAAGTGAGATCTGATCCTCCAAACGGCCTCACAGCAACAAACATAATTTAAATCTACCTCTCCACTAAAATATATGTGTATATTGGTTCTGCGAGGCACCGTTCTTCAAACAAGCTAGTCTTCTACAATTCTCTCGCAGGCCTGGTCAGTTACATTTGATGCTTTTGATCTCTCAAAGGAACATCCATCAGCTTTCATCTCGTTTCCCTCAAGCTTGATACTGTTAATAATTTATCGCCTATTTATTATCAGCATTTCAATGTGCGGATCTCCCGCTTGATTATGAATAAGGAAACAACGAAAATGTGGGGGACATGACACTTTTGACCGTGAGGGGAAATTAACGCTAAGGGCAGACTTGTGACAGAAAAAATAAGTGTGTGTGTGTGGTGGTGGGGAGATCAGAATCGTCTGTTGTGGTAAAATAATGCTCATATATACAATCAAGCAGTATACAGACTTTAGGAAATAAATAAATCTTCTCTCTCCAGGCTCAAATTCTCTGGTGAGCATAAGTGAAATCTTCTTTCTGCCTCAGCCATTGGTAAGTGTCAAGGCTGTGTCACCTTCTTATGACACCCATACATTACAACTGTTTTTTATGTTAAAGTTGGGCCACTGGTTTAGATACAGTTTACAGTAATTTAAAAGGGGGAAAAAATTAAATATATTTTTAATGCCTATTTAAATTTGTATTGTGAGATGAATGCTTTAAAAAAAATATATTGCAGAGTGACCTAGAAAAGGGATGGGACTGTGGGAAAATTTTATCTATTTATTTGTTGAATTTATATACTGTCATATACCCGGAGGTCTCAGGGCGGTTCACAGAACAAAATCAAAATATAAAACCACAATATAGACATGCAATAAAAATGCAAAAGTTACACACGTTGGAAATACTTTACTTCACCAAACCTTTATTAGGCATTACAACTATAGGCCATCATAAAACATCCATATATAAAATTGTAAAACATATACAAATAAATAGTCATATAAAATACATAATGACGACGATTTTCATTGGGATTTCTTCCCGCTAAATAGTGCCATTCGCCATCCTAAGGGATACTATTGGAAAAACACCAGCCCCCCAGATACTTCCGGGTTAATGTCAAATGATTATTTTCATTTTGCCGTGGTGTTAGACTATCAAAAAAGGGGATAGCATGTGTTTGTGTAGCTGGTTGTACAATGGACAGTAGAAAAGGATATGTACAGCAAATTCAAAGAACATTCACAACGTCTATCATTTCTGGGGATGTTTAACTATCTGCCATTGACAAAAGCTATTTAAATTAGAGGAATGCTTTTTTAAAAAATTGCAGAGTGGCATAGAAAAGGGATGGGATTGTGGGTAAAAACATGCAAAAGTGACACAGGCTGGAAATACATTTGCCCGTGTCACAGATATCACTGCTATAAGTAAATTCTCCATACTGCCTACTTGATATAAGCCTTTCTCCAAACAAGTACCCTCCATTTGCATTGGAGTCTAACTCCCAGCATCCCTGAACACTGGCCACATTGTCTAGGGATAGTATTTATAATAATTTATACCTTGCCCATCTGACTGGGTTGCCCCAGCCACTCTGGGCAGCTTCCAACATATATAAAAACATAATAAAACATTAAACATTAAAATAAAAAACTTCCCTATACAGGGCTGCCTTCAGATGTTACAGGTAGGTAGCCATGTTGGTCTGCTGTAGTTAAAACAAAAGAAAAAAAATCCTTCCAGTAGCACCTTAGAGACCAACTAAGTTTGTTATTGGTATGAAGAAGTGTGCATGCACACGAAAGCTCATACCAATAACAAACTTAGTTGGTCTCTAAGGTGCTACTGGAAAGATTGTATAGTTACTTACCTCCTTGGCTTGGGGGCTGAATAAGTCCATAACCTCTGACATTTATCCAATGAAAATAGGGACGTCCTAGGGAAAAGCAGGACACTCCGGGATCAAATCAGAAACTGGGACAGTTTCTGTAAATCTCAGACTTTCCCTGGAAAATAGGGACACTTGGAGGGTCAGGGACTACACACTGCTCACCCATTGAGGGTCATCTGCTAGAATAGTAGAGTTAAGATCCTGGTGGATGCCAGTGATTTTGTCCTCAAAGTGCTTTGCAAACAAGTCACAGCTAGCTACTGTCAGTTCCACCACCTCCTTCGGGCCAGACTGTAAGAAGCCCCACACTACCCAGAAAAGCTCTTCTGGATGGCACAATGAGGAGGCAAGGAAGACAGGGGTGGAGCAAGGTGGGGGCGTTGGGGGCGGACCGCCCCGTGTTCCATTCTGGAGGGGGGTGACACTCGGCGCCACTCCCATGACTCCCACGCTAAGCCCTGCCGCCTGGTAAAAAAGCCTCACTTGGCAGTTCCTAAGGTTGCCATGGGAGCAGCAGCGCCAGCACGGACAGACTGCGCATGTGCATGCTGGCGCTGCTGCTCCCGCGGCAACCTTACGAGCCGCCAAGCGAGCGGCGACTCGTAAGGCTGCCACACACGAAAAGCAGCACAGACAGGGCAGCCTTATGCACGATGTTTGCGTGGCATCCTTACGAGTTGCGGCTCGTAAGGTTGCCGCGGGAGCAGCAGCACAGATGGACTGCGCATGTGTGGAATGCCGCACATGCGCCGTTCGTCCTGATGCATGCGCACTGCAGAGCGACACCCCACCCCGGGGGGGGTGCCTCTGCGTTTGCCGCTCCAGGCAGCCAAGCGGCTCCGTTCGCCACTGAATGGAGGCAGCGAAGTATGCTTTCTTTGCTGCCTTCACCACCACTAGGTAGGCTTGATGATGAGCCCTCACCAGTGTTGAGTTGCATTCGACTGAAGTTTCCTTTCTATATTTTAAAAAAACCCTGAAATAATTGTTCAGTCCTAAGGGAGAAGAACGTAATAAGCCTTGCTGCCTGTCCCCGCTCACTTTTGAAACTAGATAATTGCTTTCTTATGCTACTGTCGAGGCTGGTATGACTTAACTATTTAGATAAGGAGCTCGCGGACTGAAAAGAAAAAAAAGAGAAGCCTTCATTTGGCTCTACAAGTTATTGCCTCTGCTGATTAGTTGTAATGACAGAAACCTCCGACATTTGCATAGCTAGAGGAAGCTGGCAGTGTTGGGAAGCAGGGGAGAGACTACCTGAACAAATGCTTTGGGGCCAGGCCTGCCATAAAAAAGCAACATTTTTTTTTAATTTTTTTTTAATTTTCCTGTAGTTATTTTCACAAAGTTTTGGTACATTTCAGATCAGGAGGTGTGTATGTATGTGTGTACGTACGTACGTATGTATGTATGTCACAGAGTACTTTCTTCTTTTGACCTTGAGAAATGGTGCAGTAAGAAACTGCCTAATTCTGAGCCAAACCACTGGTCCTTCTTAGTACTTAGTACTGCTTACATGGACTGGCAGCTCTTCACCAGGGTTTCAGGAAAGAGTCCCCCCTCTCAGCCCTGCATGGAGAAGCTGGGGGGTTGGAACTGGGACCTTTTACATGCAGAGCATGCTCTACCAACTGAACTAGCCTACAGCCCTTCAAAAATAAATCTGACACATGATTTGGGGGGGGGGGAATGCAAAGTCCTTAATTGCATGATCTACATCAGGGGTCAGCAAACATTTTCAGCAGGGGGCCAGTCCACTGTCCCTCAGACATTGTGGGGGGCCGGACTATATTTTGAAAAAAATAAATAAGCAAATTCCTATGCCCCACAAATAACCCAGAGATGCATTTTAAATAAAAGCACACATTCTGCTCATGTAAAAACACCAGGCAGGCCCCACAAATAACCCAGAGGTGCATTTTAAATAAAAGGACACATTCTACTCATGTAAAAACATGCTGATTCCTGGACCGTCCACGGGCCAGATTTAGAAGGCGATTGGGCCGCATCCGGCCCCCGGGCCTTAGTTTGGGGACCCCTGATCTACATTGTCTGAATCATGACCATAGTCATGAATAAACCTACATAAAATGAAAGGTTAACTATGGTTATATTCTTGAGACTTGAATTAGCTTTGTTTTTAGATTTGCCCCTAAAAGGGATGCAAAACACACTGCAGTGTACAATGTCTTATCTTTCCAGATTCTCACCTGTGCTTACAGCAGAGGTAGAGAACTTGTTGTTGGACTCCAGTTTCCATCAACCCCAGTCAGCATAGTCAGTGGTCAGGGATGATGGGATTATTGGTTGAGCAAGATCTGGTGGGTCACAGGTTCTCCATCTCTGATTTACTGCATTCATAAGCAATTCAACAAAAACATGAATTAAGTGTTGAAATTCATCTTTTAGCACCATGTATGCCCACATAGTCACTGGAATGCTTCTTGCTGAGATAACTGCCCTTCCAAATGAAGATCTGCTTCTCTAGTTATTGATGGAGTAGAAGACTAATTTTGTTGTGGTGGTGAGATGATTATCAATAGAGATTGGGGAGGGTTGCTATAAATTAAATGGCAAAATCCAGTCTCAGGTGTTAGAGGTGGAAGAGGGGCAGAGCAAGAATGAAAACTGAGGCTGCGATATTGCGCCTTCCTCGTTGTAGTTCCACCCCCAGTGTGGCAGGATGCAATCACATTGTGCAGCGTGAGCAGGATTTCTGCCAATGCACACCTTCATACTGTGAGTGGAGCTATAGCTATATGGCCTTCCTGACTTGGCATCATCTGTTATGTTGTAAAATCTTGCTCATCATTTTGTGGGTGGAATGTGGGTGGCTGAGGAACAATGGAAAGGACTGCTAATGCTTACAGCTTGCTCAGTTATTTGCACCGCATGAGTGAACCAAACACCAGCACAGTGAGTTCAAGGTCTTACTGTAATGCCATATCCTATTTCATAATTGACACAAGATGGTTTGAATTACTGTCTAAACGCTAGCATTTCTACAAGATATGTATTTCAGCAAGTTTCCATTTCATCTGGATGTGTAAGCATGTCCTTCCTATATTAATACGTCTACCACAAGCTCTTTGACATGGTTCTCAAGAAACTTTATTAGGCCTTTCTGTCTTAGCAAGTACTTCTTTAAGTTAATTGTGCTGCCATAGAGTTGCTAGATAGCTCCAAGTTTAAGGGAGATAATATATTTCAAATCAGAGATAAGAACCTGTTTCTCTCCAGATGTTGTTAGACTCTAATTCCCATCAGCTGTAGCTACTTGACATGTCCAGTGGTCAAGGATTATGGGCACTGTTTAAAAATATTGCCTCCTATTCTAGAATACTGCAGAATACCACAGTTCCAATGACTGTCATTGTGGCTTCACATTTTAGAGTCCCATGGCTCCATACAGACAGTGCATTCATCCTTTTGGTGTACTGATGCTTATGAAAGCTGTTCACCTGTCTAGGTAAAGTAGGGGGAAAGAGCAGAGTGGGCTGGGAAGGGGACAAGATGGATCCATTTTGGTTTGGCCCCAATTCTGGAGGGATTTTTCCTTAAAGGATCTTGGGGACACTCAAATCCAAAGTCTGAATGCCATCATTGGTGGATGCTAACAGGGATTGTGAAAAAGGTGTCAGGTTGACTTTGCTTATCTTGGCTTCCTTTTCCAAGCGATATTAATCTTGTGGAGCAAGAAATACATAGAGACAGGCTCAAGTGTGTTCAAAAACATCTTTGTATATTGTATCAGAAACTGCTCATGAATATTCGTTCAGAAGGCCTACAAAAAGAAAACAACCTTTCCAATAAATTGCCCTGTTCCATCACTTCAAACCTTAGGAATGTTGGAGGATTTCATGTGATTATTTTTTTTAAGTGAATGAATCCGATTTGCACTCCCCAGACTAATAACACAGATCGGAACACAGTTATCCTTTAGGTTTCTTTGCACTTCTCCAGATTTTGAGCTTCAGAGAATATACCAAAGCACTGATGAAAATCCATGTTTTTGGTTCATATGTATGCACGAATGCGTAATTTGGGAGAAGGTGGTTTTTTAAAGGCGTATTCCATGAAAAAAAAAGTTCAAAATAAAGCAAATTCCCATTCATTTTTTAAAAGAAAAATTACACTGATGCAGAATTTGATGGGATTGACTTGTGAATGAAGTCCTGTGAAAGTAGCATGGACCATAAATAGACTGATCTGTCCATCCTTATGAGACCCAACCTAATATGACTAAAGACTATATCAGAATCCCTGCGATGGGGTGAGCTCCCGTTGCTCGGTCCCTGCTCCTGCCAGCCTAGCAGTTCGAAAGCACGTCAAAGTGCAAGTAGATAAATAGGTACCGCTCCAGCGGCAAGGTAAACGGTGTTTCCGTGTGCTGCTCTGGTTCGCCAAAAGCGGCTTTGTCATGCTGGCCACATGACCCGGAAGCTGTATGCCGGCTCCCTTGGCCATTAACGCGAGATGAGCGCTGCAACCCCAGAGTCGGACACGACTGGACCTAATGGTCAGGGGTCCCTTTACCTTTATATATGATATGTTATGATAAAGATTAGGCTGTGCACTGGATTTGACTAAAGCAAGCTGATTCAAGAGGGTTTGAGCTTCAGTGGAGTTGGGTACAGGCAATCCTGAATTGTCTGGGTCAAGTTAGGAGTCCCAGTGTGAACTGGGGCTGTCAATGGGTGTGGTGTCAGATGGGAAGGCTGCAGTCCCCAGCAAGATGCACCTTCATAAGTACTCAACCCACAGGGAAGGGGCTTGCAAACCAGCACCCTGCAGGATTGAACCCTCCTGCTCTCTGTGGTCAGGAAAGGAGATGAAGCATTTCCTTCTCCTGTCGCCCGCACAACTTTGCATTTCATTGGGGTCTTAAAAACCCTAATTGAACATTAGACCCATTCTGTAGTCCTATTATTAATTTAGGAATTAAATTTATATGTCACCCTTCATCTGAAGATCACAGGGAGGTTCACAACAGAAAAATGCAAAATGAGAATACAAAACACACAATAAAATGAAAACGAAAACAACAAATAACCCTGTCCCCACAAGCACATTTGAAAAGCCATAGAATGTTAATCAGACAAACACCTGGTTGAAGAGAAATATTTTCGCCTTGCGCCTAAAGGTATGTAATGAAGGTGCTAGGCGAGTCTCCATGAAGAGAGCATCCCACAAATGGGGAGCCACTACAGGAAAGTCCCGTTCTCGTGTTGCCACTCTCCAGACCTCTCGTGGTGGAGGCACAAGAAGAAGGGCCTCAGATAATGATTGCAAGGTCTGGGTCGGTTCACATGGTGATAGAGGCATTGCGGTCCTGAGCCGTTTAGGGCTTTATAGGTCAAAACCAGAACTCTGAATTAGGCCTGGAAAGGAATTGGCAGCAAGTGCAGTTTGCCCAAGACTAATGAAGAAGAATAAAGTTAGGAGAAGGGGATTGCACCCAGGACATTACAAACCCATAGAAAATAAAACTAACACAACAAGAGTCTGGCTCCTGGATCAAGTCAATAGCCCATCTGGTCCCAACACCCTGTTGCCACAGTGGTCCATGGGAAGCCTACATAAAGGGCCTGAGAGCAACAGCCCCTCTCCCCACTCCATGTGTTGCTGTGACAAATGATGGGGAATCCTGGGTAATCTGTTAGTCCTTGTAAGCAGAATCAATTAAGCTTGCAAAAGCTATTTATAATTAGCAATTATAAAGAAATCTGCAGGGTCCTAATTATAATGACACAACAATGAAAACAAGCGGCAGTCTGGGTGCGGGGAGGGAAGGGAAAGTTCCAAAAAAGAAGCAAAGCATAGAGGGCACATCACCATTCTTATAATGTTTATCGTGATGATATCACAAATTGCCATCTTCCTGTTGTCAGGGTGATGATCTCTGGAGAGTTTCTCTAGATTTATATTACAATGCCGCCACACGAGTAGTGGCATTATTTATTGAAACCTAGTGGCAGCAATAAGTGCTTTCTTTGGACTATTTAGCAAAAGAGATGAAAATAGTTAAGTTGTCTGTATCTTTGTATCTGCCTCACATCTATCATTAATTCATCCTGTCTTTGGGAGCCCATACTTTTAATAAAGCAATTCTGCTAGGGAATGTTCCATATCATCAAAACTGGGAGAGAGGGGGGAAATGGATTGACACCCACTCACCCCTAAAAATATTGGTTTTCTATTCACCCCAGGCACAAATACATCAAAAATGGTGCAATTACCCCAGCAATCTGTTTGTTTTGCTTTATTCAGCTGAAAGTGAGGGCTGATCCTTAGCTAGAGGACAGGACAGGGCCGGCCCATCCATGAAGCAAAGTCAGGCAACTGCCTCAAGTGGCAGGATCCACTGGGCAGCTGATCCAGCCGCCAAGGAATGCCTTGCCCACCTCTGTTGCTGCTGCTTGGAGTCCGGATTTGCCACCTCCTTGGCAGCCCCACCATATGCCATCTCTACAGCGGCCTCTTGGTGAATAGGAGTCACCGCTGGCCTCTTCCCACCCTTGTTCCCAATGTAGATCTTCACTCCTGCCTTCTTTCCTGGTTGCGGGGTGGAGGCACCATTTTGTGGTTTGCCTCAGGTGCCAAAATGTATTGGGCCAGCCCTGGGATGAGGTGCAGCACTGCTGGAGTTCTTTCCCTTGTCTATGCCTGTGAACATAAACATAGTCTTGCAGTATTCTGTCCCCACCAAATACCAGCCACACGTTTGGGGAAGCTCGCAAGCAAGATATGACACAGTCATGTGATTGCAAGGCTTGTTCTCCATATTTTCAGGACCCTGTTCTTATTGCTTTAGGACACTGATGGCTAAACTCGGCCCTCCGGCTGTTTTGGGACTACAATTCCCATCATCCCTGACCACTGGGCCTCTTAGCTAGGGATGATGGGAGTTGTAGTCCCAAAACAGCTGGAGGGCCAGGTTTGGCCATCACTGCTTTAGGATCATGTTTTGCCACACTTGCCAATCAACCCACTTTTATAATCTTGAAGTTAATTCACCTGGCTACAGTAATCAACGCCTAGGATAGACTAATGTAGCATGTTGTACACGGAGCCTTGCCTGAAAAGCATGGAGATACTGCAACTGTACAAAATGGGGTAGTCCGATTGTTAACTGGGACTGACAGCTGTGAATAAATTAAAAAAATCTTCACATACTGCTGGTTTGTTTTCAGGCTTAATTAAAGGAACTGCCTGGCCTTTTAAGCTGTACATGGCCTGGGACTAGGGGATCTGATGGGCAGGTTCAAGGAGGAGAAGATGGTGGTTCAAAACGACAAGGGGCTGGTCTGTCTGTAGGACTGTCTTTTTTTCACATGCACCTGCCCACCGATTTGTTTGACAGTAGGGTGGCCCTATCTACAAGGACAGTCCTCTATCTGAATGACAGTTGAGGAGAGGCCTCTATTTGAAGGGCTGTTGGGACTAAGTCTGGCTTAATATCTGAAAGACTACACAGATAACATTTGAGGTGAAAAGAAAGGAAGTATTACAAATGTTACTTATAATGAAGTGACCATACCAAGTTACAGGTAGGTAGTCGTGTCCGACTCTTCGTGACCTCATGGACCAGAGCACGCCAGGCACACCTATCCTCCACTGCTTCCCGCAGTTCGGCCAAACTCATGTTAGTAGCTTCGAGAACACTGTCCAACCATCTCATCCTCTGTCGTCCCCTTCTCCTTGTGCCCTCCATCTTTCCCAACATCACGGTCTTTTCTAGGGAGTCTTCTCTTCTCATGAGGTGGCCAAAGTACTGGAGCCTCAACTTCAGGATCTGTCCTTCTAGTGAGCACTCAGGGCTGATTTCTTTAAGAATGGATAGGTTTGATCTTCTTGCAGTCCATGGGACTCTCAAGAGTCTCCTCCAGCACCATAATTCAAAAGCATCAATTCTTCGGCGATCAGCCTTCTTTATGGTCCAGCTCTCACTTCCGTACATTACTACTGGGAGACTCTCAAGAGTCTCCTCCAGCACCATGGTCTGCCATAGTCAAAACAAAATAAAAATAAAAAAATTCTTTCCAGTAGAGTAGCACCTTAGAGACCAACTAAGTTTGTTCTTGGTATGAGCTTTCGTGTGCATGCACACTTCTTCAGATACCATACCAAGGATTGCGACTCACACGCACACACCACTTTTAGTGCCTCACAAATATTACAAGCCAAAGACCTTTAAAACGAAAGGAAAAATTGTTTATGTTTTGTGTAGATAAGACTGGCTTTTTGCACAGAGCTGCAGTCATTTTAGTAATATTTCAGTATCATTTATTAGAGTGTTTAATAAGCTTGGGGGATAGATATCAAGTGCGAGGGAGGATGAGAATTAACGACTATGCAAGCAGCAGAGGAGGAAATAATTACAGTCTTCGTAGGGGAAGAGGTTTGAAAAAATAAAGAGCTCTCTGGGAGGCTTTTTCTTGTTACTTTCACTGTTCATAAAAATGCAGACGTTGTTTCCAATGAGATGCTTTGGAACTGGAATGGAACAGAGAAATAATTCACAAGGGCTTTTAAGGTTTTAATTATATCACGGTTAGGAGCGGTAGGTAGGCTCCAGTGGATAAAGCAAATTAATGCAACTACACTGGTGGAAAGCTTTCTTTCTCTATAAGTTGTTACCTTGGCTGGAATTATGGGTGGTGTCCGAAATTAGCTGTGCTCATAAGAATCATTGCACTGCCCTGTTTTATTAATGCTTTATTGATGGATATTATTATTATTCTTGATGTACTCCTTTGTGTTCTTGGTTATAGTGCTGTTGCATCGATTTCTTATGATCTTATTGTGTCCTGAATAAGCGTCTCCACAACCATCATTCAGCCTGGACACTGAGGTCCAGCGCTGAGGGCCTTCTGGTGGTTCCCTCACTGCGAGAAGTGAGGTGGCAGGGAACCAGGCAGAGGGCCTTCTCAGTGGCGGCACCTACCTTGTGGAACACCCTAACCATCAGATGTCAAGGAAATAAACAACTATCTGAGTTTTAGAAGACATCTGAAGGCAGCCCTGTTTAGGGAAGTTTTCAATGTTTGATGTTTTAGAGTGTTTTTAATATTCTGTTGGGAGCCGCCCAGAGTGGCCGGGGACACCCAGCCAGAGGGACGGGGTATAAATAAATAAATAAATAAATTATTATTATTATTATTATTGGTGTGTTGTTGTTGTTGTTGTTGTTTTTAAATGCTCAGTAGATCCATTGAAATTAATGACTAAATCAGGTCCATTAATTTAAGTAGCTCTGCTCCAAGTGAGCTGGAACCAACCCTATGTCTTTATTGGGGCGAGAACCATTGTCCCATAAAACCAATGAGTCACATTGGATACGAACCTCCTAGGCATGACTCACCCCAACTGGGTAGGGGAAGAAGCCCACATCCTGCTGCTTAGTTGCACATGCTGCTTGTTGATTCAGGGCTACAAGTGCACTGCCAAGCAGATGGGGGCAATCGCCTGCTTGGATGTAGGTGGGACAACACACATTCTCTTGTCAAATCTCCCGAATGGGAGGATTAGAGCAGCAAAAGGAAGAAACCTGCTTGTAGCCTGATGTTGCGTGCAATGATTTCTGGATCAGGCCAAAATGTATTTTATCATTAAGGATGTGTTTTTAAAAAAATGCAGGATGTGCAGATTTCAAAGGATGGCTGTGTTTTTGTTCGTGCATTGTTTTAGGAAGTGTGAACAGGGTAGGTTCACATTGAAATATGACTCAAAGAAGAATTCCACCCCCATTGCTAGATCCAAGCCATTTAAACCATATGAGCTACATTAGCTTACTTCCACGCCTGCTTTCTCAGCTAGGTCCCCGAGGAGTCTGGAAACCAATTGTTAGATGCCTCAAAGGAAACACTAATAAACCATCATAAACGAGTTGTGAATTCTCTAAAAAGATTGTGGTGAAACATGGTTTTCATATATGGGCTATTGGGCTTGGAATAATGTGCTAAACACAAGAAAGATTTCCCGCTGGACAATAATGGGCAACGGCATCTGATAAGGCAATATTTTAGGTATCCTGGCTCCAAACTGTAAGGGGCTTTGCTCACCAGTATCAATCAGCAGGGTCAGCCCAATAAAATTTGGCACCTGAGGCGGACGCCAAAATTACATTCCCCTCCCTGAAAATCTACTTCAGGAACATGGGGGAAGGAAAAGCAACATTGGGATCTGCTGTCCTTGTGAATCCTGCCACCCGAGGCAGTCACCTCCCTTTGCCTCATGGGTGGGCTGGCCCTGGGTACCAGCACCTTGAACATAGCCCTGTAGCTAACTGGATGTCAGTGCCATTCTTTCAGACAAGGTGTAATATGATACTCAAATGAGCAGTCAGTCCACCAAGTTTTACAGCGGCTGCAGCTTCCAAGTCAACCTCAAGGGCAGCCCCACAAAGAATGCATTGCCGTACTCCCATCTAGATTATGTAGATCAGTGTCCTCTGTGGTTTGTAAGTGCCTATCCTGTCCCATTCTACTTCACTGACTGAAGATGTTCCAATGAGACTGCATGATGTAAGGGTGCTTCCGAAGGGGAAGAGGGCAGGTGCATTTTCAGAATTGAGGTTTCCAGCCCCCAAATCTATTAATGGGGCATTTCAAAGGAACTGCAAATATACCAGAGGGACAGTCCCATTGCCATTGATGGTTGTAGTTCTGGTGGTAAAGTCTCCTAAGATATTCTGAGTTTGGTCTGGTCAAGTTTGTGCAAGGATAATGAGCTGGGATCATGAGATACAGCAGAGCTGGGGGGACCTTTGGCCCTCCAGATATCGCCCCAAGCCAAAGATTCCCCAGCTCTGGCATAAGAGGAAAGGAAGGAGATCGGAGAAGGGAGCCAAGATGTTGTCTGGAAAAGAAGTGTATTTCATTTGCTCCTTTGAGGTATGTTGCTGACTTTTCCTAGGACCACATGACTGGCCAGCCCAATCAGCTGTTAGAGAAGGATGTTATCAAATAAGACTCACTCCCCTCTAACCTGAGGCTGTAAGGGTGTCTCCCAATGGATGTGTAATGTTATTTATTTTTAGGTATTTATTGCATTTATGTCCACTTTTCCTGCTAGGAACACAAAGCGGCAAACACTGTATCACATGCACACCATGGTATCCTCACAAACTCTTTGAGGAAGACTAGGATGAGAGAGATGGATCCTAGTGAGCTTTATCACTGAATGTGGATTTGAACCCAGGTCTCCTGGGAGACCTGCACAAGTGGTGCAACGTGATATAAAATAAGAACCAAATAGTTCTGTGTGCAGGGTGCTTCAGACTTTGTTTTCATCAAACACCAGACCTCAGTGCTGCATAGCAAGTTATATTTGGAACCCAGGAGAAATCCAGTGTGGTGCTGACACAGCCAAACAACGGAGAGAACTTCAATTTATTAATTTGCAGTTTTCCCTGAACAATGGCTCATGGCGTTTTATATATAAAGATAAATTTAAAACAGTGTGTTGCCTTCCAAATGCAAATGCCTACGTTTAACTTCAGATTGCTTTGTACTGCGTAATGGACAAGAAAGCAGCAGGTAATGAATGCAGCCAGAGCATTTGGGGAGTGAAAGGGAGGGTGTGTGTGAAATGAAATATAAAGACAAGCTGTGGATGCAGATGGAACTGTTAGGGTCTAAGGATGTTCCTCTGGGGGGGGGCACATCTTTTCCTTTCAACAAACCCCCAGACAATTGCAGAAGTCTGTAACGTGTTCACATGGTGTACATTACAGTAGACTGAAGCCGAATCTTGCCAAGACCAGGATGCTGGTGAACGGTTCCCAGGTCCAAAAATGGAGGGTTGCCTGTTTTAGGTGGGGTTGCACTCCTTTTGGGGGAATAGGCAGTTCTTGGAACGATCTTTGTCCATGGAAGAGTGCCTGCCACCAACTTCAGCTGGTGAACTAACTGTGCCGTTCCCTGGACAGGAAATACTTGGCTACTGTGACTCATGTGTTAGTAACCTCTCTTTTAGACTACTGTAATACATTCTGTCTTGGGCTTTCCTTACAGCTAGCCCAGCTGGTGCAGAATGCTGTGGCCAGGGTGGTAAGTGATGCTCCTTATGGGCTGTCATATACTGGTCTGAGGCAGGATCCCACAGAGAACGAGGCCGGGCACACTATGGACATCTCCAAGTTGAACCATCTTGCTGCAACAAGGGTCGGAAGCAAATGGAGGAGGCCTCTGTATGCAGACTACCTCCACCCCTTGTAGAGAACATTTGAGCTTTAAAGGGTGAGACTTCCTCCTAAGCTGAATTGAAATACCAACAACTTGTCATTCAGAGAACTAGTAGAAGAATGAAAAGAAAGGCACTGAGGAAGAGGTTTTTATCAAATCATTGCTTCCCTCAGCACTGTGACTGGAGATTGTTGGGTGAAAGATTCCAGCCCTAGATTGGAAGACACACCTCTTAATGAGCAAACTACAGCTTCCCCACCTCTCTCTGCACCCTGGTGGTTCCCTCATGTCTTCTTCTTTTTTGGCGATCAGATTGTCTTCCACAAATACAGTTTTAACATTGAGTCCATAAGTGAATGTGGAGGCCAATTCTGGATCCAAACGTCCTTCCACAGTGAGGACATAGGTTTCTGGGTGGAGTTGATCATTTGGGATGGGTTTTTGGAAGACGCCTGTGCGTGAATTTATGTGTGTAGATCAGTGCAAGCTGATCAACGCAGAGTCTTCGCAGTAAGGCTCTATTCCGATGGCATGAGTATCATGATGACCGGTAGATTCTTATCTGCTGCAGCCTGTTCTGCTGTTGAAGACTTCTTGGATCATTCTTTGTCTGGCTCTTCCCCTTTGACCTTACTGCCTTGCTGGGAGTACGAGACTCCCGACAGCTTCGCTCACAAGTATTTAAGGATTTGATTAGATTCATGTTGGTTGCTGCCAGATTTGTGATAACACAGCTGTGAAAGTGCTCTAGGACTCCTCCTTTAGATATCTGGTATGGTAAACCTTGGGAAATTGCCATTGCAGCGAAGCTTACACACCCAATCAATGTCATCAAGGGACCAGTAAAACAGAATACCCTTTTTTGCAGAACGGAGTAGTTTTATTATTCATGCTAATAAAAGCAGCATTACAAGGACACGCCCAGCATACAACAATCTGCAGAAACAGTTAATGATTCAAGTATCTGGGGAATTACCATCAGTTGATGTTGTTCATGATGCCCTTAAATCCTCTGTTTGATTATTATGATAATGCTGATTGACTTCTATATTAGACTCATAATGAGAAAGACTATCATGGTAGCTCAGCTGTCACACCACTGCAGTTGTCAGACCCTTCCTTTGATCTGGAATTTTGTTTTGTTTGAGAAACGTTGCTCTTTGATACAATCACATACAGCCCCTATCGTCTGGAAACCATTTTTTGGTGGCCGCTATGGTGCTGTAATAACTGGCGTATAAAGGTAAAGGGACCCCTGACCGTTAGGTCCAGTTGCGGATGACTTTGGGGTTGCGGCACTCATCTTGCTTTACTGGCCGAGGGAGCCAGCATACAGCTTCCAGGTCATGTGGCCAGAATGACTAAGCTGCTTCTGGCGAACCAGAGCAGCGCACGGAAACACCATTTACCTTCCCGCCGGAGCGGTACATATTTATCTACTTGCACTGTGTGCTTTCGAACTGCTAGGTTGGCAGGAGCAGGGACCAAGCAAAGGGAGCTCACCCCATCGTGGGATTTGAACCGCCGACCTTCCTTGTATAGCATGAATAGAAAAGGGGATGTGAGATTTGGGGACAGCAAGGGTCAAAGTAATGCATGCATTTTATGTTTTCATTTTGTGTTTTTAGAAAGGGCAGCATACAAATTTAATAAATAATTATAATAACCCCCTGCAGTGCAGGAACCTTTTGCCTACCGTGCAACCCTGAGATTAAGAGTCTCATGCTGCACCAAAGGAGCTTTCCCAATATTGCCAAGGAAGATGCTTCTCTTCCCAATTAGCACATATTCATCTGAAGGGCCTTCTACTTATTGACAGCACCTGTTTCCCTCATCAACTTTTTAAAATCTTTAAAAAACCACAACGGCTAAATACAGGCCTTCCCATTTTGGCCCGATTATGGCTAATCCAATACAGCTCTCGCAAATCCTGCCTCTAATCTCCATAATAACTTGTCCCTGCTGTTGCAAAAAAAAAAAAAAAAAAAAAATCTTCATTTATATTCTGGGAACTAAATTCGAATGGAGCGCACCCCCTCCAGCTTATTCAGCTGGCTCCGATACTTGATTATTTGACGCATTGGACGCAAACTCAGCTATAGTGAAACAATTCAAAGGGAGCAAACGCCTTACGTGCCTTGGTAGCTCAGTTGGGTAGAACGTGGTGCTGATGACGTCGAGGTCGCAGGTTCGACTCCCCCCCCAGAGGCGGACAGCTGCATATCCCTGGGGGTTGGACTAGATGACCCTCAGGGTACCCTCTAGGATATCTAATTCTATTTAAATTTCCCGACTCCCAGGGTATCTTCCATGCGTTCTCACAGCCGGGAATTCTAAGAGGGATCTGGGAGTGGAGGGGGGGGGGGGAGAGAGAAGCGGCTGGGGGGGAGAGAAGCGGCGGAGCGGGACCCGCCGAGGGATTGGCTGGCGCCTGCCACGTGACGGACGCTAGACAACATGTGCTATTGGCCTCCCTGGGCTTGCCGGGGAGCATCGTCTTGCGTTGCGCGTGGCGGCGGCGGCGGCGGCGGGAGATCGCCGGGTTCCTCCGCGGTAGATCTTCGCAGCGGCGCTGCTCCTCCTGAGGTAAAATCTGAGGTGGTGGGGGAAAGGGGGACGCTGCTTTTTCGGGAACCTTGCTGTACGTTTTGCTCCTTCATTCCCTCAGAAAGTGTGTGGAAACCCCAATTCCGTGTGGCGAGGATGGGACTTGCGGACGGATTGGGGGGCGGGCGGGTCGCGTTTTACGTGGGGTTTTTTTTCCTTTTCTTTGTGAGAGTTAAAAGAGGCGGGGGGGGGGAAGATCCGTGAGGCGTTGGAAATATGACTTGGGTTTTCTTTTCTTTTTTTGCCTCCCTCTTCTGGTTTTGAGGGTGGGGGTGGAAAGGGTGGAAGGAAATATATCTTGTCATTGTCACCATCATCACCATCATCATTTTATTATTTACAAAGCAGACAGTTTAAAATAAAACCTGGGAAATGCCTCTCGACTGAGAGGCGGCTTCGGAAATGGGGAAAGGTGAGGAGAAAGGGTGGCATGCAATATATCTTGTCATTATTATTATTATTATTATTATTATTTACAAAGCAGGCAGTTTAAATTTAAACCTGGAAAATGCCTCTCGACTGAGAGGCGGGTTCGGAAAAGAGGAAAGGGGTTCTCAGGTTATCCAAATGAACCGGGGGTTAAATGGACCCTGTTGTTCTGTAAGGCGAATTTCAAGTGGGTTGGGTTTGGTGTTTTTTGTTTTTTTTGCTACAGCCGGTTAAAAGCACATAACGTTTCAGCCCTGATAGAAGCACGCCTCTCTGAAGCAGCCAAGCTACAGAGAGATTTCCATGGAAATTGTAGAGTTGGGAAGGGACCTCAGGTGTCATCTAGTCCACCCCCTGCAATGCAGGAATCTTTTGCCTCATGTGGGGATCGAACCCACAGCCCTGAGGCTTGTGCTCTACTGGCTGAGCTGGAAGTGAAGGTAGGTGGGTGGGTGTGGGGGTGAGATGGAAGACAAGTGAGTGCAAGACCAAATCTTAAGGGAAATTAACTTTCCATTAGCCATCACACCCATACCTAAAAATCAAATGGTTCCTTGAAGCCCCGGGGGGTATTAATAATTACTGCAGAGAATGTGTCTGTGGAAGACATTTCTCCAAGGATCAATGGCTGTTTGTTTATTATTCATTTAAAATATTTATGAATTCATCTTTAATCATGGGTTTCTAAGCACTTTACAACAGATTTAAAAAAAAAAAACAGAACAATGTACGCTGCAGCACAAAATAAAACAGTAGGTTATTAAAAGGGACCAAATAAAATGAACTGTGCAGTAGGAATGTGGAACATATAATCAAGCAGAAAAGGTTTTCTATCATGTGAGCAGGGAACATTAGTGTGCTTGTGTCTGTTTATGTGCACATACATGCTCACATTTTTTTTTTAAATGGGGATGCTATTAGCTTATTTGAACAGGCTGCTAGTCTTAGGCAGGTAAATTGTATAAATTAACCTCCAAGTCCCATAGTTTGATTCACTTCTGAATCTACATGGATAGGATTGTGATGTGAACTGCCCTGAGACCTCCAGGTATAGGTGTATAAGTTGAATAAAAAACAAAGAAATAAAGGTAAAGGGACCTCTGACAGTTAAGTCCAGTCGCGAACAACTCTGGTGTTGCGGCGCTCATCTCACTTTACAGGCCGAGGGAGCCGACATTTGTTCACTTCCGCAGACAGTTTTTCCGGGTCATGTGACCAGCATGACTAAGCCGCTTCTGGGGAAGCCAGAGCAGTGCACGGAAGCCGTTTACCTTACTGCCTGTTTATCTATTTGCACTTGACGTGCTTTCAAACTGCTATGTTGGCAGGAACTGGGACCGAACAACGGGAGCTCACCTCATCGCGGGGCCTCGAACTGCCGACCTACCTCCCGATCAGCAAGTCCAAGTGGCATAGTGGTTTAAACCACAGTGCCACCTGCGTCCTGTTAAATAAATAAATAATGAAACTGTATCCATGTTGCACAAAAAATGTAATATTTAAGAGGAACTCCGTTGATTTGCCTCTGGAGATAATTCCATAGGGATGTTTCTGAAAAATGATGCTGTCATTTTTCAACTGATTCCCCCCGCTTCCAACCCCAGGTTCTATGTTGTCTGTTTTTTGTTTTGCTTTTTAAGCAAACTTGGAAAAAGTTGGCACCTTGCCTATTTAGCACCAATTCAGAGAACCAAATGCTCCTATGTTCAAAAACTTGTGTGAATTTTTCATCATCAGTGTTCTTTAACTGGTTTTCCTTAACTGATTTTCCTATCTACTGGGAACAAATGCTCTAGGATTCAGAAAAAGTGTGTTCTGTTTTCTCATCTCTAGCATTTTGTTTTCAGCATTGCATGCTACAATGAGAATATCAAGGCTTCCAGCAACATTTGTTACTGTACCATCAAGTCTTACCATAAATTATCCCCTGTGACCATCCTTGTTTGAAAATATTTGTACAAAGTTATCTTGAATGCGCAGGCACTAAGCTAATTAAGGTAAATTTATTTCTGGTAAGTCTGATTTTCAGGGATTCTTCAGCTGCTAAGGATTCTACAGGATTTTTTAAAAGGATTCATCAACTGAGAAAATTTATAATCCAGTTAAGGAGCTGAGAGCTTACTTCACACTTGTAAATTGATGTTCTTGGTGTGTATATATATCAGAAATGACTAGGAAGAGTTATTTATATTTTTATAGGGGAAGAAGAAACAATGAATTGAGAATAAATTGAGCAAAAGCATTAATGGAGATAACAGCCTATATGATGTGTACAAGCAAAAATGCACAGGGAAACATGCACCAAAATGTATAAATGCAAGATGTTAATGGAAGCTTTGGATGCAATCTCCAATAGCTAAATGAATTTAAGCTACAGTCATAATACATTCACATCCCCAATGAGATACATTGTATTTAATCCAAGGAAAACTAATTGTGATTAAGATTCAATCCTAAGTACATTTCCTAAGGTGTCAGGACCCATCTAGATAGCTGTTTTACTGAGGATATGTGCAGTATCATGTCTTTGATATGTGAATAGTGCATAGTACTGGCAGCACATTATTGTTCTTTATCCGTTCTTCCCCAGTATTCCTGCATCCACACTTTAAACTCTGCCTATTCCGTTTTCCACATTTCCTCCACCCCCAGTTTCCCCTTTCCCCCAAACTAAAGTTAGTTGCCTTTGAAGCCATGCCACCATACTTTAATTTTTTGTCTTTTTCATGTTTTATGTTAAGGCTGTGGCTGTTGTGCAAAACCATGGTTGTTTGCAGGGAGAAAAAAAACAGTATCTGGAATCAACAGGAAATAAAGTGGGAGTGATGCTGAAAAACAAATCCTCCTCCTCACCATGAAGATTTCATATAATCATGACTTGACTGATAGATATGCCCTCCATGAATATTTTTCAAACCCCGTTTTATAACCAACCTGTGGTCACCACTATATCTTTATGGCAGGGAGTTCTATAAATTAATTATTTGATAATGGCTCAGTTTGCACATAACACTGATGCCTTAGGAGCAAACATGCAGGCTTACAGAGAGGACTCAGTGCAGCATCAGAATAACTGAAGAGAGATCTCACCAGGAGCATCTCATTCACACTAAGCCACAGTTTGGTCTAGCATTACATGAAAACAAAGTCAGTGTCTTATATAGCAGTTTTTCATATAAGAAAACTATATACTGTATACACAATCACTTGTGATGTGTGAGGAGAGTGTTTATTTTGCCACAAATGAGGAAGATGGCTGTGCATGTTATCTCTGCTAGGGGAAACCTTAATGTATCAATCAGCCCTTTGCTCCATTAATTTCTGTGGTATTTTCTTCAGTGTGATATATTACCTAAGACAAAGGTGCTACACTAGCAAGCAGAAGAGCCATTAGATAAATTTTAGTGTTATCTTCCCAGCAAAAAGTAGAAGTTAAAAAACAAAATCTGGTTTTGAGACTGAGCTAGTTCAGTGGAGTCAGTGAGAGATGCCTTTAATAGCTGCCATTTATTACTTGGAAGTATCAGATGGGCACTGCTACAAGTAGGATGTGGAAAGGCATGGTCTGTTGATAATCAAGCTGGACTGAATACACATAAGAACATAAGAGCTTTCTGTATCAGGCCAAAGGCCATTTAGTCCAGCATCCTGTTCTCACAGTGGCCAACCAGATGCCTGTGGGAAGCCCATGAGCAGGACCTAAGTACACCATCACTCTTTCCACTTGTGATTCGTAACAAGTGGTGTTCAGAGAGTTACCAATTTCCACAGTGGAGGAAGATCACTCACTTTTGAAAAGCAACTGATCCACCTCAAAAGGGAAGGGGATATTTGTCAACTGTTGGGTCTGCAAAGTTTGTTTCTAACTTCTCTAAGTAAGGGGAGCTAAGTTCCCCCTCCTTTTTTATGGAGAAGTGGCCCTCAGCTTAGACAGGACTTTGAGCGATACTGAAGTGCTCACCTGGTTGATGCCCTTTTGTCCAGTAGCACTGAAGTGCTGTATGACTTGGTTTTATCAGGGTTCTCCTTCCTTGTGTTGTGATCAAAAGTAGTGTCCCCATTACAGCAGTGGGTTTACTGTACTGGCCTTTTCACCCTCAGGGCCACATTATTCTCTAGGTAACTTTCTGTCGGGGAACGTTGCCAGTGGTAGGCATGCCGAAAGGCAAAAAGAGCGCAGAAGTATCAATTTCAATGTTACCTTTGTATAAGAGGCTAGTTTAGACACAAACTCACACACCCTCTCTATCTTGCATACAAAAAAAAACACAAGAATTTTCAGGAATCCAGCCAGGTAAAAACACCCAAGGTTTGAAGTGAGAGCAGTGAGAAGCTTGGAGGGCTGCATTAGGTCCCCAAGGCTGAGATCCCTCACCTCTGTGTATCAGCAATAAGTTAGCTATAGAGGTTGGCTGACACTCAAGTCCACAGTGTTGTTATGGTGGACTTTCACCATTCAAAATAGCATCTACATTACAGCAAGCACACTCTGAGTCTTAGAACACCTTGCCAGTTTTTCCCCCCTTTCCTTTTTTTTTTTTTGGAGATGTTACCAGACAAGGAAGCTCCCTCTGTTTCACAAGGCATCTCAGCGTCTTGACAAGGCAGATGCAATAGCATCATAAGGAATCCTTGTCAAAACATCCTCCTACTGTGTAGGCTGTAGGCACGGTGATTTATTATGCTAGAAGGAGATAGCATTTTTTTGTGAAAATTCCAGGAAAGCACAGGAAGAATCATTTCCTTTAGTTATCTTCTAGTAGAGTCAGAGCTATAGTTGGTATATCCTTGCTACAGCACTGCAGATATACAATGCCGTGTGGTACATCTTCCAAACAACTGAAAATTACGCAATTGACTAAAAATACTGAGATTTTAAAATGCTTTTGTTTTTTGAAAGAATTGACCTTCTAGTTTACAAACTGCTGTTCATATTCTCAGTTCCCCCCCCCCCTTAAAGCTGTGTGCTTGTAAGAATGCAGACATTTTCACTCCCCACCCCTGTTTGAGAAAAAATAGTTTTTGTTGGGCCAAGTGCTGTGCACATTAATTAAAAGTGAGCTTGAAAAAAGATCTCTGTTCTATAAATACAGGGGAATTCCCAACTTATGTGGGGGTTCCATTCTGGGCTAGTGTGCACATCACTGGAATGCACACAGGTGGGAATTCCCCCATTTGTCTCCCACCCAGCTCCATTCCACACTGTTCCACCCCTGCCCTGCCCCTTTTGGTTCTGTTTTCAGTGCATGTGTCAGTGGGAATTGGGTGCTTATTGCATGCAAGTGGGCAGAAAGGGAGGCCTGTAATACTGAAACATTCAACAATAATACTGTATTTCATGATGTCATCTGGTGGAGGCCAGATTCAAAGGATTTGATATTTTATTGTCTTCTGATTGAAGTATGTGCCTCATCAAAGTAATTAATTCATCTTACTGAGCAACTAGGCAGCATATGGCTCCAGATGGCTTTATACAAACTCTGGCTTGTTTAAACTCCTTTGAGACGATTCCTCCCCTCCTTCCATGATGCATGTTGCCCCATTGATATATTCCATTCTCTGACATATCTTATAATGAACAGAGTGCAGATTTGACAATATCTCAGTTGAACATTTTATGTCACCATTTGCAACTCACTACTGCTCATTTTAGTGCTTAGTTCTTCTCAACCTTGCATGGTCATAGGAAGCTGCCTTGCACTGAGTCAGATCATTGGTCCATCTTGCTCATTATTGTCTACTCAGTGACTGTTCAGGGATTGAACCTGGGACCTTCTGCATGCAAAGCAGATGCCCTACCATTTAGCTACCACCCTATCTCAGATGTCGTATGTGACCAAGAGGGCCATTGTCTTGTGTAGGGTGGTAACTAACTACACTCATTCCTGGTGTTTGGAGATTTGGACAGGTAGATACAAGGCTTAGTGCTTGAATTCCTGCAGCGTGCTCTACAAAGGGCTGCATTTAAAGTGTGAGTAGAAATAACACTTGGTTCAGAATGCTGCTGCTAAGGCTGTTAACAAATTCAGTTCATTATTGAATTGTAAATTATTTCTTACCCTCCCTTCACCATGAAAGTTTGCTCTGCTGGGGTTGCCACAGAGAATACCCTCTTTTATTGTGAAACCAGTCTTTGACTGGACAGTCCTTCAAATAGACAGCTCCTTCAAACATAGGGCTGTCTACTGTGACGTAGGACATGTGGCCACCCTACTTAATAGGCCTATCATAAGTGTTACTCAGCTATCTGATGTTGGCACTTTGCTTACATCCACTTTATATGTTCTAGATGCTATAAAAACAAGTTCTGAGAAGAACTTTCAGAACATAGAGGGATTAGCCTTTCAGATCTATTAACACCTGAATTGTAATAGTATATTCTGAAATATAGATGGATTTCATTTTCTGGAAACCACCAGAGAAGTTTATATGCTCCCATTTAAGATCAATGACCCACAGAATTGTTGTGGCCAATTGAAAGGAAGGTGATCTATCTGGGGAGATTCTATTTTGATGGAACACTGTGCAGAATGCAGTATGGCTAAGTAACTGGACATAATCACACTTTCTTTTAACTTTTCAGCTTGTCTCAATTGACAATAATCTTGAAAGCAAGACAAAGAATAATCCATCACCACAAATGAGAAAAGGTAGAATCAATGGACAATGAGAATAAAAGTGTGACAGAGAGCTTTTACACATCTCGCTCCAAGGTATGTTTATGGTCATGGTTTTCTATTATTGTTCTTTGTGCTCGTGAGGGAGAGCAATAAGGTGGGTGTTTGCATGCTTTTGGAGGGTAGGGGTGTGACACTGGTTGAATATAATGATAATAACATCCCTGTTATACCCAGTATAGCCATTGATTCTGGCAATCTTGGAAATGTGCTGTAGTACCAGAGTCAGCTGGAGGCCTCTAAACAGACATGTAAGTGGGAGGGAGTTTGTAGGTTACACCCTTCCCCAGGCCACAAACCTCACTGGTCCTCCACACCATCCTTGATTGGCTAGAGCACATCCTTGAACTCTGATCATGCCTCTTGATTGACTGAATGGAAGTGTAGCAGAAGTGTTTCAGTGTAGCAGAAGTGAATGCTGAAGCTCTAAGGAGAAAAATAAGGTGGGAAAGGACTTGTGGTGCTTTGGGTCACATGTCACAATCCCATTCTGTAGATGCCCATGGTGCTATCATAGCCATCCAGGGCTACTAATCTATTCTTTCCAGAAATTTTACAGGTGGCTAACAGTAATATCCTAGTTGAGTGTTCTGAATCATCATCATCTGGCTTGTTTAGCCACAACCTCCCTCATTCTTGCAGCAACCCATCTAGAAAGGGAAGTGCCTTGTGTTGACTGAGGGGCCAGGGCATGATTTTTTTTACTGTGCTATACTTTGTGTATAACTGAGTTAAAGGTTAGGAAAAGAATCTCTGGAGAAATAGGTAGTGAGACCCTTGCCTCGTTTCTGATTTCATCTTGCAACAAGTGACCCAATATACTATATAACACATCATTTTGCTTTTTAAGACAGGGATGGGGGACTTGTGTCCCTCTGGATTTTCTTTGACCTCTGGCTAGCACAGTCAGTGGTTAGGGATGATGGGAATTTTAGTCCAATAACTTTTGGAAAGCCACCGGTTCCTTATCCTTGACTTGTGTCTTATGATATTTATGCAACGCTTTTGAAGTGGGCCTCATAATGCAGTTTTCATTAGATTGTTACAACAATAAGCATCAGTAAACATGTCAGAGGCCCCATCTGCATTATATTTTTAAAGCAGTATTATACCACTATAAACAGCCGTGGGGTTCCCCCCCCAAAAAACCCTGGGAACTGTAGTTTGTTAAAGCTGCTGAAAGTTTGTAGGGGACCCCTACTCCCCTTATAGGGATGTGGGTGGCGCTGTGGGTTAAACCACAGAGCCTAGGGCTTGCCGATCAGAAGGTCGGCGGTTCGAATCCCTGTGACGGGGTGAGCTCCCGTTGCTCAGTCCCAGCTCCTGCCCACCTAGCAGTTTGAAAGTGCATCAAAGTGCAAGTAGATAAATAGGTACTGCTCCAGCAGGATGGTAAACGCCGTTTCCGTGTGCTGCTCTGGTTCACCAGAAGCGGTTTTGTCATGCTGGCCACATGACCCGGAAGCTGTACGCCAGCTCCCTCGGCCAGTAAAACGAGATGAGCGCCACAATCCCAGAGTCGTACACGACTGGACCTAATGGTCAGGGGTCCCCTTTACCTTTACCTTTACCTTTACCTTTACTTCCCTTATAGAGCTGCAATTGCCAGAGTAGTTTAGTAGCTAACTCCTTTTCCTAGGGAACTCTGAGAATTCTAGCTGAATAAAGGGAACAAGGGTCTCCTCACAAGTCTCAGCACCTCTAACAGATCGCAGTTCTCAGGATGCATTGGGGAAGCTATGACTCTTTAAAGTGGTATGATACTGCTTTAAATATATAGTGCAGATGGGTGGGGCCACAATAAAACAGAAAAGACAAATGCAAGGGCAAGATGGCTTGTTCATAAGTGCCTGTGGTAGCATTTGAGAAAGGAAGGGGCCTCTGCTGAAAGCCGGATGGTGGCAAATCCCAAGCTGTTTCCATTGCTGCTTTTCTACCCTAGGACCATAGCCACAAGCCAGGAGACCAGACCTACCATTAGGCAAATCAAAGCAGTTGCCTCAAGAGGCAGATAATGGAGGGCAGGCACCCTGCTCCTATTCCCTTGAGTCTCTTAAGTTAGCCAACTATCTCCAGTTGATATAAGATTCCAGCTGCGAGTCTTGCTGGATTCTACAGGTGTCATCTTGTCCTCCAACTCAACAGTGTAATGCCTTGGGCCAGCAACCATGAAGCACCTGAAAAGTCAGGGGCAGTGTGAGAGAATTTTTGTTTTTCATGACCTGATTGTTCCTCGTTAAGAGGGCAAATAGTTGGTTCCCTGCTTGTGCCCTCCTCCACCCAGTCTTAAAGAGACCTTGAATCATTCTCCCTGAATCGAACATCCCCCAGTGTCCCTGGTCTCGTATAAATGGAGATGCATAGCTTGTGGCATATAAAGCATCTTATCTTCAGACTATAGGCTTGTACATTGAGGACAATAATAAAGAAATGTTGCTGGAATAAGTACAAAATGCTTTCACCAGCATCTTTTCAGAATTACCCATTGATTCTGAAAGATTTGCTGAGAGTCTAGAAATAAACACAGTACTTGCATTTCCCTGAAGTTGGCATGTACTCAGGCCAAATGGTGGTGCTTTAAATTCAGTTCACTGTGGAAGAGATGATACTGTGTACGAGACAATTGAGAATAGCTGTTACTCCATTTCCTGGCTCGTCTGGGTTTTATGCAGTCACTTAACAGCACTGAAGTGCAGCTGTTGAAAAGTGGTAAGGATAATCTTTTGTACTGTTAGTGCTTAAGATATTAAAAAAAAACAGACCCAAAATGTATTGCAGTGACAATTTAGGACTCGGATTGAGACACTGTTTATTGGTTGATATAAAATGTATGTTTTGTAAACACTGAGCAGTGTCTGCTTTAAAACAATACTTTACTATTCTATATAGCACTTTCCAGAGCTTCTTGTTCATGAAGGGAAATCTTCATAAAATACTGTATCAATGGTGTCTGACTGACACCATATTGACTGAGGGTTAAGATATACAAGAATAGTAGAAATATATGTTGGAGATATTCACAGGATGGTGCTGACACGTTTGGTGGGAAGGATCCAGGTTTTTGTGGAAGAAGGCACTGTATGCCATTGTTTGAAATTGAGAGAGCTATGATTTGTGATCCTATGGACATTTTTTAATAGATAAGAAGGAAGCTCTCTGGCTCGCGCCTCGGTTTAAATAGCTCCCCCCCAGCCAGTGGATTGGCTGGCTGGTACTTTGATGTGCCCAGGACCTCTGGTGCTGCTCACTGCCATGGCGCCCGCCATGTTGCCTTGCTGGAAGTCCCGAGGCATAAATCTGGGGACATTAATTAAAATCCGGGGACAAATTGGTGAATCTGGGGACTGTCCCCGGGAACCTGGGACGTCTGGTAACCCTAGCCTATCCAGACAGGAACTTGTCTCCTATGCCCACCCACATTTTCTTCCTTATGTTATTCTATCAAATGTCATGTATATTGCAGGAGCTATACACATAAATAATTAAATGAATTATCAGAAAAAATGTTTTCTGTGTGGTGAGAAGGTCCAAGGGCTGTGTAAGCTGCAGGTTTTTGAGCCCCCACCCTTGGGCAAGATACTGTCAGTGAGCCCCCTCTGTCAGTGAGTCTACCTTCTCGCTGCAGCAGTACCAGGAGCCTCTTGCCAGTGTTGAGGAGGGGGGTCCCTCAGCAGATGCTTGACTATGCAAGCTCTTGTCACCAGCTCTGGGCAGGGCTTAGTGAAGTCTGACTTCCTTTGGAAGGAGAAACCTCTTACAATATTTTCAATATTTGAGTTTATTTACAAATATGCAAGTTGAGCGTAGCATTCCTACCAACAGCAAATCCCCATGTCAGATCCCTGAGGAGCCACCCCAGTACCCCTAAGGTAGCCCCTTTCCTTTCATATCTCTCTGTCCCCCATCCTCACTTCATTTTAAAAATGCTCCTGTTCTTCTTCTATCCAGAACACTAAAGAGAACTCCAGCTGTTTCCTGACCATTGGCCACTATTCATTAAAAAATACCAACCAATAGGCCCCAGAGTGTCAATACAGAGCGTGGCTCACATTATGTCATTTGTCTTGATGTATATCTTGCATAATTGGAAGTGGTCTCACCATAATCTTTCTTCTTCAAACAGTAGCAGCCAGAGTGTCTTTCATAATTTAGCCTCTTCACTCCTGCATCCCTAGTGGTACGTTTGCCTTTTTTGCAGAACGTGATGCCTGAAGTGAAGTGATTGAGATAGCAACTAAGATGTTTTCTCTCTCTTTCTCCAGCACATACGTGCATACACACCTCTCACTTCCCTCTTGTCTCATGAGAGTAAGTTAGAAGAAGTCATTAATCCTTCATAAGACAAATCATGAAGGGCTTCATTTCGGAAGTTCCAATGTTCCCAAAGCAGATGTTACCGTACGGATTTATCAACAAAGCCAGTGTGTGATATGAAATGTTTTGTGCTTTAACTCTCATGTAGCTATTTTACTAATATAAGGCATATTGGCCTCAAATAAACTGATGAAAGGGAAGGCACTACAGATAAAGCTCAGAGCCTTGAGAATTTAATCACTGGGTTTTCATATACGGAAGACCTATGGGTTAACCATGTTTGGGATTTGCTCTGTCTCTGAACTGCTCTGCTTTAATTTTGGGTCCCGGAGGCAAAGGCAAGTTTGTTGCTGTGAAGAATGGAACACTAAAATTAGAAGGGACTTACAGTGGTACCTCAGGTTACATACGCTTCAGGTTACATACTCCGCTAACCCAGAAATAACGCTTCAAGTTAAGAACTTTGCTTCAGGATAAGAACAGAAATTGTGCTCTGACGGCGCTATGGCAGCGGGAGGTCCCATTAGCTAAAGTGGTGCTTCAGGTTAAGAACAGTTTCAGGTTAAGAACGGACCTCCAGAACGAATTAAGTTCTTAACCCGAGGTACCACTGTATTTCCAAGCAAAGGTGTATAGGACCAGGCTTTAAGATGCCTAGAAAACCAGATTTATGTTTCTTAATCCATATATACACCAGGGGCAGCCAAAACAGCACCTTCCAGTTATTGTTGGACATCCAGTTCCCATTCTGTGAACTGCCCTGAGACATCCGGGTATAGGACAGTATATTAATTAATTAATTAATTAAGACTCGGCCAGTATGGCCAGCAGTCAGGGATGATGACAGCCCAATGACATCTGGAGGATATCTTGTTATCTATCCCTGATGTAAACAGCAGAACAGTTGGTGTTCTCTCCGGTGGCTAAACTTCAGTTACAAGCACCAGTGAATGAGCTAGGACAGTCAGCAAGAAACACCCAGAATACTCCGCCTTAAGAGAAAGGTTTAAATCTCCAAGCAATTAAAGAAATGGGGGCCAGGATTATACTAGGGTGAGTGACCATTGGAGAAAAGTCTATCTTGTTACAATGCAACACTCAGAAGGAGCTTGTCTACTTTTCTATCTGCCTATAAAGGTGAGCTATAACTAGAACAATGTCACCATGACCTTCTTTTTATTATCAGCAAGACTTGTTCTAAAGAGGCAGTGTTGATGGGAAGCATGTGCATTATACACAATTCTTTAACCCTTTGTCCCTAATAATATAGAGATGATAGCTAATATTTTTTAAAATATTCATATTTTATATTAAAAAATTCTCTCTCTGCCTTAAAAAAAAACTTTTTGGCTCTAATTTATTCTCACACCTGTGAGCTGTGGAAATGTTAACCTTTGCCTCCAATTATAACTGTGTAAAATGTAACCTTTTATAAACACCTAAAACCAATAGAGGTCTTTTTGCTATCATAAATGAAAGGACACAGTCTAGCCTGAGTTAAGTAATCTAAGGTTGTACTGGCTGCAGTAGGAACACATGCTTAAATATCTTCAATTAGAATCAGTAGAAAAAGGCATTTGCCTTTTGACCAGATTGTGCTTTAAGCATTTACCTTTAGCTCTCAAAAGTGATACTGTAATCTAGTAAATTGAATTTTTCACTACTTAACCAAAAAGTACAATTTATTCACACAGTTTAAAAAAAAATCTGGCAAATACTGCTCCAACCATATGATATCCTTGTGATGTTTTAAAAATGCTGTCTCTTAATTAATGCAAGATTGCAACTGGAGACTCCAGTGAATTAAGCAAGCTGTAGACAGATGTAAAATAAATCCTATCTAGGTTAATCTTGATGAGCTCAAAAGTGGTTACAGGAAATTAGCTATAATTAATATTTCACTGAGGTATATTGTTACATTCTTACCCAGCAATCTGCTGTAGGCATTAGTGCTCTGGTGCGCACACAAATAATGTTTATACCCCGCCCCCATTTATTCCAGTAGCATTGGGGGGGGGGGAGGTGCTCTCTTTGCATGTAGGAAATTCATTAAGGCAAATGGGGAGGCCTTCATGTCCAGGAATTCTTTGGGAATAGGGGAATAAAACGGGCAAGCCTGGCTGTGTGTTTCTGTCTAAAGAGGAACTTTTTCTCCATGGGTAAGAGGTGTTTTTTTTTTTAGTTTAATGATATTACAAAAGCAAATTTCTGTTAAGTGAAGTACAGTTTCACTTTATATTCCGCCAGTTTAAAACAAACAACAAGTCCACTTAACACTGAAAGTGATGAATGAACTCCATGTCTTCATATAATATCAATTTGCCTATTTTGGTGATCTCTAAAGTCTTACACCAGCCATTTAATAAATAGGAACACTCTTCAGGCATTTATAAATGACTGGTCATGTAGAAAGCTTCACCACTGACCTTTCCACTTTGAGCAGGAAGGTCTGAAGGAGGACCATAAGGGCACCAACAAGCCTCCCGCAACCAGGCTGATGGGTGTTCCATGTAGAGATCAGCATTCATTTATTTCTGAACAAATCAGACTTGACCAATTGCTCATGTCTTGTTTCTTTTATATCTGGGGTGAAAAGAATGAGTGTGGATTGTTACACCATTGAAGGAAGAGAGCATGTTGACACATTGTACTTCATTAGGCCTGCTGGCCAACTAAGTCTGCAGGTTTATATCATCACTTTCAGAAGTTAATTTACCCACCCTCATCTGGCAGGGTTTAGGTGTGTGGTGATGTTGTACCTGGACTGGGAAAGAAACAGGGCATGCTGCCACATAGATGCTTTGTGGGGGTGGAACCAGAAGGGCAATGTTAAGCCCATTCTGTTCCTGGCCTAGCAGCCTTCCATCTTTTTGCAGCACCTGCCAAATTTGTAGGATACCTGTGTTTCAGTTCATGCATTGTTTTTGGGAAGTTTGAGTTATGTAGGGCATGCAGACCAAACCAAATTTCTCCACCACCTATAACACACACACACACACACACACTTTTTAATGGTTTATATTTTTTATGGGTTTAGCTTTTCAATGCATTATTTTTTCCATCCTGCAAGTTTTCGAGAGTGTTGTGAGATGTTTTATTTATTTTTAAGCCAAGCTAAGAAGTAACTGCAGAGTCAGTCGCCTTGTACTGTTCACCTCTCTAATTTTGTCCAATGTATTTTCTGATTGAAACACACAGTAGGCATCTTGTTGAAGTGCAGAGTTCTCATTGACTGAGCTTTGTTTCTCCGCTTGCCTTTGTATTGCTTCTGATATAAGCAACTTATAAGCAATGTGGCTTATAAGCAGCAACAGATTTGATCCCTCCACCTCACATTCTGTTGTGGCCCTTGGCCCTTCCAGTAGAAATCTAAGCTTCTACATCCATAGTAGGCAACTTTTGAGTCTGGGTGGGTGGGATGGCTCTTGATGAGACAAGTCAAAACCAGATTACCTACTATCAATCAAGTTGCTGCTCTCCTCAACTCTTTCCCTTGTGTAATTCTGTCTGGTATGGGTAAGAGGGGATAGTAGCGAGCAATATGATATGAATTGGATCTCCCTTCTCTTGTCTAAATAAACTAGTTTCTATCTTTCTTCCTTCAATCTCCTAGGCAAGGAACAGATAATTGTGAATGAGAGAGGATGGAGAGTTTACTGTAAACAACAGAATCTCACTTTTAAGAAAATGGCTTTAACAATGGGGAGGAAATTGACTTAACAATGAGAAAACAAACCACACCTTTAGCGAGGCTGGATACAGAATCTACAGATACCCTCATTCACCTTGCAGGGTATAATCCAGTAAAACATAGAATCATAGAATTGTAGAATGGGAAGGGTCCCAAAGTGTCATCTAGTCCAACCCCCTGCAATGCAGGAATTTCAACTAAAGCATCCATGAAAGATGGCCATCCAACCTCTGTTTAAAAAACTCCAAGGAAGGAGAGACCACTACCTTCTGAAAGAGTCTGTTCCACTGTCAAACAGATTTTACTGTCAGAAAGTTCTTCCTTTAGTAGGAATCTCCTTCCTTGTCACCCTGCATAGCAGGAGAAAACAAGCTTGCTCCATCTTCCATGTGACAGCCCTTGAGATATTTGAAGATGGCTATCATATCATCTCTGTCTCCTCTTTTTGAGGCTAAACATCCCCAACTCCCTCAACTGTTCCTCATAAGGCTTGGTTTCCTTAATCATCTTCGTTACCTTCACAGATTCTAGCTTGTCAATATACTTATTAAATTGTGGTGCCCGGAACTGGACACAGTATTCCAAGTGTGGTACTACCTTGATTTGGACACTATACTTCTATTGATGCAGCCTAGAATAGCATTAGCTTTTTTTTCTTTTTTTTGCTGCTCCATCACACTATTAACTCATATTAAGCTTGTGGTCTACGAAGACCCCGTTTCACATGTGTCCCCATCTTATATTTGTACAGATGGTTCTTCCTGCCTAAGTGTAGAACCATACATATGTCCTATTGAAATTCATTTTGTTAGTTTGGGCCCAGTTTTCCAATCTGTTAAGGTCAACTTGAATCCTGATTCTGTCTTCTGTGGTGTTAGCTACTCCTCCCAGTTTGGTGTCATCTGCAAATTGGATGAGAATCCCCTCAATTCCTTCATTCAAGTTGCTTATAAAAATGTTGGACAACAATGGGCCCAGGACAGAATCTGCAGCACCCTGCTTGTTCCAGGATGATGAGAAGCCATTAGTGAATCATTAGTGAGTCAACTAGCTACAAATCCACCTTACAGTTACCTCATCCAACACACATTTTACCAATTTGTCCCCAAAGGACCTTGTCAAAAGCCTTACTGAAATCAAGATATACTGTGTCCACAGTATTCCTCTGATCCATCCAGCTTGTATCTCCATTTAGAAAGAAAGAAAGAACTGGCATGACTTGTTTAAGAGAAACCCATACTGGGCCTTAATAATCACAGCATCCTTTTTTAAGTGCTCACAGACCAACTGTTTAATTATGTGCTCTAGGATCTTTCCTGGTATAGACATCAAACTGACTCCTCAGTAGTTACCTGGGTCTTCTTTCCACACATTTTTGAAGATGGGGACAACATTTGTCCACCTCTAGTCTGAATACTGGAGATTTTATTCTGATCCTGATCTGATTTTAGGATGTACTAGCTGGCCCGGCCACGCCTTGCTGTGGCTCTCCCCCTCTCCCCCCGTTCTCGCCTGGTTTCCCACAGCTTATGCCCATGAACTTCCATGTGCCCCATTTCAGTCTTCCCTCCCCCCCGTTTTCGCCTGATTTCCCACACGTTATCCCGATGAACTTAAGCTTGCCTCCTCCGTCTTTTCTTCCCGTTTTCACCTGGTTTCCCACAGCTTATCCTGATGAACTTCTGCGTGCCTCCTCTTAGTCCCCACCCCTTTTCGTCTTCCTCCCACTCACGCGGCATTATTTCCCCCCCTCCCCCACACTCTGTGGTCACTCCGAAACTGTGTTGATGTCCTACCTCCCTTCTCTCCGGTCCCCCCCCCCCCCGGTTTCGCCTGGCTCTCCACAGCTTGTTCTTTTTAACTCCTGTGCTGTGATTTGTTCTGTCACCTTCTCACTCTCATGTCTGTTGCTCACTGTTTTAAAATGGGAATTGGCCAAGCCTGAGGCAAGGAGTTGTTATGGCAGTGGTAGCTAAAGGTTGATTCGGCCCATCCCCGCCAACAGCCTATTGGCTGAGGTGACCTCAAGTTCTGGTCCCCCTCCCACCCTCGTGTAATATTAATATAATATTAATATTTAATAGATTATTATTAATTTATTATACTGTCATACTTGTTCTCTTTTTCTTAATAGTGTAATTGTAACAGTGTTGTAGATTTCAGAATGATATTGATGTATTTCTGGGGAGATTGCAAAGCAGGTTCTCAACTGCTCTCATTCCATTTTTTCTCTCTGGAAGAAGCCAAACCAGGTTTGAGTAATTTATTTCCTTAAAAAACTTCCACTCCCTCACTCGTTCACTTGCATTTATAATATTGTGTTTTCTTGGCTATTGTTTGGCACCTGTTTTTCATTTTCTTTTAGGGCTGGCAAAATTATTCTCTTGCAGTCTCTCTGGCTAATTAGGCTTCACTGTCTAGTGATCGCTGTGGCTTTATCCTGCTTTGTTTTAATCTGGATCTTCTGTCTCTTCGAACTCCTTGTGTCCTGTAAAAGAATGAAAATTTACTGCAGCTCAGTGATGAGAAACCAGCACATTTTGTTCAGCTATATATCCTTGGCAAAGAACATGGTGTTGCACCACAATTCTAAACATATTTATGTGGTCCTAAACTGTCTGCATTTCAGTGGAACATACTTTCAAATAAGTGGCTTAGGCTGACAGCTCATCTTTCCCCTACTCTTCCATTTTTTAATAAAACCCAGCAGAGCATTAGTTTACCCTCTCAGGGCCAAACTGCCACATACACATTTAACATGAGCTTTCCCATTAATGGTATCAGTTGTGGGAGGGAGGCAAGCAGAGACAGTACTACAGGATGCAGGAGGAAACATTTATTTGGCAGAGGTCCTTGAGAACAGTGGTGCTGTTGGACAGTTTTTGATTTGGGGTTTATAGGAGGCCTCTGCTTTCAATGGCAAGTTGGGGAACATAATTTTGGCTCCATTTGAGCCACAGATTTTTGGATCCAAAGGACTACAAATCTCAAATCCAGTCCCTATCCAGATCCATGTGGTTTAATAGTTGAAGTGTTGAACTAGGACGAGGGAGATCCAGGTACTGATTCCTACTCAGCTATGAAGCTTGCTGGAATCTGGATGACCTTGGGCCAGCCATTTTCTCTCAAAATAGCCTAGGTTGTTGCAAGGATAAAGGGAGGGGAATCATGTATGCTGCATAAATATGTTGAAAGAAAGGTGGGATATAAAAAATAAAATAAAATAAAAAAGCACAGGTGCAAGAAGTTTACCAGCTCATCCTTCTGACAACAGAGACTGTTCCTAGAATCCTTGGATAATGTACTCTGTGTGTTGGTATATGAGGTATCTTCAAAGGATTGTATCCAACAAAGTTGCACTCGAGTCGACCCACTGAAATTAAGGGACCTGTTAGCCATGTCTGTTAATTTCAGTGTGTTTAATGTGAGTACTGCTTGCATTGAATACTACCTAGAGCTACCTGCTTTATTTTGGGTACTATGGAAGACAGTCCAGCAAATGCCCAGCAGGACTGCCTTCAATCACATTTCTTGGCTGCCATCTCCAGCTTCTATTTATTTATTTATTTAAAAAGAGCAGGCGGCTTCATAAATCGCCACAGTACACTGGCTACAAATTAAAACTGATAGCTTTCCCATTTGAGTGCACAACAGTGTAACCTTGATGTGGCTACTCAGAGGAGAGAACAGATTTAGGGAAATCATTAAAGGGAGGAAGCAGGAACATCACTTCCACATTTCATGCAAGTCACATAAGCTCTTAGTCATTTTGATACCTAATATCCTGAAATCTGACATGGATAACAAACCCGTTGGGGATATAACAGACTCTAATTAAAAAGTGTTTATATAACGAGACCATAATTCACCGAAGTGTTAAAAGAACTAATGGCATGAACTTTTTCCTTGGGTGTGTGTTTTGAACAGTTTTATCCTTAGTTTAACCTCTCATTATTCATTTCCACCTTTGGCCACTTATATAAAGCTGTAACCCTTTCTAATAAGATCTTGCATATGCTTCTGAGACTTTGACATCAAAAGGCTAATTTGCTATTGTTCTTCAGTGCTGGTTGATGCTTGAATGTAATACTCAGCACTTTTACTCTTTTTTTGTATTCCATTGGGGATGTGTTTCCTGTTGAATATTTTTCAGCTGTTTATAAAATCAGGTTGTTGGTTTTTAGCCTCAACAGAATATAAGACTATATGGTACACATATAGAACTGTGCTCTCATGAGGATTTCATGCATGATGGGGAATTGTGATTGTGCCAGAGTCTCCAGTTGTTAGTTCTGGCCCTTTTATTGTAGGGCCCATTTTTGCATTTATCTCAATACATGGGCGTGTTTGGGCATGTGGAAGTTGGGGAAGAAGTTCAGGTGGCAGTATCACGACTGTGATAAAGGAGGACTAATGTCTGAAAACATTGTGAGTTCAAATGTCCCAGTTCTCATGCCATATTCAGCTGCAGATAAAATGGGTATACTTTGACTTTCAGCCTAATGAGCTATTATGACTTAGGGACAATTAATTACCACTCCATTCAGTCCCATATTGTTCCAAGGATGTAGATGTAGATTGTAATGCATGCCAGCCTTGCAAGATTAGAACCAGAAATACACACTCTCTCTTTCTCTTTCTCTTTGAAGCAAGGTTCTCAGCTCAGGCCAAGATTGTAGGGTTGAGCCTAAGGCTGAAGGGCAGGGATGAACCCCAAGTTTCTGACATGTCCTTCACCAAGAAATAGGTCCCACTAACCCCAGACGGCATATTCCACTTGTCTTTTAAATAGTCATCTGTTATGAGAGCTGCCAGTAGTAAAATCTAACTGTGAAAAGTGCATCAACCACTTTAAGCCCAGGAGCCTTTAAGTCAAAGTGCGTGGGTGTGATTGGATGATAAGTGATTCTGAGGGATCTAATATTAAGGAAATGCCCCTTTAGTTAAGGGGAGTAGTTTGAAAAAATGAAGTTCTTTCATGGTAACCTTCTATATCTTATAACTAGGATGGGGAACTGGATCTGGCCAGCAGGCCAGATCCTTATCTCCTCCATTCTTAACAGTGAGCAGAGCCATCTATCTGTCAATCACAGTGATGTCAGGTGATCTGTTTTTGCCTGCATGTATGTTGTATGTAGGGTAAGTTGTAAGCAAGCATACGGTAATTTGTGACATTCCACAACATGACTGATTATAGGGCATGTCTGTTAAGACGTCGGCCTTAGCTTCCAATTTTCTGGCCTTGTGGATCTTAAGCCAACATGAAATACTTTAACTCTGATCTTAAACTACAGGATTTTTTATTTTATTTTTAAATAATCAAGTATATCTTTTGTAATCATGCCTGAGGTTCGAGAAGAGGAGTTTTGTAGTGAGATGAATGAAGAAGGATTTCAGCCTAGGATGCCCAGTATCTTCTGCATCCACTCCTTAGCCACTGAGCCATCTTCCCTAACTAATCATGTTGGACTCTACTCTAGTTATTCCATTGGTGACACATTACCCTGCATTACAGTTTGATGTAGCCAGACAGATTTTTTACAACCTGACCAGATGAATGGTTTCTAATGCCTTGTTTAATGCTGGTGAACACGACTGGGCTGGTTTCTTCTGTACCAGATCAGTAAAGTCATTAGAATCTAGCCCTGACAGATGCCCAGATAACCTTCCCAGCGTCTGACAGAAAGCATCAGACACAGAAAAAAGAAGAGCCCAGAATATCTCTAGAGAGGCGGCTCCTCCACCTAAATTACAACCTTGTTAGGGTTCCCTCCCTTTTCGGTAAGTGGGCACAGTATATGGTTCTAAAATAAATGTAATTTGTTCATTAAGTCCCCACAGCTGTTTTTAGATTTAGATTTAGGTTTTCTAAAAATGAAACAGCAGCCTAATTCTGTTTAATTTTCAGTTTGCTTACCTCTTGCCAAAGAATTAATAGTGCATGCAGACTGGCAACACTTGGATGATTTATTATGAAGTGCTATAACTAAATGACCAAGGCATTTTATGGTCCAAGAAGAGTTGAAAAACATAAACATAAAGAGAACGTAATGCTTTCCACCATTTCTTTCTGACTACAAATAGCCTGCCCAAGCTAGTAAACAGCTGATTCATGGGTTATATGGAAATGGATAGGGCACCTCATCCACTGGCTGGGGGAAATGAGGCAGTTTCTAAGTGCAGGATTGTAGTGGGCATGTTATACCAGGAAAAGCCTGTCTAGTGCAGCATTAGTAATGGTCAGACCTGGTACCAGAATGAGCATGTTAGCTTGAACTGCTGCCTACAATTCTTTCAAGAATGGAAGCTGCAAAGTATCCTTAAAAGACATTTAAGAGGGGAAAACATCAGAGATGGAAGTGAGTTATTGTCTGTGATGACCCTTGAATAAAAGGGGAGCAAAAGTCCAAAAGGTGCTAGTTAATAATTTATTGTTTTAATCCAGCATGTTTGTAAAAGATTTAAAAGAGTTCCTTGAAGAAGAGTCTATAATATGTCTTAAAAATCGATGTTTTGTAGTTCCCTAAGGAAGAGTCAAAGGCTACAGTTTTATGCACACTGCAGTGGCAGCTATTTCTAAGCATGAGTGGCTGAATCTGTCAATTCGGGTTTCTCTCAGTTTCTTGTTTATCCAATCTTAAATTCAGTTATTCACAGTTCTGTATCAACTTGCATTTCTTACAAATAAAATCCTCATGAAAATTAATCAGCATTTTAGCAACAAATTTGTGCACGTCCAGTTTCAATGTGACCGCACTGACCCTGGAAGTGACTTTAAAAATGGCAAAAATGGCCCTAAAAGAGCCCAGAAAGGGCAAAAAAGCATGAAAAAAGTGCCTAGCAATCCCACAAGCCCTGCTGGTTTTTAAAAAGTTTTTTTCAAGGGTCTCCAGAGGTTTAGTGGGTGTTTGCAGGCTTTTCCAATGGTGTTTCAAATATATGCAATTTCACTTAAACTGCAGGACCTTGAAACGTAATCCCCGTGTAAATGGGGAGTTGCTTGTACACATTTTTGCAAAACGATTTCCCCTAATGCAATGCATTTTTTGAATGTTATTGTCATTAATATACAGTATGCACTTTGTGCATACTTTATTGTAGCCTTTGCATTTTTGTACACATTACTTGGCTGGAGAGCTGCATTGCAGAATTTGTAAAAGTATGAATGTCAAAAGATGTCTGTTTATTGGATTGTGTATAGTTTCAGAAAGTTTGGATTTAGGAGGTTCACTTTTAAATGCGAACTGAATATGATTTCTTCCCTTCCCTGTATAATGACTCCAAATGCATTGGGATCAAGTCAGACGTTTTCTTAGGACCCTTGGACATCTTTCATCTTCCATTTAAGAATTATTGACTGATGCGCTTCTGTTTTTCTGAAGGGGGAAGTAGTGACTACACTGGGATATTCTAAGGATGCATGAGGCTGTAATGGGAAATCTATAGTGCATTAGAGTAGTCAAGGCTTGGCAATAAATGGTGGTCACAGTTATGTATGTGACAGAGACTGCCATAGCCTTCCTACCAGATGTATGGATTTATTGCAAAGCTCTCTTGGAATCGGTTTCCAGGAGCAGTTAGGCTTTCAACATAGGCTGAATGTGTAAGGCTGAACCCCATAAGTGGTGCAATGACTAGCAAGCACTTCACAACTACTTTCTCAAGAACCAAAGGCTACTGCCCGTTCTCTCTCAAATCAATATAATACATAGTAACTTAAACTGTTTCTGGGGGGGAAGGCAAAGCTCTAGATGTTACACCTTAGAAAAATACAAATCTGTCTTGGACTGTGGAAGTTTACATCCAGTGCTTTAATTCACAATTCTTTGTCACTCAGTTCCTTCAATCTTGAATTATCATTCTGCTTGTGTTAATATTATGTAAAGGCAAAGTTTTTCTTTTGCTGCTCTCTATGCCACTGCATGAATCTCATCAACTATGTGAGTATGCATAAGTATCTGAATGATTTAATCTTTGACTGAAACCTAGGAGAAATAATTTTTAGCTTCTTGCTACAAACCCAATCAGTATTGGCTTTGAACCTTAACATCTGTTTACATCATCTATTCAGCTGTGTGAAATGATGGAAACAGCATTCCATAATTTCAAGATGCCCCAGTGATGACATCCTGTTTTATTGCATATGTTCCCGTAAGCTGCAAAAGTTGTTAGTTCTGGATTTTTTTTTAATAAGGTCAGATGTGCAAACTACATGATAAATGAGTGTCATGTATGCTAGTTACTTAACAAATTGAGCCCAGCATTAGCATCTGTATTTTTTGAACTGAGTGTACGAATGCCCTTTTATTGTGGATAGTTACAGGTAGGTAGCCGTGTTGGTCTGCCATAGTCGAAACAAAATAAATAATTCCTTCCAGTAGCACCTTAAAGGCCAACTAAGTTTGTTCTTGGTATGAGCTTTCGTGTGCATGCACACTTCTTCAGATACACTGAAACAGAAGTCACCAGACCCTTATATATAGTGAGAGGGTGGGGAGGGGTAGTGGGAATGGGTCATTGGCTGATAGGTGAGGTAAACCTGGTCTGAATAGAGACATTGGATTCTTATCTCATTATACATGACAAAGCTATTTTTAGCCATCTCACCCCTTGCTTTTTCCTGCAAGGCCAATTGCAGTCATTAACAGTCGTCAACAGGTTTTCCACACCTATCAGTCAATGACCCATTCCCACCACCCTTCTGAGTAATACCCCTCCACACTCTCACTATATATAAGGGTCTGGTGACTTCTGTTTCAGTGTATCTGAAGAAGTGTGCATGCACACGAAAACTCATACCAAGATCAAACTTAGTTGGTCTTTAAGGTGCTACTGGAAGGAATTTTTTTATTTTTTATTTTGTTTCTTTTATTGTGGAATTATTGACTTGTGACCTATAGGACTGAGTTTTGTTACCAGTAAGGAAGCACTCACCAGAGTCTTTCACTTTTTCAAGGATGGCAATTTTTAGTACATTTTATGATCACTGAGCAATAATGTCTAGCGGCAGAAATAATTATGGGAGAGTTGGTGATTGTGTGGCCTCTCCATCACAAACAGTACACAACACGGATACAAGGAACTGCTTGATGATGAATCACATCAGTGACTTGTCAAGGCCAGTATTGTTAACAAAAGTGGACAATAAGTCTTGAACACCATCCCCATTACCTTTTATTATATTTTTTAGATCCTGGGCAGAGATTCCCCCCCCCCCCAGCATTACTACTATTAGTCATGGGGTTTAGATTCACAAGACAATTTCAAGGACAGACAGAAGAACAGCCAGGAAAATTATTCTCTACTTTAGCAATGGTCTGTTTTTCTCTCATAAGGACCCAATGGGGACAAACGGGGAAATGGACGTCTTCTAAAAGTGTAACCAGCCATTTTCTATAACCTAGAAAAAATGTAGTGCCAAGTGCAATATTGTTATTATATATTAAAAATAAATGTTATTATGCAAAAAGAACCAAAAAAACCTTCTCAGCTCACATTAACAATAAAAACAACCCATCAGGCTTGACTTTAACATATATAATTAGTATAAATTGTCCATATGCCCAATTAGATATCCAAATGAGATTGGCAATTTAAGATGCACACTCAAACATAGAAAGGGCAGTGAGATCTTCTGACCACTGAGAAGTGAATGGTGATGTTTGGCCTTCCAGTCTGGAAGAAGAGGTCTCTTTGGAATCATAAAAGCTTGCAAGATACAGTTTCATTGGCAAGGTATTAATCCCCACTTATTCTGATTTGTTTGTAAGGAAGTTAAACTGCAGTGAACATTCATCCTGATTTGGTTGCAGAGTGTTTACATGTCTTCCCATTAATCATTGATTCATTGTACATTTTCCAGTGCATTTCCCCATTACTTTCCTCACTGCAATAAGTCAAGATAATGAATGGATTCGTTGGACTAGGGTGAGAAAGTGGTTAATCCACCTCAGTTGCATGAGTTTACATTTCATATGTACTTGAGTCCCTCCTGCAAAATAGTGAGTCTGGAGATACCCTTAGTTGCAATCTCTTCTAAAAGTAATTCAGTAAAGATCCTCAATAGCTACAGTACTGATACCAATGTTTCAGCTCCTTTTCTCATGTCATTTCAAAGAGCAGTGCATATTAATGGATGATAAATTACCGCCACTGTAATTTACGTTGGTTGCAAGTGATTACCGCAGTCTCAAATTCACACATTGGTCATTGGGATGTTGATCCTTTATTACTGTTTTCATGTCATGCAAGAAAACTGACACTTTGTAGAGATAATCATCTATTCTTTTTAAGAACTTCACATTTTAAATGCAGAATTGAAGGAAGAAAATTGAATGAGTGTTTTTTGCTTGTTGGTTTGCTGTTGATTTCCACCCATTGTTTCTGTAAATGAATTGTCCTGACAGAAGCACTTTGCACAATGAATACAGAAAAGGGGAATGAATTGGAATCTCTCATCATTACAATTGAGTGTCATTTGGGCCATGCTCCAAAGTCCAATGGAGTTAATGAAAAGTATACATTGGCTTTGGATGTATTCAGACAACTGCTAACCACTACTTAAAATCTTACTATGTGTAGAGGCAATCTCAAGCTGCATGGTAAACCCAATGTTACCATCCTCTCAAAGCCACTTGGGAAGTCAATTAAAGGGGCACATTGAGTAGATTTAATAATCCAAACAAGACAGAAGTACTGTTTTGGGGGGACGAGGTAGGTGATTCTTTATCAGTGGCAGCTGTCTACCAGCTCCATCTGGTATGCCGGCTGAAACCCTACCTGCCCACAAACTGTCCTGCCAGAGTGGTACTCGTGCTGGTTATCTCCCGCTTGGACTACTGCAATACGTTTTGCATGGAGCTACCTTTGAAGGTGACTCAAACTACAACTAATCCAGAATGTGGCAGCTAGACTGGTGTTTGGGAGTGGCCGCCGGGCTACAATCCTTCGCAAGCTGACCTGCAAGTAAACCCCCTTGAACATGTTGAAATGTGTAGCATTTCTGTACATTTAAAAAAAATCCAGTTGTTTTCAGTGGGGTTTCCTTCAATGTTCCAGGTTAGTGTGCATAGCTTTGTACCCTTAGTCTTTAAATATGCATATTTTATTATAAAATAGACTAACATTTAATGGGTACTGATTATTAGTGGTAAGAAACTTACTTCACATCATTTCTATTCCATCGCCAACTTAATCATAATAATCATTTTATTATTTATACCCCACCCATCTGGCTGGGTTGCCCCAGCCACTCTGGGCAGCTTCTAACACATATAAAAAGATAATGAAGCATCAAACATTTAAAACTTCCCAATACAGGGCTGCCTTCAGATGTCTTTAAAGATTTAATGGTGCCAGTGAGATGGCAGAGTTCTTCAGATAACGGAAAAGCTAAAGAAAAAACACCCGAAAGTATATAATCCATTCTTTTTTTAATAGTTAGGGGCTGCCGAGATTTCTGCGGCCACGTTCTAACGATGAATTATATGAAAGTTAACTGCCCGTGTGAAAAGTAAGCTGAGATGGCATTAAAAAGAAAAAGAGAAAACAGTATTTCAGTACAGGACACAGTCTTGGCTACAACTAAAATGAAATATTTGTAATAAATGCAGTTGGAAGAGCTCTCCCTCCCTCTCTCTCTCTCTCTCTCTCTCTCTCTCTCTCTCACACACACACACACACACACACACACAAGTGTTAGATGAAGTCAGCTAAGACCAAAGACAGAGCATTCCATGGCAGCATTCTCCTACAGCGGGACCTGCCACTTGTGTTTGGTTCAGTAGGAATTACTCATAGGAGCGTAAGAAGCTGCCTGCTTCATACTTAGTCAGGTCATTGATCCATCTAGCTCAATATTATCTAAGCTGACTGGTAGCAGCTCTCCAGGGTTTCAGACAGGGGATGGTCCAACCCTACCTAGAGGTGGCAGTCATTGAACCAGGACCTCCTTCAAGCAAATCAGATGCTCTGGCACAGAGAAGGAAGAATGTAGCCGTTGCAAAGCACATTCAAACTACCGGTATCAGAGAGCTATAAAGCATGTGCTGTTCATTCTTGATCAGCCCCATCAGGAGTCCCAATGCTTTACTGTTTTAAATTTGTGGTCTTCTGTAGTATCTGAGAATCTTGCTCCAGGGTTACAGCAAATAATTGCAAAGCTAGATGACACGCCTTGTACTGTAGTGGAAACCATTTGATTCGTGACACTGCATTCCAGATTCTATATAGATATGGAATATTGTTTCCCAAGTGATGTTATGAATAGTTTTTGAATTGCCTGCTGCTTTAATCTGAATGAAAAAAAGAAACCCAGATAAAACCCTACACCAGGGTTCAGCAAACTTTTTAAGCAGGGGGCTGGTCCACTGTCCCTCAGACCTTATTGGGGGCCAGACTAATATTAATATATATATATATATATATATATATATATATATATATATATATATATATATATATATATATATATATATATATATATATAAATGAACAAATTCCTATGCCCCACAAATAACCCAGAAATGCATTTTAAATAAAAGGACACATTCTTCTCATGTAAAAACACACTAATTCCCGGACATTCTGCTCATGTAAAGACGCACTGATTCCCGGACGGGCTGGATTTAGAAGGTGATTGGGCCGGATCCAGCCCCTGGGCCTTAGTTTGCCTACCCATGCTCCACACTGATGAGAACAACTATATAAACGATGCCTTCCATAGTTTATATTGTACATATTTATCTGTAAGGCAGAAGGATGGGTGGTTCAGTATAGGAATTAAAGGGGATGTAGGCAGAGCTAAGTGTGAACACCATCTCTTCCATACCCTAAAAGTCATTTGAAGAAAGGGATTGTGTACAAAAGTGCACATATTGGTGGGAAAATGCATTACATTAGGGGATATTCTTGCAAAAAAATTGCCTTAGGCAAAACTGCATACAAAAATATGTATATTGAAAGAAATTGACACTAAAATGCTGATTGGTTTTCATAAGGACTTAAAAAAAACCTGATGTGGAAATGTGCCAGAATTGAGAGGAAACCAAACTGTTTTATTTGCCCATCCCTGCTATGGACTCCCAGACTACCAACTAGAGATGTAAAATTTTCGGAAATTTTGAAGTCATGAGGAAAAAACGTTTCCCTCCCTGTTTTTCCCCGGAAAAATTGGAAATTTTGGAAACATTGGAAAAAAGTTCAGTGTGGAGTAGTTTTACAAATTGCGTGAAACACAGTGTAGATAAAAAGTATTACGCTTGCGTTAAAATAGGTAACCACCTCCTTTTCCCTCACAAGCAACAAAAAAGCAAGATACTGTCAGATCTGCTTTCAAACCCTGAACTGTCTTTGCCATTGAAAGTCAATAAATGCCAAAAACAGGGAGAATCCAAGACATTTTTGTTGAGCTGAATAAGAAGACAAAAGAGAGATTCAACTTCAAAACACCAGATTGATTGGCTGCAAACTGCTTTCCTTAGCATAACACTCTTGATAGATTCTCCAGCAGGGAAACAGAGACAGCATTACATTTAGCAAGCACAATTTATACAGAAGCAAATATAGCTGGCTATTCTATATAAAAACAGGATCAATAATCATTTCTGACCCCACAAAACCATCAACATATATAATAATCAGATTTGCCACAGCACCAACAGCAAATAAAGTTAAGGTCCACCTCAATATTTAAGCTCCATAGAAGGTCTACCCTTTGAGTAGTGCTTTTTTTTTTAAAGGAAGATATACATACAACACAACATATACATGCAGTTTATTCTATCTCATCTTCTGAACGACTATCCTTTTCCATTTCTTCTTCCTCTTCTTCGTCATTTTTTTCATGGACTTCTAAAAACTTTAGGTTTGCGTGGATTGAAACAAGCTTTCCTACCCTTTCACAGGTCAGTTTGTTTCTTGATTTGGTATGAATATTACCAAACATAGACCAGATTCTTTCACATGCAGCAGATGATGCAGGAATCTGCAGTAAGCGAGATGCAAGAGGTGTCAGAGTTTACGTTGTACCAACCCCTCTGTAGGCCTTGCTGGGGCTGCTTCGTTTGGCATGTACTTGATTCCTTTTCAACATTGTCACCAGGAGCAGCTGGAATGGCCTGTCCAGTGGCTGCATAGTTGTGAGTTATGATTTGCTGGGCAGATGCTGCCTGTCCAGGGGGCATTTAAAGGATTAATTTGCACAAGTTGGGCTGCTCAGTGGCAGCTAGTGATGCTTAGCTGAGATTCATTAAGTTCCCTGTCCCTGTGCATAGTACAGGATTGTTTCTGTTTATTTATCCGAGTCTCATAGCACTTGGGGAACAGGCATTGCATCATTATATAATTACATCTGGTGACAACTGAGCCTTCTTGATTCTTCTGTAAAGGACAAAATTGTTGTGTTATTTTTCAAGAAATGTTAACAAATTTATTCCTTTATGTTACTCGTGTGCGCAAGGTGGAACAGACTAACATACACATTTTGCAAGCAGTTTCTCCGAATATAATGTACTTTTTGTATGTTATTTTCATGAATATATTCATTTATATTCACATTTCCCACTCCAGGTGCACTTTTGCAAACATTGTTTGGAGAACTGCATTGTTAAATTTGTCTTAAGTGTGAATTTTGAAGGAGATCTGTGTTTCTGTCCTCTATATTGTTCCAGAACATGCAAAATAGATAGTTTAGGTTTACATGCAAACTGAATCACATTATTCCACCATTCCTACCTTCCAACTCTTTGATTTTCTACCTCTAAGGCAGATGTGCCCAAGAGAGAATTGCATGAGGCTTGGCAGAGGAGCTCTCCACTGGGAACATATTTTTTTTTTGTTCTCTTTCAGATTAGGAGCAGAAGTGTTTAAATTAAATAAAACACAGCCTTGCATGTCTTGCATTCCAAGATTAAACTGGTGAATGGCTGTGATCTGCTCCAAGGGTTGCTAAGTCAGCTCAGCATCAGTTAAGTTTGTTTAGCTGAGATTTAAATCCCCAGCAAAGAATTTGCTGCATTTTTGAGAAGCAGAGGCGTAATAAAGTATGTGTGCAGATCTAAAGAGCGAGAAGAAAAAGAAGCACCACACCATAGTGTAAGTAGTGTTTGATTGTATCTTTGTGATCTGTTTTGCAAATAGATTTGTCTTTAATTTCACCAGTAATAAATAAAACCATCAAGATGTTAGTTTTACATACCAGACTTTAAAAAATAAAATAAAATCCAAAGGCTAAGCAAGGGTACACTTTTAAATGAAAAGATCTGTTTTGAATCTATGAAGTTCAAACTCCCTTAAAGAAAATTGTTTACTGGTTTGAACAGATTCTGGCAGGCTTAAGCAAATTATTTAACACATCTAAAAATGATTTCCATAGTATAAAATGAAAATAGAATCTAAAACTGCTACATTGAAGATTTTAACATTTACTTTGGTCTTTACATGGTTTACCGGTAAATTGTTTTGTTTTATTTATATATGCTTCACTGATAATTGTGCTTTCCCAAACTGATATAATGACTACAGGAGTTAACTGATTGCAGATAGGATATTTTAACAGAGCAATCCTTTATACATCTATTCAGAAAGAGCACCATTGACTTACTCCAGTTGTGGCTGCAATTCTGTAGATACTTACATGGGAGTATTTGGCTTACTTTTTTATTTATTTCAACCATTTGTACCCCATTCTTCAGCCAAAAAGGCTCCAAGGGTAGCTTGCACACAATTAATTAAAACAAGGTGACCCTTGCCTGCAGGTTTGCAATCTAAAAAGCATGACACACAAGGAAAAGGAGACAGAGAGGGAAGAGCGGATGAAAACAAACTCAGGCACTGATTCTTAAAGAGTTCTTATAATGACCAGCTGGCATAGAAACAATCCAGGGGCACAAGGCACCTGATGGAGTTAGTCTCCTGCCCCTGGATTGTCCTGCTTCCTATCTTTCCCATTGAGGCAGTCTGATGGAACAACTGCTGACAGGCGATAGTTCAGCAAGAGCAGGCCTTAATAGGACTTCCTTTTTTATTGTACTGCTAGGCTGTATGCACACAATGCCTTTAAAGCACATTTGAAACACATTCCCTCCCTCGAAGAATTCCGGGCACTGCAGTTTACCCCTCACAGTTACAATTCCCAGCAACCCTTAGTAAACCATAGTGCCCAGAATTCTATAGATCAGAAAGCACAGAGTTTCGAAGGAGGATTGTGGAAACATTACTTAAATGCAAATGTGGCCATTGTAAACCAACGAGGGCAGTCCATACATGGAATGGATAGGAAGAGCCTCTCTGTGCGGATCCCCTTCTTGTTCAGAGGCATGGATGTTAACACATGTTCCTTGGAGAAGGGAGACAACTTCCAGGCTTGGATAGAGAATCAAAGAATTGTGGAGTTGGAAGGGACCACAAGGATCATGTAGTCCAACCCCCTACAATGCAGGAATCTTTTGTCCATTGTGGGGCTTGAACCCATGACCCTGAGATGAAGACTCTCATGCTGTACCGACTGAGCCATCCCTGAAGACATGTTCACTCATAGCTTGACAAGAGCTGAATCAAAAACACATCTGCTGCCCAGATTGTCAGTTGCCTCTTGGGAAAGTCCTGGGTGGGAGCAGAATACTGTTAGCAACTTCCCTGTTTCTCACCCAAAGTTGACATCCATCCATTTGGCAAGGCGTAATGTTCGGTCTGCTACTGTGTGGGTAAGGATCTCTGGATCAAGGCCTACGTTTTTATCACTAAATGTGAAAGGCTTAGACATGAGCAGTGCTTTGTCTTAAGTTCATTTTGTACTGTGTTGCGTAACATAAATAGAACACTCTTATAATTTGCTGTCAAATAAAAATAGTTCAAAATCAATTCTTTAAATACCAGACACCACAGTTGCACAGATATTAACCCTGCATGTCTGCTTTTCTTCACAAATTGCACTCCAGAGACAAATCAAAGATTTCATCTGTTTCTATTAAAAAACAAAAGCCAGTGGTTAAAGCTCTTTAACATCACTTTCAACCAAGATATATATTCAGAATAACTTCTAAATCTCAACAAGCTAGATGAATTAATTATTGCAGTACTTCAATTAACTGCGTTAATTAATTAGTTTTAATTCAGCCTGACCCCAAAGGGGGAGGGGAGTGCATTTCATGAACATTTTTAGCAGTGTCAAAAGGCACCCCTCATTTCCTTGATCTTTTTGCTGATTGTTTCAAAAATCCAGTGCAAGTGTTCTGGGTGAGGGCAATGCTTTGTAACTGGCCTCGGTGAACACTTTGAGTGATTCACTGAACACAAGTCCCTTACCTTGTAGGTAGAATGACATTGAAGGAATAACTTTCTAAAAAGGGTGTTCTTACTTAGAGAAATATTAGAAGTTTGACTTTTCACATTAAACTACTGTGCCATACTGCTGTTTGCACTGTATTCGCCACATGGCCACCCTGCAGACAACAGCACCAACAAACATTGCTTCATTGCTTTTTCATTATGATTCTTGATTATGCCACAAGGTTGCCTGTATTCTTTTGGTATACTTGAATGGTACTTTTAGGGCTGGACTTTTGTTCTAAAGTGCAGAGCTCCACTCAGCAAATTGAACAGGAGCCCCCCCCCCCCCAATTCTCTAGGTCTGGCTTATCACATTTTGGGGAAGTTAAGTGAAGTATCTGTTACTATGTAAAGAACTCTGCAGAAACATTAGGTCCAGGGTCTAAAATTACCTAACTGCGCCATTGTATACTTACTCCACCAAAGAGTAGTTGGTAGTTCAATGCAGCACTGTTGTGTAATTCACTAGGCATGCCATAAAGTGGCAGTATGCAGGCTGGGAGCGATCTCTAATAAATTCATTCCTTGGGTTTTATCTCCACTGGGTGCTAACCTCTTGGCACCTTTCTCTAAGGAGTAATGATTGTTTTGCACAGTGAATCAAGCTTATGATGGAATGTGTAATACAATGCTTCTAAGAGCTAAAATAGCTATTTGCTTTACTTGAAGGGAAGTTTTTCATACATATCTGTTTGTTTTAACCCCCACCCCTTTTCCTTTTAGACTGAATCCTTCATTTTGGTTTTCTTTTTCTTTTTTTGGTTGAAGTATCTTTTGTGCAAGCAATGAACAGATTGATGAAATGAGGAAAAAAGTAGCGTATGAATGCTTAGGCTATTGAGGAAAACATATTGCTCTCCCAGATTGGTGATGCTGCTTTTCTTCCAGCAGGCTGTGTTATGACCAGGGCATTGTGTGTGTTGTATAGTCAACACAAATAAACAGAATAAGCACAACTCAAAATTCTTGCCAGCCCAGATTTAAAACAATAAAACTTAAATGCACAAAGACTTCACTTGTTACTGAAAATACCATATACAAGGTGCTAGGCAAGCCTCTGGGGAGGTTTCTCAATAGCTGAGGTGCCACCACTGAAAAGGCCCTCTTTTTGATAACTACCTGCTCAACTTTGCTTAGCATGTGAACCTAGAACAGGGCATCTAAAGATCTTAATGTTCAGGAAGTTATATGCAGGAGGGGGCAATATTTCAGGTAATCTAGTCCTAAACTGATTAGGGTTTGGTTTGTTAAAACTAGCACTTTAAATTGGGCCCTGGAAAAGATCAGGACACAATGTAGCTAATAAAACAAATTTCTAGGTAAAAATCTGTAAACACCTAAAATCTCAAATGATGCTTGCAAGGCATTAGAAAACCAGTGCAGATTTTGCTGTGTTTGGGTAATGTACTGCTAAGTTGGCTGCCATCTGAAGATGAACAAATGCTATTCCAGCTGTAGGCCAGGGCATACAACCCCATACAGAGTTGACAGCAGTAATTTGCACACTATTGTTCATGTGGGTGGAGAAACAAGGGTGTTTGAAATGTGGTCATCTTTTCTTAATCTATATTTACCTTTCCAGATTTGGAGAGGAAACAAGTATATGCTTCTGTTAGTGGGAATCAAGTAGTGATGTATCTTAAATTCTGCTGCCCCAGAATCTTAGGGTGAATGCAATAAATAAAATACTAAACAACAACAACAACAACATATTATTTACATCCTGCCCATCTGACTGGGTGGCATTTATACATATGAATGAGCACATGCAAACATACTGCAAATATGTGCCCTTTTTTGGGAGGGGCAATTCACAACTGGCAAACACACAGTGTTTTTATAGACAGAAGCACTCTTCATGTAGGATATGCATGGGCAGTGTAACATCAAGTACAGCCTGAGAAGTCTTTCTACCACAACTATGCTTTGTATTGCAGCTACTTGATCCATAAAGTTGTAGTGTGAAAAATACCGGTACAGTACTTGCACTGCACTTCAGACACTTATGATAGGCATACAGTTTTCTACACAAAGAGGATGTTCACACAGGAAACATATAATGTGCCCTTCGTAGGTGGCAAGTAAATAATGTTACTGCATTCACATGAATCCTCTTCGGTAGATTAATGTTTTTATCAAGCCAGGGATGTTCTCCCATGAAAAGCTGCTCAGAAGGTTACCTGACCAAACATAACAATTCTATTTCCAAAGGCAGGAAGGAACCTCTTGTATCTTAATCCCTTTGTCACGGTGTTACACTGTTAAGATATTCTGAGGGAAGAGTGCCACCTATTGATTTGCCCGCAACCATCTCTTGCATTTCTTAGCATGGAAACCTGCCAATGGACATAATGGTCTATTTATAGTCCTGCTTCAGTTATTGGAGCTGACTTGAGTAGCATGTCTTCAGGCTTAGTCCGTCACCTTGCAAGCCTTCAAAACCCAAAGCTGGCAAAAGGCTTGAGCTTGGCTACAGCAGTGACTCCATATAGAAAACTAAGAGAAGTATCTTTCTGTAGGCTGGCTGTCAGAGGTATTCGGCTCATCAGCTAGAGCAGGCACAGATTGCTTCCATCCTGCATCAGACAGGAATAGTTTAGAAAGGGGATGTCTCACTGGAGGCTGAATCCAACCTGCAAAGCAGTTTTATCTGCCTGCCCTCCATTCCAGTGTTCAAGCCAAAAATTTGATCAGTGAGGTAATTTTTTTTGCTCACAGCTCATTTAAAAAAAAATCATGTGAAAGATAAGGGTTACATCCACACCACACATGTAAAAGCATTAGTCTTCTACTAAAAGTCATGGAGAATCCTGGTAATTGTTAAGGTGCTGACTTCAGAACTACAGTTCCTAGCACCCTTAAGTTACAGTTCCCAGGTAGATTCATATTAAAATGAAAATGAAATGAAAATGCCTCACAGTCCTTTGTGACTTTACAGTTATCTAATCCAGCCATAGAAAAACCTCGCTTACTCTAGGAAACACATCCATTTCAATCTCACATAAATAATGAAATAATTATGCACCACAGACTACTCTTGTCCCTCATTCGAGTAGGTTGTATACCAGTGCCAGTAAGTTTAATGAGCTGTTGTCCTGAACCTTGTTGACTTTTTCTCCACATGAAGCTCATGCAAGATGTCGGGCTATAGACAAGATTTATATTTTGCAATGCAGTTCCATTTTGCAGTCTTTTTCTTAAGGCCAGCTTGTGAGAGGAAGTTGTGTTCAGAGGCTACAGGCAAATAGGTGGAGGACCGCAACCTTTTTTCCAGCCAAGAATTCTGTGCCTTTAACAGCAAAGTGACAGGCAGAAATTGAGGAGGTGGTGTGTTCCCCAGGATGCTGTGGAAAAAAACTTCCAGATGACTTGGTGGCCATCACCACATTCTGTGGTAACACGTTCAATTTTTTAATTATGGCATGTGTGAAGAAATATTTCCCTTTGTCTGTCACGAATCCCCCACCATTCAGCATCCACAATCATTTGAGGCCAGGGTGACTGGAAATAAAATCAGAGGAGAACCTTTTTTTGTTTTATTTTATTGTTAGGTGAGCAATAACCAGATAGTGGTGAGGATTCAGCTGTGCCTCCTGCTTGGATAATCTGAGATTCAGATGGCCCCCAATAGGGGTATATTTCTTTATTGGTACGCTGCTGTTCCTACGAGTAGCTCAGGATAGCTTGGGAATTGTTGACATTCAGTACTTAGAATAGTTTGGGACTTTCCATCAAGTGTGTATACATCAAGGTATGTGTGGAGGTGGGATGTAGAAAACTTCATTAATTAGAATATAGTTAAATAGGCCTTTAAAATGTGGCATGCTTTACTGATAGTTATGGTCCTGTAGGCCAGCATGAGAGACAGTGAGTTGCCTAAGGCAATTCATATCACAGAGAAGGGATTGGTACTCAGACCTCCACAAGCCATCTATCCACCGCAAGAAGAACCAGGAATCTTTGGACCTGTAGATGCTGTTAGATTAGAACTCCTATCAACCCTGATCAATGCCTAAGACTGATGGGAGTTGGAGTCCCAACAACACCAGGAGGGCACTACACCATGCCGGCTCTCCAATATTACTAGTTCTCAACTGGAAAATGGCACCTCTCCCTTCAGAAGCTCAGAAAACATCTTTGCATCTAGCACTGCAGGTGGCATTAATTATTGTAGCAATTTCTGTCTCCAGGCCTTGTCAAACTTCTGCTCTGCCAATTGCTGTCTATTGTGACACTAACAATATCCAGTGATTTCCCAGAAATCAAGATGTTGGGTACAGGACACCAGGCAGCCCTATTATTCATTCCTAAAAGAATATTTATTCATTTCTTCAGAGTGCCTCTTTATAGTGTCTTTATAGTTCTTAATTGAAGGACGCAGATGTGTTGGGCCTCCAGTCCAAATTCTTAAATTAAGCATGAATTGCCTAGGAGATTTCCCAGTCTTGTTGTTTGTTACATCAAACCTACTGCCAGCTTTATTGCTCAGAGATGCAACCACCTCGCCGAGAAGCTCATTTGGGCTCAGCTACAAAAGCTGGAAGTGCTGCCTTGAGACATTCATAGCCTGCTTTCTGCAGGCACCTGCGATTTTTTAATAATGCCATCAAATTCTTGTTGATAGAAGCTGAGCATGTGTAGGATAAGAAAACCTACAAAGAAAAGTTTAATTCTTACCCCCATTATGTCATTTGTTCTGTTTGCTTGGGTTGAAGCTGTCTGCCTTGAAAGGCTGCAAAACCTCAATGCTGCTATTGTTTGCCTGCTTACCGGTATATATCAAATGAGTCATTCAGATTGAGCATTGCTAGAATATGAAGGTGTCATGAAAAGATCTGGATAAAAGTACTGGATTCTTGTTGTCAAGTAGAAATAGAGCTTTAATATTATGTTCTTCTTTTGCAGAAAAGTTTAAGAGTTTGGTTTTTTTTACAGAAACCAACCAGAATATAGAGCTTAATTAAATTGACAAAATATGTAATATGAGGATTCCATTTAATTGACCTTTATTAAAGGTTTCTGCCTTTGGTGCAAGCAAGTGTGGGCATCTCATTACAGATTTTTTAAAGTCCTTTTAAATAAGATGTTCTGAAACTGTTTATTTCTCAATGAGAATTATTCAAGATTAATGCAAGAAAATGCATCAGTATAATTAGGGGTCTGCCACCACAGTTTTCTCAAGTTCATCTTTATAATTTGAAATAAGAGTTCAATCATGTTGAAAATTACTTTTAAGTTTTCCATCTAGCTCTTGAACCCATTGTCCACATTTGGTTTGAACACATTGTCACCATTATTAGTTTTGGGTGATCTGCCTACTACCCTTCCTGGAAAAAAGGATATTTTCACTGTTGTGCATGCCCTGGTAACCTCCCCATTGGACTACTATAAAGCACTCTACATGGTGCTATTCTTGAATGTAGTTCAGAAAATGTTGTTCAAAATTCAGCAGCATATAACACACAAAAACTATTTGCATGACCTCCATGAGTTGCCTGTGTTCCCCCCGCCCTGCCCCCAGGCCCAATTCAAGGTGTTGGTACCTAGGCCTACATTTAAATACCTTTATAACCTGGGCCTGGGATATTTGGGAGAGTGCCTTCTGCCTTGTCTACCTTCCTACTCTTTCAGAGTGGTTACTGAAAAGCCTTCTGCCTGCCACTGCTAAAACATATTTTACAATAGTGACCCCTAAGCTTTGAACTCAGCTTCCTTTTACAGAGCCTTCTCAGTAGTGGCACCCACCCTGTGGAATGCCCTCCCATCAGATGTTAAGGAGATGAGTAATTAAATAACATTTAGGAAACATCTGAAGGCAGCCCTGTATAGGGAAGCTTTTAAATGTTTAATGTTTTACTATGTTTTTATATATGCTGGAAGCCGCCCAGAGTGGCTGGGAAAACCCAGTCAGATGGGCAGCGTACAAATAAATCATCATCATCATCATCAAGTCAGAAATTTGTCACTTTGAACCGTGCTTCACCCAGGCTTATTTTAATAGTATGTTGGTATCAGTTTGTCCCTCTGCTTTGGTGTCTTGATTTTCCAAATTTCATGGTGTGTTGTTTTAAATCTAGTTCTTCCCTTTGAGAATGTTATATTGCTTTACTAAATATTATGTAAGCATGTTTAGTTGCCAGCTGTTTTCATAGCCTATAACACATGATCTGCTTCTCTAAGCTGAATCTGCAGGCTTGGCTTTCTCTTGGAGAACGGCCAATGAACTACTTTATGACAGAAAAGCAGGGACTATTGGGTGCATGGTGGTAATGGGAACCCATGAGCATGCTGACTTCACCGCATGCAGAAAAGGCCCATTCTGTTTGAACTGCCGCATGTGATACTGTGATGAGTTTATGGCCAGTCCATATCCATCTGATGGTTTGACAGCATAACAAATATGTATTATAAGCTTGTGCGTAGCTGGCAGTCGGATAGGGAGCAAGTGGCAAAAATTGTTCTGTAAGAATGCAGAGTAGCTGTGTCTTCTCAGCCACCAAGTGATCACCAAAATGTGCAGCAAAACTTCCCATGTATGGATCTGGGTTTTAGGGGGAGACAGGATTCATTTATATGATGCAAAAGAGGTGGATATTTTCTGCGTTTTTATTATTTTATTTATTGTTAGTGGCAGAGAAGTTTCCTAATTGTGACCCTACGGTACAGCTTTCCTGAACCAGGGAAATTCTGTTTGAGTCGGTGTGATGAGTCACCAAGCAATTTTTGTTTACTCTATCTCTCTTTCTGAAATTTGTCCCTGTTACTTTTGGCAACAAAAACAAACACACAAATATTTTTATTTTTATTGTTACAGCTTTCATACTTCATACCCTTTTTTCAAAAATGTTTTGATATAAACAAATAAAACCCCAGACCCCCCCCCCCCAAGGCTTGACGACTACCATGTCATGTTGTTGTTTTCTTATTACGGGTCCAGTGCAGAAGAAAGCAATCACCATAATTGTCAGGGAAGTGCCACCTGGCCCGCTGAGGGGAAAGGAGGGTCCGTTAGCATACAGTGAGTCCCGATGCCTTTTCAGCAGCAGCACCTCTTCCAGCGCAAAGAGCAGCCACACCTCCAGTGGGGAGGAAGGGGAAGGGGCCAGCCAGGAGAGGAGAGGGCTTGGGGATGTTGCTGAGAGCCCCAGCACCTCACCTCGTCCGGCTGGTCAGGAGGGAAGCACGCCATTTCCGGTGCCCCAATTGCGCAGAGGGGTGAAACGCAAGGGGGCGGGTAGGAGGAGATTTGGGGTGCCGGTGCTCTTATGCTGGGGAAGGAGCCGGAAGGGGCCACTCCCGGATTTTGCCAGCAACTGAGACAGACATGCTTTTGTAGCCCTGCACTGTAAATAGTTTGCACAATAAAACTGCCAAAAGACTGTTTGGGTTCCTGCCTCGTTACTCGTAAGCACCATCACGTGAACCTCACAATAATCATATTCATTAAACAAAGGGATTTAAGGCATCATGAAAAACATCAACTGAGGTTAATTCTCCTGGCACTTGAATCATTCCCCCCCCCCCAAATTGTGGCATGTTGTTGTTGTTGTTCAGTCGTTCAGTCGTGTCCGACTCTTCGTGACCCCATGGACCAGAGCATGCCAGGCACGCCTATCCTTCACTGCCTCTCGCAGTTTGGCCATATCTTTTATATGCCTGTTGTCTTTGTCCATGGAGTTTTCTTGGCAGGGGTACTGGAGCGGCTTGCCAGTTCCTTCTCCAGGTGGATCACGTTTGGTCCAAACTCTCCGCTATGACCTGTCCATCTTGACCTGTCCATAGCTTCCCTGAGTAATTCAAGCCCCTTCGCCACGACAAGGCAGTGATCCATGAAGGGGCATACACATGAATTGTGGCATACAGAGTTCAAAGTGTCCTTGTACTTATTAATATGAAAAATAAAACAACTCCATTCAGGAGAGAAAATGCGTCCTGTTTCACTTGTCCCTTGACCATGGATTTCATATTAAGCTTCTCTATAGTGGTGATTTCCCAAAGTTTACTGTTCCAGACATTTAAAGTAGGAGTCCTGTTTTTTCTCCCTCAGTTGGGTGGTGCTGTGGGTTAAACCACTGAGCCTAGGGCTTGCTAGTCGAAAGATCAGCAGTTCGAATCCCTGCGATGGGGTGAGCTCCCGTTGCTCGGTCCCAGCTCCTGCCAACCTAGCAGTTCGAAAGCACGCAGTGCAAGTAGATAAATAGGTTCTGCTGCGGCGGGAAGGTTGACGGTGTTTCTGTGTGCTGCTCTGGTTTGCCAGAAGCGGCTTAGTTGTGCTAGCCACATGACCCGGAAGCTGTACACTGGCTCCCTCGGCCAGTAAAGCGAGATGAATGCCGCAACCCCAGAGTCGTCCATGACTGGATCTAGTGGTCAGGGGTCCCTTTACCTTCATCAGCTATCATGAATCTAATTGAGTCCTTAAATACTCTACCATCCCGCTTTAAGTAAAACCATGAATGTAATACCAGTTTTCAACAGTTGTTTGTCCATTTACAGTGCTCATTTCCTTGAGTTGCTTATTTCCAAACTTCACTGCCTTGTAACTGCAGTTAAATATAAGTGATCTCCTGACCATAACCCCTCCAACACTAGCATATATGTTAATCTCACGGGGGTATATATAATACCATGTTTGGATTGCTTATAAGGCATTTTATCTGGGCTATGGAGACAGATTGCAGCAGTTTCACTCTCTAGCAGTTTCACCCTTTGACTAGCAAATTGAATTTCCTTCCCTGCATCTCTTTCCCAAACTGCCCTAAGGATGGCAATCTTTCCTGTAACATCTTTTGTTAATATCTTTGAAACCAAAGCCCTCAATTCATCTTCCTTGGTCAAAACCAAGGCCTCCAATGGCATGAGATCCTCTGGTTGCTTGCTCCAGAATCTTTGTTAGAAATAACATAACAGACCTGCTGGGTATTAAGCCAGTTGACTTACATGTTGGGCGATTCATCTCTCAGTTGTTCTCCTGTGCAGGCATGCTGCATTGTGTGTGTGTGTGTGTGTGAAATCATGTGATGGGAGGAGGCCTGATGGGCCCTAGTTGCAGCTGTGGGAGGGCCCAACTGGCTGTAGAAGATTGACGGGCCCCAGCTCCCTCAGTGAAAATTGGGGGGAGGGGCTCAGCTCCCATGGCCCCGCAAAAATGGCACGCCTGCTATGAGTCAGCCGGTGTTACTATAAAAGGCCCTGAGTGAGTACAATCTCTTTCCCTTCCTTCCCCTTAATTGTGTTTCAGTAGTCACACACTGTACAGTAGATGGATGGATGATTTATTGCCATCATTTTGGAAGACCCACAAGGGATTAATTCAGATTCCCATGCTATTCCCTACCACAATTGTTCACTGAGTGACCATGTTGCTAGCACCTTGTCCACATACAGCTTGCTGCAGCCTTCATGCACTTGTTTGGAAGGGTTTCCATTGCTTTCTACCTGACACTAAATGTATTTAAACTATTGCTAGATTAGAAATAAACCGTGCACTGACATAGCAGCAAGCTATTCTTTGCTAAAAAGGCTGTCCCAGAGCTTTGTCAGCATGGCTTTCTTTCTCTGCCTTTTTGGTTGCTGGAGAAATAAAACTACACTGGCTTTCTGCCACCCCAATAAATCAAATTCAGATGAACCTGGTCCCTGTATAAGCATTTGGGCAGCACACAGAGTTCGCTGCTTAGCGGGCTTGTGACCTAGTGGCACTGACCCAGAATTTCCATTTGTGGCCTTTGGAGCCCTCACTTGAGGGGTGGCACTGCTCTGCTTCGCATGATCATGGTGGCTTGAGCAAGGGCAGCTGTATATATGAACAACCCCAATATGGAAGAAACAGGGCTATGCCCTCCTGAAGTATTCACACTGTGGACATATTAGGTTGCTTTTTAATGTAGCACAGATAGTCTTTTTAATCTCTAAAAGAAATTATCATCACAAAATACAATGCAAGACCACTGTGTCAGCCTTTGGATTTGCATGAAAAATTTAAAACCACCCAGCTGGGAAAAAGACTTATCAGAATAAATCATTGTTTGTGCCAGCTGGAATGGAGAAACACAGCGAAAGGGAAGCGAGAGAAAAGGAAAGGGCAGGCTAGCACTAGGGGAGCTTGAGGAATTTCACCTATGTGAACTCTTCTACAGAATGACCTGATCTGTACCTCTCCGACTAATGTGTGGATCAGGACCTAGCCATCAATCAGATTTTGCAGTTCACCAAATGTTGGAACGCAGTTTTATCAAAATAGGCATTTAAATATGCTATTTTGAGAAGTTTTTTGTTTTGTTTTTAAAGAATAGAATCACGGGTAAATAGACAGATTTGTTTCTCCTGAGCTAGGACAGTCCAGCATGCAGCCAACCTTTATGCTCAAGTGCAGAGGTTACTGAGATAAATTGTTGTGCCCCTTCCAAAGCAATTTGAATCATTCCTACACCAGTTCTCAGATGTTTTCAATCTGTCTGATGCAGGCTAAATCAACCAACTTGGCACTGAGTTGCTGTAAATTCTTAACTTCAACAAGCCTGTAAATAAACCATTTCACATCTTTTTCTGGACCCGTTCAGCCATCCTGCATTGCTCTTGAGGGCAATGCTTCAACAGTTAATGCTGCTTATTCACTCACATGTAATAATTATAGTGTCTGCTTCTTAGAGCTGCCAGGAGCTGCACCCCACCGGGGTGGAAAGTAGTGACAGCAGCAAAGAACAATGCACTGTACAGAATCCTAAGCAGGGATTTGCTTGTTTGTGTGTAATGAAACTTCAGTGCCTTTCATCACGCTGGAGTAAGTTATCGTACTAAAAGCTCTTTCTCTGCATTGCAGTCTGGGCAAGTATAGCACGGGTGTGCTCAAAGGAGACCCAAACAATGGATAATTTAATTTTGCTGTTGTTGTGTTGTGGCTATTGTAATCTCCCTGGCAATTTTCCATAACAAAGGCAAGTACAAAGCTGGCAGATTTAATTATGGCTGCACCGACTGGTAAGAATGGATTAAGGTTTCCGGTACAAGGATGGGGCAACCTGTTCAGGAGATCTTTTATTTTGTGTGCTAGCTCTAGCATGAAGTGATGTGTAAAGCTGCACATGGATTAAGAGGGCTTGCTGTACAAGGACTTTATAATCATAGGGTTGGAACAAATCTGGGGTTTCATTCCCAATGAAGGCTACTTAAAGCATCAATCCCTGTCTGAACCAAGTATCGTCTAGTTAGCCCTTCCAAATAATCTCGGAGGAGTCTTGCCAAACGTCTTGCTTACATGTGCAGTTTGTATACAACAGTTCCCTTCCTTTCCCTTGTGCTACTGTTGTTGCCACCATTCTCTTTTCTAGCATGTGGCACATTCACAAGAGCTTCTGTGCAACACATGACTCTCTTTGCACCCTCAAGGATCATACATGTTGCTCCCATTTCCCTCCCCATCCCTATCCCATTACTTACTGATTTTTTTGCCCCCTTCAACTTTAGCCCTAATAAGAGGAGAGTGTTGCGATGTGCGTGAAAGAGTACATTCAAAATGGTTGAATGAAGCTTTTTTTATTATCCCCAGTGCTTAAGTTAATTAACCAAGTGATTCTCTGAGTAGTTTGTTTCTTAACAGCAGCCTAATAATAAGCATATTCAATTCCCACTGAATTCACTCAGAGCATAGACACTACACTACCTTGCCAGAGAGCGTCTTAAGGGAGTGTATAATCATACTTGAACGACCAATATTTTCATAATGGTTTTGTTTATGTGCTAATAAAATTATTGAAGGAAGGAAAGTCCAATACAATGCAATGTATCTGCCAGCCACCAATGCTTAGATATACTGGTGTGTGCTGGAACATATTGATGATTAAAATAGATGCCAAGAAGATGCAGTGGAATTAAGGAAAACACACAAAGGCTCATGCTTATTTTTGTTACAGAGCTTTAGATTTTCCATACCATCAATTGGTAATAAAATCCTGGATTAGGGAGAGCTGAGGATTTATGCCTCTGTATCAGGGGTTCCCAAACTGTGGTCCATAACCTTCATTCACGTGGTCCGTGGCCTGTCTGTGGATTTGTGGTTGAAGGTGGCACATCCATTGCAATTAGTATTCATACTGACTATTAACTCTCTCTTTTTGGCTTGTTTTTAAAGTTGTATGTTACTGTATTGCAATTTGAATTCTGTAGAATTCTGTAGCTAGCAGGAAATTTTTTTTAAACAGCCCACCAAGACTCCATATTGCTCTATACTGCTTGTTGGAAAGCCCTCAACCCAAACAGACCTAATATTGAACACTTGAGAAACTGGCACAGACTAGAAATAGAGTGACCCACCCAGGCCTAAATTCCATACATACAGAACTGTATTGGCTGGTCTTGATTTTGAGCCAGCCTTGTCTCAAGGGCTCAGGGTGAATAGCAACCACAAAATATGAGACATTTCCCCATTCCCAAAAGGTTTACAAGCATATGCTCAGATTGTGACAGTCTAATTCAGTGCAATTAGGATTAATACCTGGACTTGGTTTTTACTTTAGAAAAGATTCTTTTGATGACCCCTCCCTTTGACCTATGGCTGAGGCTCCAGTTATTTATGAAACTTGCTTAGATTTATGTGTTCCCCTGCTGTTTCCTTTGCTCCCAAGAAACATCAAGGAAGACAGATTGTCTGTTCCATCGGAGCTTAGCTCTGGGGCTGCTAAGCTGCTAATAAAATCCTTAGTGTAAACTAAAGCTGCTTCATTGCTGCTGTATTTTTCACTTGACTGCCACATGTGGTTCCAAGGGACCAGTCCATCAACTGAGAACTACCAAGAGGACACACACACACACACACAGAGAGAGAGAGAGAGAGACTGTTTGCCTTTCTCCAAGCACCTTCCTTTGTGTTCTATGTGAATTGCATTGGAAAACAACATAGGCAAAATGCTTGTTCAGTGATAGCTGAGCTCTCTCTCAATCTTTTTGGTTTTTTATTATTGTTTGCTTTGTATGGCAGTTTAGGAAAGACCCTCTGGAATATTGCAGTGTGGCAGCTTCAATAAAACGTCTCCCTTAATGGCTTCTGTATTCTGATACAAGCCCTGCTATATCTGCCAATGACAGAAGGAACACTTACTTCGCATAATCAATTAATCTTGGTTTTGCAAGCTGTACGTGAATTTTCTTGTTGGTTCAAAGCATGGCAACTGATGGAGACAAATTAAAATTACCAGGAAGAAACAGGAATTAGTGGTTCTGTCCATTCATTAGCGGGAGGCTGGGGGACAATCAGTAAAGGTTAGAATCAGATTCAGGAGACTGTGTCTCACAGTCACCAGTCCAGAAAAAGCTACCAAAGTCACCATTTTTGAAAGCTTAATTATCTACAAAGGCAGTATTATTCATTTGTCCTTGCACTCATTATTTAATAGTTACTTAACATTTATACCTCACTTTTCACCACTTAGGCCTTCAAGGCAGCATTCAAATATGCCTGAATAAAGTCCTTTGCAGTGTCAGCAAAGGCAAGCTTCCCAATGTAGATCTTCCCTAAAGGAACAGAGCATCTTGCCCTATGCCTGAAGTCTACCCAGCATCTGGTTGTCTTGCCCTTGGGAGTGGGGCAAAGAAAAGGCGAGGGGAAAATTGACAGCGGTGGTACAGAATGTGGTGAAGCTCCTTGTTGAACAATATTATAAGGACACGATGGAGCAATGCCACAACTACAATGCCCAACTGTGTGCTGAGAGAAGTATTTGATCACCATTTCTGGACTCACAGACTGGAGTGGCACAGAGTAACTGCTACAAGCAGAAGCAGCACAGGGGGCCAGGTTTGGCATCTGGCCAGCTCTATTCCTACCCAGCTTGGCGCGGGCGGAAAAAATGTTGCACTCTCCCTCCTGAGGATCCAAGGCTTCCCTTCCGTTCCATTAAAACGGACACTGAGCAGACCCTAAAGAAAGAGGGTGTGATCTCTTAGGATGGCAGTAGCCTGGAGGCCCTTTTGAGGACGGACTCTCTTGAGAAGCGCAGTCTGCCCGACCCTCATACTGACGAAGACAGCCTTGGAGAGATTCCTGTTGCCAATAGCCACACAAGGAAAAGGAACCTGGAACCTGATGATTTATTAGATCAGGTATGTCCAACAGGTAGATCGTGATCTACTGGTAGATCACTGGACGTCTGTGGTAGATCACTGGTAAATCACTCACTCAGCAACTTTGACCTGAACCCCCAAAAGGGGGTAGATCACTGCTAGTCTTTAACTCTGTGAGAAGATCACAGTCTCTTGGAAGTTGGCCACCCCTGTATTAGATGATGAGGACTATGAAGAAGACATGCCAAAATGCCGAGGCAAAGGAGTTGGGAGCACCCTTAGCCATTTTGGGAGACAACCGTATGCCTCTGATATCTATGGGAAGTGTTTCAAGGGCCATCCTGGGCTGAGTTACCACTATGTGCACTTCCACCTACTGAGGAAGAGGGGGAAGACAAGGAAGGCTTGCAGCTTCCCACACCTGCATCACAGAAATCTGAGGAGCAGAAATCCAAGAGAGGTCTGGATGGTTAGGCCTTGCCCAACAATTACTGCGACTTTTGCCTTGGAGACTCCAAGATCAAAAAGAAAACGGGGCAACCTGGTTTCATGTTCTGACTGTGGATGATCAGGGCACCCTTCATGAGTGGCTCCCTGTCTGTGGAATGCTCTCTCCTGGGAAATTCGCCTGGCGCCTTCATTATACACCTTTAGACACCTGGTAGCATATGGGTAGCCAATACGTTCCTTTTTAACAGTTACCTAGTGAACTTTGTGGCTGTGTAGGGATTTTAACGTGGAACACCCCCGTCCCTTCCTTGTCCAACTCCATAACGTTTACTGTGGCTTTCAGACAGTTCAGTCCTCATGAACAGAAGCAGCAGCATTTGTGCTGTTGATTTCTTACAGTATGTGATATGTGCTGGTTGTCTTCTGGGACTGTTAAGACCCCAGTTGGGGCACTGTATTAAATACGAAATGGCTGGCAAGCCATTTGGGTTAGTTAACTTTAACTGAATATTAATATGCAGAGGTGGCAGACCTTACTATATGTATGAGGGTGTAAGTCCTAATTAACTCAGTGGGACACGCTTCTAAGTAAAAAGGGATAGGAATATGCTGACAGTCATTGAATTCCTTTTATTTCCTGTTCTGTGTATCATTGTTTAGTTGGATATGCAAAAGCAGTTCTCTATAATGATGCTCTAAGGTCTGAATAATAATAATAAAACTGTGCCCTTCTCAGTTTTTCCGGTGAGACTATCATACTCCCGCCTGTAACTGCTTCGAGCTGCATCCTAATTTTTAGTAAAGGGAGCCGTCGAGGGAATGTTTGTATTTCTTCAGTGATCCATCTGTCATTTCCAGTCACTGGCTTGGAAAAGAAATCCTTTTAGACTGTTCTGCTGCATTTTCTTGAACACCAGCTCCTAGCAACCTGGCAATCAAACCAGTTCAGATGTGACATGATGACACGATATATGCTCTCCAATTGTGCATCTCAGCTGCTGGCACACATGGAACTTTATACTGCTGTTGTGTGTATCCTCTGCCATCCTATTCCTGATAAAATGTGCTTTTATTTTCTTTTTGCTTTTTGCAATGCCTGCTCCTACAGACCATAACTCCGTGGTAGAGCATCTATTTTGCAGGCAAAAGATCCCAGGTTCAATCCCCAGAACCTCCAGATAGGTCTGTCAGAGACTCCTGCCTGAAACCCTGGAGAGCCACTGCCAGTCAGTGTAGACCAGGCATCCCCAACCTTTGGCCCTCCAGATGCTTTGGACTACAATTCCCGTCATCCCTGACCACTGGTCCTGTTAGCTAGGGATCATAGGAATTGTAGGCCAAAACATCTGGAGGGCTGCAGGTTGGGGATGCCTGGTGTAGACAATGCTGAAAGAGATTGCCTGATTATCTTACTCAGTATGTGGCAGCATCCTATTTTCACACACACACACACACACACACAGCCCACTCATAAAATATCAGGGTGGTGTAAAACAGTTTATACGAATGCAATAAAACATAAGACACATTTGCACTTGTTGTTGTTCAGTCATTCAGTCGTGTCCGACTCTTCGTGACCCCATGGACCAGAGCACGCCAGGCACCCCTATCCCTCATTGCCCCCCGCAGTTTGGCCAAACCCATGCCAGCCGCCTCGAGAACACTGTCCAACCATCTCATCCTCTGTCATCCACTTCTCCTTGTGCCCTCCATCTTTCCCAACATCAGGGTCTTTTCCAGGGAGTCTTCTCTTCTCATGAGGTGGCCAAAGTACTGGAGACTCAACTTCAGGATCTGCCCTTCTAGTGAGCACTCAGGGCTGATTTCTTTAAGACACATAAAACTATACAAAATTATTATAAATATGATTGGCTCATTTTTTGGGGGGGGGGGGCAAAAAGTGAAATAGGCCTGTCAGCATAAAAGAAAAAAGTCTTCTAGAGATGTCAGTAGCAAGGATGCCTTCTGAATCTCTGCTGTAAAAGTGTTCCACAGCATGGGGCTGGTGACACAAAATGTCCCACTTCTAGTTGAAGCCAGTCAGGCTTGTGAAACATGGGGAACAACCAATGATGCTCCTCCAGATGATCTCCATGATCAGACTGGGGTGTAAGGGGTACAAGAACCTTAACGTGACCTGGTAGCATGTGGGTAGCCAATACAGCCATTTTAGCAGAGCTGTCCTGTTCTGACAACGAGCTGCCTCATCAGCAGTCTTGTCTAGTCTTGCACATCCACCCCTGATTAGATCTTATGGGGAAGCAAAGCTGCATGTCAAGTGTGTACTGATGACACTGTGCTCCAGAACTCCTCAGGATTGCTCCCAGTGACTTCATGCAGATGTTAAATAGTAATGGGGACAAAATAGCGTCCTGTATTTCCATGCGCTCTGGCACTTGTCACAGTCCTCCGTGCGCCAGTAGCTGTTGAGTCATGCTGGCTACATGACCCAGAAAGCTGTAGGTGGACAAACGCCGGCTCCCACGGCCTGAAGTGAGATGAGCGCCACACCCCATAGTTGCCTTTGACTGGACTTAACCATCCAGGGGTCCTTTACCCTTTTTTACCTATAGCATAAGTGACAGAGGGCTGAAAAACAACCCCTCAGTGCTAATTTATGGACTCAGCCATGCAGGTAAGAGTTATACCACCATAATATGGTGCATCCAATGCCTATCCCACACATTTGATCTAGGAGTATATAGTCAGTAGCATCAGAAGCCACTAAGATTAATGGGTTTGTGGTCCCTCTCTTAATAAAGGTAATCTCTCAGGGTAACCAAGGCTGATTCAGTCTCCAAACCAGGCCTGAACCGAGACTGAAGTGGGTCTTATGTTCTGTGTCAGACTGGTGCTATTGGATATAGCTGTACCAATCTGAAAAGGCACGGGCTTTTCACTGCTAACATCCAGGGTAGAAAAAATGGTTTAGGCTCTAATTTGATCCTCAGCTAGCAAAGACATTCTGGTAATGATCAGCTAAAATATGTTCCGGGCTTCACAAACTCTTCATTAATGGGCATGCTATTGAAAATAACCCCCATTTTCTACCTTAATGCTGAAAAGTGATCAAGTAAAAGGGATGAAACCCTGCCATGAAATGTTTTTAAAACAGAATTTTCCACGCAAAACATGTACTACTTTTTTTTAGAGCATGCCTTGAGCAAAGAATGGCCTAGTTTTGCTTTTGTGTGTGTGTGTGTGTGTGTGTGTGTTTTTAAATCCTTCTGATTTTCCTGCTGCAGCTCTGTACAACAAATGATGCTGTCATGTACCAGGGCAATTTTGGGCAACTGTAACTGCGTTTTAAAAAATGAGAAGATTGTTTTGTTTTCTTTGTAGATCCCAGTTAGATCTTTTAGCCAATCAATACAGAGTTTAATCATTTTAGTCTTGTCACAAGTTACTTCATTTTTAAATAACGGGCCAGTGTGATATGGACTAGGACTGGGGAGACCCATACCCAACTACTCACTCATCCACAAATCTCCCTGGGTGACCCTGGGGAAGTCACTGTCTTAGTCTAACCCACCTCACATGTTTGTTTTGAAAATGAAAATGGGAGTGGGGGAGAGAACCATGTACAGTTGTACCTCGGGTTACGTACGCTCTGGGTTGCATACTTTTCGGGTTATGAACTCCGCTAACCCGGAAGCGCAACCCGGCGTGCGCACGATTTGCACATGCGCAGAGTGTTTTTTGAGGTTTTTCGGGGTTTTTCGGTCTGCGCATGCACAGAACGAATTGTTCGGGTTGCGTCCTTTTCGGGTTATGTACTGTAACCCGGAACGGATTAAGTACGTAACCCGGGGTACCGCTGTATGTACCTTGAGCTCATTCGACAGAAGGCGAGAGAAATGAAAAATCCAATATATTTTGGGTAGAGGCAGCCTGTACAGGTAAGCCAGCCAAAAGAATTACATGGGTCCATGGGAGTGACGGCATATCAAGGAACAGAATTGCCTGGACTACAGGACACCAGTTTTCCTATTCCTGGCTTTCATAAATTAATTTTGTTTTCCAAGGTTCGATACAATCGCCATGGAGTATTTCTTCTTGCTGACTGACCTGCATGTTGTTGTTGTTCAGTCGTTCAGTCGTGTCCGACTCTTCGTGACCCCATGGACCAGAGCACGCCAGGCACGCCTATCCTTCACTGCCTCTCGCAGTTTGGCCAAACTCATGTTAGTAGCTTCGAGAACACTGTCCAACCATCTCATCTTCTGTCGTCCCCTTCTCCTTGTGCCCTCCATCTTTCCCAGCATCAGGGTCTTTTCCAGGGAGTCTTCTCTTCTCATGAGGTGGCCAAAGTACTGGAGCCTCAACTTCAGGATCTGTCCTTCTAGTGAGTACTCAGGGCTGATTTCTTTGAGAATGGATAGGTTTGATCTTCTTGCAGTCCATGGGACTCTCAAGAGTCTCCTCCAGCACCATAATTCAAAAGCATCAATTCTACGGCGATCAGCCTTCTTGATGGTCCAGCTCTCACTTCCGTACATTACTACTGGGAAAACCATAGCTTTAACTATACGGACCTTTGTCGGCAAGGTGATGTCTTTGCTTTTTAAGATGCTGTCTAGGTTTGTCATTGCTTTTCTCCCAAGAAGCAGGCGTCTTCTAATTTCGTGACTGCTGTCACCATCTGCAGTGATCATGGAACCCAAGAAAGTGAAATCTCTCACTGCCTCCATTTCTTCCCCTTCTATTTGCCAGGAGGTGATGGGACCAGTGGCCATGATCTTAGTTTTTTTGATGTTGAGCTTCAGACCATATTTTGCGCTCTCCTCTTTCACCCTCATTAAAAGGTTCTTTAATTCTTCCTCACTTTCTGCCATCAAGGTAGTATCATCAGCATATCTGAGGTTGTTGATATTTTTTCCGGCAATCTTAATTCCGGTTGGGGATTCATCCAGTCCAGCCTTTCGCATGATGAATTCTGCATATAAGTTAAATAAGCAGGGAGACAATATACAGCCTTGTCGTACTCCTTTCCCAATTTTGAACCAATCAGTTGTTCCATATCCAGTTCTAACTGTAGCTTCTTGTCCCACATAGAGATTTCTCAGGAGGCAAATGAGGTGATCCGGCACTCCCATTTCTTTAAGAACTTGCCATAGTTTGCTGTGGTCGACACAGTCAAATGCTTTTGCATAATCAATGAAGCAGAAGTAGATGTTTTTCTGGAACTCTCTGGCTTTCTCCATAATCCAGCGCATGTTTGCAATTTGGTCTCTGGTTCCTCTGCCCCTTCGAAATCCAGCTTGCACTTCTGGGAGTTCTCGGTCCACATACTGCTTAAGCCTGCCTTGTAGAATTTTAAGCATAACCTTGCTAGCGTGTGAAATGAGTGCAATTGTGCGGTAGTTGGAGCATTCTTTGGCCCTGCCCTTCTTTGGGATTGGGATGTAGACTGATCTTCTCCAATCCTCTGGCCACTGCTGAGTTTTCCAAACTTGCTGGCATATTGAGTGCAGCACCTTAACAGCATCCTCTTTTAAAATTTTAAATAGTTCAGCTGGAATATCATCACTTCCACTGGCCTTGTTGTTAGCCAGGCTTTCTAAGGCCCATTTGACTTCACTCTCCAGGATGTCTGGCTCAAGGTCAGCAACCACATTACCTGGGGTGTATGAGACCTCCATATCTTTCTGGTATAATTCCTCTGTGTATTCTTGCCACCTCTTCTTGATGTCTTCTGCTTCTGTTAGGTCCTTTCCACTTTTGTCCTTAATTGTGGTAATCTTTGTACGAAATGTTCCTTTCATATCTCCAATTTTCTTGAATAAATCTCTGGTTTTTCCCATTCTGTTATTTTCCTCTATTTCTTTGCATTGCTCGTTTAGAAAGGCCCTCTTGTCTCTCCTTGCTATTCTTTGGAAATCTGCATTCAATTTCCTGTATCTTTCACGATCTCCTTCGCATTTTGCTTGTCTTCTCTCCCCCGCTATTTGTAAGGCCTCATTGGACAGCCACTTTGCTTTCTTGCATTTCTTTTTCATTGGGATGGTTTTCGTTGCTGTCTCCTGTATAATGCTACGAGCCTCCATCCACAGTTCTTCAGGTACTCTATCCACCAAATCTAAATCCTTGAACCTGTTCTTCACTTCAACTGTGTATTCATAAGGAATTTGATTTAGATTGTATCTTACTGGCCCAGTGGTTTTTCCTACTTTCTTCAGTTTAAGCTGGAATTTTGCTATAAGAAGCTGATGATCTGAGCCACAGTCAGCTCCAGGTCTTGTTTTTGCTGAGTGTATAGAGCTTCTCCATCTTTGGCTGCAGAGAATATAATCAATCTGATTTCGATGTTGCCCATCTGGTGATGTCCATGTGTAGAGTCGTCTCTTGTGTTGTTGGAAAAGAGTGTTTGTGATGACCAGCTTGTTCTCTTGACAGAACTCTATTAGCCTTTGCCCTGCTTCATTTTGATCTCCAAGGCCAAACTTGCCAGTTGTTCCTTTTATCTCTTGACTCCCTACTTTAGCATTCCAATCCCCTATAATGAGAAGAACATCCTTCTTTGGTGTCATTTCTATAAGGTGTTGTAAGTCTTCATAGAATTTGTCAATTTCGGTTTCTTCAGCACTGGTAGTTGGTGCATAAACTTGGATTACTGTGATGTTAAAAGGACTGCCTTGGATTCGTATCGAGATCATTCTATCATTTTTGAAATTGCATCCCAGTACAGCTTTCGCCACTCTTTTGTTGACTATGAGGGCCACTCCATTTCTTTTACGGGATTCCTGCCCACAGTAGTAGATATGATAGTCATCCGAACTGAATTCGCCCATTCCTGTCCATTTTAGTTCACTGATGCCTAGGATGTCAATGTTTATTCTTGCCATCTCATTTTTTACCACATCCAGCTTACCAAGGTTCATGGTTCTTACATTCCAGGTTCCTATGCAATACTTTTCTTTACAGCATTGGACTTTCCTTTCGCTTCCAGGCATATCCGCAACTGAGCGTCCTTTCGGCTTTGGCCTAGCCGCTTCATCAGCTCTGGATCTACTTGTACTTGTCCTCCGCTCTTCCCCAGTAGCATGTTGGACGCCTTCCGACCTGAGGGGCTCATCTTCCAGCGTCATATCTTTTATATGCCTGTTGTCTTTGTCCATGGAGTTTTCTTGGCAGGGATACTGGAGCGGCTTGCCAGTTCCTTCTCCAGGTGGATCACGTTTGGTCCAAACTCTCCGCTATGACCTGTCCATCTTGACCTGTCCATAGCTTCCCTGAGTAATTCAAGCCCCTTCGCCACGACAAGGCAGTGATCCATGAAGGGGACTGACCTGCATAGGCTACCCCTACTCAAAATACATTGCAATGGTTGTTGGAAAGACAGCCTTTGCAGGCTTGAAAGGCAAGGATATCTGGGGAATCCCTTTATATCTACAGGATGAGATGCAACATAGCACAAGCAGGAGTTCACTCATGCAGTAGGGTTACTCCTCCCTCCCCTCCTCTCTACAGAAGCCTGCACCCCAAAGATCTTTTACAGAGAGTTGAGGGACTCTTTGGAGCACATTTGGGGGAGTGCATAGGGGGACTGGAGGAGAAAATAAGATAAACTGAAAATCCTGTAACGCATGTGGATTTCCATTGCACAAACAGGTGGAGTTAACTAGATGTCATCCTCTGTCTCTAAATGTAAAGAAAGCCTCCAAAAATGGACTGTGGGTGTACATGCAAATTAATGACATGATGACTGCAACAAATGTGAATGAGCCATCGTGGATATCAAACCTTTAGCTAGAACTTTCACCCCAAGTTTAGCTCTTTCCCATGGAGTCAGTTCACACATTCAGCTGCTAGGAATCACATGTAGGGAACCAGTCCTATGCTGCTATTGTATTTTGTTGCAAATGAAAAGACATTTAGTTGCAGTACTACCGGTAGTAATTCCACTTAGCAACTTAGAAACGGTACAGTTATAAACAGATGATGAGTTTCATTCAGATTTTCTATCTCTTAAAGCGTTTAATTCTGTCTCAGCCTAATACTAAGCAACATCTTGTCTGCTTGCTTGGAAATTTAGTGATGGCTCTTATTTTCCCTGACAAGTCAGAGAGCTAGCTTGATGGCTATTGGCTGGCTTTTCTGTTTGCTGGTAGGATTTGTACTGCAGCCTTACCTCCTGAATTAATGGCAGACTGTTCTATTATGATGCCCTGAATAACCATGGTGCCACTTGTCAAGGAGATAACGTTTGATGCTCAGAAGTGCAGACTTAGAAGGGAGGAAGATGAACTGCATCATTGTTAATTCTTTAATACGTGAAACTACTTAGCCAACCACAGTTAGATCAAAGCCGCCCTTGAAAAGATTGTGGTTTCAGGATAGAGGATCCTGGAAGTGGTTTGGATGGCTACATTATAGCTGGTAGCCCTGGGATGGGGGAAAAAAAAACCAGAGTGTGAAATTGTCTCTAGGTTCAAATTGCCTTTGTTTTCAGTTCAGAATAAATTCGCTTGTGTATGTGTGTAACTATCTTTTATACTTACTTTGAGACATAGAAAAGAAACTGAAGCTTGTTTGTCAGCAATGACTAATTGTAAGCAAAATAACCGATAATGAATAATACAGATAGTAATATCTGCTGTATATCAGTTCACCAAAAGTTTGGATAAATAGGAAAGTTTTAAATGGGCATCTAAAAGATAACAGTGTAGAAGACTGACAAATCCATATTTGTGCTTCTATACAAGTATTACTGTATATGTATAAGGGTTCTACAAACAATGCAAAATGTGGCAGTATTAAAATGCACCTACCTCTTCAGAAGAATATTCTATTCTCACTCAAAATAGTTGGCATTCTGTGCCCACTGAGCATGTTCAGTTATCATTTGGATGTTTTGGGGATTCCCTCCAATTAGTGTTTTTTTCTTTTTTAAATGAAAGGCTTTTATTTTTTTGTACATTTACAAACTTTTGGGGTCCCCCAGAACATGCTGACATCTTCCTCTTGTGCATGGATTGTGCTGTTTTGACTAAGTAAGAATCAGCCTTTGGATAGATCACTGTTATGGATATGATATTTACAATGTATTGGGAAAACAGAGGCACTCTTTTCCAATGAATCTCTCTTCCGCTGCATCTGAATAAGATGGATTCACACAGCATGCTCACTCACTGTAAGGCCATTTTTCTGTGGCAAAGAGCCATTTGAAACCTGCCTTTTGGATGGGTTTGTCAGGTCTTATTTTGCTGATAGTTACTGCAATCCTAGCTTGACATAGCATGAATTGTCTGGGGAAGGAAATGCTATAAAGGAATATTGCACCAGTACAATTGCTGGTTTAATATTCTCTTCCTTTATAGCTTTGCCTTTGCATGTATATTTGTGTGCCTGTATTTCACATTGTTTTAATGATTTACTTAAAGAACAGTTTTATATTATTGTTGTTTGAGTAGAGCAATCTCAGCACCTAAATACTCTTTATAAACATGTGTGACTCACAGCTGTCAGATTAAAGGATTTTGAGGTCTGGGTTTCAAATGTTTACTGCTTTCTGAAATTAGACTGCATGGTTCAGCAAAGTATATTCTCTCTTATATAGCCAGCTATTATTCCACTGAAAAGTCAACCCTTTTACAAGGGACTGGATTTAGTAAAGTGCTGTGGCGGTCAAGTGATAAAAGGTATGTCACATAGAATGCATGGGTAGCACATGGTAGTATCATTCATTCCTCAGCTTCTGCTGTTGGTGGAGAAGACTGAATGTTGTTGTTTTTTCTATTTAGAGAATTCCCCAGTGGCACATTTTACCTGGGTCTTGAGATGGCTCATTAATAACTTTTAGTAAATGAGAAGAGGCAGTTAAGAAAAGATGCCAAGATACTGAATAGGTTTATTCCTTTGAAACTTCGTACACACCAAATGTTAAATGGCTAATTTAAATGTTAAATGGCTTTCCCATTACTTCCATCACCTCCTGTTGGCATGTGGTAGTAGCAGAACAGGGACTGGGAACCCGTGACCCTCCAAATGTTGTAGCACTATGATTATCATCATTCCTGACCTTTGTCATGCTGGCTGGCATAGGTTCCCCTCCTCTGATTAAATTTTTTTCTCAGTAGTGGCAGCCCAGTTCTGAAGAATGCATTTTATACTTTCAAGAGACAGATGAGAACAGTGTTGTTGTGCAGAGTGTTTTTCCTTCCACGGTAGCTGTGGTTTTTAATAGGTATTTATTTTTAAAATTACTTTGATTCATTAAATACCTTTGTGACCCACCTTTCTTCCTAAGCATGAGTACAGTGACCATAGGTCTGCTTTACAGAAGTGACCCCTCTCATTGAAGGGATCCTCTGTTTGAATGACTGTCTGGTCCAAGACCAGTTAAAACAAAACAAAACTGGAAGAAGCAGGGTCAGCTCAGGATGTTCTGCTGCCTGGTGCAGAAAACAAGATGGTGATCCCATTCCCCAGCAAAAGTCGATGTGGGGCAACGGAATAGTGTCCTCCACAGAAACTGAGGGAAGCAGGGTAGTTTGGAGAACCGGGTGCAGGACAGGCTGCGTGGTCCACAAATCACAGTCCTCAAATAGAGGGGAATGCTAACCCCTTCCCAGCACCTGCTGCCTGAGGTGGTTGCCTCACTTTGCCTAATGATAAAAAAGGGGAGAAGGAGTTCGGAAGTTGCCCATCAACAGGCTGAGCTGGTATACAGATCACTTGTTTACAGCCTTCCCAGCTATGCACTGTATTTATGTTTAAATTATAACAGTTATTTCTAAATTTGTCTAAATTAGAATATGCTCCCCCCCCCCTCAAATCTGTGTCCTCTTTTTTGGTACCTCCAATATACTCAGGGGAAGGATACAATTTAAGATACAACAAAGACCTCCAGTTTTTGTTCTTCTCCCACTGTTCACTCAAAAATTACAAGCCCTACTACTTATTTCTGGAATGCATTATATGTGCTGGGTTGTAGCTCTGTTGCTAAGGAATCACAGCAGACACAATACAGCAATGTGTTACAGCATGAAAAGGGCTGGTTTCTATGGATTCTGGCAAACAGCATGTAGTGGGAATTCCCTTTGGATACACATTACATTAATCTTTCCATCTCACATCAGAATTGTAGTAAATTAATTTATGTTCCAATATCACGGCTTGGCTGTGCAGCACTCTGAATGAACAGTTGTAAACACAAATGAAACAAATGGGTCTCCTGTGAGCGTTAGTTGCCATTTTTTCCTGTTGTCTCAGCAAAGCAATTGTGGAACACTCAAATTATTTTTAAATTTCCTTACAAATGTGCTGTTCGGGATTCTAGACACTTGGCCTCCTTCTTTCCTCACACAGCTGCACCAAAGAAAGAGGCACATGTTTTTCACTGTATGCCTCTAAGTGGCAAGCGTATGGCTGGCATTTGTTAACACAGGAATAAAAACAGACCTAATTTAGTCTGTGGCAATACTAACCAAGACAGGGAGTGTACAGCATAAGAGCACCTTTTGTACTTGTTCTCTTTGTTTGTGGCTGTTAGCACTTGTGTTACAGACTGGTGCTCCACAGAGGTCTCTGTGACGTGGAGGTTGTACTCACAGTAGACTTGCAGTATTGGAAGCGAGACAGCAGCTGCAGGTGACAGAGGTGGCGGGCATTTTACTTTCCCACAATGTGCTAATATAGCTTCACTCCACGACTTTACGGGAAATATAAATGGAAGCTCTCCAGAACTAGCCTGGACAGGCTAGTTATACCATACTTAGGACAGGGATTTGGCAACACCAGTCCTAAGTATGGTATTTGCTGTTACCAGCATTCCAACACCTCCTCCTCCCAGTCTGCTCCCTCTGACTACTACTCATTGTCCCACCACCAATCCTCTGGCTCTGAGCCTTCTTCCCCTGGGGGTTGCCTTGGGGGTTCCCCTGAGGGTTGCCTCCGACCACTCCTCTGCATCCAGCTGGTCCATGACATAGCCTCAGGGTGAGTTATCATTATTATTGTTATGATTGGTGTTTGGTGAAGTGGATAAATCCTCTGTTTACTTGATCAAGGACATTTCTGCCCACATAATGAAAAGAGAACTAACATGGAAGCAAGCTCCACTGTTTTCAATGGACTCTACCAGTCCAAACCTATATGTGTTTATTCAGAAGTACCGGTAAGTACCACTGAGCTTACTTTTAGATAACTAGGTATAGGGTTGTAGTCATATTCCCAGGAACGTATACTTCAAATTGTAATTTAAAATTATTTAATTTCTAGTGAAAAAATGTGTGTCTTGGCCTTGTTTAGTTCACATAAGGCAGTGTTTTTCAACCACTGTTCCGCGGCACACTAGTGTGCCGCAAGATGTTGCCTGGTGTGCCGTGGGAAAAATTGAAAAATTACTTTATATATAGTCAATATAGGCACAGAGTTAAATTTTTTAACATTTTCTAATGGTGGTGTGCCTCGTGATTTTTTTCATGAAACAAGTGTGCCTTTGCCCAAAAAAGGTTGAAAAACACTGACATAAGGGACAGTAAACATCACATGCTGTCTTGGATAGGGGAGGGTGGGAAGAAAGACATTTTAAGAAGAAGGGAGACCATTCCTCACCCACCCCTGGGGCCTGGAATAAGATGTTAAATCTGAAACCCTCCTGAAGGTTAAAAATCTAATTGTGCTCTAGACACATGAATTGATACAGAAACAACTGGTCACAGCTTAGTAAGCAGTTGTCAATAACATGAAATTTATTATTATAATTGGCTGTAGATGACATTGCTGGAAGGGTCACCTGTAAAAGCAAGGAGTGAATTGACCTGGAGCTTTTAAAAAATCCAGGTCTATGAGGTCAGAGCTTAAGTAATGCTGAAAGAGCCTTATATTAGCAAGCTCTGGGTTCTAAAGAACCAAGCAAGACTAGATTGGGGCAATGCAGTTCTGAAGCTATACTGACCAAAGGGATGGCCACTTAGGCAAACAGAGAACAAGGAGACAATTTGAAGAGGCATCCAAAGATGGATGTGAGATGCTGCTGCTGAAGAAGACTGATTTAATCCAAACAGATTTCACAAAGAAAATAGTTTAATTCTACTTTCAGTCATTTAAAAACTAATACTACATTCATGAATTATATGTGAGCATGGATTTGTAGAGGTCACATTTTGAAGTTACTGCTTAGCATGACTTCATCCACTGAAGATATGTGGATGGTATGCAAAACTTTCTAAGTAAAACATGACCATTAAAAGTGATGCTAAAGGATGATCTGAAATTAAGTGTATAGGACAACTAGAGCCATGTAATTGGTTTGACTCTATCACATTTATGGAAGACTAAACTCCAGATTTTATTAGGAATTCAGTTCAGTTCACATTTAAAGGTGAAACTATATAGTTTGCGCTTTCTGAAGCAATATGCAAACTGAAACACAACCATTCTTTGAAATTCACACCACTCTGAATTTTGCAGTGCAGTTCCCCTGCCAGGTAATGTGCATGAAAATGTGTATACTGGGGTAAGGTGTGCACAGAAATGCATATAAGTGAAAGTAACATACGAAAATTAATTACATTACAGGAAAGTGTCAGAAATGTGTAGATTCACCCCTCCCTAGCTTTGGTGTAACATTTTGCTTTTTCACAGTAGTTCTCCTGGGATATCTGAGGAGGAAAGGATTTTTGTGGGAATGGGTTGCGCACATACAACTTGCTGAAAGCAGGTCGCATGATCATAGGATAATTGCTTGATCATCATCCTGTTGTTGCCATGGAGACTTCTGTACACAGCTGCAATTTGGAAGGGGGATCCTGTGGTTCAGTTATTTTTGTTGCACTGAAGATGCGGCAGCAGGAACATATTCCTCCTCCCAGCTGTTCATTAATTTCATCCATGTGCATACCTTCAATTTTCTCAGTCCATTACATGTGTGCCATCTAGAAAGAACTCATGCTGAATAAATCAGTTCATCTCTGAACTGCCATCACCCCACTGTGCTCTTGCATTATATGCTAATTTTTTAAAAAACATGGTCTTTAAAACTAGCTGTATGTATTCCTAGAGTTGAACTACATCTTTAATTCTGTAATGACAGACTAATCTCAAAAATACAGAAGTGTGTCTTCAATATAGGAACAAATCAAAGAAGAATTTTGGCTACCACAGGAAGAAAGTTGATACATACATATCACAGGATAAGGCAACCTTATCTGGCTAACCATTTCAAGATCACTATCAGACTGGAGACGGGGTGGACTTTGGTAATATGGTGTCCTGAGTGAGGACAAAATTTGGCACCCCCACCAACTTTTAATAGGTACCCATATAAATATAGGTTTATGGTAGAAGAAGAAGAATTTGCACCCCCTTGACTGAGCGCCCTTTGCTGGGGGACTGCCCTTGCTGCCTAAATCCCACGCTGGTCTGGAGTCATCCACAAATGTACGGGGTGAATAGATAGGAAGGTCACATATTTCCTAGCACATACTTTTGCAGCTCTTCAAGCCTGCTTCCTTCTAATTAGTTTCAAACGCTCAAGTTTTTTTATCTTTCACTAGTGACATTCAAAACTGCATCTCTCTCTCTCTCTCTCTCTCTCTCCCCACACACACACATGCAAAAAAGAGAGCAAATGCTGGTCTTAGCATCAGGCTGGCACCAGGTAGATGTGAGCTGACATTGATGGCTCATTTGAATTGCTTATTAATGACCAATGCACCAATAAGAAAAATCTCAGAACACTGGTCAGACTATTGTTTATTTCTTGCTTGCCTATTGATACCTAACAATACTATGTAGAAAATACTGGTTGACAGTAAGGTGTGGTTAACTGTGTGAAGAGAAAAGCAACAATTAAGCATTACCCTAGCCAGTGTTCGAAACTCCTATTGTTCTAGACACATTTTGCAACAGGGGATTTCATTAGTGTGAGCAGTTTCTGAGCTCTGGGCACAGTACTGTGCCTAAGATTTCATATTAGAGCTGCAGAGTGGAAGGAAAGGAAGACCTTTTTCTGTTTCTCTACTTCCAGCTACTCTCTGAAGACTGGAGAAGAGACCCTCTTAAGAATATTAGGGAGAGTGGGCAGGGGAAGGACTTGACCATATGAAAAATGAACATAATATTTTAGCTGCAGTTCATTCATTTTCAGCTTTGTATTCTTGTTATTAAAAAAAATCGTGCCTAGACATTCTGTTGTTGCGCCCATAACCTAGGTTAAGGGTGCCATTTAGCTCCTAGCTTTCATATATTGGTTTGTAACACTGACACTAGCTACTAAGCAAGGTTTTGTAGTACTGTAAAATCCAGCCGACTGGCATGAAGCATTGGGGAGAACTGAGATGCATCCTGATGTCCTGTCTGGCACCATTGCTGTTGCCTTTGTTTTTGCAGGACAGCTACTGCAAGGAATAATTTCTCTAATGGACATATTCTCTGCCAGGGGCTTGAGTCCATAATATGTATGTCAGCCATTTTAATTAAGAGACTGGAATTAAATCTTCTCAGTAATTAACCTTCCTTTACAGTTGCGCCACTTTTTACTTTCCCTTTGATGTGAGAAAGGAATAATAGCTCGATATGCAGAAAAATCAATACCCTTTCCTTTACATATATTTCTTCTCCCTGCCCCACCCCAGCTCCAGCAGTTCACATCTGATAAAGGTGATGTGCTTCTGCCAAGAAAGCGAACTCTCTAGGTTCCTGAGCTATGAGGGAGCTAGTGATGAGCAAACTCTGCTTCACTGCTCTGTTCAGAATTGGCCCATCTCAAATAAATTATTTTTTGCTGCCATACAAGTTGATTGATGTCATCAGGAGTATAATGGGGTCCAGGTGTCTCTCTGATCCCAACTATACTGTGAGCCCTTCTTTGTCACCCCATTCCCTTCCCATTCTTTCTCCACTTATCTGGCAGCACCAACTCCTGCCAGGGGCTGTGCTCCATCCAAAGCCCAGCAGCAGCTCACTGGGTAGGGCACTATACCAGCTTCCTGGCAGATGAGGTGCTGCTGCTTACTGGGAGGGAGAGAGGGTGGTGGAGGCAGTAGGGAGGTCAGCACAGTGCAGTTACCTCCCCATCTCCTCCTCCTCCTCTTCCTCCTTGGCTTCTAGGGCTTTCTTTCTTTCTTGGCAATGACCGCACGAGGGCTATGGCACACCAAGTAAGTACATCTGATTCATCCTTTCACTCACAAACACAGAGTGCCATGTTAGATACAGGAAGCTGACTTATACCGAGTCATACCATTGGTCCATCTAGCTCTGTATGGTCTACACTAACTGGCAGCAGCTCTCCAGGGTTTTGGACTGGATCCACTCCCAGCCCTGCCTGGAGATCCCAGGAATTGAAACTAGGACCTCCTGCATGCAGAGTATGAGCTTGATCCCTTCCCTTCATTTATTTAGTTGTTGTTGTTGTTCAGTTATTTAGTCGTGTTCGACTCTTTGTGACCTCATGTACCAGAGCACGCCAGGCACTCCTGTCTTGCACTGCCTCCCGCAGTTTGGTCAGACTTTATTTAGTAGCAACCACAAAAACAGCTTAGATTCCTTCAACAGTTAATTCAATGTCGGATGGCCGAGCACGCATTTCCCTGGTGAAATAGGATTCTCATCCCTATTATATATTTTTCATGGTAAAAGGTCAACTACATAACAACAACCAATTAGCATCATTTCCTCACTTGGCATCTCATAGGTATATTATAGCCATGGATAACTAAATAAGGAGGCAGAATTAACTGTGCTTTATAATTGCATTGGTTTTTGTTTACTCGCATAATGCAAAGTAAACTCTTTGTGCAATGAAGCTAGAAGTGTGGGGAGGAAAGAGACATTTTAACTTATGTGGGATAACAGTTATTTTTGTAGCCTTCCCCACATTTACAGTGGTGCCCCGCTAGACGAAAACAATTCGTCCTGCGAAAATTTCCGTCTAGCGGGTTTTTCGTCTAGCAAAGCGGCAATGCAAGCCGCGTTTTCGCTAGACGAAAAAAAAGACGAAAAATTTTCGTCTTGCGAGGCAGCCCCATAGACTTTTTCGTCTTGCGGGGCTGCCTTCCGCTAGACGAATGCCTTCGTCTAGCGAGTTTTTCGTCTAGCGAGGCACCACTGTATAGTGTTTCTCAGTTACCTCGTTCATTGTTGGCTTTTATGGTACAATATTGTTAAAGCATTAATGACTTGAATGAAGACGTCTTTCATCTGCAATCAAAGGTTTCCATTTCTGTCTTGCTTGTTACCATTTGGGGATGGTTAGCAGGATCAATCTTTTAAGCACAGCGATTCTAGTAAAATGGAATGGTTACCTGAAATAGCATCTCCATAGCTAATTCTGCTATAAGTCAACCTGACACTAAAGGGTATCGCAAAGACCACAAAAAGGAAAGGTAATAAATAAGACATTGAACAAATGCTAATTGGGCTCTCTTTGTTTTATTTTTACTGCTAGATGTGTCTTGATTCTAGATTCTGGAGCTAAATTACCATGAATATTAAAACTATGAAAGTTAGTGATTTAATTTCTACAGCCCACCAATTAGGGACTATGCTGGTGGTGAAAATAGCATACAAAACTTATCATTGTAGAAGTTGCTTGCAGACATGGGTATGTTAGTCTAAGTGCATTCAAGAATGTGTTTATTAATAGAAATTCACATTAAAGTACTGAAGAATTTTCATGAGGATTTTTTAAAAATGTGCAGAAATGTGAAGAACTGAATTTTAAGACTGGAAAAATGAGAAACCAAAAGTACTGAAATTGACAGATCCTTCCATCCCCAGTGATGACTCATGTGTTGTCCCCACACAGAGGCAGCTAGTGAGCACACTGTAGGATTGCAACCTAACACATTATTAGTTCTGAGTAGAGATGTAAAATTTCCAGAGATTTTGAAGCTCAGAAAAAGATCCATGGGGGGGGGGGACAGAAATTTTTGGAAAATTGGAAAAAAAATGCTACATTAGCACTTCTTTTTTGTTTTCCAGATTGAAAGTCATTCTGTTACTTTAGAAAATATCACAACTAGCATATTAAAAATATAGTGTATCCAAACAATTATTACAAACAGAATTTACTTTTAAAATAATATTTATTTGTATTTGTAACAAATGGAGCAACAATCTCCTGAACTGTTTACTAGTTTATGTGGAACAAAAAAAAACTCCACAAAACAATTTTTAAAATCCAGAAGTAACAATTATTCATATTTCCTCTCCACAGTATTTTAAAAAAAACATTCTCATAAAAAGAACTGAAGAAGGAAGTGGGACTAAATTTCAATGTATGGGCATGAAATTTAATCAGAATCATTTCCTGAGCTGTAATGATCAGTATCAGTTTCAGTCTCTGCTTCTGCATCTACTCTGTTGTGTCTGTCATTATCACAGTTATTATGGACTTCTAAAAGCTGAAGGTTTGCTCTCATTGAAACAAGCTACTCTAGCCTTTCACGTGTCAGCTTATTTCTTGATTTAGTGTGAGTGTTTCCAAACATAGACCAGATTCTTTCACATGCTGCAGAAGATGGAGGAATCTGAAGAAGGCGAGAAGCAAGAGGAGTCAGAGGCTATGTTGTACAAAGACCTTGCCACCATGTTGCAGGAGGAATATGTTTGGCAGAATCCTAGATTGCATTCCTGGACCAAATCCCTGAAGATGTTCTATATTCTGCAACATTTGAAAGTATCTTCCCAACATCAAGTTCTAAATGTGATGCTTGTTTTGTAATCCAGTTACTGTATGTAACTGTAAATGTTGTATGCTAGTTACTTTAGGAAACCTGGTATGCATATGTGTAAAATATGCATATAATAGTATATTTATAAAGTGCATAATAGTATATTTATAATGTGCATAATATGCATAATTGTTAGTGGTTTTAGTGGAACTGATAAAAATAATTTTTTATTATTTGTGAGATCGAAGAGCAGTATGGGAATTGGAAAAAAATGCATGCAGATAAGATCAACTTTGAGATTTTCAGAAAATTCCATCCCTACCAGAAAAACACCACTGTTTTCAAATAGTTCAAGAGCTTATTACATAAACTCATTTGCAACCATTCTTTCATCACAATTGCAGTGTTTAATTTCTTTGTCATCTATTATAGCAGGTCTCTCAAAATCATGGACTGTTGTCCTTATTTCTCCCTGAAGGGGAAATTTTGCTTTGTCTGTAGCTGTTCAGTTCCCCTCCTCCTCTACCACCAGCCTGATATGTTGTTATGTTAAGCAGGCGAGCATTTCTACATGGTTTCTCTCAGCTCATTTGTCCCCAGATAACACAAATGGACAGAGCTGTACATCAGTCTTAAGCACAACAAACAAGCCAAGAAAATGTCATGGTGAATTTGGAGCTTGGTAGATTGGTTTTTAATTGAGTTTATTTTAAAAGAATTAAAAACCAAAGTGTATCTCTCCCCCCCCCCCACACTTACACACTTGAAATGCTTACACTATAGTGCTAATGCAATGGCAGCAGGTGGCTGATACATACATAATATGGTTGTGTCTACTAATACTCTAATTCAGAATCTCTTGGGGGGATTAATATCTAGACTCTTCAAAATGATATATTGTGAAAATCTGATTGGCAGCATCTCAGTTCATCTCCCCAAAGAAATTGTGTTATTGTTTTGTCAATTTCCCTCTCAGCATCCTGCTATATAAGTCAAGTTACAGTGCTTCTGTTCCACATTTCATACAGTCTTCTGGACATGTAGTACTAAAGCTTCAGTATTATGTTTAATTTACTATTGCATTTATATTTCACCTTTCCTCCAAGGAGCTCAAGGTGGTGTAAATGGTTTCCCCCCTCCTCATTTAATCCCCACAACAACCCTGTGAGGTAGGTTAGGTTAAGAGGCAGTGACTTTCAAGAAGGGTTGAAGAATTTCAACCCTGATCTCTCCCAGGTCCTAGTCTGACACTCAAACCAATACACCACACTGTGCCAGGCACCTTTCTTGTACTGTTTTCAACTCTTGCTGAAAACTTGTTTGCTTCAGCAAGCCTACCCATAGACATATAATTTTATTATGCGTTCTTGTTTTTTAAAGTCTGTCAACTTTATTGGAAGTTTTAAATAAATATTATGTTCTGTAAACTGCTTAGATATTACAAATTATTAAGCAGCCTGTGCATTTTGTTAAATGCCAAGCTCAAAAGCACTACTTTTTAGATCAGGAGTTGGCATGGTTTACCTTGCCTGGGCCGGTTCACTCCAGCAGAGATCCCTCCGTGGGCCAGATCGTGTGTGCAGATGAGGATGCACAGCCGCGATTTCTGGCGTCTGCGCAGATGCGATTTTCGGTGTCTGAACATGCGCAGACATGATTTCTGGCACCACGGAAGCGAGTCCCCACGCCACGCTGTGCCAGTTTAGCGCAGCGTGCAGGGACTCACCAAGCAGGCAGCTTGGTTTGGGGGCAGCTGGTGGGCCGGTTAAATGACCCCTGTGGGCCTTAGGTTGCCTACCCCTGTACCTGGTAGGAGCAGATGTGTCAACTTTTGTTTCCTCAAGATACTTCACGGGCCTTTGGGACTGAAGAGTGCCAATTACCTGTGAAATAACAGATGGCCTCTTTGATTAGCCCAGATGAGTAAAAACACAATTCCCCCTAACAAAGGATTGTGATTAGTTAGTTACACAACAATAGAAAAAACCCATAACAGCTGTACTTAGAAACAAATGAAGGGTTTATTTATTTATTTTACTTCATTATCTTTTTTCATCATCACACAATACCATCTTAATATTAGGACCACAAATTGTACAGGTTCCTTTTCACTTCTTTTTGGCAGATTACTTTTTTGCAATTAAAGGAATGGATTAATAATTGCTCCCCAAAGGAGCAGTAATAAAGGCTTAGTGCGGGTTTACATATAATTATTGCATTTGTTCCAAAAGTCTTAGCATAAATCATTAAACATATGTTTTAACTAATTTCTTTTTAAGTAATTTTCCTCTTAAAAGGATTTTCTTTCTTCCTCTTTTGTATGTCATTCATTTGGTGGTTCTGTGCATTTCATTTTAATTTTTTTGGTATGCCTGATAATGACTATAGTAAAATTTGTTAACGGTGTACGAAGGCATGTTGCTTCATCAAAGACTTTCCAAGGATGGGCTTTTCTGCAGGCATAAGCAAAAGATAAATAATAAAAGAACATACTTGTGTGTTAGAGACTAATACAGTTGAATGCATTAGTGCAAGGTCTGAATGCATTCATGAAAGGTGACATGTAACCCCCCGTTCAACCCTTTCCCAGCATCCCTCATGCGTGCTTCCATGCTTGCAGTTTGTGGACAGTTCTAGCAGAGGGAGTTCCACCCTCTTTGGGCAGCATCTTCCTTCATGCAACATCAGCTGAATTGAGAAAAAAGACTGCAGACAAGGTTCCAGTATCGGTTCCTGAACAAGTTGTGTCCTTCTGTTTTAGAGACAGAACACAATAGTGCCATTAGGGTTGTGCTTGGGGGCAAAGGTTTGGACGTCTGTAGCCCACATTTGCAGGAGAGTGGGGGGGGGATGACATGTTCCTGCTCCCTGAGCTGAGCTTTAGAGTGGTTGCCCAGATTGCTTCCAATCTCTCACTAAAGTCACTGCTTGGAGCCACAGCTTTAATTTTCTATGGAAAACATGGTGGTGCAAGAAGAAAATATAGACGGGAGAATTACTGGGTGCCAAGATCCATGTTTGGGGCGAATACGCTTTGGTGAGAACCCCAGCAGAGATTTAAAGTCACAAAAGTAAACTATGCAGCAAACATAGCTGTTTGAAAAGTTTTTATTCCTTTCCAGATGCAATTTTGTCAGGCTTAGCTGTACTTTTGACATATGTCAGTGCCTATATAAAGAAAACAGAGCCACTTTCCCAATAAAAAGCAGGCCTTGCTAAATGGACAAAGCAACAGGGTGGTAAGGGTGGTAGGGAATCACACAACAATCATGGGACTAAATCCACATTGCAATTCCACAAATCTTATTATTTAGAACTAAACCTTAACTTGCAAAGCTTGATTAAAATGGTTTTGCACACAAACACTTCTCTTTACTTATTCATCCCTTGTCCAAGTATCTGTAGCTAATTTGTCATGTTGACATAGTGGGAACCAGGATTATTCAACATTGCACAGCAAGTGAATAATACTTAGTAAAAGCCAAGGAGATAAGTTGGTCTGATATGTACATTTATTTGGGATTCTCCCAATTGATCTGGGGGAAAACCCACATATATTTTCAAAATGAACTACAGCGTTTGGGGTACAATAACTAAAATAGAGCATACATTTATAATTTGAGAATGAATCAGTTCATGGAAATTATACCTTTCCATCTCATTTCCTCTCGTTGTATTTCTAATGGTGTACAAACTATTGTGCTATATAAAAGAGGAATTATTTATGACCAGGCTATTGACTCATGATTCCTTGTTTGTTTTAGAAAGGAATAGCTTCCTTTGACATCTAACCCAGGAGCTCAAGGTTGAGATAAATAAAGGGCATTCCCAATGTAGGGGAGGCCATAATAAACCTTTTTATGAAATGTCAGATATACACACCAGTACAATACCCTCCTCTTCTATATATGTTGGTCACACAGCCCTCCAAGGCAGAATAAGTCATATTTTGAGTTCACTTTATTTCCCTGCCTCTTCTGGCTATATTGAGTGCATGATTATAGGAAAGGCAGTAAAGTGCTTCCATTAAAAAGAGGCTTAACCTGCGAGACAGAGGTCAAGGCACAACCTTAATCTCCATGACACAACTGTTGTATATGTGAATTCATCTATCCATCCATCTTGCTTGCAGTTGGAGCACAGGTTGTAATCATTTCACAGGATAGTGGTGTGGGAGGTTGGAATCAGAGCTTTCCCATTCCAGATGACACAAAAAGATTTAAAAGAAAAAGTCCACTGTTCCTGCTCCAGAAAACAGCTCTGTAGTCTTTGCCACCCCCACCCCCCAACTAGGATTGCAGATAGGATCATACAACAAAAGTTGTTTATCTTTGTAAAGGAGATTATAAAACAGCAGAATATTGGGGTGGTTTTTTTCTGGGGTTCCTTGTTAGGTGGCGATTTGGGAGTGATTTCGTTTACTGAGGCTTATTAGTAATTTGTGCACTGGAATGACACAATAAGAGCTGCTTATGTCTAAAGCATAAGGCATGTCTTATTAAAAATCAATATTGTAAAGCATTTATAAAATTGTGTAGTCAGGCAGGGTATAGCATGCTAGTGGTACCTTGGTTCTCAAATGCCTTGGTCAAACTACTTGGAACCCAAATACTGCAAACCCAGAAGTAAGTTTTCTGGTTTGCGAACGTTTTTCAGAAGCCGGACGTGCTCTGTTTTGAGTGCCAGACTTCTGTTTTGAGTATTATGCTGAGGTCTGTCTGTTTTTGCAGCTCTTTTTTGTTTCGTTTTTGTGGCTATGTGGAACCCAGTTCAGCTACTGATTGATTGATTGTGTGACTGCAGTACATTGTTTATTGCTTTCATTTTATGGTTCAATGGTCTGGTTAGATAGTAAAATTCATGTTAAATTGCTGTTTTAGGGGTTGTTTTTAAAAGTCTGGAATGGATTAATCCATTTTGCATTACTTTCAATGGGAAAGCACGCCTGGGTTTTGGAATGCTTTGGTTTTGGAACGGACTTCCGGAACAGATTAAGTTTGAGAACCAAGGTACCACTGTATTGGCTACTTGTGGTGCGTGATGTCTTAGGCACTGGTCAATAGATACTTATGTTGATACCCAAACACCAACAGTCCACACAGCATTGCAATGAAACAGAAAATGAAGCAACAGCTGACTGGGTGGAAGAGAATCACATTTCCCCAGCAATAAAAATTGCTACTCGAATGCAAAGAAGATACAATTTTGCCATCTCAGGAGAGCAACTGCAGGGAGAGACATTGTATCCCCCCACAACAGCTGAGTAATAACTACACATCCATCATGCAATAAAACAATTGCCTAGAAATGCTCTCAGTGTTCAATGTGACTGATGTTCTTTCCAAGAGTAAATAGCTGTTATGAAAAGAATAATTCAAAGGAAAACTTTTTTTAAAATATCCATTTCAGTTACCTTGAAGAAGCAAATGTGGCTGTTCAACTGAAATCCTAGTGAGGACTGAAAGATTTATTGCAGATTTCATGATTCTACGCCACTTCATATTTATCGATTGCATTATTAGATGGCTTTAACGTTAAAGTCTCCCTTTGTGTAAACAAGTGGGGGAGAAAGCAGTGTCATGTCAGAAGGCTCCAGTCTGAGCTATGTAAGTTTATCTGAATATCGCAAACAAGCCTATGTGTGTGCACATCCATCCTCTACAGTAAAGAACCAAGGGTTCATTAATCCCGAATGGAATGTCTGTAAGGTCTTAATGTTCAGGCTCTGATGTTTCAAAATCACAAAATAGTGCATCTAATTAACCGACCTGGATCCTGTGAACATCACCAGAGGCCCTTCTTTGTGGGCCTCCTCCACGAGACATCTGGAGGGTGGCAACATGACAACGGGTCTTTTCTGCAGTAGCTCCCTGTTTGTGGAATGCTCTCCCCAGGGAAGCTTGCCTGGTACCTTCATTATACATCTTTAGGCGCCAGGTGAAAACATTCTTCTTCAATCAGGCCTTTGGCTGATTAACATTCTATGTCCTTTTAAATTTCTTTGTTGGGAGGTGTGCATTAGTGTTTGTGTTTTGTTTGTGTTTTTGTTATTATGTATTTTGTGTTTTTATTTTGTATTTTTATGCTGTGAGCTTCCCTGAGATCTTCAGATGAAAAGCGGTGTACAAATTTAATTAATAACTAAATAACTAAAATGATACACAAGAGATAAAAGAAACAGATGACTTGCTGACCCAAGTCAATTCGTTTTCTGACCAAATGACACACAGACACACCCCTCCTCTTCAAGACAGGGGTAGGCTTTTAAATTCTCCCCCTATCCCCCTCCCTTTGCTTTTGGCTGTTCTGCTCAATTTCCCCCCCACCCACCCAAGAGCTATGGATGGGGTTGGGGGTCAGGGTTTGCAGCTGAGCTTTGCATGCCAGTGGATATGGTTGGCACTAGCAGTGGGTAGTGTCTGGGCTTGTTCACACAAACACATGGGGTTAACATGCATGGGCGGGGGAGAGTCAGATTGGGTTAACTCCCTGCATGTCACAGTTGTCTCCCTGACCCTGCCAGGTGTACGTGGCAGGTACAATATAATATTCACTTCTAACTAGAGGTGGGTACATATGTCAATTTCAGTCTCTCATTCTTTCAATCTTCCCCACATTTCCACATCAGTTTACAATTTTTTTAAAAAGTTCTCATGAGAATAAAGCACCATTTTAGAGCAAATTTCTTTGAAAATAAACAGTATTGTATACTATTTTGCCTAGCATATACATGACTTGGCTGGACACCTGCACTGCAAAAATTCAAGAAAGGGCAAATTTCAAGGGATGGTTGTGTTTTGCTTTGTGTATTATTTTGGTGTGAATTCAGTAAAGCGGCCTTCAAATGTGAATTGAATTGAACTGGATTTCTGCCCCATCTTTTCATCCAACCTTTCATCCACAACAAGACAATACCAATGCAACATTTCACAACAATGCATTGTTAGTATAGCATGCTAGCTACCCGCAAAATAAACCTGCATCTTAAACATGGAAGCAATCGTGACAGAGCCTATTCAAATATTACTATTGTCTTCAGCAACCTATAGTCTATCCTGGCCTGTGAAAACATACCAAAAGTCTGTCTTAGTTTGTATGTGTGCACTGAATAGAATTTACACAGCCATAACATAGTAGTTCCTCCCCTTCCTCTAATACAAGTTAATGGCTTATTTCATCTGTAGGCAATCAGCATAATATAGGCAGATCTGCTTATGAGCTTCTCAGCTTCTTCTTATAGTCCCACCAGGGGCCCTGATGAAAGGGAGAAACCTTCAGATACAGATGGGGAATCATGCTTCATCTTTCATTCTGCAAACTGCCAGACAAACAGAAACCCCCATAGACAGGGGGTGGGGGTTGCGGGAGTAGAACTGCAGCCCTTAACTGCAGTTGATGTTCAGATGCAACTCCCACTGGGAACTGGTTCAAACAGATTTGCTAATGGTGAATAATTAAGAGCAAAATAAATACTCAATAATGCCCAGTACTTGTTGAGTCAATTGAGGTGGGGGATGGAATTCAATACTGTGAAGCATATTGGAAAGGATGGGGAGGAGGGTAGCAGTATCACATCAAGTCTTTCTTTTTTAATTGACTGGTCACTTTGGTGATTTTGACTGACTGGCAGCTTTTCAGGGGGTGGGGGGAAAGGTTAGGAGTCTCAGACCTGCCAGAAATAGAGCTGTGAGTAGGTCACCCATCCTCATTTTGAAGGCCAGAGAAGGCTGCAGGCAGAGGCTTTTCATCCACACTTCCCTGCCATTCTCTTTTCATTCCTTTTCTACTTGAGCAGTTTTCAAAGGCCCCCAAATTGAGAATAGAAAAGGTGGGAGAGAAACTATTCCTTCCTCGTCTCCAGATCTAGTAGTGAATTTAAAGGGAAAATGTGCAGGAGGGGGCGGAAACACCTTCGGGTTGCAACCTGTCGGTTTTTAACCTCAACTGCAAGTTGCCTCCTCCCATCACCTCCTTTTTACAATGGTGCATTTGCAACTTTAGTTTTTTGTCATAAAGAAAGAAACAAAATCATAAAGATGGGTTTTGAAGTATAAAAGGGAATTATTTACATAAAGGAGACATTTTACATCTGCTGGGTGATACGGTATTCCTTTAAAGTCAACGTGATGAAAGGCTCCTGAGCACGTTGGTCACATCTGAAGTCAGAGCGTTTTATCGCACATTGAATATATTAGATTTAATCACATGGAGACTTTGAATCTTGTGTCAGGTCATGGGCCCCTTATTTGCAAGGCCAGCTCTGATGCTTTGTTTATGAGCCTGAATATGAACATAGAGCTGAAAGGGAGGTTTGAGCTTAATTCAGAGATCAGACCTTTCGGTGTGATAGGTAGCAAGTAGTGCAGAAATATTCTTGACGGCTGCAAATTTGTTTGGGGGCCCCCACCCCTAAAATCAGAACAAATTAAAACTTGACATTATTGGGGCTTGCCTACACTACAGACTTAAAAGAGGTAGCTGCCAATTCCCAGGAAAAACAAGGGGTGTGTGTTTAGGTCAAAATGTGCGTGCCAGACATGCCCTGCTACAGACATACAATTCACCATGGTAGGTATACACTGGTACATTTGTAGAGCCCCTCACACCTGCTAAACACCTGGACAGTGGGGTGTGGCAGGCTGGCCCATAGGGCATCACAACCCCCTGCGGGATTTACAATTTGGGGCACTGTAAATATTAAGTGGGATATATTTTGGCAGCCAACTAAAAGGTTTGCAAGAAACCAACCAGAGAATAGAGAAAATACTCACCCAAGAAAAGACTACTGGATAGGGTGAGCTGAGCAACCAGTGAAAACTTCATCAAGAATAAGCAGTTAACAAGCACAGAATAACTTTTTCATAGGTATTTATGAAGCAGGTGTTTATGGACACCTGGTCTGCTGAACAATGACTACTCATGTGCAGGATCTGATTTAACATTCCAATATGGGGAAGAAATTCGGAGATAGGGGATGTTGATCAATTTGTAATGCAGCTAAGCATTTCAAGCAGGACATACTCATATACTGAACCAAGTAATTATAAATGTGCATGTTACAAAGGAAGTTAGGCTGGCAAGCACATGGGCCAGGACTTTTTGGGTGGTGGCCCCACAACCTTGGAATACTGTCTCATGTTATATTAGGCAGCCCTCATCCCTGGATATTTTATACAAGCCTTAAAAATCGTTACCTTGGCTTACATAAACTAATAGTCGCTGTGAATCTGATTGTGTGGTCTGGTCTTGGTGGCTGTATTGCTAGTTTTAACAATATGGGTTTGTTTTGTTAAGATGCTTCAATGTTGTTTATTGTTTTATTGTATTATACTGTGAACCACCTGGGGAAGAATTTTTATTCTAGAATTTTTTTCTAGATTGTGCAGGAATTTATTAAATCAAAAAAATTCAGAACCGCCACCAGAAATAAAGGGGAGACACCCCACCAAAAAACAAAACAAAACAAATCAGTCCAATGAAGACTGTGTATGCTTAGTGTGTGAATAATGCTAATGGGCTGTTGCAAGGAATGGAAAACTGGGAGGGACATTGAGGGTCTTAAGCAGACATTCTCCACACTGCAACATTTTGTTGCAGGTCTCAGTAATCTTTTCCATAATTCTGCTAATTTCTGTTTGTCAGGGCCCTGAATGATGTAGGCTTGAGATGCTGGTTGCAAGGCTCACACGACTGAATGCCCTTGCATATATTTTTAATAGTTTTTTATTAAATATTTTCAAAAAACAATCCCTAGAGCTAGATGTGGAGGGGAATGTTCTAGCTCAGCCATAATATCTAGTTTGTAATGCACAGTGACTTTTTGTTTTCATCTGTTTTCCTTTGATCTAGGACACTGTTGGCATCTTCCTCCTTCAGACATAATGAACGACCCAATGTTGGGGACCTGTCAGCTCCACTGCACTCTTTTGTTTTCTATTCATCATTATGTCTTAGCTGTTCTCTTTAATTTAGCCAGAGTTTAGTGTGTGGCACAGGATGGAAATCACACATAACGTCAAAAATAGGTCTCTAATCATCTCTGACATTAGCTTTGAGGAACAAAGCACTTACCTGTTGCACATTAGTCCAACCTTTGAGCTGCTTAGTCAGAGAAAGTACCCTTCACCCCACGTTAGGAAAGCTGGGTCGTACAAGCAGATGAACGGATCCCATTTGCACAAAAACAGATTAAAATGCAAATTGATTTCAACGTTTTAATCTTTCTTCCAAATATGTACAAGATCCATTTGATCTGGGAAATCAAAACCAGTTGACTGAAGCCCTCATTTGTACACAGTCACCCTTGCATTAGTTGAGGCGAATTGCAGTGCATTTGCTTCTTCAGCTCATAGAAACTGTTCCCTCTCTTAATCTTGTTCACGTGAAGATTTCTGTAATCTCAGATAGAGATTTTACCTGTTGGAAATGCAGTTACGAGCTGAAATGCATAATGATACTCTTTTTTCCTTTTGTTTGCTGTTAATGGAAATAGTCCCACCCCCCCTTCTTGAGAACTGTATTTTTGTATTGTGTTTGCTGTTCCAAAAAACTGGTAGCTTTATTTTTTTCAAGTATACCCACCCAAGAGGGCAGAATCCAAATGCTGAAATATTTATGATTTCAAAATTGTTGCACCTGGCTTTTCCTTCCTTTTTTGTGCAAAGCATTAAAACTAATTAATGTCATTCTTTATTTCCTTTATTTCCATTTCTGGCTTTCTGTTTTCAGCAAAATTGTGCCATTTGCATGAGAAAAATGTCACAGTATGAGATAACTAAAAGTTGGGGGGGATATATGTGGGAAATAAACATAATTTCTGCTTTCACAGATATTCAGGACCCTAAAGATGGCTGCTCAGAAGTAAGCTCCATTTAGTTCAGTGTGATTTACTCACAGGAAGGGATTGAAGCCTTATTTGCCCCCACGGGTTCCCATGGTTGCGCCCAGTGAGAAAACATGGGAGCAGAAAGACACCTGAGGCTACTGGCTTCAGAGAGAGAAAGATTTATTTTCTGCATGCAGAGGTACCTGCTATGTTCAGACAGCTAAGCAAGTACAAAACTAGTCAAATTTCAGACAGTTCTTATAGACAGTTCCCTGGCTCTTCCTCTTGTCCATATAAGGAACATTTCCTGTTGTACATTTCCTGTTGTACATATAAGGCAAAAGGACATTTAGCCCTGAGTTGGTTCATGCGCACTCCAGCAACGCCACCCTATCTCTGACCTAGGCAGCAGTTCCTCTCTGTACAAGGACAGTTACTCTCTGTGTTAACTCCAGACACTTAGTAAGGCAAAGCTTGCAGATCAAAGTTCACAGCTTTTACAGAGATGTTTCATACAGAAAAGCTTAACAGAGGCACTTTTATACTTTTATACTTCTAGACTAACAATACATTCAGGTAAATATATACAGGTTAGCTAATTAACCCCTTCTTCCAGGATGGGGAAGAAATTTGATTAAAATTTAAAGGTGAATCCCCTAATTTTCTCTTTCCGAAACAGAATGCAGCCAGCCTTCAGCATTTGCACTTTTCCAAATTTCACAATGTAATTCTCCAGCCAAGTGATATGCACAAATATGCATATACTAGGATCAAGTGTTCATAAAAGCATGTGTTGGTGAAAAATTGCATATAAAAATGCAGTATATTGTGGAAAAATAATATTTTCAAAAATATGTATAAGGCAAAACTGCATACAAATATATGCATATTAAGAGAAATTCACGCTAAACTGCTTGTTTAGTAAAAATAAAAATGCAAACTGAAATTTAAGATTGGAAAAATGAGAAACTGAGAGAAACCCAGATTGACAGATTTGCCCATCCTTAATCCCAGTTAAAGGTTTGCAGCCTTAGAAAGGCCATGCTTATATTGCTTTACTAGCATTTGATCAGTTTTGGGGTAGCCTTGCAAGTCTTTTCTTCCCTTCCAATCTGCTTTCTTTTCTTTCTTCATCCCATTCTGTATTACTTTCAAAAATAACTTCACTTTTAATATTTTACCCAAAAGGATCCACGTCTGCTCAACTGAATGACTTCACTTATAAGCTATAAAGCCAGAGTCGGATTTGACCCAAAGGATCTTATTCAATTTATTGCATAGAGTTTTATGTAAGGTTCATGACTGTTAAGTGGTTTGGTTTTTTCAGCTGTCCGGCAGAAGAAAGACTGAGAATTCCAACCCAAATGTCTCATTGTTCTTATTTGTGAACAAGCCTGTTCTGGCCTCTCAGAAATCAATAAATTATCCAACTCCTATTTAAATACAATGAAAACTAGCACAACTTATACATTATTACATAGTGCAATCAACAGTAGTTGCTTAAATGCAAGAAGCAGTCATGCATTGGGAATAGTAAATTGTTGTTGTTATTCAGTCGTTCAGTCGTGTCCGACTCTTCGTGATCCCATGGACCAGAGCACGCCAGGCACCCCTATCCTCCACTGCCTCCCGCACTTTGGCCAAACTCATGCCAGTTGCTTCAAGAACACTGTCCAACCATCTCATCCTCTGTCGTCCCCTTCTCCTTGTGCCCTCCATCTTTCCCAACATCAGGGTCTTTTCTAGGGAGTCTTCTCTTCTTCTCTTCTCATGAGGTGGCCAAAGTACTGGAGCCTCAACTTCAGGATCTGCCCTTCCAGTGAGCACTCAGGGCTGATTTCTTTAAGGATGGATAAGTTTGATCTTTTTGCAGTCCATGGAAATAGTAAATACACGCAAATAAATGGCAGTGGGCTCTTAAATATAGATACTGTACCGTATTCCTAATAGTGATTAATATAGAATGGTATGCTGGGTTTTTCACATGTGTTGAAAAATTAGTCTGTCTTTTGGAGGCAAAAGCCAAGCAACACTACAGGTTAGTGCATGTTAATAGCTGGCTGTATTTTGATGGTCACCACCAGGCATCTGTGGCAGGAATAAACAGGGAAAAATAAGCCTGCTATAACTATACCCTGACCCCATCTCTCCTCAGAGTGAAGATACTTAGTAAATTCATGTCTAAGGCTTTAGAATGTTTATTCACAGGGTTGTATATATTAGTACAATCCTCCTTTTTGCACATTTAAAGCAAGGATGGGGAACTTCAACTTTCTGGCCCCCAGGACTCTCCTCAAGCCACATCTCTTCTTCCCTGGCCACACCCCTGCACTGTAGGCTTGCTATACGTCTGAAAAATTCCAGACATGTATAGAAATCGGATGCCTAAAACAATGTCCGGGGTTGTTTCCCCCCGCAGGGTTCCCCCCCAGGTTTTTTTGTTTTGCGGGGCACATAGCGATAGCTCTAGCCACCCATGGTGCTGCTGCTGTTGGCGCTGGCTGCTGCCTCCCTCGCTTGGCTGTGCACGGCCACCTCATCCGGGAACCGCTTCTCCGAGGCGCAGTTTTCCCAGCACAGTGTCCCCAGCGTGGTGGGCTCTTGCCACAGCTGCAATGCCAGCACCTGGCACGCCTTTCTGAGGGGCCTAGACCTGCTGTTTACATCTTTGAGACTGCCCGACTGGCTACAAGGTGTGAGAATTCCTGCGCAACAATTCCCACCGTCTCCAGCAGGTAAAAGGGAGGCAACATGGGCTTGTGTGCAAGTGTATGTGTGTTATTCCAGAAATCGGAAGCTTTGGGTTGCTCTCTTAATATTTAAAAGCCCTTCTTTGAAACTATCTACCTTCAGGATAAGTCGCTTTATGCACTAGATCAATGGAACATAAGCAAATATTATTTGATTTAAGTGAAAATGATGTCTTTCCTCCTGGAAATATTGAACCCTTTTCACATTCACAACCAGTTTTAAAATGAAATTGAGAGCGGGAAGAGAGAAGGGAGATATCCAAATGGGAGCATTCTTCGTCACCATGTGTATAAATAGTTGTAAAGTGATAGCATAAGTGAATGTCTTGCCTCTTCCGCAGGCAAATGGAGCTAATAAAAGTGGCAATCCTAGGAGACTTCCATCTACAAATCAAATTTGGTCCTCCTGCTTTCATAAACTCCTGGCATTTAATCAGTGGCGGAGTGCTGTTTATTGGTTTGGCTTGTAGTGCAGATGCCTTCAAGATCATCTCTTAAATGTGCTCCAAAGGAATTATAGTGGAGTGCATTGGAATAGCTTGCAAATGCATTGAGTTGGAAGACAGGGAGAGAAGTTCTTGTGAGAAATAAAAGGTATCAAGTGCGTAAAGATTGTTAACTTTTTTTCTCCAAGAGTTGGCTCTTCAGCCTGAAGTGGCAGGCTCTGCAGGAAAGCTCTTTGATAGATGCTGGTGGAGGCTTTCTGGATCTGGTTGCAATGACAAAAGATAACGGCTAGGATCCAAAGACCTGCATAGGCTTACACAGATTCCGGTGAAATGTTTGACACACAAAAACACTGCCACCCTGCTTTATTTAGCTGCCTCCAAACTGTTTTTCAAATTTCCCTTGGTTTCAGAAGCATGTTTCCCCCCAATACAAATACCGTAAGTCTAAAACCCCTGTGGTTTCATGAAACTAATGTAATGCTTCTTTGGATCCATGTGTTTTGGTGATAAGGATCTGAGCGCAACAGTCACCTATAAACTTTGTTATATATTTCTTGGGTGCCTTCTGGAACTGCTCAGAGATCATTATGAATTGGTTGGGTGCATGCCAACTACCAAAATTACTGGGTGGGTGGGAGGAGTGGTGCTACTAATTCTCTGTAAGAAACATCAGAAAGATGGTTATGAAAACTGTGCATGGGTGGGGGATATGTGGTCTTGCAGATGTGGGCTGGCATTTTTTTACCAGCATTGCTGTGTGAGCTATGCCAAAAATGTGCATGCATGAAGAGCACCCATCCCACAATAAACACCCTTGATGAATGGCTCCCAATCTGTATAATAAAGAGACCCAGCAGCAGAAATACTCAGTTGCCTGCTTCATTTTAATTCACATACCTTATTTTTAAAAAACTCACAGTTGGCAACTCAGTCAACCAAGTACGACACAGGGACTCTGCAGCCTATTTTTACAATTTCTGATTATGCTTCTTTTTAGCTGCTTGTAAGGCCAAAGAGGCCACATAGGACCAGGGTAGCTCCTTAACAAACAAACTTATTCATATCCTGTTCTTCTTCATCATCTCCTAGATAGAATCATGAATAAACTGCAGGACAACCCGGAGCAGATGATACCATGAAGAGAAGTTTACAAGTCCTCTATTGCCAACTGCTTAGTAAGTAGACAACCATCTGAATACTTTGACATTTTCTCTCTATTTTAGGTGTACTTACTTTGGATATGAGTGATACTACCCTTCCCCCCCTTCTCCCCCCTCTTAACATTCATCAAAATTTCTGACCTTTATTGTATTTTTCCTTCCATCCCTTACCTCCCCTTTCTTGGGCTAGGAGTTAAGCTGTTAAATTGTTTTCTTTTAAGGGCAAGCTAGTGGTGATAGCAAATGGATGGGCCCACTTGTCTTAGAGTTGGATCTCTGCCAATTTCTCTTATAGCAGTAGTCTGAACTACTAGGGACAACGTAGCCATGTTGCTAAATGCCTGGATGCTGCCTAATGCATGATTGCCTCTGATAACTTAACCACTTAGAGGTTTTGATGATTAAGCGGTATATATAAAATAAATAAAACTGCGGCTGCAAATCGTAATTCCCAGCTCCTCCATAGTGTTTAGAACGTAACTGTATGCTGATGTTCTTTCCCCCCTCGTTCTCAGTGATAAAGAAGGGAGGCAGTATAATGCCAGGAATAGGTGTCCAGTCCCAGCAAGGGTTGAGGTTGAGGTGGTGAGTGGTCTTTGGCACAGGCACTTACAAACAAGGTGTCATCAGGAAAGGCGGAGTCACATCCAGATCCTGGACAGAGTGTCTAAGGCTCTGTGGCTAGAGCATTTCCTTCTGTGCTGTATAGAACTGTTGATTTAGCAAAATGGTGGCACAGTCATTGGTTCGTACAGCATGGAAGTGATGGAGGCTTTATTAAGAGCATTGTCTTGAGTCTGAGGAAGATGGCAGTACATACTACATGCTCCAGTTTGGGGCTGAGAGCTGAGAACAGCAACTTCGCCAAAAGTTGTCTCCACCTCCCATGAGTCTTCCTCCAAGGAAGATGGGAATGGGGCCTGAAAACACAATAGGATGCAGGTAAATTCTACCAGATGTTATGATCGGGGAGAACAGAGCCAGATGTTTATTTCTTACTGATGCAGCTGTACATCAGGTCACATTTCTAATTTTAAGGTGTCTCTTTGTACCATGTTGTTGTTGTTGTTGTTCAGTTGTTCAGTCGTGTCCAACTCTTCGTGACCCCATGGACCAGAGCACGCCAGGCACGCCTATCCTTCACTGCCTCTCGCAGTTTGGCCAGACTCATGTTAGTAGCTTCGAGAACACTGTCCAACCATCTCATCCTCTATCGTCCCCTTCTCCTTGTGCCCTCCATCTTTCCCAACATCAGGGTCTTTTCTAGGGAGTCTTCTCTTCTCATGAGGTGGCCAAAGTACTGGAGCTTCAACTTCAGGATCTGTCCTTCTAGTGAGCACTCAGGGCTGATTTCTTTGAGAATGGATAGGTTTGATCTTCTTGCAGTCCATGGGACTCTCAAGAGTCTCCTCCAGCACCATAATTCAAAAGCATCCATTCTTCGGCGATCAGCCTTCTTTATGGTCCAGCTCTCACTTCCGTACATTACTACTGGGAAAACCATAGCTTTAACTATACGGACCTTTGTCGGCAAGGTGATGTCTTTGCTTTTTAAGATGTTGTCTAGGTTTGTCATTGCTTTTCTCCCAAGAAGCAGGCGTCTTCTAATTTCGTGACTGCTGTCACCATCTGCAGTGATCATGGAACCCAAGAAAGTGAAATCTCTCACTGCCTCCATTTCTTCCCCTTCTATTTGCCAGGAGGTGATGGGACCAGTGGCCATGATCTTAGTTTTTTTGATGTTGAGCTTCAGACCATATTTTGCGCTCTCCTCTTTCACCCTCATTAAAAGGTTCTTTAATTCCTCCTCACTTTCTGCCATCAAGGTAGTATCATCAGCATATCTGAGGTTGTTGATATTTTTTCCGGCAATCTTAATTCCGGTTTGGGATTCATCCAGTCCAGCCTTTCGCATGATGAATTCTGCATATAAGTTAAATAAGCAGGGAGACAATATACAGCCTTGTCGTACTCCTTTCCTAATTTTGAACCAATCAGTTGTTCCATATCCAGTTCTAACTGTAGCTTCTTGTCCCACATAGAGATTTCTCAGGAGACAAATGAGGTGATCCGGCACTCCCATTTCTTTAAGAACTTGCCATAGTTTGCTGTGGTCGACACAGTCAAACTGTGTACCAAACTTTGTACCATGCAGGACTTGTTTTTGACCCTGAACTCTCAGATATAATCTACTAGTTTTATTTTTGTCATAGTAGCCGTACTTTGCATGTTTGCAAATGAAGAATTTGTTTACCTTTAGAGCTGCTAAATAAAGTAAAATTAAAGAGGATAAATATGTACTCAGTTCCTTTAGTTTAGTAGGTTTTGTATGTTGATAAATGTTTTACATCCAAACCTTGATTCATTTCATCAAATTACTTTCCTCGAGCTGCATGCCATGCTATCTAATTCCATTAAAAGTTATTAGGTGTTTTAACTGCTATGGTTATTAGGAATTCTTTTGTGTTCATTTTTTACATAGTGATGGGATGTTTCTAGTCAGCAGTAATCTATTTAGGGATTATGTATTTATGGAGCTATGGTATGGTTGAAAATTATTTTCACATGTTCATAATTCACACAGTCTGAATAGATACATAGGATGTTCTCATCTGTTGGCAAGAGAGGTTGAAAATCATATCCGAAAAGAGGATTTCAAGTTAGTTTACAAGGGTCATTCCCAACCCATTTATGAAAGTAGCACAGATTAAGATGTTTTCTATTTACTGTTATATTCATTGCCATAAGATAATTTAATAGAGTTTGAGCTAATGGAAATATTACATCCCAAGCTAATGCTAACTCAAGCACTGGTGAATGAAGTACTTTATATAATGCACCCAAAATTTACTTTACCTTCACATAAGTGATTAGTATATTATTATTACTGATGTAATTCACTTCATCTGAACATAGCAAGCTGCCTTATTGGTTCACCTTGCTCAGTATTACCTGTGCTGACTAGCAGAGGCTTCTTCCTTTACTTCAAATAGGAGACATTCCTGGAGATGCCAGGAATTGAAACTGGGAAAATCTACTTGCAAAGCAGATGCTCTACCACTGAGCTTCAGCCTTTTCCCAACTATACTTCAGATACATAGGTTACAAAAAACAAAGATTAATGAATCTTAGTCTTTGCATTCATAAGCCAGAATCTACTTCAGATGATGCATGCATGCAGTTGGCAGGTTAGGGCAGGGATAGCAATATAGTGCTGCAATTGTAGCACCATTTACCTGGGAGAAAGCCCCAATGAATTCAGTAGGATTCACTCTTGAGTAGACATGGTAGGGGTTGCACTGGTAGGAGATCAAAAAGCGGAGATAAACAGTGGATCACCCAGCAGCTCCTCATTCCTCGCAGTCCCTTTCAGCTTTCTCTGCGTTTTGGTGTGTAAGCCTGCAAATCTGTCAACCAGGTAGAAGCAGGTTGTTGTCATGTAGTGGTGCATATGGCACATGGTGTGTATTATGTAGATGTAAGTCACAGACTGAAACATTCATTGATTTTTGCATGGCTTTTGAGAACAAGCTTCTAGGTTTCCAAAAAGTACTGGAAGCAGAATATAAAAGATGTGCCAGCCCTTTCTGTCAATGTCCTTGATTGCAACATTTGCTTTGGGCTTTTATTGTATAAGCTTTTCAAGAACAGAAAAGAGATAAAAAATACAGCGATCCTCTCAGGGATTTCAATGACCAAAAAGAAAGTACTGATGTGTTGTCATATAAACAGTGAAAGTGGCGCAACTTACCAGTATGAATTTCAGCACAGGTTGAATGCATGAACAGGTTAATTGTTATGTACCGGTACTATCTGTAAAATGGAGCAGAATTGTTTCATTCTATCACTAAAGCTAGTCGGGGGGCGGGGAGAAGAATCTGTGCAGTTTGGAGCTATTGTAAAAGTGTCCTTTGTCCCTTACAGCAAAGAGATGATCTATATGTCTGTTTAATTCCCAATAAACTAGTTTGTTTATGCCTGCTAGGCAGACTTTCTACTTTAATGGGCTTGTTCCAATTGCTTTTCACACACTCCAGTTACCATTCATAAAGAGTAAGAACATCGTAGACATGAATAGGGTTGGAAGGTTTTTTATTCTGGAACTTTAATCCTCAAGGAAGCTGACTTAATGTTGCTCTGTGAAACCTCTGTGTGTGTGTGTGTCTCTCTGGTAGTAAAAAAATGTTTACTGGGTTTTCTAAAACTGGTTACTAGTTCAGTTAAATAACAGCTATAAAGATATCACCCTAGCCCATGATCTTGGCCACATTTATAGGGAAACCTAGGCCAATTGGATCAACATGTAATGTTAAACGATGCCAGAGTCCCCGTGAAAATGCTGCTATCAGAGTGGAGGAGAAATTTCAATGAGAAATGTAGGTTTGATCTTTCTGCTGAGTGAGAGCAAGTTTCAGGATGATGTCACAGCATTCTTCCATGAAAGATTCTCATAGATTTACCACTCATCTGCAGGAATACAGCATTACAATAGTACAATGGGCCACAACAGGACATCTCTACAGTCTTCCAATAACCCCATCCAATATGGCTGTGCACCAGATTCGCTCCAGGTCCAAGCCTCTAGCTTAAAATTGGACCTATTCACAGGGATTTGGGCATTGGCCAAGTTGGGTAGAGACACCCATGGATCGCTGTTGGTCAGGATGCATGGCCCATAAGGACCCAAGACTCTGGGGGTGGAGCATCAGGCAGGAAGGAAAAGCAGGCAGTGTTTGGGAAAACCCCATGTAGAGGCTCAGACCAACTTGACTGTGTCTTCTTGGGAGAAGGTAGAAGCCCACAACCACCTGATACTCCCTCCTTCCTGGCACTCCATCCCTGAACGGTTACCTCACACAGGATTGATGCCTGTGTGCACCAGCTGTTGAGCCATCACACCTTCAGCTTGATCCTTTGCAAGTGGCTTCCTTACAGAGAACCTGCTTGCAAAGGGACACCCTACAATTGACCCCTCTGCTCTCGATCAGGAGAAGGGAAGGAGACACATGTCCTTTTACCATTCCATGTACAGTAGCCAGCTGAACTGGCAACCAAATCTTAATTGAACATTAGTGACAGGAGAGCATCTTTCACCACATGAAAGGCGATGTCACAACAGAGAGGAATGGTGGGGAGGGGCATTCAGGAGGAACAGTTAGTAGTTGCAGCTGTTGCCCCCCAGCACCTGCCACATGAGGTGGATGCTTCACTTTGCCTAATGGTAGGGTTTCCCCTGCATCCAGTGCCCTCCCAGCCACGCACATTTCTAGTTTGAAGCCTACCAGTAGCTAGGGTGGCAGGGCTCTGTTGCAGCTATCAAATGATAACTTAATTTTGAAATATTATCATCATCAACATCATCATCATCATTAAAAAAGAATGCATCTATGAACTCTTATGGGGAGTTAGGCACTTGTTCTTAATCCTCAGTAAGCATGCACAGAGTAGAAGCTGTACATTGCATTTTCAACATTTCTCTGGTAGATATACCTTCTATGCATAAATAAGAAGAATGGGGAGAGGGAAACCAATATTTCAAAATAGGTACGTTGATTAACATCTTGAAACCACTACAAGGGCTTTTGTTGATAAGCTTCAATTAAAGTGAACATGTTTCTACAGCTTTCCTTCATTTTGCCACCAGACACATATTATGGTACATTTGCTACTTTCATTAAGCGGCTGGCTTTGTAAGGAGAGTTTAAAAAAACAACACACCCCAATATGGTTATTAAGCCCTGCAGCTTGAACCATAATAATTCAATATACCGTAGGTGTTTGTTGTGCTTTCTTTCTCCATGGGTGACTGAAACTGAATGTATAATAGTGAATATTTCAGATGGGGGCGACTTTTGAAGTGACTTTGAAATTAAATCCCATCCAGGTTCTTTGGAGTTAAGCAGGACCAAACAGTTGTGCAGTGTGAGGTGTTTGCGGGCAAAGTTTTGTATAGTGGGTTGGATCCAGACTTAACAGCACAAGCCTATGCATGTCTACTCAAAAGTAAACCCCACTAAGTTTCTGTTAGACTTATTTTCAGAAAAAGTATATAGGATTGCAGCCTAGGTTAGCTGACTTAGCTCCTATTGAAATCAATGGAAAAAGCTAGTTGTGACTTACATTCCATTAATTCAAATGAGAATTAAGTTCAACTAAGTTATGCACCTCCATTATTATTATTTATTGAACTTATATCCTGCCTTTCCTACAGAAGGACCCCAGGATGGCAAACACATCCTCATTAAAACAATAAAATCTAAAAACAGTGAGAACATTCACAAAACAGTTATAGTTGAAATATTCTTAAAACAGTGAAAACGTTCTCTCATCTCTGAATCCATATGTTAGTTACATGAAGGAGGCATCAAATGATTACTGAACGGAAAAGTCGCCTCACTTAGATGTCCACATTGATTGCATGCTGGCTTCTTCACTGCGGATGACTATAGTAATATGTGAATGACTGAAGGCAGTCCCACACTGGTGATGTGGTGGGGGATTAAGGGGCTCAGTGCAAGAGCCTCAACAGACAAAGCCAGTGTTTGGAGTAGAGTTTTGTAGTGAAGGAACCTAGATGTAAAGCAGTAAACTGGGAGAAAACAGAGAGCCAGAACAATGTTTGATATTTGTTTGAATCCAAGGCTGTGGCTATGGGAGAAACAATACCCTATGGAGGTGTTAACGCTGTTAACCTCTCCATCATAGGCTCAGGTTGTATATACAGTGGTACCTTGGTTTACGAACTTAATCCATTCTGGAAGTCCGTTCTTAAACCGAGGCGCAATTTCACTAATGTGGCCTTCCACCGTTCAGCTTCCATTCTTAGACCGAGGTAAAGTTCGCAAACCGGAACACTACTTCCGGTTTTGTGGAGTTCGTAAACCGAATCATTCGTAAACACGGCTGTTCTTAAACCAAGGTACCACTGTATGTGTAAATAAACCATATATCATAAAGAAACCACAGTCTCCCCTGTGCCTCATTCTCAAAGGAAACCCAAACTCTGGGTAAGCACCTGAACCCCCTGGAATCTTGCATCACTCAGAGAAAGGGATGGTGTACAACAACATCTTTTCTTTTATAGAGAAAAGCCACTAGGGAGAGAACAATTATTATTAGCCGTTACATAGATAATGTATTTCCATAATATGAGCTGCTCACTGAATTTAGTTTTTCTTGTTGGCCAAGTTGAAAGCACCTTAGTTTTTCTATATTTAGAATACACAATCAGAGCAGTAATAAATGTACACCATTTGGCAACACATTTAGGCTGCTGTTTGATATATTCTTGGAGTTTTTGATATTCAAAAAGCAAAGGATGTCACTTTCTGTTTGGGAGGGAAATATAATGCTAGGCAAAAAACATATCATGAGTGGTGACATCTTCACTATTTATTCTGTCTGTTTTACTTTAAATTTGAATCTGCCTCTTGGAGTGCTGCATTCCACATCCAAAGCTCCTTTGGATCTAGCTAGCTTAGAAGGAAACAATAAGGAATAAGTTATATGACTTGGTGACAGTCTGCTCATAGAAAACAGCAGGATGTTCCTCTTCCTATCTGGAAAAGTTGGTTATTGATGTTTTTCTCCCAATCAGAATTGCTTTCATATTCTTCCTATGCATGAACCAGTTCCATAGCAGAAATCCAGTGGCGTATTCAGATTTCTTTGATCATGTCAAATAGTGTTTTTAAGTGATGCAGAAGGCTGCATTCCTGCGCTTAGTGACACATGCATAAGCCTTGCTGAAGTCAGTGCGATTTGCACATACATAATTGATGGCAGAATGTAACCGTTAGACTTCACTGAAACTGGGCATGCCTCCCCTTGTCAAAAGTATACAGTTCTTAAGACACCAATTCTTTGAATTTCAAGCAGGCATGTGTAATGCATAACAGTTTTCTATTCCTCAAAGTTAATGAGCATAATATTTGGAGTTTGGATAATTGCACATATGACTGACTTCAAAGTTTGTTCTTCGTAACTAGGGATAGGGATAAATTTTATTTTGTTTGAATTTTAATGAGAAGCTACTTTATCCACACATTTTGAACACACATGTGAACCAGTCACAGTTATCTTTCTAAATTTATACTTTCCCCAATTTTGTGATGCAGTTCTTCAACCAAACAATGTGTTACCATATATTAGGGGATAGAGTGCAACCCTCGCCATGCATTTTTAAAACAGCATGCCAAAATGCATTATATTTGCATAAATTGCTTGCTGAAATGCGTAAAACTGCATACAAAAATGTGTATATTTGGAGAAATTGTTAATAAAATGCTGATGAATTTTCATGAGGACTTTTTTATAATGCAAATAGCTGGAGAAAATGTGGAGAACTGGATTTAGGTTGGGAGAAAGGAGAAACTGAAGGAAACTAAAACTGGAATATTCATTCATCCCCATTTAACACACTGCAGTGTTTAACAGATTTTCTGAGAAGAAAAGGGAGGTGGCAGCACCAAGACGGCTGAAAGACCCTAGAAGGAGACAAAGCCTTGAAAGAATGTTCAAAGTGGAAACATTTACAGTAAATGCAAAATGCCCAGTGCATTTTGGGGTATCACCTTCTTCAGGGCCAAAGAAGACAGCACTTGTGATGATTCATCTGAAGGACATTGTTTCAAATTTCTTTGCCTCTGGAGAAGGATTCATATATGAATCAAGCATGTTGCATTTCCCATTAATGTTTCCATTTTGAGTACCATTTCTTCCCGTTCTTGGCAAAAGGTCCCCCCCCCAATTAATTATACTACCATAAAAACATGGTTGAACAAATGTGTGGATATTATCTGGTTATTATTTCCAAATTGAGGAACATGAGAGATCTATGCTGGTCATATTGTAGCTTCCACATGTCTCCTCACATGTTTTTTTTTGTTTTTTTTTTTGCTCAGCAGCAATTTCCCCAACCCTGCATCACACCCCCAGACTGTCAACAAGGAAATACTTGAGTGCATGCCCCGTAAGGGAAAAGTTAATGGAGGGTAAATGAGAGTGTGAAACTAGTGATTGAGAAGAAAGGGGCAACACACAACCATGTGGTAACTTCCTAGCAAACACTACCCAGTGGCAAATGTCAGTGTATAGGTATCAGAGACAAAAGAAATGTAAAATGCTTTTGTATAGAACGATAAACATACAAATGCAGACACAGAAAGGAATGGATCTGTGTGATCCACATGCACACTAATACCACGATATTGACACAACTTCAGTCTGGCTTATGCCCTTCTCTGTACCACATGTGCTGTTGGTTTGTTTGGTTATTAAATTTATATCTCAAAGCTGCCCAGGGTGGCCCAAAAAAAAGTGACAATACATCAAAAACATTTAAAAAAACAATTCCAAAGCAGATGCAGAAAGGGCAAAGATGTTATGCTGATTCCAACTTGGAACTGGCGTTATTCTATCATGTTCATCCAGAATGGGGTGTAATATTAAGGGTATCATATCCATGTGTGTGCAAAATGAGCAGGCGAAAGGTTGCATAAATACATATAGGCAGGCCTTTACAATTCGTATTTGTTTTGCTCTGCACAGCAGAGACTTCCCTGACTGTATTGCACCCCAAACCATCAAACCTGACTTACGGTGCAGCAAGCAGTGGCAAAACTGCTTTGCTGAAATAGAATTAATGGTGGTGAATTGTATTCAATGTCACTCTAAAACCACAGATCCATTTGGGAAGTTTTTCAACCTAGCCAAAATATGCACAGGCCTGGGCTATTAAAAAGGGCCTGAGAGTATAGATTTGTATACCATGTTTTAAAACCATGTCATTAAGTTTAGCATTAAAAGCTGATTGACTCCTGCATGATGGCATTGGCTGGTCTTGTGAGCAGACAGGCAAATCCCTGCATTTGCCCACAGTACTCAGCATGATAGTATCTTGACAGAAGACATCTGAGCACTTTTATGCTCATCCTGACACGTTTATAAAAAGAGCCAAAGGAAAGCTCTTTCAAGATTAATGAGAAAGGGTAGCTTTCTTTAATGCATATCCTCCATACACTTGCAATTTGCCAATGCAGATTCCTTATGCTGGGAACCAAAGCAGTACAATGAGTTCATCTTATGCCAGACATATTAGTACAAGTTCATCATCTAATAGAAGATTTACATATGCAGTAGCCTATTTTCATACATGGCACTAAAAGTGTTTTTCAACCTCTCTCCCACTGCATGTGTGAATGCTGTCAGCTCAGAATCAGAGGTGAAGGAGAGCTATTTTAAAAATGAATGTATATTCCAGCCAACGTGATTACTGAATAATGTATGTAGGAAATGGGGGGAAATGGATTTAAGCACCACTGTAAATATGCCATTAGTCACTGACATCTGTGGCACATGGCTTTTATTTAGAGTATTTATTTAGGGTGTTTGTGAACTGCCCTTTCTCTAAAGGAGCAATGGATGATATACAACAAGCACCAAAGCAAAATATATCAAATATCTATAAATGCACATCCAAGCTAAGAAATTAAATAATAAATCACTAAAACATCAAGTCATGCATTGCTGCTGTGGATTGAGCCCCTCCTTATCACAGCATCGAACTGTAAAACCCTGGGTAAATAAAAATACATTTGGTTGACTGAAAAGCAGCAATGTGAAAGACAGACACACCTCGGGGGGGGGGGGGAGATAATTCCAAAGCTGAGGCCCCACCACATAGACCTTTCTAAACTTCCCAACTCCATGAATCCTGGCAATGACCACAAGCAAAGCCCACCCACTGACCCGCCAGTCTCAAGAATTGAATTGGCTGGCACTGGAGTATGTGCTCCTTCAGATATTTGAACCCTGACTCATTTGGGGTTTATAAACTATTACCAGCACCTTTAATCGAGCCCAGTAGCACACAGGTAGTCAGCACACCAACCTTTTATTGGGTATAAGAAACGGTCCATAGGAAGTGCCTCTTTTCTATAGACAAAACATGATGTATGTAATGGCTTGATGGCAGTGAAAGTGCTCTTATAAGCCTCTCCGTTATCAGGAAGCATAATAGGAGGCAGATTTCAATGCATAACTAATCAGAGATTGTGGCAAGCTTCTGTCGTCCTACATTACCCATATATGTTGTCACTGCAAATGTAGCCACCCCGCATTTCTTCACCCCCTTCAGCTCATATTCACCACTCCTTCCCACCAAAAACCTCAATTAGTATGGTGATTCAGTCAATCCACACGAAGTAAATCTACACAGGTTGCATTGATGTGCACAATTTGCTATTCCTCTAGAATTCTAACTTTTTCATGGTACCTAGTTGAAAGTTTCTCCATACAGTTCTGAGCACATCTGGCCTTAAGCATGCACTGCAATTACAGGCAAAACTTTGTAGCAATCTGCTGTGACAGTTCTTAATAGATAGCTCAATAGACGTGAATCTCACTGCCACTTTCAGCCTGGAGGTCTCCCATGCTGCTAACAAGTGTTCAACTGCATTTCTCAGCCTGGAAGAATATAGGACTAAACAGCATGATACCCGGAGTCCTTTGGAGCTATGAATCATTGCAGAAGTGCTTGAGAGAAGTTGGAAATTCGCACACTCCCAAAAGTCTTCATGTCACATCTTATGTGTACTTTCAGAAAGAGTTCATAGAATATTAGAATCTGCAGGTCTCCAATAAATTGCATGCAACTCAGATGATTTATAGAAAAGTTATGTCTCCCTTTTAAATCCTGGGGCTTTTCATTCCTCTACAGTCTTAGCCAGTCTGTGAGGCTCCCCTCACTCTTCCAAGTTCTGATTTGTTTTCTTTCTGGGCAGGGGCAGAGGGCAATGTTATGTAGTGAGTGCATTTGCACAGTGATAAAACTCAAGAGATCCCCATTGCTGAGGGCATCGAGAATTCATGAACCATTATTAATATATTGAACAATAAGAGGAAGTTAAAGAATAGCAAAATAAGCCATGCAGCATTACCTAAGATTTCCCTTAGTTGTGGAAGTAACAATTTTTAGCTTGCAATAATGAATAAATGGCTTCTATCCCCCCACAACTACCTTGTCTCTTTTTTCTTTTGTCCTTATGAAATGAGTCATTTTGGCCACTAAAGCAAAATCCCAGCATTTGTCAATCCATCCATTTGTTGTTGGCACCATTTGTGTTCTCCACTTCCTACAATATAACAATCTTGCTGTCATCAACATATATGAGATCTGTTCCTTATTCTCGTTCTTTACTGAATGCAGGGTTGTTGTTTTTTCAATAGAGAGGAGAGCTAAGGTCAGCTCAGGAATGAGTGTTCGGCTGATAACCTATCTAATGATATAAAAAAATTAAGCCCTAAAGCTCTCTACTCTTTCACATGCCCACCACAGGTAAAATAGGGATAGTGAGTTGTGAATATAGCTGAGCTTTACTGGTGTTAAGTGCCAGTGATAAATCAGTTTCAGCATACCTTTATGTCGCTTTTGGATGGGAACCAGACCATAGATGTTACCACTAAGTATCAGTGATTCTAATATTGCAATCCTTCTCCTAGGCTTTAAGTGCAGAGCAACCAGTTTCAAATTTAAGATCCAAGAGGATCTTATTAAGAATGGAGATGAGACCCTTTCACTCCTTAGAATGTGGTTTGCAAAAGAATTCATAAAAAGTCAAGGAAATTGGGGACAGGGACCCTCAAATCTGCAAACTATTTGAGCAAAGGTTATGTGAGCTATTTGAAACCAAGAAACTCATGTTCCAGAGAGAAATTATTAGATTTTGCAGACGAGATTTCAGAGAGATTCTGAATTGTCAGTAGGTTCAGTACCATATTTACAGGGTGTATAGCCTTGACAACAAGTGATCTTTATCATTCATCAATATTTTGTCAAATTCCACTGGTCTCTTAGCTGCTGATGGATTCTCAGATAATTATTTGCTGAAGATTTTACTTTAAAATATTCATAACATTGGGAATTTTCCTGATCTAATGTTTTAATTCTCCATCAGCAGTCCATGGTTTGTTAAGTCCAGATATCTAAACAACGTATTACCTCCAAATCTCAAACCTTCCAACTTTTCTCTGTGTCATTTCATATTGATGGTGAGCCATTTGGACTGATTGGACTTCTATGTTGTTTCCAATTTCTCAGCAGTTCAGAATCAAGGAATTTTGTTTCATTTGCTTCCTTGAAAATTCCACTTCCCATAGTATTTTATGTAGTACAACCTTCATCCAATTCCTCTCAAATTTAGATACCTTTGAATGTCAGTTATCCATTCTGAGGAAAGCCATTTGATACAGGTAGCAGTAAAGTATAATTTTATGTTTGGAATAGACTGACACCCCACTTCACCTTGCTGCCTTTTTCATCTTATAATATTATGGTGTTATTTTTCCCCCTGCTGCTTTTAATTTTTCTCATGGATTCATCCTGCTTTATGTTTGTTTTATGCTGTTTTCTTTCATTTGTCTTTTTTTTGTAAAATGGTTTTGTGTTGCAATAATTTCATTTTAATCCCCATTTGTAAATCTCTTGGAAAGCGGAGTATCAGCTCTCTAAATACAATATGATCCAATAAATAGGTTTTCCTGAACACATTTTGAAAAACATGGCTGTAGACCCCTTGTGCCACTGTGGGGAGGAGTGGTGCATAGATAATATGCTGAAATAATTGAATGATTATCAGAACATTTGGACTTGTCAAAGAACTTTAGACATTAAAAGTTACAGCATATTTTTAAAAAGCCCACCTCAGGTGATTTTTATCAGCTATCCTTGTCAACATATTACAACTATATCCCCACTCTCCAAAGTATGAAAGATCTCAGCAGCAACAGATGTATTATTAATATTTCTCTGGAAAGCAATATATTTTTGCACAGCTTGAACATTTCTCTTGTTCTTGAATTTGAACACTCCAATCATAACTCTTAAAAACTGCTGTAAATCAATAGGATTCTTTTTCTCCTGTAATGAAATTTTAATAAATCAGAGGTGACAGAGAAGAGTCTTTAAAAAAGACTTTAAAGCTGGTGAAGTTTCATAACAGCAGTCATTCAGCTTTCCGCCAATGAGCATACTCAGCAACACAGGACGGGAAACACTCAGAATTATCCTTCCCTTGAAAGGAATGATGTAAATAGGTGTCCATGCTGCTTGATGCAAATGTTTCATCAAAAGCCTATTTTGAAGGGGGGGGGGAATGGGTGAGAGTCTCTGTTCTTCCTTTTTTGGTTTCTGGAGCCCACCAGCTCCCAGTAAATTGGGCTATTCCTTGGAAGAGCTTTGTCTACATTAGGGATGGGGCAGAAATTCCAGCCAAGTGATGTGTACAGAAGTACATATACTGAGGTATAATGTGCATTAAAAATGTATATATTTGTGAAAATAACATACATTACATTAGGGAATGTGCCTTTGTGCTGATGAATTTTTATGGGATTAAAAACCAACAACAACTTTGCACCCAAAAACCTGACCTGGAAATGTGGAGAACTGAATTTAAGATTGGAAAAATTAGAAACAGAGAAAAACCAGAATTGCCAGATTCACCCATTCCTAGTCTAAATTCATTAATTGAGAATCCTGGGTGCAATTTCATGGAAATAAAACTATGAACTCACTAACACAGTGGTTCCTTGCATATGGACACAGTAAGGGTCCTGGGTATGCACAGATAGTGGGGCTCGGCTGTGGCAATTATCTGACCCACATATCAACAGTAATGAATGGGATACACTTCCCAGGAGGGTGTGTGCATGTCCTCATCTGGGATAGCTCAGTCGGCAGAGCATGAGACACTTAACCTCAGGGTCATGGGTTTGAGCCCCATGTTGAGCAGAAGATTCCTGCATTGAAGGAGGTTGGACTTGATGACCCTCATGTTCCCTTCCAACTTTACAGTCTGTGATTCTATGATTCTATGTGTAAAACCACAGACCTAAGGCATATCCTAGTATGGCAAGCCACCACACATCAACCCAACTCCTGTCTACTCATCTCCAGTGACCCTGATCCTCCTCTTGGCCTTCTGTGCAGCCTATTCATACCAGGAGCAAAAATTAGGTCTATGTCCCCAGCCCTGCAGTCCCAAAGACCATGCATGAGGTGGAGGCAACTCTAATGCTGGGCGGCCGCCACTGCAGGTATCATCATCATCATGTCAGTAAATGTGTGTGTCTTGCCTCAACCAAAAAGTGGTTTCAGTGCAGTTTACTGAAAAGATATCAAGAGGCATGCAAAGCTTGGAGATGCAGTCCATGCACACAGAGAGAGTGTCATGGGTGCAACTGGCAGAGGAAGCAGCTGTTTATTTCACTTTTATTACCTGTGTACAAGAAGGAAAGATTCTCGATTGGACCTCACTGATTTCGCGGGAGCAGACTTCAGGTAAATGTACTGAGGACTGCTGCTTAAAATAGTCACATTTAATTAGCTGCCTTGAATCAATCAGCCCCACCTCTCTGTATTTAGCTGTATCAACCAAAAACTCTTTTTACTACAGTCTTATTCCCCCTTGGCAGATGTTGGGTGCAGATGGGCTACATATAATCTCCTTCCTCCTTCCTTGTCCCCTCTTGCACTTCAAACCAATTGCAGCAATTAGTGGGTAGAGAACAACTCAGCTCTTTGTGCTGAAAGCTACAGATGTTAGCTTTTTCCTTCCATCTGGGAAAACAAGGAGATTTTTTTTTTTTACCTTTTGTTCATAAAGGTCAAGCCTATGTTTTCAAAGACCCATTTCCATTATGGCTTCCATCACAAACAAGTATTCTTATTTTTTGCTAAAATAGTTGGCCAGCCAATCATATAATGAAAATGTTTTTCAAGCAATTACTTCGGTACTTCTGTTAAACTTGATTGCAATCAGTTTCTCAATAATCAATTTCCTAATTCTATCAGACAGCTTGGGGCGTCTTTCCATAACTGTAAGATTGGAAAACCTCGCCTTGCAAGCTGTTCTGTCTAAGTTACAGTTCATATGATTGCTGCATCCCCCTTGGCTCTATGGCTCAGTCCTCACTAAGGTGGCCGGTCTATGTGTGGGCTATACCATTTCAAGTGGCAGGTGGAAGCTCACATGGTTGCACACCTAATCATGCAAAACCATTCCCTCCACAGAGCAGACTAGAAGGCTTTCATCTAGATTTTAATATGGAGGTTTTGTTTTGTTTTTAATGGAGGAATTAAATCATGTGATACAAATAAAGCAGGAAAAATGATTACATCTGCCACAATTTATTCATTGTGAAATGCCCTCAAATATTTTTGTAATCAAATATTTAATCCAATTGTTCAGAGCCTAGCCCACAGATATTTTAGCATGCCTGCCATGAATCCGCCTTTCTCTTATGAAGCAGTTTGTATGTCAGGCCTTATAGATAATACTTCCTTGAGGGCAAGTATTCATATGAACTGCGTCAGTTTTATGGCTACTTTGCCTCTTCTCCCTCTCACTTCCCTCCCTTTCATTTACGGGAAATCTTGGCAATAGTTGTTACCATAGTAACATGGCAGGATAGTTCAAATGATGGGAGGGGCGGGAAATGAAAATATGAAGAATTAACCATAAACTGATTGAGGTTGCTTTAGCTAAAATGTATCCCCCCCCCAATAGCAGAGTATATTCACTGAAATTATCCATAATTACTATTGAACTGTGTCAGCAATTATTGAAGAACATTTAAGTAGATCTTGTGTGTATGTGTGTGTGTGTGAGAGAGAGAGAGCGAGAGCCTGTGTATGTGTGTGCCTGTGTATATTTGGTCAATTGTACACACACACACACACACACACACGCAACATTTCAAACAATACCATTAATCTTATGCCTGGCATACATGGATGTCAGGATCTTCCCAAGTGTTGCTCGTGAGTAACAACAGAGCCTTCAGTAGCTAAGACTATTTACTGTGCATTACTATTTACAGTGTAGAGCTAGTTCAAAACATGACCGCTCAGTCACTTGCAGAATCTGGAAGTGCCCCTCTCTGGTTTCCCACCCAACACCAAAGTCTTGGCACCCTAAAACAATGTCTGCGGTGCCTCCTGCCCCCCCCCTCCCGATGCTGTGCTGGCACCGGAAGTGGCAGTTCTCCCTCAACTCCTCTCTGAGGACTTCTTTCCCTGCTTTCCTCCTGAGCAGGACCTCCAACCAGCCCTTCCTCTCGAGTAGCCCCCCCTGTCCCCCTCCTCCTCGAGAAGAGGATCTCTCTCCCCTCGCCCCTCACAAGGAATACCTTTCCCCCAGCTCTCCTCCCGAGTAGGACCTCCCCTCGCCCTCTCCTCACGAGGAGCCGGGCAATCCCTGGCAATGGATAAACAATTTCGAAGTCTTTGTCTCTCATCCTCAATTGCAAACTCACACAGAACATCACAAAGTAATAGCAATAATACTTACACGAACAAATATTGCTGCTATGTTCATGCTAGCACACAACAGAACGTTCTCAGTGATGGATCCTTCATTAAGGAGTGCCCTTAGTGGTAAGGTGAAGCTGTCTCCCTCATTACACACCGACCCACCCACCTAACTTAGTAAATGCCATCAGTTTACATTGTTGAAAGAAGACACAAGTTCCATGTCAACTTAGAAATCCAGGATAAATTTGTCTATACCAAGAGCAAAGTGTCTCCGAGAGGAGGACATAAAATTCTAGTCTCAGTCAAAACTGTGTTTCTCAAGGCAAGGCACTTGTGGAGTTTTCTGTCTTAGGTGCCGCATAACTTGGCCATTGTTGGATACTATATATTTTTGACTTTGGAAGAGGGGCACCATTTGCTGTTCTGCCTCAGGCAGCACAATGTCCTGGTCTGGCCCTGTGTTGTAGTAGAACACATTGTCCTCATTTCCACATAGTGCTAACCAAAACACAAATGAGCAAAAGTGTAGGCTTCTAAAGAGGAGATAGTTGCTGCTTTCCACTAAGCGAAGCCAAGGTTTGATTTAACATGTCTCCCAAATCTGGGCTTACGATTTAGCTCTCTCAGACAAACCCCAGGGTGTAACCCATAGGACACACCTTTGTGATGGGCTTGAGGCTTCAGATTCAGTCCCTAGTACCTCATTTCCCTGAGATCCTGGGAAGTGGGTTTGAAATTTTCTGCCAGTCAGAACTGACAAAACTGAGCTGAGCATGAGATTCTTAATCTCAGGGTTGTGGGTTTGAGCCCCACTTTGGGTGAAAGATTCCTGCATTGCAGGGGGTTGGATTAAATGATCCTTATGGTCCCTTCCAACGCTACAGTTCTGTGATTCTGTGAGCTCAAACAATTATTTCTTCAACTCAGCATGAAGTATCTCATACCTTCATAATGATGTTGTGAATAGCTGGTGTGTGTTGCACTGGCATCTATTAAAGGTAAAGGGACCCCTGACCATTAGGTCCAGTCACGGATGATTCTGGGGTTGCGGCACTCAACTCACTTTATTAGCCGAGGGAGCCAGCGTACTGCTTCCAGGTCATGTGGCCAGCATGACAAAGCTGCTTCTGGTGAACCAGAGCAGCGCACGGAAACATCGGTACCTATTTATCTACTTGCACTTTGATGTGCTTTCAAACTGCTAGGTTGGCAGGAGCAGGGACCGAGCAACAGGAGCTCACCCCGTCACAGGTATTCAAACCGCCAACCTTCTGATTGGCAAGCCCTAGGCTCTGTGGTTTAGATCACAGCGCCACCAGCGTCGGCATCTATTTATTGGACGTGAAATAAATTTGAATAGAGGGAATTTCCTGGCCAATTCTCCTAACTCAAAGACATGCAAAGGAAACTGCATTTATATTCTACTCATGTAGCAACCACCCATTGGAGGCTTACTTTAAAGGTTGTATTACTCTATTTGATAAATATTGCTCAGCCTGTTCATGTCCCTCTCTAGATAATGCTTTGATAAAGCCCCAGTTGACTGCTTTTGATGGGCAGCCCTTTCTATATACATTGGTAATATTGGGAGAATATTACATAGCATAACAGAAACCTTGAAAAGGTCACTCTGGCAGAGAGGATATTGGTAAAGCATGGGTGGCAAATCAGCAGTTCAGCTTTAATATGGATGATGCTCCCAATGGCTCCTAACAGGCAAAGGGTTTATTTTTGCTGAGTTTTATTCTGATCAACTTCAGTACACTGCCCTGAGGCTATTTGTAATTTGTGTTCAAATTGTGACACCTTAGAAAGAAAGAAAAGGCACCACGATTGGTAACAGAGGAGTTCCCGACAGTTTCTTTTTTCTTTTTTTTATAAGAATTTTATTAAGTTTTCCAATAATAAAAGTAGAAATAAAAAAAAACAGCATTGCTCAATATACATTACAATACACATTATACATAAAAAAAAGTAAAAAGAAAAAGAAAAAAGAAAAAAGAGAAGACAAAAAAGAAAAATATCTCATCTATATCTTATCTTATTTTATATCCTATAAAGGACCTCCTCCACCCTTTCTTCAGCGTTCCATTCTAATATACTGTAGTAACTTTGTAACTATTACCTTACATTCACCTTAAATCTTCCTAATCTAGCAATGTTAACATCTCCTCATAAGCTTATCATAATATACCTAATTTCAAAACTCATTACCATTACTAATCAATAACCATTATATCAGAACTAATCATCTTTATCTTATCTCTATAAGCTTAATTCCATAATCTATCTTCTTACTTTAATACAAAATCTTAATTCCTTCTTTACTGTTTTACTCTGACAATCCACTGCTATAGCCTCTTATAATGTCTGATTTCACTTAAATATCTAACTTTTCACGTTGTTTCAAATAGTCTTTAAATTTCTTCCAATCCTCTTGCACCTTCTCCTCCCTCTGGTCACGGAGCTTCGCGGTCAGTTCAGCAAGTTCCATAAAGTCTATCAGTTTCATTTGCCAGTCTTCAACTGTAGGTAGCTCTTCACCTTTCCACATTTTTGCGATCAGAATTCTAGCTGCTGTTGTGGCATACATAAAGAAAACTTTATCTTTCCTGGGTATCTCATGGTTGGTTATGCCCAAAAGAAAGGCCTCTGGTTTCTTAGAAAAGGTGTACTTAAACACTCTTTTAAGCTCATTATAAATTTTCTCCCAGAAGTCCTTTACTCTCGGGCACGTCCACCACATGTGATAGAAGGTACCTTCTACTTTCTTGCATTTCCAACATTCATTACTCATACCATGATACATCTTAGCAAGTTTTACTGGAGTTAAATACCATCTATATATCATTTTCATTATATTTTCTCTCAAAACATTGGATGCCGTAAATTTGATACCTTCTTTCCATAACTTCTCCCAATCGTCCACCATTATATTATGACCCACATCTTTCGCCCAGTCAATCATCACCGATTTTACCATTTCATCCTTAGTATGCCATTCTAGCAGCAAATTATACATTCTGGAAAGGTTTTTAGAGTCCTGTTCTATTAATACTGTTTCCAATTTGGATTTTTCTAATTGAAAGCCAATTTTCTTATCTTCTTTAAATACTTCGTTAATTTGATGATACTGCAACCAGTCCGAGACCCCCTCTTTTACTTGTTCATAGTTTTTCATCTTGAAGGTTTGGCCTTCCTGTTGCAGTATATCCGCATATTTCAGCCATTTTGCAGACATATTTGGTCTCTTATATGCCTTCGCCTCTACTGGAGAGATCCATCTGGGGGTTTTTCTTTCTAATAAGTCTTTGTTTCGAACCCAAACCTGATACAAGGCATTTCTAACAATATGATTTTTAAACGCCTTGTGGGCTTTAACCTTTCCATACCAAAGGTACGCATGCCATCCAAACACATTGTCATGTCCTTCCAAGTCTAGCACATCTGTGTTTTCAAGTTTAAACCAGTCTTTCAACCAACAGAAGGCTGCTGCTTCAAAATAAATCCTCAAGTCTGGCAGGGAGAATCCCCCTCTCTCCTTAGAGTCTATCAGAATTTTATACTTGATTCGGGGTTTCTTCCCTTGCCAGATAAATTTCGATATGTCTTTTTGCCATTTCTTAAAGCAGTCCATTCTGTCAATTATTGGTAACACTTGGAAAAGAAACAACATCCTTGGCAATACGTTCATCTTTATTGCTGAAATCCTTCCCAACAAGGAAAGTTTCAGTCTTGTCCAAATCTCCAAATCATTTTTAACTTCATTCCACAATTTTTCATAGTTGTCCTTGAACAGATTTGTGTTCTTTGAAGTCATATTCACCCCCAAATATTTCACCTTTTTGACAAAATTTAATCCAGTTTGATCTTGTAATTTTCGTATCTGCATTTGTGACATATTTTTTGTTAACACTTTCGTTTTGGCTTTATTCAATTTAAAACCTGCTACTTTGCCAAATTTGTCAATAGTCTCTAAGGCCTTTGGGAGACTGTTCTCAGGATCTTGTAGGGATAAAACCACATCATCAGCAAAAGCTCTGAGCTTATACTCTTTCTCTCCCACCTTTATTCCTTTTATCGAATTGTCCATTCTAATCACATTCAGGAGGACCTCCAGGACTGTAATAAAATGTAGGGGGGAGATAGGGCAGCCCTGTCTTGTACCTTTTTCAATCCTTATTTCCTCTGATATTACACTATTTACTATTATTTTTGCCTTTTGTTCTGTGTAGATGGCATTTATGCCATTCAGAAATTTTTGACCGACTCCCATTCTCTCCAAATTTTTCTTCATAAAATTCCAAGAAATGTTATCAAAGGCTTTCTCCGCATCAATAAACATTAATGTTGCCTCAGTATTAATCTTCTTTTCCAATCTTTCTAAAATATCCACAATGTTTCTTGTATTACTACTAATATGTCGTCCAGGCAGAAAGCCTGCTTGGTCTTTGTGGATATAATCCTTCAGCAATCTCTTCAGTCTCTTAGCCATAACATTAGCAAAGATCTTATAATCCACATTTAGCAATGATATTGGTCGGTAATTTTTCATTTGTGTTTTATCTGAGTCCGGCTTTAAAATAAGTGTAATATACGCTTCCTTCCATGTATCAGGAGCCCTATCTCCCTCCAATAAACCATTGCATACGTCTCTTAACGGCTGGACTAGCCATTCTTTCAATGTTTTATAGTACTTAGCTGTCAAACCGTCTGGTCCTGGGGCCTTCCCTATTTGCATCTCATTAATTGCATCTTCTATTTCCTGTATTGTTATTGGGTGGTTGAGAATTGATATTTTATCTTCTTCTGGGACTCTACGCAATCCATTATTCTCCAAGTATTGCTCGATCTCTTTCTCCTCTATCGGATCTTTTTTATACAACTTTTTATAGAATTTCTGAAAACATTTCCTAATTTCCTCCGGACTCTCCACATTTTTTCCATTTTCTTTTAAATTCGTGATGGTATTTGCTCTTTGTCTCTTTTTAAGCTGCCAGGCAAGCATTTTGCCGCATTTATTAGCTGAATCAAAAGTTCTTTGTTTCATTAATCTAATTTTCCATTCAATTTCCTGATTCAGAATTTTAGAATATTGGGACTGCAAGATCTTTATTTCTTTCTGGATTTGTACGTTTTTTGGGTGTCCTCTTAATTTCCTTTCTTTCTCTTTAATCTCCACCAATAATTTTTCTTTTTCCCAATTCTGCTGTTTCTTCTTTTTCACTTTTTCACTTATTAGAAACCCTCTCATTACTGCTTTACTTGCGTCCCACACAATCCTCTTCTCCACTCCTTGATTAAGATTTAGCTGAAAATAGTCTCTTATCTTATTAGCTGCGGCTTCCGCTATCCTGGAGTCTCTAAACAGTGAATCATCCATCCTCCATCTAAATGAGTCCTTTGGATGGAGTTTTAAATCCAATTGTACTGCATTATGATCTGAGCAAGTCTTGGGGCAAATAACTGCCTTTTGAATTTTTGGTGCTAGGCTATTCGATATCCAGATATAATCGAGCCTCGACCACGACTGTTGTGGTTCTGAAAAATAAGTTGCTTCTGTTTCTAACGGATTCTTTAATCTCCATGCATCAACTAATTCCAAATTATCAATCATTTGAAAGAAAGTTTTTGGCAGTTTCCCTTCATTTGTAATTTTGGTTCTTTGTGATCTGTCCATCAGAGTGGAAACTGCACCATTAAAATCTCCTAAGCAAATAATATTATAATCCAAGTAGTCTAACAACAAATCGTGGATCTTTTTATAAAATTCTGCCTTTTTTGTATTAGGTGCGTAGAGTCCCAGTACGATAATTTTTTCGCCTTGAGCTACAACTTCAATTGCTATGTATCTCCCTTCTTCATCCTTGAAAAGCTGTCTTGGATTGTATTTTTCCTTTGCATAAATTACAACACCTCTCTTCTTGACTTTATCTGATGAAATAAACTCTTGGCCTAATTTTTTATTTTGTAATATTCTTCTATGATGCCGAATAACATGTGTCTCTTGTAAACAAATAATATCCAATTTCTTTTGTTCTAATGCATGGTAGACCCTATGTCTTTTTGGCCTTTGGTTCAGGCCATGAATATTCCAAGTTAGTATTCTTAGTGCCATCTTAGAGTTTCGTTCCTCCTACCGCTCCTTCTTCTTCTTCTTCTTCTTCCTTTTCTTTTTCTTCTTCCTCTTCTTCTTCTTCTTCTTCTTCTGATCCCTCCTCTTCCTTCTCCTCGTTCGTGGCTTTCTTCTCCTCCTGCCTTCCCGGTGGTACCAACTGGTACTGTCTAGCAGGATCCAATGAAGAGCCTGCAAAATCAGCAATGTGTTTATCCAAAAATTTTATCTTATCTTCCACCGACCTTATTCTTATGTTCCTCCCCTTATATTTGAAGTTAAGGCCTTCAGGAAACTCCCAACTAAAGGGGATCTTTCTTGCTCTTAGCTCTGTTGTTAAATCTCTATAGTCCGTCCTTCTGGTCAAAAAGAATTTTGGGATGTCTTTAAAGATGATTATCTTTTTTTTCTGGATCTCCAAATTGTTCTTGTAATGAAGGTCCAGTATCTGATCTCTCTGTGTTCTATTTTGAAAACTAATCATACAGTCATTCACTCTCTTCGGATTCTTTTTTCCTTTAGTGCCAAATCTGAATGCCTTTGTAATAGATGCTTGCAAATCACTTTCTTTAAGCTCCCAGAACTCAGAGAATTGTTTGATCAAAAAGTCTTTTAAATTATCCTGCTCAAGTTCTGGGACCCCCCTGAGCCTCAGGTTTCCCTCCCTTTCTTTTAATTGCAGAAATGAGAGAGATTCCTGGAAATCTCTTTGTTGCCCTCTAATTTTTTGAATTTCTTCGGTATCCACCAATTGGATTTTCTCCTCCACCACTTTAATTTTTTCGTTAAATATCTTTGATTGCTTTTTCAATGTTTCAACTTCGGCTCCAATCCGCCCAATCGCAGTTTTATTCTCTTTCACTGACTTCTCAACTGAAGAGATTGCTTCCTTTAAAGTCTCTGAAGACTTTTGAATATCAGCTTGAAGTCCTTCCCTAGATTCTTTAATTTCAGTGTGGAGTTTGTCAGCTACTGCCTGTAGGTTGGCATTGAGCTTCTCAAACGCAGAGAGCATCTGTGACATTTGGTCTTCTGAAGATTTTGGTACTGAGCCTTTCCTCTTTAATTCAGTTTTGGCTCTAGTAGATGCAGATGGTGTTTCTTGTGCTTGCATGCCTATTATCTTTGTTTTGGCAGTTCAAGGTCACTTAAAGATTTGAAATTTTCTCAGTCCAGAGAGCCAGTACTAGAACAATCCCATATGTAAACACCAGGTGGCCGGAGAGTCAGGCAACCACAAACGAAAACAAAGGGAGGGCAATAGTCTCTCAGCTCCTTGAAGCAAAGGAACCGTCAGTTTCACTTTCCCAACTCCGATGGCGCAGTTTTAAAAAGTTTTTACCAAATTATAAAGTCAAGAAAAGTACTCCAATAAACCAAACAACCAGGCAGCTGTCACTGTAACACTGTTATAGACTCCCAAAGTCTGGCAGTTCGACATGTAGCAGTAATCTATATATTGTATCCAGCTGGAAACATTGTCCAAAAGTATCCAAAGACTGCAGAAACAAAGTAACTTCGCAGCCCGCTAACTGACCCGGCACTCCGTATTCCAGAGGGTGTAGCGGTGATTTTTCAAACAATTATAATCCACATAGGAAGAAAGCTTCAAAAAGTCATGGAAAAGCTTTGGAGATCATATAAAAGTCGTAAGAGAGTCATAGGAAAGCAGTACAAGCAATTAGAGAACTTCAAAGAAAAGCCGCGGCTATAGCTCCACAGCCGTTACTTTCATCAGCCGCTGTCAAAAGGAACGGACTCCCTCTTTTTACGTTCCTTTCCGCAAGCCAAATTTCCAGATTAGATATCCAAATGTAGAGTTCTTTTACTTACAGATTGTCCAATTCAAGTCCAAATTGAGGAAGAATGAAGGCGCTCAATTCCGGCAGATCCCGCTGCTGCGTAGTTTCGGTTTGCAATGGCCTCTTCAGCGCCGTGCCAGCGCTCCGCTCGCCCGATTTGCCTCTTTACAGGGGCCGATCGGGAACGAAGATGACACGTCTTGGCGCCCGCTAGAGTGCCCGTCCACGGGACGCTCCTCCCGTGGCTTAACGGGGGCTGTAGCGCGGTTACATGCACCCCAAAACCCCAAAACTACCGGAGCGTGTGCTCCCGACTGCAAACGGACCGGCGCCTTCACCGCTACACCCAGTTTCTGCTCCTTTAATTTTGAATTACGTTTGATTGCATGGCAAAATCATCTCTTTCAGGAAGGTCTGGAACCACCTATGTTGAGCAGGGCCCCATTAAACTGTAATCATAGACTCATAGAACTGTAGCGTGGGAAGGGACTCCAAGGGTCATCTAGTCCAACCCCCTGCAATGCAGGAATCTCAACTAAAGCATCCGTAACAGGTAGCCATCCAACCTCTGCTTTAAAACCTCCAGTGAAGTAAAGCCTGCCAAAATCAGTAGGGCTCCTTTCATATGGCTGCCCCCCTAAATTTTGCCAGGGGGAGATTACCTCATACTGCAGCAGTTCCCACATTGAACTTGATGGCAGGGATAGCCAGTGTGGTGCTCTCCAGATATTGTTGGACTACAACTCCCATCAGCCTTACCCAACATAGCCAGCAGTCAGGAATGATGGGCATTGTAAGTCCAACAACACTTGGAGGGCTCCATGTGAGCAACTTCTGTGCAAGGGCATTGTGGGGGGGGGGAACAGTATGGTGGGGTGGCCACCAGTCATCTAGCACAAGTTCTGGAGGTCCTGGTCTGTAGTCCTTGTGGAGGATGGCAAGATAAGCAGGCAATAGGGCAGTGGGCCGCCGCCTGAGGATCCCATATGCTGATGCTGGGTCCGATGCCTAGAAAGAACCTTGAGTGGGGTGGCACCTGTCTTGAGAGGTGCTGTGTGCCTTCTTTGTATTATAGGTATGTGAATTAGTTGAAATGAGCACTCTCATCAGGGCTGTGGCTGAGAGGGACAGGCAGCGCCACCTTCCACTCTCTGAATGTTCTGCTAGCTCTTTTATTTGTGGAAATCCAAAGTGTGCAAGAAGCGTTCTACCCAATAGTTCACCAAGGAGTAATACAATTAAATACCTTATCAGGGTACATGTGTGTAGATTCTGGCTGTGATTCCCGGCCCCCTTAGGCTCACAAAACTACTGACTCCTATGTTTTAAGGCAAGGATTATCCGCCTCTGTTATATGTTCCAGGTAGTAATGGTTGAAGCAATCTAACCTCCTCATAGACTAAACTTGTGCATAGTTCATCTTTGGCTCTGCAGTTGGCATCATCTAATTGTAATGGCTTCCTAGGTATAGGGAGCATAAGACCATAAGAAGAGTCTGTTAGATCAGGCCAGTGGCCCATCTAGTCTAGCATCCTGTTCCCACTGTGACCACCAAGATCCCTGTGGGAAGCCTGAGTGCAAAGACACACTTCCTGCCTGTGGTTTCCAGCAACTGGTATTCAGAAGAATTTTTGCCCTTGACCAAGGAGGCAGATCATAGCCATCGTAGTTAATAGCCACTTATAGCCTTATTGATAGCCTTAGAGCACAGGTATTCAGATGGCATCATGGGAGAGCACTGAAGGACAATTGCAGTTCTAGAAAGTCCATTTAGAGGCTGAATGAGAGACCACAAGGGGCTCCTGCTATGAAGTAAGGTGAAGCAAGCTGCCGTAGGTGGGTGGCAGGGTAGTGTCATGAAAGTAGGACTTTGTGTCTGAATGGTGCAGCAGTACTATTTAAATGATACCATTTGTGGGGGGGTGGGGATGCTATTTGGACTCTGTTCCAAGTAGCAAAATGCCTTGGGCTGTTACCACAAGTTCTTTGCCTTTCAGGAATCTACGAGACAGCAGTGGAACAACATTTCTACAAAATACAATGGATATACAGTTGCTTTGTTTACTTTTCATAAAGTTTTAGTTAAAAAAAAAAAAAACCTAGCATAGCAGGAAAAAGAAATACTGAAAAACTGAACCCTAGAGAGACCTGATTATGACTGAAGGGGTTACTGCTTGGAAGGCACTCTGTTCTCTGTATAATCACCAGAATCCAGCAAAACAGAAAAAGAATGAACGCTTTGGACAGGGTTGGGGACTTCTTGCTAAGCTAGATGGATGTAGAATAGCTAAAGTCACGTTTAATGATCCTTTACTGTGACAAAATCTAAAAATAGATGCATGTAACCAATGAGTTACCTAGCTTTGCACATCATGTACACATCCACCTCTTATCTACTCTCTGTGTGTGCTTATATCTCTATCTATCATCTAAGGAGATCACACACACACACACACACACACACAAAATCGTCTTTGTTCCTCCATCCCCTTGTTGAGCGTGCCACAAAGCAACTGGCTAGGCGTGATAAAGGCACTTTAGAGTTCATCCTAATTAAAAGCTTTCATTAAATATCCTATCTTAATCAATTTTCCAGTGCGATACAAGGCTAGGATTCTGGATTGTCAGTTTTGTGATTTCATGAATGCTAGCAAGAAGACAGATACATAGATTTAAATTAAAATATCCTCATTCTATACATGGTGGCATTTTGAGAATTCTGCTTCATGGTTTCTCTTCCCCACCCCTGCTCATTTTTTACATCGTTCTTTGTACTTATTAAACAGAGTGCAGGGTTCCAATGCTGCTGCAAATCAGCACAGGCTGACAGTACAGCGCAGTTGTCTGAACAGACCCTTGGAGGTTGAATTTAGGCAGGCATTGAGTGCAGTCCTCTCACTTTGCCACCCAGAATGCATACGGACCCCATTTTCCTTCAACATATGTTTACCTGAGAGAGGGGCATGCTTTTCTTTGGTATCTCTGCAAAGATGAGAAACAGTAGGGGATGAATGCTCTTGGAGTTAATGTACTCTTTTGACAAGTGTTCTCATTTAAATGCCTAAAATATTTGGTTGTTTGTGTTTGCTCTGCTTGCATTTTTGCTTTGCTTTGTGTCTGTTTACATAAACATGAAAAAAAAAATCAAATGGAAAAAGGAAGAAATGGGCTGTTTGCCTCTAGAAGCTCGCCTTGTCCCTTATGTATTAACTGTTCATGTATAAGATTTTAATAGGGGAGCACTTTCAACTAAATGGTTGCCCCTGGGCATTCTGGGCCGCTATAAAATAATGTAGAGGGCTGTGCTGCTTAAATATCAAATCAAATAAACTCTTACTCATTTCAGTTGTACTGTTGCACATCATAAGCCTCATGTGTCACATTAATTCTGTTCTTTCTCCAGTGAGTTCCGGGTACCATACAATATCCCTTGCCCCCAGTTTTCCTTAGGCTGCCACAATGATGTGAGGAAAGGGTTTGAAGCAAAGTAATTTGACTATACAAGAAGGGCCTGGAATCATTTTTTATCTGTCACCCCACAGATATCTGCAGTCTTGGCAGTCACTGTGACTTCTATATTACAATGGCTGCTTTTTCACACATCTTCTGAAATTCAAACAAAAAGGAAACCCAGATCACAGAACTTGTGCTTTAATTTGATAATAATTCAAATTACTAAGTTGAGTTCTACACAACTACTAAGAAATGTGTGACATGGGTTCACACAAACATTCCATATGCTCCGAGAAGAGTGAGGGTGATCATAATATGGTGTATAAAAATATATGGTTCTTTGTACTTGCTTTTTTCCCTAGTAATTGCAAAAATAGTGGCAATCTTGGTCAGTTGGCTCAAGTGAGCCTGCAGAACAACTCACAGCACTATATAAACATTGAGATGGCACTTTTACTTAATGCAAATCATTTCTACTACTCCTAAGCAAGCTGAATTGTGCCACCCAGAACATATAATTACTTAGCATCAAGCTCCTCCCCACCCTAAGAGTCTTGCTGTTGTTCAGCTTTTCTGCTGAAGACTAGTTTAGAAAGAGAATAAAAAAATGCAAATGGTTCTCATGACAATGACATCCACACAAGGAAGTTACAGGTTATTTTCTGACAAATACTGGAGTCTAGTTTCGAAACATTGAGACACCAGCCCTCTGACAATGTACAGTATATAAATGGCGACTCAGTTCATTGTATGACCCTGCAGTAGACAAATTGAATTATCTTTGGTAGGAAGAAATATCCTTACATTGATTTTCTGTTGTTGTAGAAGCCCAACTGTACTATCATGGTGGTTGTCAGGGTCAAAATATTCTCTCTTTGCGCACTCTTATAACAGTATTGTTCAAATACATAATGCTTCTGTGATTTTAAAGGCAAGCTGCCTTCCAAGCCAATAAAAGGTTTAAATGCTTAACATAGGGAATGGTACTGCTGGAAAATTGGCATGGGGCCATTTGGATGTATGAAATGTTTAATAGGACTTCAGGAGCAATAAGGTGTGTTATCCGTTGCTGATACAATGAAATAAAATAACTTTTCTTACTCACATGCAGTTTATTTCCCTACCCATGAGAGCTCATTCTTGCCTCAGTTATTTCTTTCTGCAAGATCTCCTTTCCATGAAATGTTTTTCCAGACTCCTTCCTCGTACAGAAACAGTCTCAGACAGTGTGTTAAGGATGATTTACTTGCATGCTCTTCATTCATGTGAGGTCATGGTTAGATTGTCAGGCTTGGATCAGGAGGACTCAGGTTCAAATCCCCACTCAACCATGAAACGCACTGGATGAACTGGAGCCGATCCCTCTCTTTTTCTCTCTCAGCCTAACCAACCATGTAGAATTATTGTGAGAACATTGATGGAGGAAGATCAGAACCTTGTGTGCTACTCAGAGGTCCATGGGGAAAGGCTTTCATTATTTCATACACAATACATTCTGATGGTGCTGTGTACACATTTAGACATCAAGTGATGATATACAGTATTGCTGAGTATGTGAGGCACCAGGTGATGTATATGCATGCACAAAAGAGTCCTTAACCAGTCAACAGTCATTGTCTAATGAGAATATGGGTGATTTAGATCAGCCCCTGTGCTGCTGATGCTCTATAGGGGTAGAAGAAGGCAACTATGGAGAATGCAGTCCCCTCCAGACTAGTGTTTTATTGCAGGCGTATTCTGCAGCATCTTCTTGACACAACAATAGTGGTGGATTTATTCTGCTTTATTAGTTGTTCTGCAGTGCTTCCCTAGTGCTAGCACATTAATGCTCTTCACAGGGGCCACAGTGCAGGTGAGTAGAAAAAAAGCAGAACATTTGTGTTACGAAGAGTTACTGGATTTCAGCAAGGAGTTACTGGATATGCACTGACTGGAAATGAAGAAGTGTGACTATCCCAAAACTTTTGCAGGTGCAAGAGCTATTGGAGTGAAATTGTATGTGGCCACCCTGATAGCATGTCAAGCACAAATCATCATGAATGCACCGCAAAATGATACCTGGAAGGGACCTGAATATAGCATAGGATTGTTAGATTGCCTAAAGGGCAGAGATCCTGTGTCTTTAACAAGGATGTGAAAGGGAGAACTGGAGTAGATGCAGCTTCTCCTGCTGCAACATCATCCTTTTGGCAAGATGGCAGGCTACACTTGAGGCATGAAAGCAAAGGTGCCAAGAACACATTCTTCACTCGTTTGGATATTCACTCATTTGGATGTTTTTACAACTGGATATCAACATGAATATAAGAACATCAGGAGAGCCCTGCCAGACCAGACCAAAGGCCAGTCTAATCCAGTATCATTTTTTACACAACAGATGCCCCTAGGAAACAGGATCCAACTGCATGGTGGATCCTCTGCCAGAATTAGACTTACCCCCGCTGGTGACCTTACAAATGCGGTCCCAATAAATAAAGGAGTCCGACAAGGTTGTATATTAGCACCTTACCTTTTCAACCTGTTTGTCAGTGATATGAGAGAGCCTCTAAACGAGTCGCACGCTTACATTCACGCCCCCCGCATCGCAAACTACCGTTGTCCGCTGCTTTTATACGCAGATGATGCGGTGATCCTTTCTTACTCAAGGGTTGGGCTATGTAGGGCGTTAAAGATCTTTACTGCTTACTGTCAATCTAACCAATTGTCCATCAACCACTCAAAATCAAAAGTTGTAGTCTTCTCTAGAAGTCGGAAACTTTTTCAGTGGAAGCTTGGTGGAGTAAAAATAGATCAAGTTTTTAAGTTCCAATATCTAGGGATTGTTTTCCAATACAACCTGAGCTGGAAATCCCAGTTCTACATCTACTTAACAAGGGCAAAACTCTATCGCATGCACTTCTCCAGTTCTTTTTCTCAGACGGAGCCCTACACGTGCCCTCAGCTTTAAAGGTGTACAACGCAAAAGTTATTACCACTCTTACTTATGCTGCTCCGCTTTGGGCAGCTCTGGTAAATCCGGCCCCGCTGGAGGTGCTGCAAAATCAGTTTCTTCGCCGGCTCTTAAAACTCCCTACGTGTGTTAGTAATGCAGCTATACGACTAGAATTGAAGATTCCTTCACTAGAGACTCTCTTATGGAAACGAATATTCACCTACTGGTTAACTCTTTGGCATAGATTACCCAGCCATTATCTCGTCCAATGTCTTTGGCGTGACGAATTTGCAAACCCTTGGACTGGGAAAATCCACGCCAAACTTCTGTCCTTTGGAATCTCTCCTTCAGATTCACTTAAGTTAGACCTTGCTTCGGCAAAAAGACTAATCAATCAAAGACTGGACGATTTGGAGCTGCAGCGTAATCATATGCTGGGTGGGGGTGTCTGCTCGCCTCGGAATTTTGGAGTTACTCCAATACATCATGTCCCTCTATACCTATCCTCCCTCTCCACTGCTGGGCACCGATTCGCTTTCACCAAAGCGAGGTTTAATGTTTTTCCTTCTAATGTCCTGAGACATAGATTTTCCAAGGGCCTAGTTTCCGCCTTCTGTGATTGTGATAAAAAGTCAACGGAATCTCTCCATCATATAATCTTAATCTGTTCCCTGCATAGTGAGGCTCGGGCAAAATTACTAAGACCAATAACTCAGAAACTTACAGGTGCACCAGCTGAGTCACACCTTGCCTTACTCCTGCAAGACAATGACTCCTATACAACCTTGCAGGTGGCAAGGTTTCTAAACTCTGTCATATCTCAAAAAAGGCGCTGTGGCCAACTACACGACTTCTAATTTTTTTGTTTCCTGCTCCCTGGTTGCAATTTTAAAACTTGTATTTGTGCTGTGGTTTGTTTCCCTATGACTCCAGGGTCTATGGTTTGCTGTAACTTTATGTCATATATTACATATTTTATGTTTTTATGGGCTTATAGCCGCAATAAAATTTGAATTTGAATTTGAATTTGATGCTAAACTTGAATCTAAAATAATTGGAGATTTGGCCTGATTCAGAAGACTCTCTCATTAGGCGCAGTGAAGCAGTTGGCTCAAGCAGCAGATGCTGTGTATGGTTGGGATGGCAGCAGCAGCACCCCAGCTGTTCCTTTTGGGCTCCCTAGTCATTCCACTCTGTTGGAGCGTGGCGTTGTGCATGCCATGCAACCTGCCCTGAACCCTCAAAGTAGCCTGCAGCCATCAGGTGTGGTGGGGAACACTGTCCTGCTGTCAGAGTTTTAGTAATACTACATTGCCAGTCTGGTCATCTTCTCTACATGGGAATATGGGGGTGGGTAGGTGGAGAACACCTTTGTTACAGGTAGCAAAATACCTTGGAGGACTAATCCTGGTTCTCCAAATGAAAGCACTTGTATACTGCTTTGGGGGAGGTGTTCAAAGCACTTTGCATCATATCATGCTCATAATAGCCCAGTAAGATTGAGTGGCATTTATTACTATACAGTGGGTGAAGGGCTGAATCCGAAACTGTGTGTCTAGGGTCATCTACCATAACATTCAGACCAAGGTGAGATTTGAAGTAGGGTCTTCCTCTCCAACTGCAATTAAGGATTAGACTTGATATATACATTATTATTTAAAAAATCAGTATAGCACTGGGTAGATCATCAAACCTTGTTAATTTAATCGTTTTTAAAGAAAATACCCAGCACGCTTACCTTCTGGTGTCTGTCTGACAACCAGACACATCAGAACCAATTAAAGTTCACCACGCTGGTTAGTTCCTAAGCCGAAGTGTCTGGAGGTTTTCTTCTCCGGCTAGCCAGTGCATCAGATTAATCAAACCTTTCAAATCCATGCCTGTGTAACAAAGGATCACTGTAATCTGGCCATTTAAGGTCTGGAACCCAAATAAGTTCCTCCATATAGGGAAGGAATTCATCTCAAACTATGACATTAGTGATCTGATTAAGAGTATGGTTTACTGGAAAGGTGAACTTGGATTGGCTGGGGACTAATCCATGGCAGAAATCCTAAATTAGCTGTCGGACTGCTGAGCGCATTAGGATATTGTACAAACCTTTAAACTTCTCTTGCTGTTCATGCATTATTCTACATTTTAATTAATCTCATGTAAATTAGCCTTGGGGGTAGCTACACCATATTTCCTGTTTTGCGTTCTTATATACATTGCATTGTCCCTATGATTTGCTGCAACCGCTTTATTTTATGGCATGCAATAAATAGGCCAAGTAACATGCAACTATATGGCTCTATCCACTGGCTCTCTTACACGAATCATCATGAGGAATCTGTTCTCCAGTGGCACTCTGTGCTGCTTCTCCTTCCTGCCCACAACGTACTGTAGCTTGGATTGCACATGTTAATCCATTGGGAGTTGATGGGTGGATACTTCTGCCTTTGGGATACACAGTTGGGCTAAGTGACTCAGAGTGATTTCCAATCATTGTGCACCAGGGATGCGGAACCTAAGGCCCAGGGTCATATGCAGCCCTCCAGGCCTCTTTGTGTAGGTCAGAATTCTCCCCAGGCCAAACCCTGCTCCATGCTCTCCTTGGTTGCCTTTGCTTAGCTGGAATATGTTTTTGACCTATGGTAATGATGCTGGCTAGCCCAGATGCAGAGATATGCGAGTTGAGGTGTGTGGAGAAAGTGCTGGCTTTTGTGTGACTGGAAAGTACAAATGGAAGTACGCTGGAAAGTACACTGAAAGCATACAGTGCAAATGGAAGAGCCACAACCACTGCTCGACCCACTTTTGCCACTGGCCACACCTTCTGTTGACTGTGCCCCTGCCAACAACTATGTGACCAATAACATTGTCTATGAATGAATGTGTCCCTCAGCTTAAAAAAAAAGCTTCCCCAACTTTTGTTTACACTGATCTGAGCTGGATAAAAATATGCTTTCTTTAAACTGCAGGATTTGTGTTGATCCTTTCCATATACAGCATCTCGGCTTAGGTGCCAGTTACAAGCTGGAATGTACAGAAATCTCCTCTCTGAAATATCACTCATCTTATTGCTTTTGATTTCCCTGAAGATACTTACTGGCATTTCACTTGAGCAGGACTTTCCATATAAGCTTAAAATATTTCATTAGATTAAATTCATTGACAACTCCCTTCTGGCCATAGATGGCAATGATAGGCTCCTGCCTGAATTAGAAATAGGCATATATGATATGGATTTTGCCCCCAGGAATAAGTCCAGTTGAGAAATTTCACTTATTTATGAGGTGGTTATATAGCAATTTCCCTTTTTCCATTGGTATTATCTTTCTCCAGCCAAATGTATGTACATATTGTTTTAAATACCATGGAACATTGAAGTATGGGCTCAGGCACATGCAAAAAACAAGGGGGATGCATTTTTAAAATTGCAAATATTCTGCCAAATACCATCTTAGAAACCTTTAGATTGCTGCTCTCCCCCCCCCCCTTGAGCATCTTAAGATATATAAATTATTTGTTAAAGAGAAAAATAATCAAGCACTCAAAAAAACACACAATAGGACTTTAGCCAGATGATTATCATGGAATTCAGTGGGAGCACATGACTGAAATTGTGTGTAATGCTTTGAATTTTTTCCCTACAAACATGTTATCCAAATGTGTGTACTTGTAGATGCTGTACATCCTGGAGTTGTAATTGTGCCTTTGTGAGGGCTGACTGGACACAACATCTTTATAGATGACTAATGCTGAGGCCGGCATGCTGCACATTTGACACTGATAAGTACAAAGAACAGATGAGAAATTTTCCCTATATAGCTTTGCCTCAAGCTGCTTACTTCTCCATTTTTGAGTGCTATTGGATTACAAAAAGCCCATTGTCAGGTGTAATTATTTCAGCAGAACTGGTTGAAAGAGCCAAACCACCAATGCTCCATCTTCTCAGGCTCCCTTGAAATGTTTTTCTAGAAAATCCTTACCTGTGATGTGAGATAATCTTAGCTTAATTTGACCAGATTTAAAATAAAGTATCTGCGAAATGAAACTTGCTTTGAGTGAGGAATGTCAAAGGCGGGGGTGGGGGTGGACTGAAGGCCAGTATATACATGATGTTACTGTAATTGTGTCTTTAATTCTAATGTGCAGGGCTTTCCCCCCAGTAAACAGTAAATAAATTGCAAATGACATCAGTTGAGCAGAATCAGATCTGGCATAGAGAGGGAAATTAATCCTCTCCTTCCCTGTTCCCTGCTGCGATCCTGAGGAAAATTCCTACTATGCAGTTGGTGTTTGCTGGGGGGGGGGGTCTCCTCTTGGTGCCAGTGAGCTATTTCACCACTACTCCAGCAAATACCTGCTTCAGGGGGAGAGATTTTCCTTCAGAGGAAGGAAAGGGTTAAATTCCTTCTCGATTGATTCCATTACTTATGGGCTCCCCCACCCGATACAATTTGCAGTTGAGATAAACCTGCACATTTAAGGCAAATACTCATTCATGGCTTGACAAGGGAGATTTTGACAAGGGAGAAGTGATGATTGCACTCTTTTTATTGGCTGAAGACACCATTCTGCAAGATGCTGAATCCCACATGCTTCTGCTAAAGAATAGTCCCTACATCCTTCATGTTTATTAGGATTTCTGAATAACCAAATCCATATATTAACATTGTGCATGTAATAAAAAGCAAGTGTTTCATAGTACAAACTTTAAAAGTGGTTTTGGATTTGTTCCATTCAAGTTAACTTTGTGTGAATGAGTTCTAATGGGTAGATATGTTTGAAATACCGTATTTACTCAAGTCTAATGTTCCATCCAGAGAAGACTCCCTGGAAAAGACCCTGATGTTGGGAAAGATGGAGGGCACAAGGAGAAGGGGACGACAGAGGATGAGATGGTTGGACAGTGTTCTCGAAGCTACTAACATGAGTTTGGCCAAACTGCGGGAGGCAGCGAAGGATAGGCGTGCCTGGCGTGCTCTGGTCCATGGGGTCACGAAGAGTCGGACACGACTGAACGACTGAACAACAACAACAACAATGTTCCATCGAATCTAATGCACACCTCAATTTTCAGAACTTTGAGACCAAAAAAAAAGTATTTGCTGGCGAATGTAAATGTGCCATCGAATCTAATGTGCACCTTAATTTTTGCAACATAATTTGGCCAAAAAAGGTGAGCATTAGATTCGAGTAAATACAGTAGTACTAAAGTTGCTAGTCACAAAAGTGATTTCACTGACTAACCCCTTACAGCAAGACTTTAAATTGCAGTAGAATGGATCTATGCTTTGGGGCCATTGAAATGAGTGGGATGTAAATTTGTTGTTGTTGTTGTTGTTGTTCAGTCGTTCAGTCTGTAAATTAGTCATGACTAACTGCCCAATGATTTCACATGACTGAGTTTATTGGGATTCAATCCAGTGTAAGTGGCACATTGTCTGTGACGTAACATACCTTAGGTATATCATGTCACAGCTGAAGACAAAAGAACAAACTTGCATTATTAATTCATCTTCTCAGTGTGCAAATAGAAGTCCTTGTTTAAGAACCACAAAATGATTTGCCAAGTCTACCTCCAAAATGAGGTGCAGTCCAGATAGAATCTTAAAGGAAAATGGATAACATGGTGTGACTAGATCAGTGGGACTATAGAGGAAGACAAATTGTATTTAACTTTCCTTTCCCCCAGCCAATCAACATTTCCTTCATGTTTAGCCAATAAAGAATAAAATCACATTAATAACAATTAATCAAGCATGTCGAATGCTTCACCTTGCCAACCCTGCAGCATCAATGCATTAAGAAAAGAAAGATTAGGTGTAAGAAAAGCCATCTCCCCAAGATTTGTAAAGTGAATTAAAGTCAAGCTTATTTTCTGCCTACAGTTGCTCAGTTAGCCACATTGTTTATGTAAATGAACATTTATGAAGTTGGTAAATATTGGGGAAATTGCAAAACAGAAATTTTAAAAACAAACTACCAGCCTCATTCCCAGCATTGCTGAAGAGTTATAAGAAACAAAAAAAATCAGTGCAGTTTTGGAATATTAAGTCCTCCATTTTTATTCAAAACGGTGTCTGATTGTGTCCAACATAGACAACAAACTGCTCCTTGATCTCAAGAATGATTATACAAAGTTTGGTGATTGTATTTTAAAGAGGTGTCCAAATGCATAACAGACAACTTTCCAAAATATAGAGCAGATGTCAGCCTTTTTTTTCTTCTGTATCAGTTTTACATGTGCCCAATCACAGGTCTGTTCTATCTTGTTATTTATGAACTTTAAAAAAAAACACATGGGGAAATCAAATTTAAATTGTATGCATTTTGTACTTCCCCTTCCCCTAAAATATGCTGTTGTATAAATTTTGTGCATATATTTAAAAAAACAAAATTGCACCAAAAATAGCAAAAGAAAAAAGTGCAATCCAACTGATAGCTCTGTTCTGAGATCCTGATCTAGGAGCAGTGAATTAGATTGGTTTTCTTTACAATGCAGACTGAACAAAATTACCCTCCAGCTCTAGTAAATGTTAACAAAGAATATTGTGGCAGCAAATGTATAGAAGCAGGCTTGAAATCATTTGCACTTAGTACAATTTGTGGTTCCATTTAGTTACACATTCTTGCTCTTCAATTGACTTGTGGCCTTTGCTATCCCCAAGGAGTGAAAATCTGTAGCTATGAGATAAGTGGGATGATTAAAGAAATTTCAGTTTGGGAATATTGGCTACTGCAAATTAAAATAGCACCACAAATTATAGGGTGCTCACTTCTTAAGGTTAGATGTGGTCAATCCCAAGCCCCCAGATTCTATAATATCTGACTACACTATTACATTTTGTTGGGATGATACCATCTGTTCTCATCACAGCTATTTCCTCTTATTCAGTGCAAATAATTGGAGGTAGTTCTTGTGAAATCAGAGGAGCTATATAATTGATACGTTAGTGATGAGGTAGCCAATGTTTTAGACCACACTCTAATAATTCCTGGCCACTGACCAAACTGGCTGCCAGATCCTGAACTGCCCCACCCTCCACAGGTCACCTTGACATGTGAGTGGTAAGTCACCTGTCAATCACCTCACATCATACGGCATCATGCGACTCAACTTCAAAGGAGGAATTGGGAAGAATTGTTCCTTTGCAGCCATGGCTTGAATTGAAGTACAGTCCTGATTCTTCCTTTCTAGCTATAATTCTGTGCTTTTCGTACTTGGTACCTTTTTCAGGCACCAAAAAAGTACCAAATAAAAGAAGTACCAAATGCTATGATTGGCTGAAATGGAAGAGTTGAAAGCACACGGGAAAAGTAGAATCGGGAGCCCCCTTTGTGGGGCATTCTTCCCAGATCCCAGTGCAGGTGTCAAATAACTAGATGGATGGATGAAGATGTGAAGGAACCCACAGATGCAACAGCAACTGAGCAAATGAGGTTGCAGACAAACAAATCAAAAGAAATAAATCCTGATGATTTCAACAGATACCCTGGAGTTGTGGGACAGCATGGAAGGGAAGCTGATAAAACAAATGATCCCGAGCCATGCTGTTCATCCTGCTGTGAATGCTCAGTGACCTTAAGGTTACCCAAACAACAGGTGATCTGGTGCTTGCATTGTATGAAATATCTGTGCTTACTGAATCCTTGTGATTGCAGAAAGCTGCATGTAATCTTTAAAACAGCATGTCAGCCAAAGGACAGGACCACAGCTTACTCCTTCCTGTCCTCACATCCTTCTTTTGTACTCATTGGCATGCAGCCAGTATAAGAGCAGAAAGAGATAATCAGTGTAGTCTGAAGAGGTAGCTGGCTGTTCCCCCACCCACTCTCTCTTAAGGCAATAAATGTGACAGTGACTGCAGATCTTCTACCAAGAACTCTTTGAATGGGGCTCCTTGCAGAGTTTAGTCTTGACTAATGTTGCTGCCTGCGTGAGAATCTCTGGCTTAGGGACTTTTATGGAGACATCTGCCAAAGCTGATGCCCTGCAGGAACCTCGGTTGCTTAAGCACCTTCTCTCAGTAACAAGCTGCAGGATGAGGTTGCCTTTCACACTGACTACTATGTGGAGATTTAAATCATAAATCACTTGGAGCTGGATATGGGAATTTATGGCAGGTTCCCACCACACAAGCAGCTCCACTAGACAGAACTACAGCTGCATCCAGCAGGGATTTCAACAACTGCAGCAGCGTTTTTTTTCTAGTCCGTGTCATCACAGGACTTTCTGCAGCTGGATATTGGTGTCATTAAAGTTGAAGAATATCTGACCTGCAACACTAATATATCTTGCATGCAGTATGCAAATATATTTGAAGGTGAGTTCCTTTGGCCCCCAAACATACCTGCTTGTCATTAAATTGTGGCTATTGGGAGCTTATCTTCTTGTTTTGCACCTGTCTAAATTCTTCCAACTAGGTGATCAGAAAAAATAGTGGCTATTTTGGCAGTTGGTTGGTGTATGAAATGGTTGTGAAATTGACACCCGTAAATATGCAATTGACATAATGATACCATAACTCATCACGTACACTTATATATGTGGGGTGGGGGTGGGGGGGGGAAGAGAGAGACCTTTACAAAAGCAAATCACACAAGATTGACAGTTGTGAGATAGAAAAAAAAAATAAACCTCTGAAACATTATAGGCAAGAAGGGAGAGCAACTCTTGCCTTATGAATAATAAGCCCAACTCACGGTGCAAGGCTTCATGATACACAATGCACATACCTGGAAAGACAGGGGGTACTACACGTTTGCCTAGGCCTCACATGTTCTTCACCCTTAGACTACAGTTCATAGAGTCATAGAATTATAGAGTTGGAAGGGTCCACAAGGATCATCTAGTCCAGCCCCCTGCAGTGCAGGAATCTTTTGTCCAACGTGGGGCTCGAACCTGCAACCCTGAGATTAAGAGTTTCATGCTTTACTGACTGAGCTATCCCAGATAGCATTGCAAGGATGATTCAGGATGGGATTTGACCTTCACTATAACTGTATCCATCTGCTGCCCACTTCACACACATGATGACGTGATGTGATCTCCAAAAATCTGTGCCTAAAGTAGATTTTGTTAATTGCCCAATATCAATTTAATCACTCATGGTTAAAGCTGCATGTTGCTTCCAAATAATCCACCCAGGGCATATACCCAGAAAGTACCTCCCTATTCTGTGTTCCTGTAGAGAATAGGCAAACTTGTTTGGAGGAAGAGTTAGGAACATCATGTCCAGGATCTGCTCTACTTTGGGAAATGGAGTGTGCCTCAAGTATATTTTAGTTTCATAGGTAGAAAGCATTCATAGAAAGCATAATTTGGTGATTGCCTAGGCCCATTAATTTCTTTCCTGTTTTAGGCCCACAAATGCCATTCCTTAAGTCAGAATGTTCCTTGATAAATACTTTCGTGCAGCTGCACTTCTGCTAACTAAAAAACTGCACACAGAGTAACTGAATACACTCAGGGTCTCTATTGCTTAGATAATGAAGAGCACAGTGTTGGTGATATGTTAGTGGTTCTGGTGAAGATCTCTCCAAAAAGAGAGATTTCAGTAAATTTAACATTCCAATATGTATCTCTGTACTGCAGAATAGGGGAGTCTCAGCTGCAATTCTACCAAGCTGAGGCATTTTTCACGTAAATATATTGTGACTCAGTAAGAAATTACTAATAGTGTTGCTGGCATCTTGGTACTACAGAATGCAACACAGAGAATTAATAATACGTGGGTTTTATTGGATCAAGTAGCTAGAATGCAACAGGAAGACAGCTTTAAAGGTCACACACTTCTCTTCAGACCAAAATAAAACGAGGGGGAGTAAGTTTCTCAGTCATTTATTATTTTCAATGTCTTTGATATACAAAGAATGCTGTTTTTTCAGAGAAACTGGAGTTGATTCAGATCAACAGATTTTAACCAATGTCCATTTTGTATGTGTCTGAATTAGTTTGATTTGATTGTCAACACATGGTAATTGCAAACAACAACAACTTATGTAGCCATGCGGTCTTTGGGCAGAAGTACAATTGTGTCAATTCGTTAATTGCTACTACATTTTCATAGATTTGTGGACTTTGAAGGTACCCTGCAGTTCAACCCCCTGCATTGCTGTAATCTCAAGTAAAGCATCCATGGCAGATGACCATCCAACCTCTGCTTAAAAACCTCCAAAGAAGGAGAGTCCAACACCTTCTGAGGGATCTGTTCCACTGTCAAAAAGTTCTTACCATCAGAAAGTCCTTCCTGATGTTTAGTTGGTATCTCCTTTCTTGTAACTTGAATTCATTTGTTTTGGTCCTAGCCTGCGGAGCAGGAGAAAACAAGCTTGCTCCATCTTGCATGTGACAGCCCTTTAGATATTTGAAAATGGTTATCATATCTCCTCTCAATCACCTCTTCACCAGGCTAAACATCCCCAGTTCCCTCAACCATTCATCTTAAGGCTTGGTTGATCATCTTGGTCTGAAATTGTGGTGCCCAGATCTAGATGTAGTACTCCAGGTGTGGTCTGAATGCTTTAAATTCTTATCAATGTCCAGAATCCTTAAACAATACTATCTTTAAGCATGACAAGGAATATAGAACATGCAACCAAATTGTCACATATATCCAAGGACATGATATGTTAGAAACATGAGACAGGTAAAAATTCAGTGAACCTGGAAGTCCATTTGATGCTTTCAGCAGATGGAGATGTGGAGTGTTTAAATCCTAAGTAATCCTCACGTTCCTGTTCCAAATGTTGCACACTTGGGATTGTCTGTACTTACCAAGAGAACTTAAGGTCTAAGTGTCATGGGCCAGGAGTCAGCTTTGCCTGCTGGACAGCAGCCTGAAGGGGGAGAAGGGGGAATGATTTCACCTGCAGCTGCTCAGCCTTCAAGGACTCAGAGGAGAAGGTGCTGATGAGAACCAGCTGGCTTCAGCCTTCTTAAGCAGAGCTTCCAGCAGCAGTCAGATACTGATGGCAATGCTTGCAGTTCCTGTCTCAACCTTGCTGCTTCCTGTTCCTCTTGACCCTTGACCGCATGATCATTGGATTCCCTGACCCCATGACCATCAGAACACATGGATTGCTGTTTGCCCAACCCTAGGACTGGACCTGACTTCAAATGCTGACTCTGCCTCCAGGCAAGTACACCTCAAGAGTCAATTCTGGTTGGCTTGCCTCCCACTCTGCACATTGTAACAAGATTATAACAGTAGGTAGCCTTCCAGGTATTGTTGGGCTACAGTTCTAATTGTCCCCAACCATTGGCAGTGATGGCTAGGACTTATGGCAATTGTAGACCAGGAATATTGTTGGCTGCCCCCAGGTTAAGACTATCAATGTATCTGCTTCTTCAATGTGCCACTTTCAAAGCACTCTGTTGAAAAACAAATTTTGTTCCTAGATGGAAAACTAAAGGTGTTAATTCTTGCATATCTGCCACGAAAGTTGCTCATTAAGATTAGGAACACCTTAGACATTGCCCTAATTATGCTTCTGAGAAGGGGGGTTAGCAAAGACAGTGACTTGGAAAAGCTCCTAAAAGGCTGCCAGACCCTTTGCTTGAATTGTGAGCCCATCTCACTTCCGTGGTTTCTCTGTTGTGTGCTAAGCAGTGCAGTGCAGGTGTGCCTATGAAAGGCAGGCCAAGGTTATGTTGGAATCACTCGCTTCCTCAGAGGAAGGCAGTAACAGCGGAGCAGAAGGTCAAAAGCTGCCTGTGTTCACTTTGCTCTGCCTCTTCACTTTCCCTTGCCTTGAGAAGTAGCTCTTCGGCCGCTGCCAAATTGGCCTTGGTTTTGCTGAAGCAGCAGCCACTTCCATCAAAGAACGGTGGGACTGGTTGTAATCTGTAAATTTATAAAGTGGCACTTTATAAAGGTTTGACATTGTTAGTCGTTTGTATTTCAATTCAGTCGTCATGGCCAAGAGTTTGGCTAAGGAGAATGGGAAGACTTGCTGCTCTAACTGCAGTGGGAAGAAAACAAACAGGAGATGGGAGGGGGGGATCTATGCCATGGCAACCTACATTCTGCACCCATAAAATATTAAATTTGTGACTCACATACATTACAGCATGCAAACAAAATTTAATTACTCTGTTGCTTTAGTTCTGTGCTTCTACAGATCACACAGGGGGACAAAAATCTATGCAGGGCCATGAATCCATGCCTTCAAACTACAGCAAAATGTAGTTTACAACCCTAGAGTCATGAGGAATTGCCACACATTTTCAAGCATATCCTCACAACCACAGGGTCTAGAAACTTGGTTTAGTTTTAAAAAAAAGCATGAGTGGGGATTCTTAGGAAGCTGAATTATACACCCACTACCACAGCCTGCATTTTTCTGCAGTTGTGCAGAATCACAATACATAGGCAGCTCCAATTATTACCATGAAAAGTTTAGACAAGAGTTCATTTCTAGACATTAAATAATGCAGGACATCCCATTCTACAGAAGATCACTCTGATTTGTCTGCTCTCCCCCTTTGTCTCCTTCTCTACTCCCTTCCTGATTTCTCTCCAGTGCTGCTCACCTGTACTGGCTCCACTCTGTTTCGCTCTCTTTTGCCTCTCGCCCTCAAAGTAATGGTTTGAGAGAGGTTTTAGCCTAAGGAGGAGAGTCCTGCTCAGCCCAAGCCATGAGCCCCACCATAGCCCTTGCAACTTTCTCCCCTTCCCACTACCACCACAAGGCCTCCCAATCTCTCTTGGGGCAGGAGGTAGGGGAAAACAGTGGTAGCAAAGGTAGTGGTGGCAAGAATTCTTTAAAGCAGGAATGGGGGATCTGTGGTTCTTCAGACCTTCTTGGTCGGGCAGGGTGGCAATTGTGAACCATTTGCCATGCTGCTCTGGGATTAATGGCAGTTGGTGTGCAGCTACATCTAGAGGGAGGGCCAGGGTTTCCCTAGCCCTGCTCCAAAGGATACCCATTTGTCCTAGGTATGTTCATCTAGAGCCGTGTCTGTTTGTTTTATAGCCTGTCCTTCATTACTACCAATACCACTGTGGGATATATAACACAGGGATGTAAGAAGGCAACATTTTCTGTTCTGGCCTGTATTCATCACAAGCAGCAGTGCTTCCATTCCACTGTTGTTCATCTTCTGCCAAAAGCTATGTTATTTGTTTCACTGTCCACTTTGTCAAAAATCACATTACTTCTGTAATTAATTGCCTATATATTGCCCCAATTACATTATTTTGCCCAGTTAATTTCATTGCAAAGGAAATGCAATGCAAAGTGGGGCAGGGGGACATAGCACTTGGAAGATAACAGCAGCAGCAACTACTCAATCGTATTCACTGGATTGTTTTCCATTCCAGACATTGAATGAATGAGCTTTGGCAATTTCTGCTCCCATTTTGTTGGAATTCTCCAACATCTCTAGTACAAGATAAATAATTTAATAAAATAAATTAGGAATAATAAAATAAATTATTTAAACTAAAAATAAGAATTCTTAAAACACCGGCAGATACAAAATAACCACATCTAAACAGAGGGGACAATTAAACAAGTTTTAATATTCCCTGTAATTTATTGGGGCCATGGTCTGTGTTTATCGTGGAAGTTTGATTTTTTTGTTACTTTACAAATAAAGCTGGTATGAAGACTCTTGTTAAAGAGGATAATTGTCATATCTTTAGGACTGATAAAATGTGTTAATCAGTTCAACCCCTATGTAACAATACACAGATATGTTTTGATTAGTGCCACTTGAGAATTTTAAAGTCTGCTTCTCCTGTATTGGTAGAAGCTAATTATAACTTAAGGCACAGTAGCTTTAATTAAATTGTCAGCACAGTGACAGTAGCATTCGGAAGATAATTGCACGGTCATTTCTTTTTAATGATGTCCATGTTTCATAATTGGGGTAATTTTGAATTTATGAGGATTACAGGAGCCATATGCCACAAAGTATTTCTTGCACATTTCTGTTTGAGAGGGGGAGGAAACACTAGAAAGCAAGATATATTGTGTGCCAATGACCCATGAACCTTTCCTGTTGAATCCCCATTTTACAACTCCTTTAAACGATGTGCTCAAGTGTGAAAGTACATAACCTTGCTAATTGTGAAAAACAAAGGTTTCTAGCTTCTAGTACCGTTATAAACATTTGTAGTTCTTTGGGGTCCCTACATTGCAAGGATGGAGAACCTGTGACCCTTGGGATGTCATTGGACCACAGCTCATCTCCCTGACCTTTTGCCATGCTGGCTGGGGCTGATGGGAATCTAACCATGTCTGTAGGGCACCAGGTTGAGGGGTGCTGTTGCAAACCACTGTTTAACGTACTAACATAAGAACATATGAAGACCAATTCTGGATCAGGCCAAAGACCCACCTAAACTTGCATTCTGTTCTCACAGTGGCTAGACAGGTGTTGACGGGAAGCCCACAAGTGGGTCTTGAGTGCAACCACATTCTCCCCTCTTGGTTAGCTGCTTTTAGGCCACCTGCTGATTTACATGGGAGAGAATGGTGCACTGAAAGCAATGGGACAAGAAAATGTGACAAGGCTATTTGAGCGATCTGCGTGAAACATTTTTGCCCTGTCAAATGTTAGGGATGTTCTCCTCTCCCATTCTGCCTACATTTCTGTCACTTCAGAGTTTCCATACACTTTCAGCAACTGCAGATTGTTCAGTAATAGAGTATTGCCCTACTTTTAATCTCTCATTATTTATATTGATAGCTGAATGAGAAGACAGGGGCTGCCAGCTGTACACTGCAGGCTGACGCAATCTGTCGTATTCCCTGTAGCCCACACCTTGCAAAATGAAGGATGGACTTGCTCTGTTCAACCACAACCTCATCCTTCACCATATAATAACAATGCCATTTGTTCTGCACGTTGTCAGGAGGGCGAACACACCTGGTCTCATCTGCTATCACATTTTAATTGTGTCCATTCCAAATGTGAAGGACTGCTGGTCTCAGCCCCTGAAGCATTAAATTATAGTCCTTTAAGAACTAGTGTTGTGTAGTGAACATCGGTTATGAACAGCCCCTATTCAGATCTCACCTCACTCATTAATTCAGTAGGTGGCCTTAAAGCTTAACTTTTAATAGAAACCGGTCAGCTTCCCTCCCAGCCCCAGCCACCATTCAAAACCCATGAAATGACTAGAGTAGGGATATACTGGTAGGTATATTTGAATGGGTTATGCTTTTAAAAATAGGACTACATCCATATCACTGTAAAGCAGGGGAAGCCATTGTGGAGCCCTCAAGATGTTGCTGGATTGCAGTGCCCATCTATGATCCATGGTCATGCTAGAAAGCGCTAATGGGAGTTGCAGATGAGCCACATCCATTTGGCACCAGCTTGGCTTTCCCTGTTACAAAGGGTTTACAGTATTTTTATATTCAGGTACTGAATTCTTTTCATTCACTGGCTGAACAAAGGAGAGAAATGAAAGTGACTGGCTCCAATTCTCTAACTCGGCAGAGAGCCCAACTAGACAAAGAAAAAGCGTTTTTTCCTTCTTATGACCTAACAAGAATAGGAGTAATTTCTGTGTTAGGAAGTCCCGCCTGTAGGGGCTTGGAAGAAAACAATGCTGAATACCTTTCAGAATCTGCTTTTGTTTCTCCTTTTGCATCCTGGATGTATTAAAATGCAAAGTGTGGTTGGGGTTTCCTTGGTTGGTTTGTTTGCATTGTTTAGTCTTCACCAATTGCACTCTGGCCATTTTGGTTTCTTGTAACACTCTAATGAATTGGGTTTTTTTTAAAAAAAAAATTATATATATCAAATTTCTTAATGGAAATTGTGGACAAAATGATTTTATAATTAAAATTATCAGAATTTATTATTTATTGAATTTCAAACCGCCCTATCCTTGGGGGTCTCGGGCTATATTTATGCACACAAATATATATTATATGTACACATATCTGTGTATATGTGCATGTTACCAGTAAGTATTCCTCTCTCAGTATATACAGGTATACACACAAATATAGGTGTTCTGTCTGTGCATGCAGACATGAGAGATTGCTCATGAAATAATCCAAATGAGCAAATAGGCCACATTACAATGCAAAGTTAGGTGTGCTTAGGTCAGTGGAAGAGCATCTGCATCACACGCAGAGGGTCCCAGATTCACTCTCCAGCATCTTCAGGTAGGGCTGGGAGGGACTCCTGCCTAAAACCCTGGAGCTCTGCTGCCTGTCAGTGTACACAATTTTGAGTTAGATGAGCCATTGGTCTGACTCGATATAAAGCAGCTCCCTTTGTTCCTATGTTTTAATCCATCAGAATCAGAGGGCTTAAGGTTTCATAACTCCGGCTGCAGTCCTGTGCTTCCATGTATGCCCCATTGAAGCCAGTCACTCGCATTTTCTTTAATTTCAGGGTTGGCATGTAACGTACATGCAGAAATACTAGTGCAAGAGAGACATAATGAGCACTGCTGCATCAAGGGATGACTTCTACATATGAAAGGGTCGCTGCAGGTCAGACATCACAGGTGTGTGCTTCGGCCACCTCTCAGACACAGTACTTTTCACATCAGGCTAAAATACTCAAACTCATGGAAACAATGTCTGACTCAGCACAAACAAGCTTCCTGATAGTGATTTGTATGAGGTGAGCACAACAATTCTTAAAAAAAAAAAACAAAAAAAACTAACTGTACTCGACAGAGGCAGTTCACCTTGATGAGAAATCAAGGATTGAGGACCAAGTGATGTGTAGGCACTTGTATACACTGGCCCCAAGAGTCCACTGACAGCATCTGCTTTGTACGTCTGTTTGTGCAGGCATGTGAGAAGAGAGAGAGACTGACACTGTTCCTGAAATAACCCAGATGATCAAACAATTTGGCCACATTTCAACACAAATCTAAGTGTGCTTTGGGGGAGGACTGTAGCTTTGTGGTAGAGCATCTGCTTTGCACACAGAAGGTCTCAGGTTCAATCCTCAGCATCTCCAAGAAGTGCTGAAAGATAACCTTGTATGAAATCCTGGATAACTAGTGCCAGTGTGTAGAGCTGGATAGGCCAATGTTCTGACTTGGTATAAGACAGTTTCCTATGTTCCTTAATCATGTGAATTCTTGCCCACTTCAATTGTTAAAAAGAGTGAAGCATTGAGTGAAGGATGGGTTGCAGTTATTGCAGACAGATCAGTTCCCTGAACTCATAATTAGGAAAATAACCCAGGCTTTGCAGCTTCAATCATGGAAGCAGAGTTTTTCAGAAAGAGGATCCATTCGTGGACCTCCCTGAAGAAAACCCATGTGCATTGAACTATGGCAGAGCTAATTTTCCAAGGCCCTTTAAAAGCCATCCAAAGTGCTGAGGCCCATCAGCCAATAATGCCTTAATTGGCCTTTTCACAAGCTTGAACATTCTGTAACTGCCAACTGAGATTTACTCCAGGAAAGATGTGACCTCTTCCCCTCCCAGCACATCATATGAAATGTTGAAGGATCTTATAAATTATCTCCAGTCAGAAACTGATTTGCTAATCAGTGTAAGGAAGAGGCAGCATCAGAGTCATCAGTATATCTCTCCCCCCCCCCAAATTTTATTTCAGGAAGCAGGGTTCTTTCTCAATTATGCTCAACAGTTTTACATACTCTTAGAACCAATTTACATATTTTTCTCAGGATGAGGTAGCAACGGTTTGGAATGGGTGGGTCGTGAAGTATGTGTCATATGTTTGAACGCCCCTCCATGTGAAAACGGGAAACCAAAAATCTGTAGTAGACTCATGAATTGGGAACTTTTTTCGTTGCTACTGCATGCAAGCATAATTTTTATATAACGTTGAGAAACTTTCAAAAATACAAAACAAGCGCGCGTACACTTTTACGGTCTGAAGTGGAACAGTCAAGAATTCTGCCACTTCGGGGCCAAGCTAGATGTGCCATCGCAGATGCATGACTTTATCGCTCTTATCTTTCAAGCCCCCCCCCCCCCCCCCGGCTAAAATAGCTATGAGGGGATTTGGATTGGGACCATGGCATAGAGCAGAGGAGGCTTAACCTTGTGCATGTATGTTTTCACCTCCTTGGCTAATGTAACAGATAAGAAGGGAGACATTTGTTTCAGTTCACACTTAAATATTAATCACTAATTCACACTTTCCAATGCAGTTCTCCAACCAAGTAATGGGTATAAAGCTGCAAATGCTAGGGTAAAGTGTGCATAAAATGAATATATTTGTGAAAATAACATACAAAAATGCATTATATTGGGGAAATTGCATAGGAAAAAATGTATCTTTGGAAATCGTCAACTAAAATATGGATGAATTATCACAAACTGATTTGTAAATGTGGAGAACCGAATTTTAAGACTGGAAAAATGAGAAGCAGAGAAACCAAAATTGACAGCTGACTTGCGCACCCCTAACAGCTTGTCCAGGGGGCAGTGTGAAAAGGGGCTGCAGGGGCTCCTCCCCACGCATAGCTCCTACTCATGACTCAACTCTCTTCCCCCCACCCCAATAGCTGCTTTTAACAACAAACACATCATAGAAACATTCATAGGTCTCTGATATATCTAGCTTGGTCCTCAGTCTGCTCTGTTCTTCACATTATGTAAATTGGCTTTCTGGTGGGGTCAGTCAGTTTTCTTTCTTTATTTACAGAAAGATTGAGAAAGAATTACTCCAAGGAAATACTCGTTTGTAGGTAGCATAAGGGATCTGTTTGAACCATTTTTAACAGCTCCTCTAGGTTTGAATTAAGGAAATTTGTTAAGCCAGCTTGAAGGAAAACAGCAAAGCACTAGTCTGTCAGTTTTTGAGCTGATAAAAGATTAACCTCTTTGCTATGATCTATTTATAATATATCCAGCAGAAGGTTCTTCACAATTTGATCTGTTAGAAAGTTGCCTTTATCCTCAGCGAATTATGAGATAAATGGAAAGAACACACTCTTTGTTAAGGGGGTTTTCAAATTACTTTTTATGTCAAGGCAAATGAATGGCCCAAGATTAAAAGTAATGGTGTGAATATGCATAGGAGTGAGAATTACTTCAAGAGAATATTAAAGGAGATCAGAACAACTGGGAATGAAAACATCCATGAAATCCAGCACTTCCCACCAGTGTCCTGACTTTCATTTAGTGGAAATAATTGTATTAGCTGCTTCACTAGTACATACCCTAATTAAAGATGTAGACAAATTAAAAGGTCCATCACCTTTCATCTTTCCATTTAGAAACTGCATTATTTAAAGGCAGGAGGTGGAAGTCCCCAGAAAATGTCCAAGGTCTATAATTTGGGCATTGACATACAGTCATACCTAGGGTTGCAAATGCTGCGGGTTGTGCGTTTTCGGGTTGTGGACCATGCTGAACCTGGAAGTACTGGAACAGGTTACTTCCGGGTTTCGGCGCATGCGCAGAAGCACAAAATGACATCATGCGCAGAAGCGCCGAATTGCATCACATGCGCAGAAGCAGCACTGCGGGTTGCGAACGTGCCTCCCACACAGATCACGTTCGCAACCCGAGGTATGACTGCACAGTCAAATTTCCATACACTGGTCTTCCTACAATTTGATCATCGTTTTGCTTGTTAGGGTATGAGGAGAGAAGGTTGTGCTGTGGTCTGAAACAGGGCGGGTCCTACTATTGGGCAGAGTGAGAAAACTGCCCCAGACAGCTTATTTAGGGTGACAAGAAAGGGCAACAAATTGATTTCTATTCATTATTGCATTTTTACTCCATGGAAGGGGTGCTTGTGAGATGTTCTGGCTCAGGGGCCAAAATGACTTGGCTAGCCTTGGGTATATACAAATGCCTGTCCAGATGGTTTAACAAATGGCAGATTGGAAACAGAATGTACATGGGGAGCAAGTTGTATAAACAGAAGTTAAATTTCTCCAAGAATAAGGAATCAACATTTAAAATGCCTTTAGTAGCAGTATGCTAATTTTAAACCTCAGCTAGCAGAAAGAACATTGGCTTCAGTAAAGATGAAAAATGCCAAGTTAAGTTAAAAGCAAAATCAAGTTTGAATTGGCTTCCAAGTGTTTAATGTATTATAAATCTGTATTTAAAAAAAGGGAGTGCTGGGGGTGGGAGGAAATTAAATAAAACCCATCTTAGACATGATACACCTATAGGCTTTGCTTCTGAACTGGAAATGAGACAAGAGAAACATACCATCAAAAACAAAAACACGCAGCACTTTTATTTCTGGTCTTTGCTGACCAGCCATATTGCTTAGTCATAACTTGCTAACTCTTCCAAGTGTTAGCCAAGCTACGGATATGTTATGACTCTTGTTATGTTATGAATCATTCAGTTACTCTGCATGCACAATGTGTGTGGAAACATAAAGCATGGAAAAAATGGGAAAGAGCATAGAAGTTGCCAGACAGGGCTGGCTCAGATGTCTCGGTTCTATATGTTGTAGTAAAAGAAAGATCAGGGAGAAGCTGAGCTATTTAGCGCTGTGCAAAATCTGCCCTCCAATTTCAGCCATATGTTCCCCCAGTTTGGGTAGGGTAATTTATGGGGAGATACTTAGTAACCAGGTCTTGTACTTGCAATGTACTCTCTAGCCCCCGACACCCTCCCCCGGCAACTGGTTTGTGTTATTTTCTATTGGTGTGTGTTATTTTTTGCTCTGTGTACCTTAGCTGTTAAGTCCCTTCAGTATTCAAAAGGAACCTTATTTTCACACAGTTGCATCCCTTCTGCAAGATACCTTTCTTTGCACATCTATGCAAAGAACTGCCGAGGGGTCTCTCTCCCCCCCCCCCCTTTTCTATCTCTCAGAGCTCTCTTGGGATGAACATAGGAGACTGAAGTACAAATCCTTGTTTACCCATCCAGGTAAATGGGCGGCTCTGGGGAGCCAACATCTCTTTGCTTGATTGTCAAATCTTCCTCACACAGTTGCTGTGAGGATAAAATGAGATATATTGTAACCTGCTCTGAACACTTGGGATAGGTCAGGAAAAAGTCTGAACAAATAGCCGATTGGGATCTCCCCGAACTATAGTCCGCCCTCTGAAAACATTGTCGTGTTCCACAGCTCTCCAATATACAGTATCATTGTCATCTACCGGTATATATATTTTCTCTTCCGTGCTTAGAGTTCTAGGCAGACCTTTAATTAGATGAGTTTGGAGTAATGCTGTTAACTAACCCACTGCATTGAGTCTGCTTTTCCCTTGAGTGCCTGGGGAAAGATAGAGTTTCCCATAAAAAATTTCCAAAGTGTGTCCCAAATGCATTTTATCTGTTGTCACTCCTGCAAGTGTTGCATCACATTGATCCCTAAGAGACTTTGAGCACTAGAGGTGGGCATGAGGAAGATCAATTTGCTGCTCTTTAGACATCCTACTAGATGCACACTCCCTAAGTCCCCCACTGGAGTTGAGTAGCAGAGGAATTTGCAAATTCAAAACAACTTTGGTATTTAAAAAAAACAAAACAACCTCCCCCCCCAAAATCTTATTTTAAAAAATATCTGAAGGTGGCAAATATGTCTTCTTCATTAGGCATTAAATCACAGCCCACATATGTGCCTGAGAGCGTCATGCAGCCATTTTCCTTGCCTTAAAGGTGCCATCATCTTGGTTTTCTTTGGTGCCCCTGGGGTGAACCACAATCCCCAGCTTCCATTAAAAAACTAATTCTAGCAATTTTTGGAATCTGACATATGAGGCAAAATGTACAGACACAATTCTTCTCATTCTTTGGGGCCTGCTCCATTCTTCCGGTGTTTTACCCTGGAATGTGCGAGAGAAGAAGAGATGTTGGTGTGATCTGTGTGTGAGAGAAAGGGAAGGGGGTATGTATGAATTTTGTGGTATGTTTGTGTCCTGAGGCCATGGCTCATCATCATCATTTCATTGGCTGCATCTGGATATGGATGTCATATAGGCAGCAGTACCAGCATAGTCTTTGAGTGGTGGTATGTGCAGGAGGAGGCAGTGTGGAAAAGGCTGGCACCATAGACCTGACCTCCTGGCAAGCAGCATTGCTGCTCCATTCTTGAATGGTGTGAGGAGAACGCAGGGTAGGTACATTGATGGAGCCAATCTGGTGTTTTCACCAGTGCTCCTGTACAGTTTTGTATCTTTTAATTGTATAGTTTTATATCTTCTTTTTTTTTTAATAGTAAGAAATAAACAACTATCTGACGTTTAGAAGACATCTGAAGGCAGCCCTGTTTAGGGAAGTTTTTAATGACTGATGTTTTAATGTAATTTTAATCTTTTGTTGGAAGTCGCCCAGAGTGGCTGGGAAAACGCAGCCAGATGGGCGGGGTATAAATAGTTGTTGTTGTTGTTGTTGTTATTAATTATTATTATTGCTGCTGCCCTGCACCAACCCTGCATCATTGCAGTAAGTGATGGCGATGCCAGTGCCACAAGGCTAGATCCACAGCATTGTCCTTTCCCACAGGATGCTACTGGGTATGTGGCCTAGTTTCCAAGGGCACTGAGGGAGGGGTCTGCATTTTTCCACCCCTTCTTATATTTTCTCCTTCCCTCCCTCCCCAGGGTGAGCATGTACTGGATACAGCAGTCCTGCTACCAGCATTGCAGTGGTGTGTCTCCTGCCCTAGTGTAATTTGGGCATAGGATTGCTCTGTCCCAGTAGTGTAAACCTTTCCATTAACTCTTCTTTATTAGAGATAAAGTAAGATGTGGTTCTCTTACCATCTGTGTTTAATTCCACTCCCATTAGCTTTAGAAGGCCCACTCCTTGGCCTTCTGAATTCCAAAATTGTTTTGCTTTTAGCTCCACTCAGGTGTGCAGGGGGGGAACCAAGCAAAGGAAAGAGCACCAATTCAGCTGCAAAGGTCAGGTTGTTTTTCAAAGTTCAGCATCACAGCACACATTCCTTTTGTCTTTTTTCCCCTCTGAGTGCAAAAATGGTGGTGGGGGGGGGGGGAGGTGAGCCTAAAACACTTTCGAAAGGCATGACCAATCTGCAATGTGTGCTGCTCTCATAGAAAAGGCTCCAACATGGCCACAGAAGAATTTGTATTTAGTGGAAGACTGGGAGGGAGGTGGTTGGGTTCTGAGTTAAACACAGCAAGTAATTTCCTCCCAAAGTCATGCTGGTTTAGATGTTAAGAGAGCTCTTGATGCGAATTTTTTAAAATTGGAATAGAAATAGAAATGATTTCTAATCAAACATTATTGTTGCTGCATTTTAAATCATAGCATATGTACATTTATGCTGTACAATTAGGATAACAACCAGCAGTATTAGTCAGAAATTAATACTGAAAATATCAATGTAAATTCAGAAACAGCAAGGGCCTTGAAGTTGCCCACCATGCAGAAAGCAGACAAGTAAGCCCCCCCCCCAGTTATAAGATGTATTTTGTTTAAAGTCCTGTGTAAATGATAGTAATTATTTAAAAACTTACCTCTACACACAAAAATTAACATACATGCAAACTTTATTTTTTGGCAATGCATAATTTGTGGGCTTTGGGAGAAGGTGCAGATTTTCAAAACGGCTAAGTGGGAAGGCGAAATATAGCATTCGTTTCTTGGAAACTAATGCAAAAGTACACATACAAATAGCCACCCACCCACAAAGCCCACCAGACCATATGCTAAAGATCTGATAAAGATAACACTTAGAGTGTGAGGGTTAATGCCTGGGAAGGCTTTAATAGAAAAGGAAGCTGTATTTGTTATTCACTGCACAGACATGATTCAGCAATGGGACAGAAAGGAAACACATCAGCAGAAACCAAAACAAGAGGAGATGGTTGTGTGGCAGGCTAGCATCTTGGGACTGACCTGCATAGGGAACAATTCATTGCTGCACCAGCTTAACATGGTCTTGGGCCATAAACATAACTGTTTCAGGGTGAGGTGGTTAATCTCACATACTGAGCTATAGTGGAGCCCTCAGCTCCCATTCTTGGTAGGAGAAGGATTTTGTTGTGACAAATGCAGCAGGTAACTGGTGAGTCAAGGATGTGCAGGTATCAAATAAATTTTACCACCACAAGTTAGGGATGTGGGAGAAATTCAGTTCAGAAGGCGCTGAGACGTCTCTTGCCATCATTTATTGGTTTGGTATCATTGCATCAGCAATGGTCGTTCTGTGGTGTTGGAATAACTTTTTCAAGGATGGGAGAATCAGTCAATTTCTGTTTTTCTGAGTTTCCCATCCTGAAGTTCTCCACATTTCCATATCATTTTGCAGGGTATGTGTGTGTCTTGTTTTAAGTCCTCATGAAAATTCATAAGAGTTTTAGTGTGGAATTCTCCTAATATGTTACTGTTTACAATTTGCCTAATATCCACATTTTTGCAAAGTGTGTTTTCCCCAATATAATACATTTTAATGCAATTTTCACTAAGTATTCATTTCTATACCTACATTACCTTAGTGTGTGGCTTTTTGGGGTTTTTGTTTTTTTTGCAAACCACTTATTAATTTATTGCATTTATATCCCACCTTTTTCTCCAAGGAGCTCAATGTGGCTTCCTTGTTCTCCCCCTCCTCATTTAATCCTACAACAACCCTGTGGGGCAGGTTAGGCTGAGAATCAGTGACTGGCCCAAGGTCAGCTTCATGGCTGGGTGGGAATTTGAACTGTGATCTCTCAGGTCCTAGTCCGTCACTCTAACCACTACGCCACACTGGAAAATGTCGTTGCAAAATCTGGAGAAGTGCTAATTTAGAAGGTTGCCTGTGTTCTGCGTTGGGTATTGTATTGGAAAGTACAGATTAGGTAGATTCTCCTTTAAATGCTAAATGCATCACATGTTTTCCCCATCCCTAGCTGTGCTGCATAGCAAAGCTGTCCTCTGCCACACACCAGCCTAGTTCTGTGCTGGCTTAATGGAGTCTTGCATAATGGAGTCACTGCAACTCCCAGTTTGCTGCACCTTACTACAAGGGTTTTTGTGCTTAAGTTAATTTCTTGCATTTATACCCTTCACTTTCAACACCACAGTAATAACCCATGGTATCTTCCCGTTAAGATAAGGAGTATAATAGTCTGATGACAATTGCAGTAAACAAAGGGCTCAGTATGGGAGATGGTAGGCCAATGTTGCCATGCAACAGTGTGATCCCTTCCTCTGTGGGTCCTATGAGGGTTGCGTGGAATAAAACTTGCCAGTACTTAAGGTGAAAAGAATTCTTTCATTGGAACCATAATTATTCAAGCCAATGCGGCAGTTGCCCACAAAGAGCTAAGAACATACCGGTAGGTCATTTGTTTAACACACAAACAATGCAATAATCCTTCTGAGTCTGTAGAGGGGGGAAACAGACAATATGGCTTGTAATTTTGTAGTCAGCCAGTCCAAAAGTTCCAAGTGCTGAATGCTTCACAGCTGCTTTGCAAGCAGCTCTAGTCCCAAGGAAAGAGGACAACTGGTGAATTTATTATCCAAAACTCAAAGGACAGAGCCCTGCAATCAGAATACAAATATAGCAAATAATGCAAGATGTACATGAACTCAGTTCCTACCTGCTTCCTGGTTAACCAGACATACATGTAAATTCAGTTTACTTTACACAAGGTGCTAAGATTCCAGGAATGTTAAGCTTCCAAGGAGAGCTCCCTCCTTCTAGCTCCCCACTGAGTGACTGTAGGGAGCTAGCCTAAACCAGCCCACTGGTGGGCATTAACATCACAAAGTGTCCTGTTGTGCCCCTGTGATGCATTGAGTTGGCTTACCTATTCAGGGCAATATCACAGAGTTCATGGCACTTCCCAGGCACAACAGCCATAGTGCCGAGTCTTAACACAGCATGGTGGCTTACGGGATCAGGCCATAACAATATCATTAGGAACCATAGGAAGCAGCCGTATACCCAGCCAGACCATTGGTCCATGTAGCTCAGGATTGTCTACATTGACTGGTGGGAGCTCTCCCAAGGTTTCAGGCAGGAATCCATCCCAGCCCTACCTGGAGATGCCAGGGATTGAATTCTGGGCAATTCTGCATTCAAGCCAGACATTCTACCACTGAGCTGCAGCCTGATGAATGCAGACTTGCACATATCCTAAGAAGTGACATATGCATTCTATTCAGGAGCTGGGGGAGTCAATTAAAGACTCTCTCTACCCTCTCCTCCTCCTCCTAAGAATGATCTTTTTAAATTGAAGAGTCGTAAGCAAAGCTGGTATGGCGATCTATTCCCCTTAGCTGTTCCTAATTGAAAACTGATTAGTGCAATCATTCTGTGCATAATAAAGCTAGAACACAAACCAGCATAAACAGGGATTCTTCCAGCTTGATAGCAGAGACCTTCTTGAGGAGTCAATAGCATTAAAAACACAGAGACATTTAACATCACGTAATGTGTTTCTATCAGGATCTGAGGCCTGCAGACCCATAGATTTATTACCTCTGACATGTGTAAAATAGCCTTGTACTGCCTATCAGCCTTCCTTCTAACCAGAAGGCTACTTACTTCTTATGACACATTATATTACAGTCAGTGGATGGCTCTACATTTTACACTCAGGCTTGGATTTTACATATCAAAGGGCCACTTTTGACCTGGCTTTTTGCAGGGAGTGAAGCAGTTAAGGAAGTGGGGGGGGGGGTTGTCTCTCTTTAGGAAACTGCTTTCATTTTCTGCCTTAAAGATAAGCATGGGCCAACTCGTTTATCCTCAGTATACCACATTAGCCATTATTTACCTAGATGCTAAATCATACATCCAGATCAGATGTTGACTTTATAGATTTGATACATAGAAAAATACACTGAATGTGCAAAGATGATGACTGTGTGTGATGCTAAAATGTACTGTTCTGCAAATTGCTGGAGAGTCAGATGTCCACATCCAGACACACATTCTCATGCATTCCCATTTACATCAGTTTCTTGCCAGCCAACTTTATTTATTTGATTGATTGATTGATTGATTTACAGATTTCTATCCTGCCCTTCCAATGCTTACATGCTACCCAGGAGGAATTACAACAGTTAAAACCAATTATAAAATAGAGTGACAATCACACTAAGATAACAATAGGATAAGGTGAAGAGAGGTTCAACAGATGAAGCAAAGGCATAAGATAGGAAATTATCTACTCAGTAAAACAGAGGCCTGCTGGAATAAAAAATGTTTTTACCATCCAGTGAGACACAGCAAGAGAAGAGGGCTGTCAATCGAGCATTTCAGGGCAAAGAACACAACCATTGGAAAAAGGCCCTTGTCCCTATCAGCCAAGCCCCCATCTTAGTTGGGACACACAGAAGAGTATCTGCACCAGATGTTAGGGGGCAGGGAGGATGGTACAAGAAGAGGTGGTTGTGCCGTTTGCCCTCTTATGCTAGTGACGTCATCCCAGTATGAGAGTGAAAGAGTTACTGGTAAATATTTGTTAAATGACTGTCCAATGAAGACTCAGGGGGGCGGAGTCGTCTGTGGTATAAGATTGAAGCACAGGGGTTTTCAGAGTCAGTCAAGAGAGAGTCAGTCAGGAGTTCAGTAAGATCAGTTGGCAGTCTGTGAGTTGAGTGGAACAGTGTGTTTAGTCAGAGAGTCAGTGTGAGAGCTTTAGCTAGTTAGACAGTGTGTGAGAGTCTGAGTTAAGAACCTAGACAGTTCGGTTGGGAACTGGGAGGTGGTGGTTGGTTTGATAGGAAGGTATACCGTGTTTCTCCTAAAATAAGACACCGTCTTATATTTTTTTCCCCCTCAACAAAACACAGTATGGCTTATTTTCAGGGGATGTCTTATTTTAACCGCATCGCATCAGTATGCTGCATAGCCACGCCTCTCCAGGCTGTTTTAATGGGAGGTGCCGCATCACTATGGCTTATTTTCGGGGTATGGCTTATTTTCGGGGAACGGCTTATATTTCGCAGATGCATAGAAATCCTTATTTTATGGCTTATTTTATGGCCATGTCTTATTTTAGGAGAAATACGGTAGGACGGTATAGGAAGGTCTAGGAACTAGCGAAGAGATATTGACAAGATATTATCTAAGAACTTAAGCAAAGCACTGTATTTGAAACCCTAAGCTTGTTACTGTTTGAAAAATAAACTTGTTCTTTTTGGTTCAATTTTAAAACCCTGACTGAACTCAGTGATTACCAGGGAGTACCTGGTTGGTGGCAGCAGGAGAGCGGTACAGTGGTGGCACAGGGATCAATAGTCTGTTAAACAACCGGGGACCCTGTGTGAACGCCACAGTGGTCTATAAGGTACTTAAGCTATTCAGAGCTGTAAGGATAGTTGGTAACACATTACATTATGGCCTGAACGTGAGATGAGCGCCGCAACCACATAGTCACCTTTGACTGGACTTAGCCATCCATGGTCCTTTACCTTTTACCTTTTTTTACTAGCCATGATGCCATGCTCTGCCTCCACAGCTGGAAGCAGCAATGCTTCCGAATACCAACTGCCGGAAACCATGGGCGGAGAAGGTGCTCTGGTGCTGCTCACCTTCTGCAGGCTGGTTGGTTGGCCACTGTGAGAACAGGATGCTGGACTGTATGGGTTATTCACCTGATCCAGTAGGCTGTTCTTATTTCAGATATGGTGCACAATTAGCATAAAATTATGCAAGGCCGGCCCTACCATTAAGCAGCTGGCAGGTGGTTGGTGGAGTGGGTGGCAGTGAGGTGTTGTGAGGACAGCTTGCTGCCTTAAGGATGCTGCAGATCACCCGTGTTGAAAATAGTTTTGTCTTCTTTTGTGCAATGGGGAGGGCGTTGCCCTTCAACACGGGCGGCAAAATGTATTGGGCTGGCCTTGACACTATGGTTAGTCACCACTCGGTAAACAGGCCCTGTAGTCCATAGTCAGCTGAGCATATAACTGGTTTCTGGCTCATTGTGTAAGAAGACATAATGTTAGGCCAACTTGCCTTCCGCATGAGAACGTGATAAAAAATGATCCCTGATTCAGTATGCGTTATAACACTTCTTTTAAAGTTCAGCTTATTTAAATCGATAGCTGGTTCTTATTATAGCATCTGGTATTTGAGAATATTGCTTACTGTAATCCAAAGTACCAATTGCAGCCAATTGTGTTTCATGCAAAAACACAACCCTGGTTCGTCTAGGTCCATAAGCTACTTGACAAGTATAAAGCCTAAATGAGGTCCCTGTGATTCCTAAAATGACGTGAGCAGGAACAGTGTACTGCATCCCTTTAGTGCATTTTTGAGAAGGGACTGAACATTTGGCACATGTTTACCACTGCCAAACAACTGCATCCTTGTGGAATATGTAGCATTTTGCAATTAACCTCAAAGGCTGACCTCTTGAGAGGCTTAATGTGCTTCAGAGGCCCAGTCCTAATCAAGACTTCAGCATCCCATCATTCCAGGACCACAGTTCACCTACGTGGGTTATTTCTTTCTTTTCAGCATGATGAAAACTTGAATTTCCAACAAAATAGCCTGTCATGAATGCAGACAAAGTCTATTCTCTCTCTTTAAAAAAAAAAAATTGTTCATGCTGATTTTTAATAAAATAACCTGAATGTTCTTTATAAGAGGCTTCCTTTCTGTCTTGCTGGCATCCACTTCAACCTTCTCCTGGACTTGGATTCCCTTTGTTCCTCGTTACTTTGGTATTCTACACTTCGAATGTTTCTAATGTTTTTATAATGGAATTATTCTTCCTCGCCCTGCAGGCTGTGGGGCTGTGTGCTTTATAAATAATATTATATTTATTTTTTAAATGAAAGTGCTGCCCACCCACTAAGAGCCTGCAGTGCTAAATCTCCTTTATTAATTTGTCTACCTACCTGCCATTATTCTGGTGCTGGCCCTATTAGCTTAAATGGGAGCTGCTGTGCTGCATGCATGCAATCAGCCTGTCAGTGCTACTCCTCTACCTGGGACTGCCCTTGATGACTACTTGGGAGCTTAAATTGATGCACAGTTTTTGACAGGGGTGGGGGGCATAAGTGCCAGTGACTGAATATCAGCATTAGCCTCCTGCTTTCATAACAAAATGTAAGGTGTTTGTTTATTACGGTACCAAGAAAGCTTCCGATAGCTTGAGCCCAACATTTCTGTTCATTTAGGGCAGGGGTCTGCAACCTTTAAGACACAAAGAGCCACTTGGACCCGTTTCCAAAGGAAAAAACAACAACTGGGAGCCGCAAAACCATTGCGACATTTAAAACAAATATAACGCTGCATATATTGTTTCTTACCTTAATGCAATAATAATAAATAACATATAGGAGCCAATGCAAAGTATAATTAGTAAAAACAACAAGAATAAGTTCTTACTTTTTTGCATTGACTCAGGGGCGTACCCAGGATCAAAACTGGGGGGGGGGGAGCCATGGTCGTTCAGGTTGTGACATTTCAGCACGGAAAGGTGAATGAAACCAAAATTTTAGGGAAATTATATATAATTATAGCAGTGCTTTATTACAGTAGTTATTACAATTATTTGCTTGGTTTTTTAAATTTTTTATTCTAGTTACATGTCTTATACCAGGGGTGGCCAACTCCCAAGAAACTGTGATCTACTTTCAGCAGTGATCTACCCCCGTTTTTGGGGGTTCAGCTCAAAGTTGTTTGGGGGGGGTGTGGTGGGTGGGAGAGAGGGCTTCCCCCTCTAAGATAGGTTGGCAAGCGAACTAATAAAGAAAGAAAAAGGGGGGGTGGGAATGGAAAAGTGGGGTGGAAAAATATAAATTGGGGGTGGGGTGGGGTGGGGAGGATATCTATTAAAAATATGTAGTAGTTTAAAAAATAAAAATAAAGGGGGAAAATCTTTTTCTTCTTTTTCCTTTTTTTGAAAAAAAAGGGAAGAGAAAAGAAAAAGGGGGGATAGAGGGAGAAAAGGGTAATAATAAAAATTCAAATAGAGTGGCTGCAGCAGCTGTGGGGGGTGTTTGTTTGTTTTTCGTTTGTTTGTTTGTTTTAAAAATGGGATTTCTCCCCTTGGATTAAAAAAGGAGGGGAGGAAGAAAAAGAGAGGGGGGGTGGGAGAGCAAGGCAAAAAGCAAAAAAGCAAAAAACAGGTTTTTTTTGGGGGGGAAATTGCGCCAGGCACCGCAGTGCGGCGGCCTCGGGGCTCCGGGCCCCCGAGCCGCCCTTGGGGCCGTCGTTGAGCATGTACACCGCCCGCAGCGAGCGCTGGCGAAGCACCGGTTGGCGGAGGTTTCAGAAGCAGCCCGGACGTTTTCGCCGCCACCCCCCAAAGCAGCTCTACTTCATCCTGTCGCCGACCATCACCGCCCTCCCGTCATGGCGACGCCAGGCCCGCCTGCTCCGCCCTCCCGCTTTGAAAAGGATTCCGCCCGACAGGGGCCGCTCCAATCGCCGCCGCCGCCACCTCCCGCCGCCTTTATTATCCCGACTCTTTTCTCTCTCTCTCTCTCTCTCTCTCTCTCTCTCTCTCTCTCTCTCTCTCTCTCTCGATAACTCGCAAAGCCCAGCTCCTTCTTCTCCCCGCCCTAACGCCACCCTCATTGGCACGTTCCCCTCAAACAGGAACAGGCATCCCGGCGGCTCATTGGCCGGGCGAAGCGTCGCTCTCCCGTGCCCGCCTCCCGCCTTCATCCTCAGTGGCTACCTCGGCGGTAAGGCCCCGGCTCTGAGCCTATGCGCCAAGGCGGGCGATCTGTCCTGCCAATCGGCACGCCGAGGTGGTAAAAGCTCAGCCCTCCCCACACGCTTATTGGTGTGAAGAAGTCGCTTCCTCTCTCTGGGAGTGGTCAAGGTGGACATCAATCTTGGGTCTGTCCTTGGGAACCCCGAGAGGGCTGAGAAAGACCGCCCAGCTGTTCAACGTTGATGCGGATTATTCATGGTTTTTTTGGCCCCCCTTTTTTGCCGATAACCATTTAATTATTATTGAAAGGGCATTGAAAGGGGGCATGCTGGAGCCGCGGGAGACCTGTCAGAGAGCCGCATGTGGCTCCGGAGCCGCAGGTTGCTGACCCCCGATTTAGGGAATGCATAAGCTATTCCCTAAAGCAGTGCTCAAAATATATGGTAATACATAAGCAATCTCAAAAAACAAGCAATCAATAAAACAGTTGCAGGTAGAAAGGATAAAATCACATTGTATTATTATTATTATTATTTATTATTTATTTATTTATTTATTTATTTCAGCTTGTGACACACAGTAACCTAATGTGACTTACATTTAAAAAGGAGGGTGTACAGGGTGAGAAATATTAATGGCTGCATGCCACACGTTTACTGGAGGAGGTAAATGCACCACCCAAAGTAGACCAGAGAGGGCTGAGCATGCTCAGTGGGTGTGGAATACTGACTGACCATTGAGGTGCAGGTGCAGATGGGCGAATCTGTCAATTTCATTTCTCTCTGGGTGTCTCATTTTTCCAGTCTTCAATTCATTTCTCTACATTAGTTTGAGATTTATTTATTTATTTTTTAAATCCTCACCAGCATTTTAATGCAAATTTCTCCTAATATATATGCAGTTTTTCCTAACGCACACCTTTCTGCAAACCAATGTAATGCATTTTTGATGTGTTATTTTCACTTGTATATTCGTTTTTAAATGCACACTTTCCCCAGTATATGCATATTGTACAAATCGTGCGGCAGGAGAACCTCATTGGAAAATCTGGAGAAATGCAAATTGCAGAGGATAGGTGTGTTTCAGTCCACATCTTGTTTCAGAAAATGCAAATTGGGTAGGCTTCCCTTTCAGTGAGAACTGAAGGGTGTGGAGAATGGAATAGAGTACAGGCTATGGAAAGGCAGTGTCTCTGGGTGGCTAGAATCAGGAGCCCTACATGTTGCAACATTTTGTTACAGTCCACATCCGTTTCATCTGTGTAGCTGAGGCTTATCTGCTTGCTTCATTTTGAATGGTAATTAAAAATGTGTTATTAATAGATTGCTGCTGACCTACCGAAACTCTATGGATAGAACAAGAATAATATACACATGGTCCAGTTTGGCTTTCAGCAACAGCAATGAAAGAGCACTTGTCTGCGCAACATCTTTTCCCCGGTTGCCTGGCTGATCTGCGTGGCTAAGACATCTGTGGTCTGCTGCAAAATTCATGTGACATTATTATTATAATAACAATTGAGAGTATTTGGCTTGCTTGGGCCAAGAGTTTTCCTGTCGGTTTCAGCTGCAGTCTGGACTGTGAGACTGACTGTAAGAGATAAGAGCTGCAGCGCTGGCAAGAGGGTTTTGTTTGCTTGACAATTTGCTGTCAGAAATACAACCCTGGCAAAGGAAAAGCTAATGCACTAAGAGTTTCTGAAAGCAGAGAAAATAAGGTGTGTTTGTGTGTGTGTGTGTGTGTGTGTGTGTTGGAGCGGCGGGGGAAGAGGGGAGATTCCACTCAGAGACAGATGGAACCTGATCCATGTGGTTTTGCAATTAATGAGAAAAGAAATATGTCTTGCACCCATTATGATCTAAAAATAATCAAATTAGAAAGAATCAACAAGTTCATAGGAAAGATTGTTTGACTTGGGGTAAGCAGACTTGGATTCAAATTCCTGCTCACTGGGGTGGCCTTTGGCAAATCACTTACTACCTCTCAGTCTAACCTACTACAGAAGGTTGTTATGAAGATCAAGCAAAATAGCTCTATGTGGGCATGCAGCCTCAGGCTGGAATACAAATGTGATGGATAGATCTTCCTGCCATGGGGTATGCGTCCATCGTGGGGGCAGGGGGAGAGAGAGATTGTAATCAAGATACCCTCAAATCAATGCATTTTGTTTTAAAGCAGCAGTGGTCAGCATGGTGGGGCAGAACCACAGAGCTGCCCTCCCACCATCACTGTAGGTTACCTAGATGGGGCAGGGGTGAGGCTGGGTGGCAGTGAGGTCAGGACTGTGCAGATTCAGGAATGCCCTGGCTCACCTCAGGCTGCATCCACACCATGCATTTAAAACACTATGATACCACTTTAACTGTCATGGCTTGCCCCAAAGCATTATGGGAATTGTAGTTCGTTAAGAATGCTGGGAGGTGTTAGGAGACCCCTCAGAGCTACAATTCCCGAAGTAGTTTAACAATTGAGCCTTCTTCCCAAGGATCTCTGGGAATTAAAGCTCTGGGGGGGGGGGAATAGGGGTCTCCTAATTCTCAGCACCCTTAACAAACTACAGTTCCCAGGATCTTTGAATGTTTGGTGAGGCTGTGGCCTCAGAATGCTGCCACTGCCCAGGCTTGCCACATGTACATTCAAGCCTAGATATTTTGCTTTCAAATGATCCTTGGCCTTTTCTTTGTTAGCATAATAGCTATTGGTCCATTTTGTGTGCAGATATATATATAACAGACCTAACTTTTAAAATGTGTCTAATGCCGTAAAGGTAAAGGTACCCCTGACCGTTAGGTCCAGTCGTGGATGACTCTAGGGTTGCGGCGCTCATCTTGCTCTATAGGCCGAGGGAGCCGGTGTGTGTCCACAGACAGCTTCTGGGTCATGTGGCCACCATGACTAAGCCGCTTCTGGCGAACCAGAGCAGCGCACGGAAACGCCGTTTACCTTCTCGCCAGATCAATTCCTATTTATCTACTTGCACTTTGATGTGCTTTTGAACTGCTAGGTTGGCAGGAGCTGGGACCGAGCAACAGGAACTCACCCCGTCGTGGGGATTCGAACCGCCGACCTTCTGATCGGCAACCCCTAGGCTCTGTGGTTTAGACCACAGCGCCACCCGTGCCCCTCTGTCTAATGCCGTGCTACTTTCATTATGCACTTGGTGCCCTCCAGACATTTTGGACTATACAGCCTCACTGGTGGAAGTTGTTGTCCAATACTGGAGGGCACCAGGTTGGTGAAGACTGGTTTAGATTAGCTTGGCAAGCCTGGTTATTAACTGATAATTTACACACATAAACTGTGAGGGTTAGACAACTGGCTGTTTGTTCTCCCTCCCCTTTCAAGTTTTACATTTTATTACCCTTGCTGATAAATATCTTGTGGCCAAGGTTACCTTGAGGAAATAGTCGTAAGGTCCATCTACGTGCTTCTGGCAGAGAAATTGGCAGCGAGCAAATGTGCATGGACAGCTCCCAGCAGGGATACTTTTTGAATAAAGGTACAATAAATGGCCTGTAACACCAGGGGCATGTTAGCGGGGGAAAGATAGCACAGCATTTTTGCACTATTAAATGTTCTCAGTAGCCTAGCAAGGAAGCAATTGCAAAAGACACCCCTAATCCCTAAACTTCCTCACTCCCCTCCTTCCACCCATAACTAGCACATATTTAAGAATACATTTGGGCTTGGTTCAGGGGTGGAGTCTGATGTGCAGGAGTGTCCAAAATGCAGGCAAGTGTTGTTTCATTACACACATACAGAGAGAGAGAGAGAGAGAGAGCGCAACAGTACATAGCATAATACCCTGTTAATTAGGATCAGGCAATATACTAAGACACAGGCCTCATTCTGACTTCCTGTATACTGAACTGCCATAAACAATAAAGGTAAAGGTACCCCTGACAGTTAAGTCCAGTCACGGACGACTCTGGGGTTGCGCCGCTCATCTTGCTTTCAGGCCGAGGGAGCCGGCGTTTGTCCGCAGACAGCTTCCGGGTCATGTGGCCAGCATGACAAAGCCGCTTCTGGCGAACCAGAGCAGTGTACAGAAACGCCGTTTACCTTCCCGCTGGAGTGGTCTCTATTTATCTACTTGCACTTTGACGTGCTTTCGAACTGCTAGGTGGGCAGGAGCTGGGACCGAGCAACGGGAGCTCACCTCGTGGCAGGGATTCGAACCGCCGACCTTCTGATCAGCAAGCCCTAGACTCTGTGGTTTAACCCACAGCCTCATTATAACTTCATGCACCTACCAGACCAAGGAGGGACCATTGGTTATCCTGGTGCTCCAGCAGGTAATGCTATTGCCCCTCCTCCAAAAAGGGGCCTGGAGCTGCCTTCCTCCCCAGTTGCCCCTCCACCAGTAGTAGCCAGAGGAGCAGCAAGGTCAGGGCAGCTCACCTGGCTTCCCAGTGTCACACAACACTGCTGGTTACCAAGTGCAGGGGAGAGCAAGGGGCAAGGCAGCGAGGAGCTTGACACGGTGAATCTGATGCCCCTACTGCTGCTCCCATGATGTGCTGAATTCCCCTCCGTCTTGCCCCTTCCCCTCTCAGTGACCAGCAGCAATGCATGCTGTCGGGAAGCCCAGGGAGCAACAATGCCCACCAGCCATTAGTGCCCTCCCCTGGACCACTGCATTTGAGCACAATTCAGAGAAAGCTAAGCACATTTAGGACTTGTTCCACATGAGCATTTAAACCCTTTCACATTGCTCCCACCACTCAATGGCTTGCAACCAAGGGGAAGAACTCGTTCTCTACTGAAAAGTGTAACTGCATCTCAGACCTAAATGTGGGTCTTCTGCTGCTTCTGAGTTTTAATTTTTCAAGCAAAGCAAATCTGGGAGCATCCTACACTCACATGCTGCAGAATGTTTTCCGTTTTTCATACTGAAACTGTGAATGCTGACTGACACAGCCTTTGTCAGAGAGGTGAATAAATTTTAAAAAGAGAAAGGGAAATGTGCTTGAAGTTTATTTGTCTGTTTTAGGAAAGCTACAGTGGAAAAATAGCTATCAACTTCACTTTTAGATTTGTGGGTGTAGCGTAAATTACCTCAATTAAAATCTTTAAAGACAAGAAAGGAAAAGTGGCTGAGGCAGTTCAGATGATATGAAATCTCCACCTGTTGGGCTTGATCTCTTGAATGTGATGATCACACATGTGTCAACTGCTGCTGACATCAGTGGGATGCAGCTGTGCTGCATTGATGTCCCTGGGGCATAAGCACGCTTCACTGTTTTGCTTGTGGCAAACAGCCCCGATATAACGATCTGATCTGGACACTTCAGTTCAGGCAAGGGGATGAATGGAGCATCTGCCTGACATGACTCCCCTATTTGTTTCAGTTTTTCACACACACCACTTTACGCTTGGTACATTTTGTGTAGTTAATCGGGGGGGGGGGGGGGAGCCTGCGTATCCACTCTGCAGCAGCAGTGTTAATTGCAATTGGTTCAAACCACTGAAATCCCCAATTTATAATTTGTCATTAGGTTCGCTCCACTCTTAATTGCACAGCTCTTATTATTGCATACTAATAATTCAGGGAGACCTGTAACAAGGGTAGTAGCAGTAGATCAATACAGAAATAAAGTAATTTTTGATTAATGGATTAATGGATGAAACTGTCCTTTGCAAATGGAGACATTAGTATCTATTCACTAAAATCAATAAAGCTTTTGAAGATTCCTTGGTGTTAACAGAGAATAAGAAGGGGGGTCTCATTTAAAGATAGCTGAATTGAAAGCAGAGCCAGACATTCAGAAGGATCGCGCATTGCAGTCTCCTGGGGCTCTTTGAGTCGGCTCCAGAGGCTCAGTGAAATCCCATGCACATTTACCCCAAAGTAAATATCGTTGTGCTCAACATGTGGGCAAACGTTGAATAAGCAGCCTGCGGGTTGATCTCAGGCCCCATTGAAATCAATAGGACAGGCTAACCATGATGTAACTTGAACCCCATCTCTTTCAACAGGAATTAAGCGCAACTAACTTAGTCGGGATCTAACCCCAGATGTTTGCTTTGTGACCAATGGTTGGCTGGGGATTCACTGTGTTACGGTTAGTGGTAATGCTTGAGAGTAAAGCAGAAGATTGGGAAATGGTACTGCAGGGAGAGAGTGCAGCTTTGATCTCAGAAGGCTCATTAGGGAGGAAGGGCAGGATATGCATTCAAAAATAAATAAATTGTTGCTAATGATATGTGGAACATTTATTGCAGTTTTCTGTTTGATTTTTATTGCTAATGTTTTATCAGTGTGCAGTTTTATCTTTATTGTAGTTTGTATTTGATTTTCATTTGTAATGTTTTAATTTTGGTATTTTGTCATGTCCTATTCAGTGTTTTATAATAGGTTGTAAACTGCAGAAATAACCGTCAAGGAAATTCATCAGCATTTTATTTTGAATTTCTCCTAGTGCACACATTGCATTTAATCTTGGGTAATAATGCACATTTTTGCAAAGCAATTTTCCCTGGTGTATTGTTGTATGTTATTTCCACAAATCTATACATTTTTATGCACACTTTACCCATTTCTGCGCACACTGCTTTGCTGGAGAAATGTGGATTTTGAAAGATGGCTGTGTTTCGGTTCATATATTGTTTCGGAGGGTGCAAATTAGGTAGGTTTGCCTTTAAATGCAAACTGAATTGCATTTCTCCCTCCATGATCACAGAACAGTCTGCTCAAGAACCCATGGTTGACTTGGAGGCACCACTCAGTTATGCAGTTGGTCACCTGCATCCTGAAGTGCTCCAGTCCCAGAAGGCTGTGCTACACATTTCTCTTGTACATGTAGCTGAGTCCTGAGTTCCTCATATTTATGAATCCCTCCTCTGATACCCATTTGGCTCTAGCTGTTTATATTTCTAGTCCACTGAGGCAGCCTTTCAGAACTAAGAGAAGCAGAGTGTTCCAAGTACATGGCTAATGTTTCCAGGATTTCAATGAAAAATCAATAGTGTGCAGCATGAGGGCAGTAAAAAAACCAAGGGCAGGGAGCAAAGCGGCAAAAACAGGTTGTGCAGATACCTTGATGTTTTGTTTGGAGAGCATTCCGTCATGGAAAGTTGTGGTTAACTGAAGGCTTGTGTTTTAATATTTTGTGGAGTTTTTGATGGCTTCCCCTGCGAATCAGTACTAAACAAATTAATCAAACAAGATTTCAGATGATACTGTGTTTACTATGCTATTAGTAAAAAAGAAAGTCTAAATTCAATATTCCTTATTGTAAAGCAGGGGTAGGGAACCTTTGACCTTCCAGATGTTGCTGAACTATAGCTCCCATCGGCTGTAGCAAGCATGGCCAATGGCCAGGGATGATGGAGTTGTGGTTCAGATGCATCTGGAAAGGCAAAGGTTCCCCACACTGGTTGTAAAGGGTCGTGATATGGAGCAGAGCTGGAGCAGGAACTCCTTCCAAGGGCCACATGCCAATAGCAGGACCAGAAGCAAAAGGGGATAGAATAATTAAATAAACCTTTGTTTAATAGGCTATGTTCCACCTACGCAAAAATACAAGGTTTCTGCACACTCACATCTTTCCATCCAGGCAAGCAAGGGGCATTCTCACAGTTCAAGGACACATTAGACAGAAACACTTGAGCAGAGTGCAGATCACAGCCAGTGTGTGTTGTTGCCTTTGGAGGGGCTCGGTGAGAGTCCCAAGGGCCAGATTGAGAGGTATGGAGGGCTGCATTGGGCTTCCAAGCCGGAAGTTTTCCATCAATGGAGAAGCCAATTTATCAAGTTCAAATATCACAGCAAACTGTAGTTCATTTAAAAGAGAAGCAAATCCTTCCAAACTGGAGGAGGAAGGAGGAAGAATCAGAGTCCAATAAAAGACTTCTTACCAATAAAACATAATTTATCTGGCTGCCTGACAGGGTCATGATCTCTTAAATTTGCATAGAGGGATTATTTGGAGCTAGATTATGTGGTATTATTGTTAATATCAGTAGTAGTAGTTGTAGTAGTAGTAGTAGTATTTCTCTACTGTTTGCCTGCATGTGGCACTGTGGTATAAACCACTGAGCTTCTTGGGCTTGCTAATCGGAAGGTCAGTGGCTTGTTTTCATGCGATGGGATGAGCTCACGTTGCTCTGTCCCAGCTTCTGCCAACCTAGCAGTTCGGAAGCACACAAGTGCAAGTAGGTAAATAGTATTGCTGCGGCGGGAAAATAAACAGTGTTTCTGTGCGCTTTGGTTTCCGTCATGGTGTCCTGTTGCACCAGAAGCGGTTTAGTCATGCTGGCCACATGACCCGAAAAGCTGTCTGTGGACAAACGCCGGCTCCCTCGGCCTGAAAGCGAGTTGAGCGCCACAACCCCATAGTCACCTTTGACTGGACTTAACCGTCCAGGGATCATTTACCTTTAAAAGGTAAAGGTAAAGGGACCCCCTGACCATTAGGTCCAGTCACGGCGACTCTGGGGTTTACTGGCTGAGGGATCTGGCGTACAGCTTCCAGGTCATGTGGCCAGCATGACTAAGCCACTTCTGGCGAACGAGAGCAATGCACGGAAACGCCGTTTAGCTTCCCACCGGAGCAGTACCTATTTATCTACTTGCACTTCGACGTGCTTTCGAACTGCTTCCAGAATAGGGTGGGAAGGGATGTTAGGAAGAAGAAGGAATGGGCAAAAAGCATTTCCTCTCCTCTTCCATTAGCAGATGCTATAAATGAATCAATAGCCCTTCCGTTAGTGCAGAGGCACCAACTGGAATCCATCCAATTATTTTTTTTTTAAGTTTAATAAAAAATAGAGCATCTAGAAAATAAAAACCTCCACAGATTTCAGCTCAAGTTAAGGAAAAAAAAGCACCTACTGAAATCTGTTAGAATTAAAAGTGCTTAAGTTTGACTGGATCATGCCCTTAGCATCTCCTAGCTAATGAATATTCACACAAGGCACTCTGGTATCTAAAGGAAATGTGCCGTGGTAGTGAAGGACAGTTAAACGAATTACAAAAAGAGAATTCATTTCTCACTGGAAACATAAACCACCAGTCAAACAGAATATATTGCCAAATAAATCACAGCTCGGTTGCATATTGAATCAAGAATTTTTAGTTTATCAGCCACATGGAATCATCAGAGCAGATATTGTAGAGGTACTTCAGATGCTATTTCGGTATTCTCAGCCCTCAACTACCAAATCTAATTAATCAAGTAATGGATCATAAAGGTTCTCTATTAAAATGCCAAGCGCTTTAGCCCTCATTAGCAAAAGCAGTTCCAGTGTCCTCTCTGAGGTTGCTGTATGTAAAAGCACACAATTTACTACGTCAGCTCAGGCAATCCGTTATTCTAGTTCGGTATCTGACTTCAGAGGAAGGCAAAAATCTATCTGTACCTTTACCACTTGTGCTGTCTTCTTTATCAAGTGGGAGAGGAATAACTTATGATACTTGTAGTGATCATCCGACCTTCAGAAGAATGAGATGTGATCGCCCCTGTATTAGTAACACCTGCAGTGACACATGCTATTAGGAGGCCAAATTGTCAAGTCCCTTTTCAAATGCTGCTGTAGCATGTTGCCTTTGTGATTTCTCTCCTCTATGAATGCTGCTCCAGTGAATTTATTCCTTTAGGTGAAAGTCTTCAGAAGATATAAAATCACTGAGGCTCCTGTAGAAGTTCCGCAATTCTACCTTGGTGTCCATATGTCCCTTGTGACAAAGTACAGTCCTCTATTTGAGGGGCTTTCCAATCCAAATCTGGTTTAAAGAGAAAGACTCATACGATGGGGCCCAGAATTTGCCCATCTGTGGATAGCAACTAGAAAACAGACTGAGGAGGTGCACACAGGTTTCTTGTGGTCTCACAAGAGGCTGGGCAGCTAGAAGGAAAATTAACCAGCAAGCAAACATCCTAATCTGGAAGGGGGAAACTTTACCCTAAAAGGTCAAATTTCCTTGGGGAGACTTTGGAAGATTGTGTGTGTGTGTGTGTGTGTGTGTGTGTGTGTGTACACGCACACGTGGGACCCCTCTAGACTGGAAATTTTTGCAAGTGTCTTGTCTCTAGGAGCTGGGGTAGGGTGTGTGACCTCAGGGGGCTTGGAAGACCTCATTCAGGCCCTGGAACTGCTGTTTCCCACCTCTGATTTACACATTTCAGATGCATGTAAACAGCTATATTTAGATGTCTGAAATGGTAAAGATAAGGCAACCAAACCCACTTTTAATTTCTCTTTGATCCTATCCTTATACGGCCACTACTTTCAACATTCTGAGTCGGCCTTTGTGACATAAAACAAAACCCTTCATCCAATAGGGTTCTGTGCAAGCTGTACTTGATGCTGGGGAGCCATTATGCCATTGCCACAATTCCTCTGAAATGCCTTAGAGCATTAGCATTGATGCGCTCAACAGCCAAAGGCCATACTGTCAGGTAAATAGCAACAGCAAATCTAAGTGGTGGTGGAAGAAAAAACAGCTGCACATCTATTCTATCTCCCTTGGCAACAGCATCCTGACAACCGAAATGCTGCCATGTAATGGCTAAAAAGGAGAATGGGTTTTATAGAATAGAAAACTAGAAAGGGCGGGCGTTATTTGAACAAAGAAGAGCTAGGGATGATTCATGCAGAGAGGAATGGGGGAGAAGTACAATTCAGTTGATATTTAAAGGTGAATCTACCTAGTGTGCACAATATGTGAACCAAAGCACAAGATTTACACCTCTGAATTTTGCAGTGCAACTCTTGAGATATGTATGCAAACTGCATATACTAGAGGAAAGTGTACATAAAAATGCATATATTAGTGAAAATAACACCAAAAATGTGTATATTGGGAGAAATTCACATTAAAATGCTGAATTTTCAGGAAGATTTTCTTAAAATGCAAACCGATGCAGAAATGTGGAGAACTGAACTTTAGACTGGAAAAATGAGAACCTCAGAGAAACCAGAAATGACATACCCGTTTCCCCCCTATTCACGCACAAACATGCATCACTCAGATGTCCCTTCACCCTGTGCATGTGCATATTTCCATCAAATGTGGATATTTTTGCCTCTGAATAGCCGCATTGCAGGTATGACTATCTTTGCTCAGTTTGGAATATTCTTACAGAATTGTCATAAAACTTGGCATTAATAAAGCACTTGAGTATTCAGAGCACTTCACACATGTGTCTGTTTTCCTGAATTTGGTGCCCTCCAGATGTTTTGGACTGCAGTTCCCATCAGCAGCCATCTTGACCAGTTGCCAGGAATTATAGAAATTATAGTTCAAAGCATCTGGAAGACACTAGGTCTATGTAATGATCTATGTAATCCTCCTACCAGTGCTATAAGGTAGGCAAGATTCATTATCCACCAAACACAGGAGGGGCCTGAGGCGAAAAGGCAGTGGCTTCTGTGTGGCCAGCCAGTGGACTCCTAGTACAGGGATGGAGAACTACAGCTCCCATATCCCTGGGACTATACAAGAACTACAGCGCCCATCATCCCAGCTGTGCTAGTTGGGGCTGATGGGAGTTGGAGTCCAACAATATTTAGATAGCCAGAGGCCACTATCTCTCCTATTGGAAGCGAGAGTTGAATTGGAGAATTAAAATCCATACCAACTTTCTACACCAGGGTTGCACCTTTATAGGTTGTGTCCCAGGCGTCCATCATACATGTATATAGAAAATTGCACCATAGACAAGGTCGTCAAGACATTGCTTTTCTCTGTTTATTTCACTGCCCTTTTCCCTTAGCCCCATTGCAACCAGATGACTTAATTTTCTAATGATGTAGGAGGGGGGAAATGGTTCTTGAGTCATTAAGGCTAATGAGAAATGACTGAGGCACTTGCTCCAGCCAAATAACTGGCCAGAACTTTCTCAGGAGGAAGTTTCACAACTTGTCTCTCATTTGACACTCAGTGTTTTCTTAGGCTTCCAGGCTTCTCTTGCCTACACCTCCTTCCCCAGTTTGGAAGAAGGACGGTATATGCTGCTCTTATTTTAACAAAACGTGGGGTGGGGGGAGCATAATACTCAGCTTCCACTGATACAGGCAGCCTACCTTGGCCCTGATCCATTACGCCATACAAATACATCACAGTCACAGTGTTAAACCCATTGCATTACATCCATTACATTTCTGCCTTAATCCCATTGATCTGTATAGAATTAAACTGTAATGATTATAGATTTAAAACCAAAGAAATCAATGGGATTAAGGCTGTAATCCACTGTGCATTTACCTGTGAGTAAGACCTGTTGAATGCAACACAGTTTACATCTGAGTAGACTTACGAAGCATTATACTGTTTATGCGTCTGACTCCTATATATGTCTCCTTGGGAGGTTAGTAGCTAAAGGAATACAACCATTCCCTAAACTCCTTGGTCTCTAATGAGTCTAATGTACACATCTGGGTAATTAACAGATTCAACTTCTAATTCCTCAAGTATTGATCTAACAGCCTGAAAATTTCAAAGCTATACAAAACATGAGATACCTTCAGAGAATGAAAATTGCATATTGAAATATTCTTTATTGCCCAGTGCACATGATCAGTTCAGAAGAGTGGGTGCCCACTTAGTAGTTTCACTGTCCACAGAAGTTTGAGGGGTTGCCCCAGGAGAAGGCACTCTCTGTGTCAACCCCCATGTTGCGGAATTCCCTCCCCAGAGATATGTTTGGTGCCTTCACTATTGAGTTTACATTGTGTGCTGAAGGTGCACTTCTTTACACCTTGGCCTTCAACGCTTGAGTGATAGTTTTTTGGACTCACCCTATTCTTGTGACTGTAATTTGCTTCATACCGTTTTAATATTGTATGTTTAATTTACTGGAACCTATCCTCAGACCACATGGTGAAGGGTGGTTAAAAATTGAATTCATCCTCATCATCATCCCTTCACACACTAAAGATCTGGTTTATTTTTGCTGAAGAAATAACAGAGAAGGAGAATGAGAAGGGTCACTTATGTTAATCAGATGGTTATATAATTTAAAATACCAAGTTATATATTGTGATATGTTTAAAAATACAAAGGAGCTCCAGGAATATACATAGTCAGTGATCAAGGATGGGACCTAAAGGCCAACAACATCTAGACAACCACTGGTTCCCCGTCCCTGACCGCCAGTATTTTTCAAACCTTGGGTCTCCAGATGTTGTTGGAGTGCAACTCCTGTCATCCTAGTAGCTTATCTAATGGTCAAGGATGACAGGAATTGTGGTCTAACAGCATTGAGAACCCAAGGTTGGAGATAACTGGACTGACTACACCATCAGTGAGAACAATAATCTCTAGGATATAGGTTGATTCTACACAATCCTCAAAGCAGAGGAACAGTATTCACTATGAAGGAAATACTGTTCAGGATTGGAACCAGAGAAAGAGCATGTCAGAAGGCAATTCAGTGTTTCCTTTTCCTTTTTTTAAAAAACACACACCCAGATTTCAAATATCTAAAGAGAACAGGTATAGAAAACAATCTCTCAGTGTGTAAAATCCAGCTCTGTGTGTCAGAGTATGAGCAGTATTCCGCCTTAAAATAGAAAATTAGTCCATGCCATCAGGATGTGCCACTAAGAGGCTAATGCTTCCTTCCCAGCAAACCAGAGCAGTCAGGGGATCTTTTGTGTAGCAGCATCTGACTCTGGCACTGCAAGTGTGTATGTCGGAGTGGAAAAAACCCAAGCTGGAATACAAAGCAGCTCAGCAGGGGAGCAAATAAGGCTCAGTAACTAATAAGCCTCCCTTGCCTTTTGCAAAAGTATTGCACAAAGGAGCAGGCACTAAGCCTCACATTCCTGCAAGACACGCCTGCGTACTCTGTGCCTGTCGTCTTTGCTCTCAAGCCATCCCAGCATTAGCAGCAAAACTCTCCTCCGGAGAAGTAGTGGCTTAGCAGGCACAAGCCACTTCCTTTATTTATTTTTTAATTACTTAAATATGAAGCTTCCTAGCCTACATGACGTGAGTAGGTGAGAATGTCTGCTGACAAGTCCAAATGATATTTTCAGGTGAGTAATTTTATTACCTAGCGCAATCTGATCAGTCTCATCTCACTTTTCCCCTATTTGACCTCTTCCGTTCAGTAATTACAAGGCGATTTAATTCCCTGTGATCATTTTCAGAAGGGTCAGCTATTCAGTTGTCGGAATGTTTTTCTCAATAGACGTTTCTAAACCCTCTGTTATTTCCACAGAATCTTGCTTTCTTTCAGAGTACCGTGAGAATGAATGGGGCGACTGCCTGCCTGCCTCTTCATGTTAATATTCTGTTTGTAATCTCTATTGTTCCTATTGCTTGACAGTCTGAGAGGGAACTGAATTTCTTAATTTATGAACTGACTCGCCTTAAAGCTTAGCCAAAAATTCACCTTCTTAGCAACAGGGCTGATGGCTCCTCTAACGGGTTTAATTGTTGAAAGAGCTGGACACTTGGTTGCTTTGTCAAGAGAGTGCTGTGTTTGAGCTGAATAGTGCTTGTTTCCTATGATGAGGAATATTTTGGAAATATTTTGATTTCCTGTACTTTTGAGAAAGCAAGATTTTGTGCATGCTGTAGGGTGAATGGCTTTCTTTTGTCCTCTGCCCCCCGCCCCAGCTAGCCCCCTCTGTTTACCTGTTACTGTGAGATGGGCTTTATCAGACTTGATCAGCCCAATCCTATGTATGTTTACTCAGAAACAAAGTAGTTTATTCCCAGGGTTGCAGCCTTTGGAATCAATGGTGATTATTTTAAGTACTAACCGTGTGTGTGTGTGTGTGTGTGTGTGTGTGTGTGTTTGTAATTGTTTTATGGAATTGGCATTGCTTATGTTGTGAACTGCCCTGAGGAGCATGAGATATAAATGAAAATCATGGCTATTGCATTCCTAGATTGACACCTATGAAATATTAACTGAGATACGCCCATTCTTGTTCCCATGGACAAATAACAAAAAAGGCGCTGTGGGTTAAACCACAGAGCCTAGGGCTTGCTGATCAGAAGGTCGGCGGTTCGAATCCCCGTGATGGGGTGAGCTCCTGTTGCTCGGTCCCAGCTCCTGCCCACCTACAGTTCGAAAGCATGTCAAAAGTGCAAGTAGATAAATAGGTACCACTCCGGCGGGAAGGTAAACGGTGTTTCCATGTGCTGCTCTGGTTCACCAGAAGCAGCTATGTCATGCTGGCCACATGACCCGGAAGCTGTACGCTGCTCCCTCGGCCAGTAATGTGAGATAAGCGCCGCAACCCCAGAGTCGGACACAACTGGACCTAATGGTCAGGGGTCCCTTTATCTTTAACCCAGGTCTAGGCAGGGCACTGGGAGGACAAATAACTTTTCTTCTTAATATGTCATTAGCTGAGAAATACACATTGGTGCTTCATGTCAGTGAACTCCTATCTGAAGGTTGGCCAACCTGGGGCCCTCCAGATCTTCTTGTTGGGCTACAATTCCCATCAGACCCAGCCGGCATGTCCAGAGATCAGCAATGATGGGAACTGTAGTCCAACAAGCTCTAGGTTGCCCATTCGGTTGCTGAAATAGTCCCAAGTGAAAATCTCCAGAATTACATTAGAGGTATTTATGGGAACCCACTGATTTTGAAAGGTTTTGTTTGCTTAGGTAATTTTCATGTATGGTTCATTTCAGACAAACGACGCCCCATATCAACATCAGGTGGCAAAGCTGCATCCCATGCACTGTATCACCTCAGAAGCAAACATGTAGATTGTTTTCAAAACCAAACAATGGGGTTGTTTGTTCACAAGGGCTAAAAGGCCACCTCATTCTGATCTCTTGCAAAGGGCACTGAAGGAAGATGTCTAAAATTGCACTCAGTGCACTCCTGGCACAATCCTGTCTATGTCTACCCAGACCTGTTGGTTCAGTGGGGCGTCCTTCAAGGTGAGACAGCATTTAGGCAAGGTTGGGGAACCTCAGGCCCAGAGGATAAATGGGACTCTCCTCCTGAGCTACACCCCCTCTTCCCAGGCCACACTTAACAGAGCTACTTTACGCCCTCCATGAGTGTTGCTGGCCTCGCTGAAATGTGTCCTTGAATTTGGATGATGCCTCTTGCTTGCCTGGATGGATGATGGAGAGCAGAATCTGAGTGCATGCAAAGCCATTCTACAGTACAAAGACAAAAAATTTATTTGGGGCTCCAGGCAGGTAGCTTTGCTTCCCTAATTGAATGCCATGGGTGAGATATGTGAGCACAAAAAAGATCTGCTCTTGACTTCCCAGAGCAACAAGGCTTTTGAAGCCCCACTGATCAAGGAGCCTGTGTTTATCCTGTCAGCATCATGTCTGAGATCAGAGGATGAGACTGAGGTGGGTGGGGGTTGAAGAGACTCTTGGCTTTGGAATGCAAGGCTGAACTCTTTGTGCGTAATTATTCACTGTGGAAAAATGCCTACACAAGCAGTAAATGTTTCCAATGGGTTTTTGACGATTCGGACTTGATCCAAAGTCATAGGACTTGGTGGGAAGTGCCCAAGTACTTTGATATACAACCGAAACAAAAGCAGAAAAAGCCCTCTGCTTGACAAGTCAACCTGATGCTATGAACTTTCATAACCTCCCATATAAACTCATGCTGCTGCCTGCCTGGGGAGTGTTAATAAACTTGTGAGGACTTTTTGTTAGTGGCTGCACACAGCCAGCATCAATCTAAATCAACCAGCCTTAAGGAGCACTCTAAACATGATCATAAGATTGGCCCTATCATTGGACAAGAGGGTGCCAGCTCTCTCAGACAGATAGTTTTTACTGTCAAGAAAGGGTAGCAGACTGTTGGTTATTTAATGTGTTGTGGTAGTATCTTTACTGCAGAGGAGGAGGGACACTTGTGGGTTTTTTCCTGCTTCAAGTACCAAAATATAGTTATCCTTAGGTACTATGTACCTTGATTGGGAGGAGGATGTTATCTACTGTTGTCTTAGGCACCAAAAATATTTTGGGCCAGCTATGGTAGAAATTTTTATTTGCCCCATTCCTGCATAAATCAAGGGGGGTGTTAAAATTAAACATAAAAGAGGGGATGCAGGTATTTGTCCCCCTTCCCTACTTTACTTTGCAATGGTCCATTATTCAGTTGGAGGGGGTGGGGAAGTTTTTCTCTCCCTCTCACACACCTTTGGGTGTTAAAAGCAGACCCTAGGTGCTTCATCCATAAAACTGAGAAGAACCTTGGCTGCAATATTCAGTCTAGCAAGGCCCTAAAATCAGGGCGTGGGTGGGGGCAAGGGGGCTGTAGCCCCGGGCACACAATTTTGAGGGGGGCACAAACAAGGTTTGGCTTTTGCAGGGATCCCCATCCCACCCAGGCACGTCCTGGCAGGGCTCATCCCCAGTTCCCCATCCTTCCCTGCCTGCTGCTGAGCAGTGTCTCTGGGCCCTGGAGCCAAGCCTGGCCTTCCCACCTTGCTCACTTGACATGCTCCCCAGTGAGGGGCTAGGATGAAGGTGGACAAGGGGCAACTCCCAGCCCTCCCCTCCTCTCCATGGGTTTCACCTGCCAAGGGCCACATCGGCTAGCTACCACCCCCTTGAAGGTGGCATAGCATGGCCCCACTTGGCTTTATAGGGGGTGCTCTGGCAGCATCAGCATTGAGGGCTGGGCTGGCGCAAGGGTTCCTTTCACCCTCTGCGCCCTGGTCATCAGCAAACCATGCTATGCTGCTGCCAAAATACACTTTTTAGCTTATAAGAAGAAATATTTTAAACTAGGGACTCTCAAATCTCATCAACCTCTGCCTGCGTGACCAAGAATCAGGAACGCTGGGTGTTTGACACCAACAACATCCAAGTCAGATTGCCCACACCTGTTCTAAGGAAATGAGCTTGCATTGACTCCCCTTCTGTGACAGTGAACTCTTCTTTGATTATGGTTGGTGACATAGGAGATCTGGAATAGCATTGCTAAGGAGCAGTAGCAAGATTTGCTCCAGTACCAAGCAAATGGTGAGGAGCTTTCATGTAGGCCCAGTAGTGGGGGTTGACAGATGAAGCTTTGGATTCTGGAAGTATGGAAAGAACCATGGAAGACAAGGCTGGAAAATCCATCCCCTCGCCATTTTGTCCCCCTGAGTTGGAAGAGGTTCATGGCAGAGTACAGTTCCCAACCTTGTTGGCAGAAATTTGGGTTTTTTGTTAATGCCACAGCATTAAAACATATGAAGGCTTCACACACACACACACACACACACACACACACACACACACACACTATACCTTTAAAGTGCATGTGAAGCACATTTCCCCCTCAAAGAATTCTGGGCCCTATAGTTTACCTCTCCCAGAGTTACAATTTCCAGCAATCCTCAACAAATTACAGTGCTCAGAACTCTTTGAGGGAAACCATGTGTTTTGAATGTACTTTAAAGGCATAGCATGTACACAGTTTTACGGAAATGGTTCCTTGTACTTCTAAGTAAATAAATATCAATGCACTGATGTGGGAAATACAGATGTCCTCCTGGTGCTTCCATTGTCTGGAAGGTGTGATATAAGAGGAAAACAACCCATTGAGATAAGTAATCAAACAATGCTTCTCAGATTCTGTTCTTAATTTCCCTGTGCTTATTCATACCAGGGCTTCTCTTTCAATAAAAGTTTGAAGCTTCTGTGAGATCAGGTTGGACAGCTGCCTCCCCCCCCCCACAAGCCCTCATAACTGTGGAGGAGCTGCTGTGTTGTATTAAACCAGTGATCTGAAGAGAAATGTGTCCTTAAATGACCTTGAGACAGAATGCCAAATTGCTCCACAGAAGCTGTCTAGAAGCATCCTGTGTCCTCGGTGGCAGTCCAGATATTTACTGCAAAGTAGTAGCTTATTGGGGGGTCACAAAGTAAATGTTTGTCTAAGATTTTGAGGGTACCTGTTCTTCCTCTGAAGTCTCAGTTAGCATTAAATGAAGACGCAATTTTGGTAGGTGTGGACCTGTGCCACAGAGCTCAGAAAGGTTTCTGCTGGAGAAAGTTCAGCGGCTATGCTTTGCTTTCATGCTCTGATGATAACTGATTGCCACACTGTGACGGAATTTTCCCTCTAGCTTGACTGTGTGGTTCGTTCTCCTTTTGCTTTTTACTGTCATGCATGACACATCTCATTTACTTGAGCCATCTGGATGTGCTTTAACTAAAGGTATTCCTTGTCCTACATTTACCTCTGGCTTCTCTTCTCCATATGCTATATGGCATTATCTGGAACCAGGAGTAGGGTGGCTGCTTGCATATCTCACACACACACACACACACACACACACACGAAGAAATGCATCACTTTTTTAAAAAAGAGGAGAAACTGGAACACATTTGCATAAAAAGTGCTAAATGCTAGGCATAGATGGAAATTTAAAACAATTACTGTAATTTAAATAGAAATGCAATACATCTCATCCTGGTTGGGCAGGCAGGAAGTCTCAAACCAGGTGGCATGTGTAGCTTACTCAATCTGCTATCCAGGTGTTGACAAGTGAATCCCAGGCTCCTCTCTTTGTATGGTTCTGTATCTTTAAACTGGACTTGCAAACAGGGGCAGTCCTAGCCAATTTCTACATTCGTTCTACTTCGTTCTACAGACAATGTTCTGGAGACCATAAATGTATTTTGATATACAACAAGCTGACTTCTTTCTAGGTAGAGCAGTGCCAATATAACAGTGGTGCCTTCTAACTGTTTCAGTTATAAATTGTGTGTGCTTAAACATAGCCCTGCTTCAAAATCCAAAAGAGAGGTATCGTGATAAAGTGTAGACTATCTCCATTCCTTACAACCTGCTAGTGTTGTGCTGTATTGTTTTATGAGTGAAGGGGGGGGGGGGTTGAATTGTCAGGTGCCCAATATAATTGCTATAGGCCCACATCCAACCTGCTGGCCATCTTGGCTCTGGTCAACAGAAATTAGCATTTTGCGATTTGCAAGGTTGTGTGTTTTCTGCAGTGTGGTGAGTAACTGTTGTGAAGTACTTTGAGTGTTAGACTTGGCCTAAGAAGATCTGGGTTCAAATCCCTGCTCATATGAAACTCACTAGGTAGCCTTGCCTCCCCACTCTGTCTGTGTCTCTCTCTCAGCAAAACCTACCTTTTGTGAGGATGAAGCAGGGTACCCTAACATGCTCTGTCCTAACCTGTGTAGTTGAAGACTGGGCCATAATTGTTTAAAATAAACGAAACTTCACACACACACACACACACACACATTCTAAAGCAAGGAATAAGGGTAAGAAAGGGCATGGAAATCTAGGTTAGATACCAGGTACCTACAGGCATTGCCTATACATTTATAAGTATTTCTGCACTACCGTTAATACTGTATACATGTAGAATTTTTTTAAATAAAAGCTGAGATTCTCTGGGTTTCATATTCTGTACTGGAATATATGTTTGGCAAGCATGCAACCTTGTGTACAAATGACCCAGCTGCAATGCAGGGAGTGAGCTTCTGTTGCCGTCACCTCAGTCCCAAACCTGCCATTCTGATTTTATGCCAGTTTGCTATGCTTTGGGTTTTCTTCACTGCAATCTTTCTCCTTTCAGGCGTTCTACTGATTTTGGCACTGACAGAAGAACTCGTGTTTGCAGTTCAGGCACCATTTCCCAGCTTGGCATCATCTTGGGGCCTCCTGACAGACAATAGCAATATCTCAGCTATGGGGATGACTCCTGGACACAAAGTCCGTCACACCACCAAAATCTTGCCCACAGCATCCCTTGCAAACTTCCATCCCGCTAGCTCAGTGGAGACTTACACTCCTTCTATTGGCCAGAAGGAATCAACCAGCAGCCATCCCATTGGCAACAAAGAACCATATCACTTAAACAACCAGAGTGCTTTTCCCCCCGGAAAGACTCTACCCCAAGTGAATGTCTCTCAGGTTGTCAACGGCAATTCCACAGAATTTACAGAGCCTTATCGAAAGACGGGACAGCATTCTCCCCCGACCATGAGGAACTGGTCTCCAGATCATCCCTTTCAGTCTCGGTCCACAGCCCACAGTGGCACCATGCTGGTAACCACAACAGACTCACTTGCATCTTTCCACAGTGATACCTTGGGAGGCCTTAACACAACAGAGAAGGGGAGTGCATCCAAACTGGTTACGCAGGAAACAGGTCTCACCACCCCAGCAAATGCCCCATCAGCTGCTCCTGAAATGGTGACAGTGCCTTTTAAACCCCAGCGGTATGGCATATGGGATATTCTGGGCAAAAATGACTCTTGGGTACTCTCGAGCCAAACTACAAACCAGGGACCTTTTTTTGCCAGCCCGGGGACTGCAACAGCAGCAGCATTTGGTCACTCTGGTCAAACTGGCATTGATGCGGATGTTTCTTCCTCGCATACAACAAGGAGCCCAAATGAAACATCTTCTGCACTGAGTCCCTCTGGGCATGCCAACTTGCCAAGCGCAGAGCCCTCTATGTGGATGCCGAGTTCCACTTCAACTGCCACAGGAAACTTCCTAAACAGATTGGTACCCGCTGGGACCTGGAAGCCTGGTATGCCAGGGAACATTTCTCACGCCTCAGAGGGAAACAAGCCCCAGCACAGGGCAACCATTTGTCTCAGCAAAGTGGATATAGCATGGATCATTTTGGCCATCAGTGTGCCCATATCTTCATGCTGTAAGTTGACTTCTTTTTTTTATCATACATTATGTGGTAGATGTTTATGATACATTAGTTATACATAACACAAGGACGGAGTAATGGAAGAGCCTTGAATGTTCAGGTGCTTGAAAACTGGATGCTAAGAATTTGATAGTAGCTTTTCTTCAAAAGCAAGGTATTTCTACATAATTGGGTTTGTTGGTGAACCGTGCTGACTGGTACTCTTAGGAGGCAAAATACACAGGCATATTCTTCTCACATATCAGGTTCTACAAATGCTAGAAAGGTACTTTCAGAATGAAAACTGGTGATCTGGGACTTACAAGTCTAGCGCTCCCAATGAACTATATCACATATAGCATTAAGAAGGGAAAGAGCACTGGCTGGATTACTTTTCCCAGTTGGTCATGCAAACACTGTTGGGTCTAATTAATTTTTCTCTTCTACTTGATGAATATTACTTCATGGGAGTTAATTATAGCTAGTACTAGTCCATCAGGGGAGATTAAGGGTTTTGGTTGTGGAGATACTTGAAGCACTGCAATTTCAGTTTTCCCACACCAAGCTGAATAGCAGGCTGTGGAATTCCCTATAAATGGCTGCTGGGATTTCAGTATCCATTGTCAATACCTCCCAAGTCGTAACACCATGAAGTGTGATCAGGGCTGGGGTGACTGAAAAAGATGGAACATGTAGTGATGCCTGGCCTTGCAGATACAATTAGTTTGTATGACTAGCTTCTGCAAGACTGAGAGGTTGCCAGGATGGTCCATAAAGAGGACTTAATGCAGAAGAGGTAGAAACAGTGATCTACCTCTTCTGCATTATAGCTTCATAGCAGGGATGGAAACATAGATAAGTGGCAGAGCACAGTAAGCTCTACCTGTTTGTCTCATTCTGTGTGGCTGATGAGGCAGCCACATCCTGCTCACTTTATGTGAGAGGAATTGCTAGTGGCAGAAAATTCTTAAGAGGTGGTAGTAGTCTAGACAAATATGTGCCATGCTTAGTTCACTTTTGGATCAAGAGGCAACCATGTCAGATCACAAAACAGTCTCAATATAGTGCCAACAGCTGAATGATCCAGAAGTATTAACTCAAAAATTTAAAAGTCAGCAATTCTCTTTGCGCGAGCCTAAGCTGCTCTTTGGCTCCTGGCCCGTTCATAGTCCTTGAAGGGTTTGGGTAGCGATTCAAATGCTTCCCAGCCTCTCTTGTCCAGATAACAATGGGACAAAAGAATACACCACGGGCAACAATGTTTTTTGTGTCAGTTCAACTTTTTTAAAAGCTCTTTTCTGTCTCCAGCCTGTAAATGGGTTTTTGGACCAGATGTTGCTGTATTAACAAATTTCTCAAGTCAGCAGCTGGACTGTTCTGTTTGGCTTTCTGTTTCCCCAAACAGTTCGTTCTCTCACGAGCTACACCCTTCCTGTCCAATTGTAATTCAGGGGATGGAACGCTTTGCAAGGCAGGTGCCATGCATGGTGCCGCATCAGGATAATAAGATAATGACAATAATCATAGTATAATCTTTCCTTGGCTCTGCTAACTCTGCAGGCTGCTTCCCCATCATCTCCGAAGTTGAAAGGCATGCATTACATACCAGATATGGTACAAATGCCCACCCCGACAAGTCACTTTTCTTGTCATGGTAATGTGAAATAAATTACTTGCTCCCCCTGATGGACAGACCAGTTGCAGCTCCCTTGTACATGATCCCAAGGCAGAATGCTTTGGTTTTCCTGAAAATTTGTTCTTGCCAAAAGAGTGCAATTTCATATTCAGCATCACAGCACAGCTGCAACTGTAGGCTCCACTGCAGATCACCTGACAAATGGGTCATGTTAGTAGGGAGGTTGCTGCCACCTTCAGGACACAAGGCAAATAGAGTCAACCTTTTGTCTGACCAACTTGCAGGTTTATTGTTGCGCACATTTTTTATTTTTAAAGTCAATGGGGTTGCTACCAGTCAGCATGTTAATGGCACAGGACGCAACACATGACACAGTATAAACTTCAGTTTATTGAATTGATAGGCAGTACATCAAATACATTGCAGGATTATTGTGACAACCACAATGAAAAACACATATAGGTGCACAAATGGTACACAGCTGTGCGACAGATTGTGCAGTTAAGTAATTCTTAGACCCTGAACTTAATTATCGGAAGAGGGGCATTTAGATATCAATGTGTTAGTACTTTACGTACTTCAAGCTGGTAAGACAGCCCTGCTGTATCTGGGGCCTTTTGTTGCTCATTCTGCTGTGCAGGGCCCTCGACTGATTCATTGTTACATCCTCATGTTTATATCCCACCTCTCTTCCAAGGAGCTTCTTCCTCTTTCCATTTTTCCTTGACTATAACCCTATGGGGTAACAGTGTGCCTAAGACAATTCAGTACAAGTGTGCCACCTTGCACAACATCACACCCTGTGGCGTGTGGGCATGATGTGAGCACGCCCAGGGCGGGCTGACATCACTTGTGCACGCCCCACGGCTTGCACGTGACACAAGCATGCCCCACAACATGTGCACATGGCCACCAGGGAATTATGAGAGGGCCCAACCGCCTCCTTGAAAATTTTGGTTCCCCCTCCCGGCCCCCGCTAGTTGGTGCGCCTGATTCACAGCTAAGCAAAGGTTTGAACTCAGGACCAACACTCTCAGCACTACACCACACTGACTTGTCTCAAATTCCTGCCCTGGTGATGCCAGTGGTTGCGATTCAAATGGAGTCCCTCATTGTGTTGATATTTTAAGACTGCAAGATAAAATTTCCTAGGAAACATGCCTGCCCAGATATGGAAAGTCAACATTTTACTTACTGGTAGCCTTAGAATTTCCATAGTTTGGTTGGATGTAGCATTTTGCTAGCTATCCAACTGGGTCTGGCTCCTACAATAGTTTATCCAGGTACCTCTGTTCACGTTCTGCTTCTTGTTCTGGTGCTTTTTTAAAAGTTCACACAATTGAGAATAATACCACGTGCCCATTCTCTAATTAAAGGGTCGTGGCAGCCATATTTCCACTTGAAAAGAAATGTGGCTAATCTTCCCATCACAAGGAAGTGGGGGGGGAGTGGGGGATTAACTGAACAGTGAAATTCTGTATCAGTGTCCTTTGGCCTGTGCAATTCTAGGCAAAAGGGAATAAAGCATATAGAAATCAGGAAGGTGGAGATTTTTTGCACAGTGTTCAGCATAAGTCCCCATATCCATAAATGTAACCAAAGAATGGATTTTCAGGAGAAGCATTTTCCAGGGTTGAAACAGCACAGGAGGAGGTACAACCATCCGCAGGAATTCCTTCTCTTCGGAGCAAAATCTACAGAGACCCAGCCAAATCATGAGAGCAGCCAAATTGTGAGGGGCCACATCATGCAAAGCACATGTTCAGCCCATTATTGTCCACTCAGGCCAGTTGGTTTGGCCAGCCAGGGAATGAGTAGTTCCCAAAATCTGTGGGTTTTGACCAATGCAGTAGGAAATACAGTACAGAGAAACCCTGGAAAATGTGTCCTCTATTTAACTAGTACTTACTGTACTTGCTCAGCAGAGAAGTGCTAAGTGACATTCAGTTCTTAACCATAAAAATGCATTTTCATCTGGTCACAATTCCAGTTGGTTTTCTGACCTTCGTGCTGCCTTGAATCATTTGGGGAAGAGGGAGAATTTGTAACATGAAGTAGCAAAATGTTCAGTGAAATCACTTTGAAAAACTTCTCCAAGCTCTTGGAATCCAGACCTTTTAAGAGAAAAAGAAAAGAAACCTATTGGTACAATTAAGGCTGGTGTGATAAAAAGAGAAGGATGGGAAAGCTGTGACTTTAATTTATGACTGTGAATTAATTTAGCCATTCCTTCTCATGTGAAATGGAGGCCAGCTTGTGGGTGTGGAAGTATCAGTAGAATACCAAAGATGCATGTGGCGTGTTCCTTTGGATCCTGTTCTAGCTCATACAGTGGTACCTCAGGTTACTAACTTAATCCGTTCCGGAGGTTCGTTTGTAACCCGAAACCGCTCGTAACATGAGGCGCACTTTCGGTAATGGAGCCTCCTGCTGCCAGCACGCGAAGTGTGCTCACATCCTGGGGCAAAGGGCACAACCAGGAGCATCTACTTCCAGGTTAGCAGAGCACATAACCCGCAGCGTTCGCAAGGGGGACGGTACGTAACACGAGGTTCCACTGTATTTCATATCCTCAGAACACTTGAGAGCTCCTCCTTTTTGTATTAATTCAGTATATCAGCAACTGGTTAAGTTATGATTGAGTTTCGGATTCCTCACCACCACTGAAATTCAGGAGAAGCATCTGAAGGATAAGCCTTGCCACTAAGATATCTAGGCTGCAGGTGAAGCTCGCCATTACAGTACAGCTTTAGTATGATGTCTTTGCATGGATTGCCTTCTAGCAACCCTGTGCTTTCTCTATCCAACTCGCTTTGCAAGCCTATTTATTCAGAGATAGATCCATTTTGCTCAATGGGGCTTACTCCCTAGAAAGTTTGCTTAGGATTATACCTTAGACACATGGCCCTGTTTATGTCTTTCCCCCGAAGCAAGACATGTTTAACCCTATTTGATGCTCACATTCACTTAGCGTGCATTTGCACCTGTCTTTGGCTCACAGGTCAGCAATACTCCTTTTAAGTGGTGAATGCAGTTTAGATGTGCTTTGACACTGCAGTGAAAGTCAGGTTGCCTCAGATTGAAGTGTATTGCCGCAGAACCTGGAAGCAGCTTTTACACTTATCTAATTCTCCACACCACATTAGCGCTTCCTATAGGAGAGGTCTGCAGCAGCTGCTTTCTTATCAGCCAGCATGATCCATATCAATGGAGGAAGTGTAAGTCTGCTGCTTCTTTTACTCCTACTTTGACATTCTGCAGATTGCTGTCCAACTTACCTGGCTGTCCTAGAAATGCTGATGTAGGAAGACCCAGAGCCATCAAGCTCAGTGGATTCAGCTCTTCAGGAGTGAGCCAATTCCTGGTCACACAGGTGTCTCTCCAGTGATTTCTTGGGGACCACCAAGCAGAAATCTTTTTCAGCCCTGCCACTTTAAATCTGTAATTGGAGAAGCCCAGAATTACATTCTTTGCCATGGTTCAAAGCATGTGGTCTGCCGCTGAGCTGTGGTCTCTCCTTGGAAAGACTGGAGCCTATATTGGGAATTTCCATTGGTTTGAAACACCCAAGCCTGTAATATTATGCAGCTCTGTACCATTTACATTAAAATCACATTACCACGCAGGGTTTCCAGATGGAAATTACTGGTCATATAACCCCAACTAACCAATATGCACCCCACACATGCAACTTTCATACTTTTAAGTTTGGGGCTCATGCTTACTGCCATTCCACTTGAGAATAAAAAACAAAGCAATCACTGTGGCTTAGATGCAACAAATCTGTCTTTCCAGCCCACCGGAGGCAAACGTGATGCTTTTCTGGCAACATAATTTGACAAACATCAAACCTAACATTTTCCAAAGGCTTACGCAGAGATTTAGCTGCAAAACCTCCATCCACAGTAACATAAGCCCTGTAATTAAGTAAGCAATTCAGAATGGTCTGTCTAGGTGAAAGTACTTTCAGATGCCCTTCCCCCCTCCAAACCCTCCACCTCTGCCTAATATAGGGATTCTTTGAGGGCAGAAGAAGAAAGAACACAAATCATCTATACTAATAGTGATCTGAAATCTCTCCAGTGCTGTTGCTTATGAACCCAAAACTGCACCATCTACAAAAGACAAGCTATGGCTGTGTACTATTGGCACACAATCAGAGTATGAAGGGACCATGAGGGTCATTTAGTCCAACCCTGTGCAATGCATGGTAAGTGACTTGAGCAGATGGGTGTGACATAGCACAGTGGTTTATGAAGATGGGAACTGACCTCGGGCCAGTCATTCTCTCTCTCAGTATAACCTGCCCACATGATGATTGCTAGAATAACATGGGGGAAGGGGAGAGGAGACCCATGTAAGCTGCCTTGATCTCCTTGGAGCAAAGGCAAGATGTAGTTAAAAGGGCATTTCCTAAGAACCCCGGGCTGTCATTCCAAATATTGTTGATCCTGACTCAACAGCAACCACATAAATAAGCCCTGAAAGGAGATCAATTCTGGGGGATGAATTCTTCTCTAAGTGGGCACTTACGTACCAAGTGCTTTTCATTGCCACCCTGGGACTTCTTGCCTACACATCTGTTTGTTTGCTTGGGGACTAAGATTTGTACAGTAGGAATTAAATGAACAGCACCGGATAAATGGAAGCAAAGAGCCCGTCTTACGCATTGTGGTAGGCGTATAATAGCCTGTAATTTTGAATGTGACAGGAGTAATAAATATATTTCTATTAATTCAACAAAGAGATTTGTAGCAGAAGCACACCTTTTCCTTTGAATAAAGCAGGAACTAAATCAACCGTTCTGATTAACAGCCTCCCCCCACAGTGCTCCCTGTTACTTTAAACAGAACTCTGATCCCCTAGGCACTGGTAACAGCCATAATTTATATGGTAAGGTAGGAAATGTTCATTTGAATCCCTGATGACCAGTGGGGTATAGTGGTTATTAGTCCCAGACTAAGACCTGGGAGCCCAGAATTCAAATCCCAACTCAGCCACAAAGTTCACAAGGTGACCTTTGGCCAATTGCCACTTCTCAGCCTAGCCTACCTCAGAGGGCCGTTTGTGAGGATAAAATGGGGCTGGGGAGGCCCATGTATGCTGCACAGAGCTCCTTGAAAGAAAGGTGGGCTAAAAATGCCATACATAGATACAAATAAACCTCCCAGCACATGTAGTCCGGCATCCTGTTCTCACAGTGGTCAACTAAATGCCTATGGGAAGGTCGCAAGCGGAACCTAGTGTGCAACAAGACTCTTATTTACAGTGGCTTTAGTTGTGAAACTATTCAAAGGGTCTTTGACCTACCAGCATTTGCTTTTTTTCCGCCAGCCAATATTTTTCATTTACAAATCTAAGATAAAAATTATGGCTCTTTGGTAGTTCTTGAATTGTTTTCCTTTGACTAAGAAGCTCCAAGGAATCTGCTCCAAGAAGCTCAAAGGAATCTGCCTTTTTCACAGGGTCTGTTTAGTCTGCCCATGTAACTAACAGCCTAGCTGTAGGATGTTGCATCAAGAGTAGATGTGTTTTATATGTTGTGGATCTGCCCCTAAAGCTGTTTTTACCACATCTTTTCTTTGAAAGAGCAAGTATGTGGTATAATGGTTAGAGCATTGGGCTAAGCCGGGGGGGGGGGCGCCTTGGGTTCAACTTTACCTTCAGCCTTGAAGCTCACTTAGAAATTTTGGGCCAGGCACTGTCTCTGAGCCTAACCTACTTCACTGGGTTGTTGGGAGGCTAAAAGGAAGTGAGAAAATCATGAATGGTACTTTGAGCTTCTTGAAGGAAAGACAGAATATAAATGTAATTTAAAAGCTTTCATAAACACTATTTTACATGACTGGTTTACATAACATTGCATATTATGGTTCAAAGGTTTCCCTGGAGTAAGCACTTCTGTTTGAAAGCTCTCCTCCCAGAATTCAACCCATTATTTCCCAGGCTAATAGAGACCCTGCAATTTGGTTGCACAAGTGAGTAACCAGAGTAGCATAGGGGTCACCAACCTGGCACCTGTGGGTGCTCATGCGCCCACAGAGGCCATCACTGGCACCCACAGGGTCCAACTCTCGCAGCCATTAGACATAGGGTCACATCCACACCATACAATTAAAGCACATGGCATCCCCTGCAAATAACCCTGGGGGCTGTAGTTTGTTAACAGCGAAAGGAATTGTAGCTTTTCGAGGGATAAACTGCAGCTCCCAGGATTCTTTGCAGGGAAGCCCTGTGCTTTACATGGACATTAATATGACTTTATATGCATGGTGTGGGTGTGACATGCTGCAATGTGTGTGTGGTGCCCACGGCAGCTTCTCCTATTTGCATGTGTGCCCAGAGGCCCACTGATTCTGAACACCACAGTACACCATGTTACAACCAGTAACAAAGGAGAAGCTCACAGTGGTGTTTAAACTTCACTAGATGCAGAAATGTCTTGCCAGTATCGCCCAACAGGAAGCAAGCCTCAAGACTTTTAGCAGCAATAGCTGCTTCCTGTGCCCAATGCTAGTATGCTAGCGTTGATTTATTTATCAAATTTCAGCCCAGCACTTCTTCCCAAAGGAGCCTTGGGCAGCAAACATATCTATAATAAACAATACAATGAAAAATAAAATAAAAACCTATTTGAAACATTTAAAAGCTGTCAACACAACATCTAAAAACAGTGAAGCACCATCAAACATGCAACCGATTGTGTGTCTGCCGAAACAGCAACATTATCACCAGGTGTTTCAAAGAATACAATGATGGCACTTGCCTAGGCAGTTCCAAAGCACAGGTACTGCCACACTAAAGGCATGACACCTGATGAACATCACAGGAAGACAATAGGCAGGGCAGAGATTTAATATTGTGCAGCTAACATGCAGTTCCTACTCATGTGATTTTCCACAGCTACGCAATGCAAAAGAGGATGACTAGCCTAGCGAAGTGATTATGACTGGCTTAGATGAAATTGCCCAGATTTTGAAGCTTTTTCAGTGGTAATAAGAAGATAAGGCATCTCTTGATCCAAATCAAAACAGATACGATTATGCTAGCACTCTCTCTCAGTATTTTGTGTTAAGGATGGAGCCTGCTGTGAGACCTGATTATAGTGGCCCTGCTGGTAATATTAACTCAAGGCTTAGCCTTTGCTGTGTGCTGTGCTATCCAGAGAATCGTAGATGCTTATGAAATTAGAATGGAACACATAACCTCTGTTACTGTTAAGACTGAGAGCAGCATTTGGACCAAGAATTACACAGCAGGTATATGAAGCAGCCCAACAGATTTCTAATGAAAAGCAGCTATGGAGAGGAATGGTTAGGAGGGAGGAGGGGCAGCTTAACCCCTTTCCTTCTGCCCATTCCCCACTTGCATCCCCCCCCCCTTCCCAGCTGCTTTTCCACCAGTGGGTGGGGAGAGTTACATATTTTCCTCCCACAGCTGGAAAAACAGCTGCACTGAATTTCAAACAAAAATGGCTGGAGGAGAAAGGCTTTAAGTAATCTTTTCTCCCCTTCCACCATTATAAGTTATAATATAAATTCTACATATTACACTGGTGTTTCTCAAACTTGGGTCCCCAGCTGTTGTTGGACTACAACTCCCATCACCCCTAGCTAACATGACCAGTGATCAGGCATGATGGGAACTGCAGTCCAACAACAGCTGGGGACCCAAGTTTGAAAAACGCTATTATTCTGTTTTTGAGTGTATTTCCTGGAAACAAGCTGGAACAAGAGCAGTACACACTGGTCCCTTTGGACTACAGGAACAGTGTTGAGCATTGTCAGCAGATTGCTTCATTACAAACAACACACCTACAGGCTTCAGTGCCTTGGATAAATACTCCACTGTATGTTTCCAAAGCCACTGGCAGGATTCAAAAGGCAGGAAGGGAACAAGCAATTGTGTGTTTTGGTCTGGCCCGTCCAAGTCCTGCATCCTCTTCTCCCAGTGGCCAACCAGATGTCTATGGGAAGCCCAAAAAGAGGACCTGAGCACAACAGCAGTTGTCTCACCTGTGTACTCGCCTCTTCTTAAGTCATCCAAGTTGGTGTCTAGCACTACCTGTTCTGGGATGGCATTCCACTGAGTGCTGCATGAAGAAGCACTTCGTTTTTTCTGTCCTGAATCAGAGAACTGTGCTTTTGTTCCAGAGGCATCTCGTTGGTCACTGTGAGGAGCAGGGTGTGGTGGCCTAGATTGCTCTGACCCAGCAGGGCTCTTCTTATATTCTTACATCTCTTTGATTCAAAACATGAAAACATTAGGTGGTCTTGCATGGTGTTCTTAATTCATCTAATGCTGCATCTTCCAGTGGTTCATGAACCACAATGTGAACTTTTCATAGATCTGTGCATGCAACCCACAGACAGCCGGGGGGGGGGGCGTAATCTGTTACAATATAAAGTCTATTACACAAGCAGCCAACTAATTTTCCATTGTTGCAAAAGCACACTCTCAAACATGTTTGTGTTAACAGCTGTCCTGCTCACCGTCTGCTGCATGCGGAGAAAGAAGAAGACATCAAACCCAGAAAACAACCTGAGCTATTGGAACAATGCTATCACTATGGACTACTTCAACAGGCATGCTGTAGAATTACCCAGAGAGATACAGTCCCTTGAAACCTCAGAGGTAAGATAACTCTGCTGGCAGTGAACCTCCCAGGTAGTTCATATCGCCAGGCGGATTTTAGCCACTGCTTTGCTCTCACATAGCGTTGTGAACTAACGGGGCCCTAATGATACAAGACATAACTGGGAGAACTTTCCCTTTTAAGCGGTTCTGAAAGGCACATGGACCCACTCAGATGCTACTCTTTGCAAACATGCCTTCTTGGCTTCCATGCACATAGTGTCTGGCTTCCCATTTCTGTTAATGCCCCTCCTGTTACCAGCATATAGACTCCTCCTGGACCAAGACAGGGTGGCCTTGTGTCCTACTTTACAGAGGAGAATACTCAACTCAAAGAGCTGTCCAGTCCAAAGAACAAATGGAGACTAGGGGCCTTGAAGTGACCCATCTGTAGCACTGGACAAAAGACTGAGCTGTCACATCTTTCTCACTATATTGAGAGGAATTGTATTTCTATTCAAATGGTAGTTAATTGCTTCTAAATTTGCATCTCATCCAGTCAAGTCAGTCATTCAATTTGTATGCCACTTTTCCACAAGGAAAATATATATGCTCAAAGCGGCATACTACAAAGAAACAGGTGTGCATCTCAAGCAAACGCCACAAAACAATTACACAGTGACACAACAGAACAATGGCAAATATAATAGCATACCCCCCCCCCAAAAAAAACACATTTCAATGCTACCCATATAACAGTATTACTTAAACCAGTGTTTTTCAACCTTTTTTGGGCAAGGGCACACTTGTTTTATGAAAAAAATCACGAGGCACACCACCATTAGAAAATGTTAAAAAAATTTAACTCTGTGCCTATATTGACTATATATAAAGTAATTCTCATGAATAGGAATCAAATAAACACAATTTTTCCCACGGCACACCAGGCAACATCTCGTGGCACACTAGTGTGCCGCGGAACAGTGGTTGAAAAACACTGACTTAAACAACACCCAGCATCCAATAGCAAAAACAAGGGAGCTTCACAGTTTCACCTTGGCCTTGAAACACCCCTCCCATGAGGTTGCCATAGTCCCTCTCCTGCAGCAGCTTCTTATAAGGCTTCCAAGGGCAAAGGGTGGGGTAGCTGGAAACGGCCATCCCATTATGTTGCTCCAATACATATAGCAAGGTAAAGGTACCCTTGACCGTTAGGTCTAGTCGCGGACGACTCTGGGGTTGCGGCACTCATCTCGCTCTATAGGCCGAGGGAGCCGGCGTTTGTCTGCAGACAGCTTCCGGGTCATGTGGCGAGCATGACTAAGCCGCTTCTGGCGAACCAGAGCAGCACACGGAAATGCCGTTTACCTTGCCGCCAGAGCGGTACGTATTTATCTACTTGCACTTCCATGCTTTCAAACTGCTAGGTTGGCAGGAGCAGGGACCGAACAATGGGAGCTCACCCCGTCGCGGGGATTCGAACCACCGACCTTCTGATCGGCAAGCCCTAGGCTCTTTGGTTTAACCCACAGTGCCACCCGCATCCCTATACATATAGTAGCATATGCAAATAAATGTTCTCTCTGGCCCTCTTTTTGGGTGCATAAATGACTACCCTCACACCAAGGGGCGTTTTGCCCCAGCCCCACTGACTTCTTTGTCCCAATTCTGTTACCCAGTTTCATTCTTATCTTCCCCACACCGTCCAAACAACCTTCTCTGTCAGATTTTCCCCACAGCCCCATCTCTCTTTATACAGGGATGGAGAACCAGTGGTCCTCAAGTTGTTGTTGGAGCACCACAGGTTCCCAATCCTTGCTCTATATATCTATCCCCTCCCCCCTCTTTTCTTTTGGTTTCCAGTTTCTCCACACTTCCCTCTGGTTCTGTTTCTCAGTTGATAACCTGCTTGGTCTTCTTTTGTTTGTTTCAGCCACTATCCTGCCATTAAGCTTTCCTGCCTCCTTCCCACCAGGCGTCCCTACCCAGCCCCTGCTATCCCAATCTCTATGTGAGGGTGTCCACACCGATCTTCCACTTTCTTCCTAGAAGCTGGGCTGTTTATGAACAATTTGTTGTTGAGAGATTTTTCAGCTGCTAGAATGTTCACGAAAAGGACATGACATGAAAATCAGCAGTCACAGTTGTTTCCATCACCTAGCATGGATGATCCACCTAACCAATTATACAATTCCACATTTTTCAAATGAACAAAGCTGGAATGGGGAACCTGTAGCACACCAGATCTTTTTTGGAATACAACTCCCATCATCCCTGACCTTTGGCCAAGTTGCATGGGGCAGCTGGAGAACTGCAACATCTGGAAAGTCACAGGCCCCCAATTCCTAGTATAAAGGACACTGACGTTTCTGTCTCACCCTACTGCTTTTAGCTCAGACCAGTGAATCCTGAGTATTACCGGTACATTTTTTAAAGCTTTGCTTTGGCCATACTGAACCACTGATTGACTGGATACTGGATATTATTCAAGACTTTGTCCTGCCAGTGCAAATTCTACCATGTTGATTGTCCCTTATTGTATTTCTGAAGCTTAATATTTTCTTCCCTTTCTCTTCCCTGTAGGACCACCTGTCTGAGCCACGCTCCCCAGCTAATGGTGATTACAGGGACACCGGCATGGTCCTTGTTAACCCTTTCTGTCAAGAAACGCTATTTGCAGGACATGAGCAAGTATCCGAAATATGACTTGTACTTTCAGTACAATCTTCATTGTCTCCAAAATCTATATATAAATCTATATATATATATATAAATATATATATTATAAATATAACCTTTGTGTAACCTTGAATTATGAGCAACCTTTTGAGCTTCCCTCCACCCCCACAAGAATTATCAACCTCTTTTTTATAAGTGTGATTAAAAACTTTACAGACCAAACTCCAGCTTTATAAAATAAAAGTGATTTCTAAGCAAAATTGCCTGCTGAACCAGTTCCTTTTGTCGCCTTTGCTAAATGGTTTTAATTTGTACTCCACTTGCATGTAACCAAGCTAGGGGTTGTTGTTTTTTAGCACATCATTCTCTGTTCCCTTCTCTCCTCCCTTTCACAAGATTGAGCAAGCGCAGGAGCCTTTGCTGATATACTAGGCTATAGCCTAGCATTCTTTTGGGTTGAGCCATGGAACAAAAAAGACGGCTATCCCTCTTCCCCAAACACATTGTGCTGTGACTAAACTGCCTGCTGACAGAGCATTCTCTGAGCATTAAGGGATTGGCTGACAAGCCAGACAAGACTCCACGCTCTGCCATATAGGCAAATAGGCAGCCAGGCTCTGGGAATATTTATGGCATTCCACTTGGTGAGCCTCTAACAGCATGGATCGATGGAATTGTTATGCCAGCCTTCCCAACAGCTTCCAAATTCCAATTTTTATTTGGCTCTGATTCTAAATCAGCTTTTAGTTACATCTTGCTTGACGTTTTGTGTTGTTACAGATTTTAAACTAATTTTATCATGTTCTTTAGAGTGAGTCTTCCTGACCTATGGATTAGGGGACATATGCCCTTCCTGCCAGTCCCAAACACTGCTAAGCAACTTGCTTTATTTTGACCACTTTGGTCTGTAAAACCAAGAAGGTTCAGGACTCATCAAGCAAGGTTGTTCCTGTACTATTTATAATTTTTATGTACAAGGGCTACACTTTCAGTTTTCATTGTATCTGATCTTACAACAACCAAATGAGGGAGATTGTTATTCCCATTTTAGAGATGTGGAGCTAAGGCCTAGAGATAGTGAGGCACCCATAAAATAAGACCAGGGCTGAATTTGGAGCCAAGTCCAACTCCTGCCTGTTCCCTTCATCACACATGATCAATGTATCTCTGTGGGTGGGAATGTATTTTGTACCTCTGTCACGAGCAAAAATATGAAATAGCCCATACGCTATGTGCCCCACCAGTGCCTCAGAGCACTGATTCCTAAATGATGGGAAGGAACCCCAAAATAAGTAACAAGAGACTTAATGAAGAATTGGACAGTTTTCACTTACTTATTGCTTTCTTGTCTTCTGGGATCAACATGATAGCAGTTATCACTGTGAAAGTGTTAGGCCAGGATTTGGCCGGTGTGTCGTCCCTGTCAATCATAGAAACTCACAATAGCAACACACACACCACAATGTGGTAGCAGGCCAGTTTGCTTCAAGCTTCTACTCTACTTTTCAAAAATGATCATTCATGGGTCAACAGCCAGGAGGCCTCTTGATGCTCAGGATCAGATGGGGCGGTACATGCAGTGCTGCTCACTTAAATACAGCAAGAGCTGCTCCTGGCATTTAAGAGGCATCTCTACAAGCTGGACTCATGCCAGTACACGTAAACCCTGCATTTGGAAGCCCAGAGAAAGGCAGCATTTAAACATGGAAGAAATTATCTCTCCTTGCCCCCCCCAGCCCAAATTGAGGCTCTGGACTACATTGTCCTTTCCATGTGCTGCTCTTGCAACAGACAGATCATTCTCATGAAATAGATTGCTGACCGAGGGGAAAGGCCCGAACAATTGTTTCCAACAAACACGCCTGTGGTACGCAGCCAAAGACAATGAGAAATGTCCCAGAAGCTCTCGGGACAGAGCACAGATAATGAGCCACCCTCCAAATCCTGCTTTGCTCTGCAGATCTTGACCCGCTGGCTGCAGCAGCAGCAGCAGAGGGGCACGTAGGGAATAGGCTGCTCATTTAGTGCAGGCAGTCCGAGGTGCAGCATGCCCTTCACAAGACGCAGGGCTTCCTTTCTGGGGCAGCAGCCCTCTACTTCTGCAGCGGAGAGCGCGGGCACCGCCAGCCGTAGGGTTAGCATCGGTGGGGCAGGCAGCCTGTCAAGGCCGTCGGGGGTTTATGTGGGAATTGTGCCAACAGGAGGTGTCAGCAGCCTGGGCACCCGGGTGTCCCGCAGAGCTCTGGGTATAAGCAGCGTCTTCTTACAAGGCCTCCGTAGCTCTTGCTCAACTGTCCCATTGCCCCAGGGGCTGGAAAGAGGACGGGGCCTGTCTTACGAGAGCCTGAATGGGTGCCTGGTGGACTACATTGAAAAGGTGAGAGCTTTAGAGCAGGTCAACCAGGAGCTCGAAGACCGCATCCGTGTTTACCTGAACAAGAAATCTTCCAGCGCCAACAACTGGGGAGCCCTGAGAGAGAGCTGGGAAACCATCTACCACCAAGTGAGTATGAAAACGTCTGGCAAGAAAGACAAAGACGAACAAATTGTTAACCAGAATAAAGCGTTTCTGATGCCAATGATAAGAACGCAGCCTCGTGCTAGGGTAGAGCTACCCTGCCTAGCACATTTTAACTTTTATCTTCATGATAATTAACATCATTTCACAGTGTGTGTGTGTGTGTGTAAGGAATGCATTATGTATGGGAATTGCCCTGAGGAGGTTCATGCACAAGAGGGGAAGAATGGAAAGCTCTCTCTCCCCTCTTTGGCATAGTGAGCCAATTCTCCTCAGAACAGTCGTTACATTTAGAAGCAAAACTACGAAATAAACACTGCCAAAACAGCAAGTTTATCCTCTTGGTGTTATCTCATTGCCAGCTTGATGCTGTTTGTAATGAGGAAATACCATCTGAGTGGTATTTGCTTCTTTCATTCATATTTTCCAAAAGCAAGGTCTAATTTTTTTTTTATGGCAAGGCATTTCTTCCACCCCTTACGTAACATTTAGCATGGAGGGGAACCTTTCAGTCAAGGTCTTTGCAAACAAAGACATTTTTTCATCTAAAATTTGTGGACATTCCCCCCCCCCCCATTTTATAAAACTGCCTTTAAAAAAAACTCCCAACACAACCCAAATATCTTATGAAATTAAAGCATGATCCTACATAGTGCAAGAGGCAAAATGACAATATAAATAAAAAATTATGACCCTACAAACACTAGGAAGGCACACTAGTGTGCCTATATTGACTCAGCATTGCTGCAGCACTATGATCACCTTGTAGGTCTTGTGGAACTCCTAAAGTCCTGGATGCCTCTACTCCAGTGGTTTTCAACCAGTGTGCCATGGCATCCTGGGGTGCCTTGAAGGATGGTCAGGGGTGCCGCCGGCAACACTGGCCTCTGTCCCTCTTTCCTGCACACCCTCCTCTGATGCCCTCTTGCGTCTCTGCCTCCCAAAGGCTTGTGTGGCTGTTTGTTGCAGCAGCCCTGGCTACAAGCTCCCCAGGCAAATGGTGCCTCTGGGTCTGGCCAGGGGGTGCTTCCCAGGCCCCTGTGGTGCAGTGTGAGGAGGCACGTCTCTTGGGAGGGGGCAGCTCAGAGACCAAGGGCGGCCACTGCGGCTGCCCAGAGTCGTCCCAAGGAGAGGGGAGAGGAGATGAGGCTGAGGGAACACTCCACAAGGGAGGGTGATCAAAAAGGGGTGAGGGGCTGGCTGCCAGCTCTGTAGGGAAGGGGTGACACAGCTGGGCTACTGAGCCCCACAGGGGTGCCGCAGAAAGAATGCAGTTGGTCAAGGGAGCCGTGGACTCAAAAGGGTTGAAAACATCTGCTCTACTCTAATACAATTTCTTGGGAATGTTTTGGTGAATAGGCTAAGGGTCAGGGAAACCGCCCTTTTAGGGCCCATGGACACATTTGGAATGCTCAAAGTGCGATGTGGGCACCACACCCTCCGGTCACTTCTTTCCACCCCACCCCACCCCCCACAAGACAGAAATAGGAAAGTCCTCAATTATTCTGGATTAATTCAGCTGGGACTAACAGCACCACTTTCCACGCAAGCAGTAAAATACTTGAATCATAACTGCATTTAGCCTGCAACCCTATACACGCTAAACTAAGCCAAGAATAAATCCAATTGAACTTGCTTCTATTCCATAGCATCTCACTGTCAGGTGCATTTCCTAGATAATTTGATGTCAATTAGTTATCTGTCAATTATGTTAAATCATTGTACACTCATCTTCTCAACACAGTCCTGTTCGCATATAAAATGTTAATGTTCATTATGATTGCTATTATTTTAAAAGGCTTCAGTCCTATAAGCAATCCTGTAAACTGCCCCGAGATGTGTGGGTATAGGGCAGTATATAAATTCAATTAATAATAACAGTAGTAGTAATAATTAATAATAATAATAATATTATTATTATTATTATACGGGGAGGGAGGTAAGAGTACTTTGTACTGTAAATGGGCTGCATAGATATCACAAATGGGTTCTTATGGGCAATGCTTTTTAAAACTTACTTGATTTTCCACAGAAAAGGGTAAATTTAGATTCAATTGGAAGGTGGGGTGGGGGTGGGGAGTAAGGGCAGGCGTTTTGTTGCCAATGATGTTGTGCATCCTGAATGCATAAGGAATACCCATGCCACAATAGGAGGATGACTGATGAAGAGGAAGGTGGCTGCACCCCTGAGCTGCACCCCCCTGAACCTCAGACAGACTAAGGTTGGTGAGGGAGTGCCCAATTCACCCTAATGGACAAATCTCTGCTGTGCACCACTGTGCCCCAATGCAGAGTTACAGCAACATTACTGGCCCTGAGAGGTGGGTGCCTGTTGCGTCTCTGCCTGAGTCACTGCTCTGTGTTCACTGCCTTCCAATATGCCAGGACAGAAATGTTCTGCAAAAATCCTCAGAGGCTGGGATTGCTGTCTTTACATATTCTGAAAACTTTATGAGTGAAGCCTCTCAGCTTCCAGAAGTTGTGGGATGGAGTGAGGGAGAAACTGTTCTAGAGGCACACATTACCAGTCAAGTAAGGTTGATTTACAAGCCTTATTGCAGCATAAATTGCACTCAAAGGGACTCGCGGCATAAGTAAGTACATGAACACTCCTAACAACATTGCACAGCCGTCAAGTTCAACTAAAAAGAGCATCTATTCAAACAAAGCTAACAAAATCACAGAACAAACTGTTTCAACGATCAGTACAACCATGCTAAATTCCTGACAATTCATTTTATTAGTACAAACAGCACTATAATGAAGTATTAAATAGCAAGCCACAATTTGTTGATTTTAAGCTAGTCAAAATCACCAGCAGAACTCAGTGTAAATAGTAGTTATCACAAATACATTAAAGTGCCAATGGAACAGGCACATGAAAAGAGGCAGGCATAACAGTCAGGCTGTGTATCTGAAGAAGTGTGCATGCACACAAAAGCTCATGCCAAGAATAAACTTAGTTGGTCTTTAAGGTGCTACTGGGAGGAATTTTTTTGTTTTTTTTATTTTGTTTAGGCTGTGTATATATATTTTATTTTCTAATAAAGCAATTCAACAAACCAGTTAAGTTTGGTGGCTTTCTTCCTGAAGGGACAAGGTGGGGGAAAGGCTTTCTTCTTTAAAGGGTATTCTGCAAAATGAACCTGTAGCCCTCCAGGTGTTGCAACTCCCATCATCAAGTAGGGAAGCTTTTTAAGGTTTAATTGTTTATTGTGTTTATATATATGTTGGAAGCTGCCCAGAGTGGCTGGGGCAGCCCAGTCATATGGGTGGGGTGCAAATAATAAATTTATTATTACTATTATTAATGACCATTGGCCATCCTGGCTGGGGCTGCTGAATGCTGGAACATCATCTGCAGGGTCACAGGTTCCCCATCACTCCCTTAGGTTAACAGGCAGAATTTGCACCAGGTTTTACCAGCAGAAAAAGCAGAAACCACTAGGTTTTGTCCCGATCCAAACCACATTCACACCATACATTTAAAGCGTGATACCACTTTAAGCAAACATGGGTTCCCCCAAAGAATCCTGGAAGCTGCAGTTTGTTAAGGGAGCAGAGACCCCTATTCACCTCTACAAATCTCCACAGTTCCCTGTGAAGAGGGATGGTTAAACCACTCTCGGAATTGTAGCTCGGGGAGGGAATATGGGCTAACAACTTCCAGCACCCTCGACAAACTCTTAATGACACCTCCCAGAATTCTTTGGGGGAAGCCATGATTAAGGCGCCATCATAGTGCTTTAAATGTATGGTGTGGATGTGTGCCCAAGCAACCTCCTGAGTCCATGCAGACAAAGGAAATTGGCAGTCTCAGCTGTGCAGAAGGCCAAATCTGCATGTAGGAAACAGCATGAATCCTGTGAGCGAGTGGTTTGCAGTTGCTGAAAACTTGTAGGGCTATTCCACCACAGATGCTGTGGGAAGCTGCTACAAATCTCATGTGTGTGAGAGTGTGTGTGTGTGCACGCGCAAGAGAGAGAGAGAGAGAGATTTGACCCATGAGATTTGAATTCTGGTTATATTAAACAGTCCAAAGAGACCGTTACGATAAAAAAATATTCCCAACAGTCAGCAGGACAGCTGTGTACAGTCAGTGCAGCAAATTAAAAGATGGCACTTCTCTCTGAACCTGAGAACAAGGTGTTACAAATTGCAGCCTTCCTTCTAGTTGAGAAGTAAGAAAGTGAGCTGAGTAAAATAATTAACGAAAATCTCCATCTACCGTAATTCCAGTTCCCCCTCCCAAGAGGGGTTTACTGCTGAAGCAGTTAGTATTACACAAGGGAAATGTAAGTGTTATTTTTGTTAGCCGTAAAGTGTGAAAATGCTTATTTTTAATTCCCTTTTTAAAAATCCTGACATACCAGTAGTTTACTGCAGTCATATTTCCAAACCCTAGGGATCCCAGGTGAGAAGACTGGATTTAAAATAAGGCTGCAGGACTTGATAGATGAAAATAAAGGACACAAATTGACTGTGCAGCAGGATTATTATTTTTTAACTATTGTTTTCGATGCAAATATTTATAAAAATTGCAGATGGCAAGCACCACATGGTCAGAGTAATGCTAGAGGGAAGGGGAAAGGATAATACGAGGTGGAGGAACCACCAAATTCAATAACTTCACTAGCTCCAGGCTGGTACAATTTCCCCCTCTATTATGGGGACTTGGTGGGGGGAGAGGGGGGCTTTGGATGTTATAGAAGCATAGAATTGTAGAGTTAGAAGAAACCCTGAGAAGCATCTATCTGGAATTCCTCTTTTTTGTATTACTGCTGTTGGAGCACTAACAGCAGAGCAGAACAAAAAATTTTAATGCAATTTTGCCTAATAGACTCCATTTTACAAAACAATCCCTGCTAAATATAATGTATAATTCCATGTTATTTTCACTATTATGTGCATTTTTAGGAACACTTTACACTGGTATATGTCTTTTCGTACACATTAGTTGGCTGGAGAACTGCACTGCAAAATTCAGAGAAAAATTTGCAGAACGGTTGTTTCAGGTCGCATATTGTTTCTGAAATTGAGAACTAGGTAGGTTCGCCTTTAAATGCAAATAATCAAAATTCTTACCCATACCTATCAACAGTAAAAAGCAATAATCCCTACACCATGCCATTCCACTGCCCTCCCCAAATGTATCACTCCAACTAGTACTATGTTAGAGGAAGAAAAATGGCAACATACTGGCCATTTGCCCTTTATATCGCTCTCAAGATGGTACCCATTGCATTCCTATATGCAAATTCATTCTCACTATATTGTAATAAATATATGATTTAAGCATTTGCACCCAGGGCCACCTACAAGGAGAAACAATGCCAGCAAATAATCACCAACATATTTCAGCTCACAAGCTTATCCTTCTAGCCAAAGGCTATGACAAACTTGTATTAAGCAATAGTACTAATAAAATTGTACAGAACATACATCCATAATATAATAATCCATAATATAAAAAAACACTTTGCCAAGTTTCTAAGCATTAAAACAGTTTCCCTTGTGCATCTAATATCCAATTTTAAATCCAATTTGCCAACAACCAGGATATAAGAGAGAGAAGTTACCAAGACACCAACAAATTCAAATCCAGTTTGATTTCAGATTAAACCTCCAAATCACAACAATTTATAGCAATTTTATCCAGCTCCAGGTTGTTACTCCTTCTGGCAACTGTGTCATGCAGCAAGACACTTTTCCCAATAGCTCACCATGATAATTAAATGATTTTTTCTACACTGCCACAGCGCTTTCACAAGACTCCCATGAAGCCACTGGTTAAGTTAATGCATATCAACCAACAAGAAATCTACTGAGTATTAACACCAAGGTGTCCAGAGTTGATTAAATTCAGTCTAGTCCAATGAAGGACCTGGTTCCAGATACAGATTGCATTTGTTATTTATATTTCACTGCTTCAACTGTTCTAGGTTGGCGATGCAGTCATGGAAAATGCCCGGCTTATGTTACAGACAGAAAATATTCAAGCCTGTGCCGAAGACGTTAAGGACAGGTAATCTCTCGTAGGTCAATTTCCTCTTCCTCTATTGATATGAGAGAGAAGAGGGGGAAAGATTCAGACTGGGAATAATAGTAGAAGGGTTAATCCTAATGAAAGGATTAATTCATGGGCCATCTATCAGTGGGACAGAGCTTTTGACTGTGGTACATTAGTAATATTATCATAATCATCATTACTTGCTCTCCACCAGCCGTTACAACAATTTAAGTACTAAGAACAGTGAAAACTGATCACAGTCACAGGAATAGGGTAGTTCCTGAAAACACACATCTCAGATGACAAAGGCCAGGGTAGAGAGATATGTCTTCGGCATTTGCCAAAAGCTATACAGTCAAACCTCAGTTCCCGAATGCCTCCGTTATCGTACATTTCAGCTCCCGAATGCCGAAAACCCAGAAGTAAATGCTTTTCAAACGTTTTCCGGAACCCAAACATCCGACGCAACTTCCGCTTGAGTGCAAGAAGCTCTTGCAACCAATCAGAAGCCGTGCCTCGGTTGTCAAATGTTTCAGAAGTCGAACGGTCTTCTGGAACGGATTACGCTCAACAACCGAGCTTTGATATGCCTCTGTGAGGAGGGAGTTTCACAACTTGATGGCTGCTGCAGAGGATTTGCCCTCTTCCCAGACTGCCACCCCCCAGACACCCATCACCCATAACCACTGGATATGCCAGGTGGGAAGGATGGGAGTTGGAGTCCAATAACATCTGAAAGGTGACAGGTTTCCTATCCCTATAACAAACACATCTGCCAGAAGACAGAGCTCTGGGCTGCAGTGTCCCAACATGCTGTCCATTTCTTCTGCAGGTATGAAAATGAGCAACCATTCCGAAAGGCAGTGGAAGATGAAATTAATTCTCTCTATAAAGTGATTGATGATGCTAATTTGACCAAGGTGGATCTGGAGAGCCAGATCGAAAACATGAAAGAAGAATTAACTTTACTGTCAAAGAGTCATGAAGAGGTAAGTTGGAGCTGAGAACAGCATATTGCTAGAGCGTATCTTTTTAGGCGAATCACTGGCATCTATCCAAACATAAGGCGTTTAACTTCTGCCAAAAATAGTGTTTATTGTTGAACTTTGCGATTAATGTCACAGTGCAGGGCTCTTAATCGGGGGTTTTTTGTTGTTGTTGTTTGCATAAGCTTAACTTAATGCCTACATCTCAAAACAATAAGCAGGCACTGACATACTTTGCTATTTTTACTTCTGTGTGACACAGTGTCATTTAAACATAAGTGTAAGTCCACATTCATATAACCTTATAGCCAAACATCTGAAAAAGCCCACTTCAACTACATTCAGGTTATGAAGCCTCTGCTCTCCCCAAGCACAAGGCAGCAAGGGGTTAAGCTTTTTGTGCACTGATAAGCTTTTACATGCTGCCTTGGAAACACCTTGATCATGGGGTGCTCTCTCTAAAGAAATATAGGGTTTTATGTATGCAAGGTTGCCTCTTTTTCATAAAATCATAAGGGCTAAAAACAGCCCTATAAATAACCCCACAAAAGTTATTAACCTGAACTTTCTTTTTTTACTACTCTTCCAGGGGGCTAGTACCCTGTGTTTCTGTATGGATTGGGTATGCTTCTCCATGGCCAGCATGGAAACCCAGACTACTAGCTTCTAGTTTAAACAATTTTTTTTATAAAAAGCCTTCTACCAAGCAGACTGGAAACAGAATGAATGGATCATGCAAAGAATTCTTTATCTCCTATTCATACCAGCTGGAATATCTGAATAACTCTACATAATGCAAAGAGGCTGTGATTTCCAGCCTGTCCTGCATTCCTCGAAATCACACAATTTCAATGGAAGAAAAATGTCAAGAATGCAAAAAACAACTTATTTTTTATATAAAAATTGTAGACTGAAAAAATATGGCAGTGAATACCGCTGGTGTTTGTTTGTGTGATTTCCATTCCTTACCTTCAACAAACATGCAAATTGTGGCAGTTTTCATTCCTGCTTCCATTTCTGATAATATTCTCCAACATCCCTACTTATATGTCATCTTTCACAGCAAAACCCTCCCAAGGCAAATCGCAAAATTTGGTAAAAGCATGAATACAATATATAAAACACTCCCAACACAATGCAGCAGGCCATGCCAGACTCCCTCAATTTAGTAGGCCATGACAAAGGATACAAAAAAAAGCCAGGGGCAATGGCATGCTAAGGCTGCAATCCTATATGCAACTACCTGGAATGTCCCAATGAACTGAATGTGACTTACTTCTGAGAATGTATGAACAGTAATGCACTGCACTTCAAAATCTGGGGCTATGGCAGAGCACCTAGCTAACTATTTCATCATCAACACAGTCATCAAGGTGGATGGAATTAAGATGGTCCCGTGAAATGACCCCAGATACACTAAAAAAATAAAATAACACAGACTTCCCATGAGAAACATTTTCTATATCAACTAGCCATGTCTATCACAGGACAGGAGGAAAATAATTTCATTTCCAGCAATTCTGAACAAAGTTCCTCCTGAAAACTGAGCACTCTCTGTCACCAAACAGCTTTTGCTCTAGAAATAGCTATTTGTGAAAAGTAACACCATCAGTAATTCCAATCAGAATACGAGCATTTTGTGGGGGGAAATAGATCTGACCCAGGGGGAGAGAGCCCCCAGCAAAGTTTAAAACAGTCACAGAGTTAAGCAGCAGTACAGCGTGGGAAATATATGCTGCTAGAGCCTTTTAATATATCCCATTTAGTTTGCTAACAGCACTTGATCCTCTCTCACTACCCTAACGGCAATGAACAGACCACACACTTTAAAAGCTTTACTTACAAAATCCAAAGGTCTGATTCATGTACTGTTTCATGCAGCAGCAAGGAGAACACAAATAGAATACTCTTGGGTACAAAATAACAGTTTCAAGCATGCAGTCCGAGTTTGGAGCAAGCTCAGACACATCTTCCTGGTCAGTTACATGGCACTAAAAGAGTGAGGAAAGGAAGAGAAAAAGTTTCACTTCCCCTGTCACCCCCGAGTTCCTAACCGAGTTCTATGATCTTAACCCCTTCATGCAGTAACTAGCCCTATGCTTACTAGTTATGTTTGACTGCAATTTCCCAAGTACAGTCAAACCTCAGTTGTTGAGCGCAATCCGTTCCAGAAGACTGTTCCACTTCTGAAACATTCAACAACTGAGGTGCGGCTTCCGAATGGTTGCAAGAGCTTCTTGCACTCAAACGGAAGCTGCATCAGATGTTTGGGTTCTGAAGAATGTTTGAAAACCAGAGCATTTACTTCTGGGTTTTCAGCGTTCAGGAGCCAAAACATACAATAACGGAGGTGTTCAGGAACCAAGGTTTGACTGTACTGCATTTACATTAGAGTGACTATTTGTACAAAACACACAATGAGAAATCAAGTAAGGCTTGCAGTAGCCGCGAATGATGTCTACCCAGTTGCATCAATGGAAATTGTTCCTTCTGCTAGAATCTCAATGGGTGCTGCCCGTTTATTTATGTGGGTGGCTTTCAGGATGTCAAGATGCTTTACAAGCAGCTTGCTGTCTCGCCACTGGAAGAACTAGATACTCCCATTGGAACGGGCCTGGATGACATACTGGAAAAAATCCGGATTCATTGGGAGAAAGATATTGAAAGGAACCGTATTGAGACTGGCGCCTTGCTCCACACCAAGGTAAGCACAAAACAAGGTAAGAGTAACTAAGACTGCAATCTTATATACATTAGTATGGGAGTAAGTCCCATTTATCTCAATGGGCTTTGTGTTTTAGTAGACACAAATGTAAAATAATTAGGGAGATGGAGCACCTCTCCAATAAAGCCAGGCTTACCAAGCATGGACTGCCCATTCATTATGTGTGTGGGAAGTTTAAAAATAATACTGCCCAAATTCCTCCATGAAATAACGCCCCCCTCCATTTTCTCCAATCAGCACTGTCAACCAAAAGTAATATTTATATACTGGTATGTGGGTTAAACCACGGAGCCTAGGGCTTGCCGATCAGAAGGTTGGCAGTTCGAATCCCCGTGACTGGGTGAGCTCCCGTTACTCGGTCCCAACTCCTGCCAACCTAGCAGTTCGAAAGCATGTCAAAGTACAAGTAGATCAATAGGTACCGCTCTGGCGGGAAGGTAAACGGCGTTTCCGTGCACTGCTCTGGTTCACCAGAAGTGGCTTAGTCATGCTGGCCACATGAACCGGAAGCTGCACGCCGGCTCCCTCGGCCAATAAAGAGAGATGAGCGCCGCAACCCCAGAGTCACCCGCACCTGGTCAGGGGGTCCCTTTACCCTTTACCTTATATACTGTAAACGGAGGATAAAGTGGTGGATTTAAAATCCCGGCAGCTTTTCTTCTGAATTGCATCTGATATGTTTGTGTAACACAAGCATCCCCAAACATGGCCCTCCAGATGTGTTGGGACTACAATTCCCATCATCCCTGACCACTGGTCCTATTAGCTAGGGATGATGGAAATTGTAGTCCCAAAACACCTGGAGGGCCGAGTTTGGGGGTGCCTGGTATAACGGAACAGCAAATAAGAATCTGCATTTTTTTTTCGTTCGTCACTGTTAAATGTTGACAGCAAGCCACAGAAACAGTACCTTCTGTACGGACACAAGAGGAGGAACTGGTTGAGTCCCTGAGGGTAGAGTTTCATGAAACAGCTTGCAAAATCCAAAGCCTGCAAGCAGAGACTGAATCACTGAGAACTCTGGTGAGTCAGGAATGAGAAATGGTATCTGTTTATAGGTACAAGGCTACTGTTTCCAGATGAAGAGATTCCTAACTGTATACGGGTTTGACACCTTATGCTACAAGAGAATCAGTGCAGTCCTTCTGTGTGATTTCTCAGAAGCCACTGATTTCAATGGAAGTTATTCCCCAGTAAATGTGCATAAGATTGCAGCTGACATTTTCAAATGTGTTCAACAAACCACCGTTCATCCATTATAATTGCAACCACATGCTTCTTTTGGACATCAAGGCTTGAAAACTCCATTTTTAAAAACAGTTTTTATAGCTATAAAACTTAGGGTACAAGCTGGAAAGCTGACTTATAACTGTTTACCAGTGATTCCTGTAGGAGCATTAAGCAAGTGTTTAAATTTATTCCACTGAAATCAGTACAGTGGTACCCCGTGTTACACACGCGATCCATTCCAGATCGCGCTATGTAACACGGGCATGCTTAACACGAACGCCCCCCCCAAAAAACCTGGAAGTTCGCATGTTTTTGCGCTTCTGCGCATGCACCAAGTGCGCAGAACGCTTCTGCGCGCTACGGGGAGGACTTATGGGTTGCGGAGGTCCGTAAGTCGAACGTACGCAATATGGAGCATACGCAACTCGAGGTATGACTGTAATGCCCCTTTGGTTCTTTTCAGGATTGTGGCCCAGTTTGCATGCAATGACAAACACAATGACCAAAGCCACAGAGCAAGTGTGTGGGTACTCAAAGCAAAACCTGTGACTGCTTCACTCCTCCACTAGTCCTGCTTCTGCCACACCACTTGAAGCAAAGCCACAGTGTGACTTAGTGTTACATTTAGACAATGCTTTTTTTCTTAAAAAATGTTTAGGGGTACAGTCATTTTCTTATTCATATTGAAATACTGCCCCTCAATGAAGCCAAACTTAGATTCACAAAATGTTTAGGGGTATGCGTACCCCTGTGTACCCCCAGAAAAAGTGTTGGTGCTCAGCCGAATATACCTGAAGAAGCATCTCCATCCCCATCGTTCAGCCAGGACACTGAGGTCCAGCTCCGAGGGTCTTCTGGTGGTTCCCTCATTGCGAGAAATGAAGCTACAGGGAACCAGGCAGAGGGCCTTCTCGGTAGTGGAACGCTCTCCCATCAGATGTCAAGGAAATAAACAACTATCTGACTTTTAGAAGACATCTGAACGCAGCCCTGTTTAGGGAAGTTTTTAATGTTTGATGTTTTATCTATTACTATTAATTATTATTATTATTATTATTATTATTATTATTATTATTATTATTATTATGTTGGGAGTCACCCAGAGTGGCTGGGAAAACCCAGCCAGATGGGCTATCAATCAATATTATTGTTATTATTGTTGTTATTATTTACATGTGAACCCAGGGTCATGGTTTGTCTTGCTCACAACAAACTATGAGCTGAACCAATTTGTGCTTGGGTTACTGCTTGTGGTTTGTTTGGGGAAAACCCACAAGGCTGGGTTCACACAAAATGCTAAGCCAAACCATGGCTTACCTTTGGGTAGCATAGCAATAGTAAGACCAGGAAAAGAGTAAAGCAATCAAAATTTTCAGTCTGGATACCTGCATGCTTACTTGTTCTCCCTAAGCTATGATTTGGCTTAGTGTTACGTGCAAACAAGGCCTCTGTCAGAATGGTTGCACTCTGCAGAGCCTCTATAACATGGATTCAAGTATTTGTACACATGCTCCTCATTGCCAACAACTCTTCTCAATGTTCCAGACACCACTTGTTAACCTCTCTCAAGTTTCCAAAATTACTGGCCGACTAGTGTGTGGAGCTATTGTCAAGAAAGAAAGATGACAAGGTTCAGGTGTCCCACTCCACATGCCAAGGTTACAAACTTCAGCATTCTCACCTATGAAAACCTACACTGGACCTCCCCAGCTTATAACCACCAAATGCAGCCCTCCACTGTCTTATCATATGAGGCCACACTACATGGCTGCTGAGTTTACATTGGTAGAGCACAAGTTGGGCAGGCCAAAAATAAGTATTAGCATTTTTATTACCCATATATATATATATATAGATGTGTGTGTGTGTGTGTGTGTGTGTGTGTGTGTGTGTGTGTGTATATATATATATATATATATAATTACATTACAACCGGATTTTATTGTCCTTGCAGAAGAGAGGTTTGGAGAACTCCCTCTATGATGCCAAGCACTGGCATGACATAGAGCTTCAGAATTTAGGTTCTGTCATCACCAAGCTGGAAGCAGAAGTAGGAGAAATCCGAGCAGAGACTGAGCAGCAGCAGAGGGATCGCGAAACTCTGCTGTCCATTAAAACACAGCTGGAGAAAGATATCACTGCGTATCACTGCCTTCTAGACAAAGAAGAGAGCAGGTATTTCTTTGTATGGTGAATTGTGTCTTGCCTGCATAATCGCTTCTCTGTGCCCAGGGGAGAATTGATCAGAGTGGACACAAAAGGGTAAATCTAGCAGGATCTAGCAAATATTAGCATTGCTACATTATAATATTACACGGCAAACAACTTCATTCTGTTGTGCAACTGATGCCTCAGTTACAGATTTGGAAATACAGCTACTAGTCAACTGAACACACACACACACACACACACACACACACACACACACCATTCCTAAGACATATGTGAACAATTCCTCTTTACAAGGTATGGCCAGACCAGCTTCTCCACTCACTCGCCACCTTCCCCAGAAACAGCAGGCACAATCCATAGTCATTCCAGTACTGACGCTCTTCGGATTTAAATTTTAGGCCTCTGAAGGAAGGGGTGGGGTGGAACAGGCTCACGTCCTGATGGCAAAGTTCTCCCCCAGCTGGCAGCAGTGAAGCTCAAATAGTACAATTGCCTGCTGCTTGGCTCAGAAGGCCAGTCAAAACCACATCATAGCTTAAAGTTTCCTAGAGCTGCACTATTTCATATTGTGGACAACAGGCGACACACTTTCCAAAAAGAATGGACCTCTTTGATTTTGGCTGCTCCTTGTGGTCTCTGCAAAGAGTGCTGCAAGTGGACCTGAAACAAAAGCTGCAGCTTGAAATGCTCCTGTCCAGAGTGCCAGCCAGCCAGCCATGCACTTTTCCAGGATATACTCCATTTACTACTTAATCAAAAGTATCTCAGCTCACATTAATGTATTAAATGTTTATTAAAATATCAAAATATAAATAAAATCAACATGCCATTTCCCTCTCTCCCCACCCCAGTTTTCCACACCCCTGCCCCAAACAGTCAGCATTCCATGATCATTAAATATGATTACAGTAGTCCTCACTGTGCTATTTTGAGACGTGGGTTCCTCCGGATTTTTTCTTAAGCTTTTTGTGCATTTTTGCAAGCATTGGGGTTCCCCAAAGCTTTCTTTAAAAAAAAAGTTTACCAATTTACATTGTTTTGCATTAAGATCATATGACATACAATTTACATCAGAATCTATCTATCTTGACAACTTCCCATCCTTACATCTATGATGGTCTAATTATTTCCCTCTTCGAGTATAGACTGCAGACCCTCCAAGTGTCCCTATTTTCCAGATTTAGAGCAGCTTTCCCAGTTTCTGATCTGACCCCGTAATGTCCCGCTTTTCCTTAGGACATCCCTATTTTCATTGGAGAAATGTTGGCGAGTTATCCGCCCCCTGAGCCATCTGAAGGCAATGTTTGTTTGTTTTAAAAAATAATAATAATAATGAAGGAAGTTTTTTAATGCTTAATGTTTTCTTATGTTTGTATATAAGTTGGAAGATGCCCAAAGAGGCTGGGGCAACCCAGTAAGATGTGTGGGGCATAAATAATAAAATTGCAATTATGGAAAGGGACGTCCCTATTTTCATCGGAGACTGTACCCTTTTAGCTACATAAGGATGCACACTCAGATATTTGCTATTAGTTTATAGGAATACTGCAAGAGTAAACAAGCAGCAGAGCTCAGTGATATGGGTCCTGCCCTGGTCCCAACCTTCAGAAGATCATAGATACAAAATAGTGGGTAGAGATATAATGCAGTTTGTTTGCATGTATTATGCATGAGCGCAGTTTTACCAACTTATTGCAAGCCACGGTAAGTCAAAGAGCAAGATTTGCAAATACTGCAACCTTGGGATGCTGCCACTAGTTAAGACTGACAATGCTGCATCAGAAAAACCTATAACTCTTCTGAAGAACTGGCATCGCTTCAGATTTTCTAGCTTTAAAAAATTAACAATACATGGAACCAAGTACTGTATTCTCTTCTCTGCAGAAAGGAAGCATCAGTCCCAGTTCAGCAAAGTACATGAGATATATATTATTTATCAAAACAAACATCTATTTCTGTTACTTCTTAGTCTCTTGAATTAGTAGCACATTCCATTTTTAAAAGCTAGCCCATTCTAATTCAACACAAAATACAGGACTCAGATTTTCATATTTAGTGGAAATTCATAACTGAAGCCTTGATTGAAAACATTGCTTCATACTAGCTTAGTGTCTGCTGTGGAGCCCAAACTACCGTACCAACAAAAAGTGCTTGAATAAAGCACACTAAATGGCATGAACAGCCAAAACAGCAATGTATGAGGATTTGGCTGCAGAGCAAAAACGACTTTTAACCTAATAGTTCAGGATACTGTTTGAAACACAAACCAAGAACAACAAAGTTTTCTTTGTTAAAAATAATAATTATGTCTTCCATGGGAAACATTACACAGAACAGCTAGTTTTTGGTTTACCATAAATGGAATTCTCATCTGTAATACTCCAGCAAAAGCTGCTCTTTTCACTGGAAAATTTGATTTCCAAACAAGTGTATTTCTTTTCTGACAACTGACTCATGAAGACCAGGTCTGAATTTTTCCTATCAGTCTTGGAAGTCTTGGCTGGATTTAACCTCCACTCTCTTGATTAGGAAGAACATATTTTCACCCCCACAAAAAAACTCTGAATCCACTACTTTGATAAAAACACCAAGGGCAGCTTGGATTAGAATAGTCATCCCAGACCTTAAAGCCCACAAGTTCACTGCATATGTGCATCTACAGTATTTAATCATGCGTGTGATAACCTTTCTACTTGCAACCACAAAGCTGACTTATACAAAGTGTGTGTGTGTTTATGTGCGTCATTTTGTTGCTCATCTTGCCAAAACTGCATCAAATCAATTTGTACTGTTAAGGGTCTGCTTCTCTTTGGAGAAATAATGGTAGTGTTGTTTTTGTTTCACTTTTCAGCTGATTTTCAAATTTGTTGTCTTCAAAAGACAATGATTGTTGCTCAAAGCACAGGATGATCTCACTGGCAAAAGTGTCCATGGAAACGATGAAAGCCAATGCAGCCTGCTCCAACTTGATTCGTCAACTTAAGTAGGCCACAGCTTGACCGACTGCACTAGGCATCCCCACGTATGATTGCTTTGCTTACAGGTTTCAAAACTTCCTATATGATTATAGAATAAAATATCAGTTCAACTTGATGGCTCTTTTTTTAATATAAAAAACTGCTGGAGAAAAACTAAACTGACCCTGCATTCTGGTCAACACACATTTGAGAATCTATCTCAGTTTGACTTTTTTTTTTTTTTTAAAGCAAAGGCACAAAAGATCAGGCCGCAAGAGTAATACTGTCCCCCATTTTACCAGAAGAGCCTTGCAAATTGTATTCTGGACACTCCTGACGTTCCTTAGAAGGTTATCTGGAGTTCCGTTTGCCCACCGTAACTGGTTACATTATGCAATGCATTGCTGCAAAAGTGCACAGTGTGTTTACTAGGCTACACTCTCAGTTCATATGGAGCAATGGTGAGGGAGGGGCCCATAAGCCTAGCCAGTCCCCTGATTTAACTGAGGGATCTGATATATTTGTTAAATTATAGAACAAGGCTGAAGAACCTGTGGCCATCCATAAGATGGACTCCAACTTGCACCAGTCCCAGCCAGTATGGCACAGGACCTGGGAGTAGTTTATCCCCTTACCTGCCCATGTGCCCATTTCCTGATCTAAATTCTCCCTTCTTTAAGCTGCTGTTACCTCACTGAGGAAACACACAGCTACAATATGGACCCATCTGCTTTCACTACTGAAGCAAATAGCAACCGAGTGGGGGGGGGGCGTGGAAGAGAGAGAGATTTCTATTGAGAAAACAGTGCAGAGAAAACCTTTGTACATTTGAGGGGGGTGGGGAGCCACATACCTTAATCCTTTCCCCCCCAGTGACACGCCTCTGATCCAGTTCAGCTCCCCTGATGTGATGGTTAATTTGGAAACTTAAAAAAGACACCTGGAAATCTGAATCTAAATTTTGACCTTTAGAAAGGGTTTCTTCGAGCTATATTGTCTAGATTCAGAGAGGCCCATCACCACCAACAACAACATGTGTTTATTTCTATGCTACTTTCCCACAAAATTGTGCTTAAAGTGGCTCACAACATACAAACAATAAGTACAGCATAACTACTAAAAAATATAAAATAACAGATACAGTGGCTGGGATCCCAGACATTCTTTTAGAACACTGTAAACAGACACACACTGCCCTAGTACTGTCTTACTACACCAGCTTCCCCCAACTTGGTGCCCTCCAGCTGTTTTGAACTACAAATCCCATCATTCCTGGTGAGAGTTGTAATCCAAAACAACTGCAGGGCACCAGGTTGGGGAGGGCTGCACTATACTATTACATGACAATGGGAATACTTTTTGTCTGATCACTGGAAACATTTTGAGTCTAACCAAGTTTGATTTGAACATGTGAATCTGAAAGAGAAAACTGATAGAATTAAATAATATAAGCAGTTTTGTAACAGACAAGAATATCGTCAACAGCACTAGATGGAAGCTCGGTCACCTTGATCCCACAATACATACTAAGCCACACCACTAATCCTCTCAAATTTGGTGCTTGTCACACAACTCACACCGAGTCGCCCAGTACCAGTAATATTTCTCAGCTGCTTCCCGTCTGTCTATCTCTCATCATGGTGTACAAAGCTCCTGCGCAGACATTCACAACCACACCACAGTTTACAACGATGCCTTAATTTTAAATTATTTTTCCCATAGAAGAAAAGGGCTTAATTTGGATCTCTGAGGAAGGTGCATACAATAGGTCCGCTTTGCGGATGTGTGAGATTTGTTCCTTTAGTTTATCTAAATTCAGGCCAGATAAACCAATGTGTAGAAACAGCAACAGTTCTATACCCAAACAATTAATGCTTTGATGCTAATACGCTGGATATCAGTTTAGTAAACTGTATCCTTCTGCTTAGCTCAGGCAGTAGGCCTTTCACATTACTGAAAGTATGCAAGTGTTTTCACAAAAAGGATAGCATAAATAGTAAAGGCATGCTACATAATTGTGAAGATAACTTTATGTCCAAAGGAGGGAGGGCAGGATATTGGATTAAAATTGGTTAAACCATACTATAATTTTCCTGGAATTCTCTGAAGAGCCCTAAGCCCACGCTTTAGCCTAACACCCCAGGGTCACTAGGAAAACTAGACACTAAAAAGAATGGAAAGTTGCGATCCATTCTAAAGATTTCAAAATCCACAGTTGGGAAATATCTCAAACAGGACCAACCAAAATGTCTCAAAATTATAAGCAAGCTTTCTAGTTCTTCATAACTCTACTTCAGGCTGGATGCTAAGCAGCACACTCAAAAAGTGGGAGAAAAGTTTTCTTGATATTGACACCACAAGACTGTAGGCTACAGTATTTAGTCAGTTTTAAGACTTGGAAGATGGAGAATGCAGACTTACCCTGCACAGCACAACCCTACATGTCTAGTCAGCAGTAAGACCTGCTGAGTTCAATGTTGTGGCCTTAACACAGGTGTATACATTCCTCCAAACTACTCTGCAGACCTGTTTTGTCTATAATGCCCCAAAGTAATTTCACAAAAAGCATGAGCATATGTGCCCAATTAAAGAATGTCTTTCTCATGAACCTTATTAGCTTTCTTTGTTGCTTTTAAGCAGTAAGGTCTCTGCAAAAAGCACTGTGTCTTCAAATGCATTTATAAACAAACCAGCAAATAGGAGCCATGCCCATACTATAAAAGAAATCACAATCTGTTGCACATAAAGTTGGTGCAGAAAAGGCGGGGGGGGGGGACCAATCAAACATGACTTAAGAGATTCCAAAAGGTTGATTTTAGAAAACACGTCAGTTAGAAAAACGCTTAAAGAAATTGCGGCCTATCAAAGTCCCTGCTAGTGCTGCTTATTGTATCTTACAACCTTATCTTATGGATTAGTTTTAATTGCTAAAGCCACATTCGTTACTGAACAAGTTGGGCAGAGGCATTCTCTGAATCCTAAGGGAATAGTGGTGTAGAATTTTGCTAACTGACCAATAGTATCAGGCAGTGCTATTTTTCTAGAAAAAGAGGTGCCGTAACTCACCATGAACTCCTCCCTTGTTCTCTTATGATGGCAATGGTGCGCACTTGAGAAGTGCTGGAACTGAGTTCTGTTGAGCTCAGCTGGAAAAAAAAGCCCTGGTATCAGGACAGCAGCTTACTAAATTTGCCTATTTAGACTACAATCATATGCACATTACCTAGCTGGAAGCCACACCAAACACAGGTGAATCCATTTTGTGTAAATCTACTTTGTGCAACTAAGCTTGTTGCTTTTTGTTTCATTATGACTTGCCTTTTGTGGTCCTGCTTTGTCCTTGTGTTGCTTACATAGCTGAACAAAAAGTACAAGGATTAACGGTAAATTTACTTGCAAATACAGTATCAGATCACTGTGTTAACTGCAAGTAAATTTATTCATGGTTGGCCCTCACCTGCCACTTTAGATAGCATATTACACACCTGCTCACAGGAGCTTTACTCAATTTAGGTGCTGGGACTGGTAATGGGTTCACTGTTTGTCCAGGGCTTTCCCTTAACCTAGATAAAAATCTATACTTCAGGAAACACTTTGAGGACACACTTAAATTGGAACTGAGACTAAACAAGTCTACATTTAATTAACCTAGTTTTTTGCGGCTAATGAGTCCTTCACACAATACAGTGGTACCTCTAGATGCAAATGGGATCCATTCCGGAGCCCCATTCACATCCGGAGCAGTCCGCAACCCGCAGCACCACTTCTGCGCACATGCGGGTCGCAATTTGGCGCATCTGTGCATATGCAACCCGCCGAACCCGAAAGTAATCCATTCCCTTACTTCCAGGTTTGGCGTGTTCGTAACCCATGCCGTTCGCAACCCGCAGCAAACGCAACACAAGGTACGACTGTAGTGTCTGGCTTGCCAGAAGTACATATGAAAAGGATCTAGGAGTCTAAGTAGACCACCAGTTTAATGTGAGTCAATAGTGTGATGCAGCAGTAAAAATAGCTAATGCTACATCAACAATGTATGGTGTGAAGTCATAGTACCTTGGTCAGACAACACCTCAAGACAAGCTGCAGTGTGTGCAGAGGGTGTCCAAGATGATCAATGGTCTGGAAATCAAGCCTTATGAGGAATGGTTGAGGAAGTTGGGTACGTTCAGCCTGGTAAAGCGGAGATTGAGAGGAGATATGATAGCCATCTTCAAATATCTAATGTAATCTGGTCCAACTCTGCAATGCATCCATGACCAATGGCCATTCAACCTATTTAAAAACCTTCAGTGGAGCTGAACCAGATGACCCTTGGGACCCCTTCCAACTGTACAATTCTCCAATTTTATGGCAACTCATTCCATCAGGCCTCCTCACCCTCAAATGTCACCTGGGTGGAGGCATTCCACCACGCTGTCTCAGGACAAGAGAGGAAGTTGGTTCATTGCATCCACTTTGCTGGAGGCCCAGCTCCCCCTGGCACCTTCTGGCTGTTAACTATGCCAGCTGGTCAGCATAGGAACAACTGTCTCTAGAAATTGGTGCTTCAACTTTTGAGATTTGCTTTCCTCTTCCCTCCTTGTCCTTGTTCTCTTGGGCGTTGCATTCCCTTTTCATTTTAAGATCGTAAGGGGGCCTCTTTGGCTGAGGAGCAGGATATAAATACTCAAAATAAGCAAACTCCGCAGGTGCGGTTTTTCTCCCTCACAAGAGGCAAGGGGCGCAGCTGCATCGGTTGCGTTTCTGCCTGCCGTGCACAGCTGCCGAATCCCGTCAGAAGGGAAGGGCGGCAGCATCTCGAGGACTCAATGCCCCCCCCCCCGTCAGAAGGACGACGAGTTAAAAAAAAGCGCGCGCAGAACCAAGGCCCGCTATCTCTGCGCTGAGGGAGAGCAGAAACAACAGATATCAAAGTCTGGCCCGTAACGAACATCTGACCGCGCTGTACTGCCTCGTCACTCCCGGAGCGCCCAAAGGCGTCGACTTCGCGCAAACGCACTCCCTCCGCCTTCTCTCTCAATCCCACATTCCGGGCCGCCGGGCCAATCACAGACGGGGCTGCTGACGCTTCTGCCGCACCCAAAGCGCGTCACCCGGCCTCCTTTGCCTCTCATTGGCTCCCGGGCCGTTTGTTCCCTTTCGGCGGGTTGGCCCCAGCGGAAGGAGGTGCGCGGCCTCCCGCCTCTGCGCCGCCATGCCCAATAAGGTGCCACGTTAGAAAAAGCTCCTGCCGCTTGGCTCCACCCCCCCTCCTATCTTCCCCTCGCCCCCACTTTTCCTTTGGCTGTGTCAAGCGGCGGCCACCAACGTGGAGAGCGGAAGCCGCCGCCGCCGCCGCGCTGTTCTCCATCGAACGAGCTCCGCCGCGTGAGCTGAGGAGGGAAGGAGGCGTACGGCGCGCGGGCAGCTGACGGTTTAAGGACTGTACCATTCGCCTCCCGCGGAAGGGGCGAGCGACTGCCACCCACATTAAGGCGCACGTGAGGGCTGCTGTTGGTGGGCACCTGTGAGGGGGTCGCTCGCTCGCCTTCTCTCGCTCACTCCCCCGCCCCCGGCGCAGCGCGTCGTGTTGGTAGAAGCCCAACCGCCGTCAGGCGCGAGGAAGACACGTCCCGTCAGCCACAACCGGTTTGAACCGGAGCGCGAGGAGGAGCCGCCGCCGTCGCCGCCGCCATGGCCGAGACTGAGGAAAGGAGCTTGGACGACTTTTTCGCGAAGCGGGACAAGAAGAAGCGGAAAGAGAAGAGCAGCCGGGGGGCCGCCGCGGCAACGTCCGCCTCCTCGGCTTCCTCGCACAACGCCCCTGCTGCCGCTTCTGGCGGGGGTGGGGGAGGGGGGAGCCGGCAAGCCGAGGGCGGCTCCGGGGGGGGCTCCCATGCCAACGCCGCCGCGACGAAGGGGGGGATTAAGGTGAGCAGGGCGGCGAGTGCGGGTCTGGGCCGGGTGGTTCCAGCATGACCAGTCATGGGGCGGCGGGGGGGGGGAGGTGGCGGTGAGAGAGAGAGACAGACAAGAGAAGTAGGGAATTATCTGCTTCCTGTGGGCGTTGGTGACTTCCTGTCAGCAGAGGGCGCCTTTGCGGGGTCAGCCAGGCCGCGGTGGCCTTGGCTTGGGGCGCGTGGAAGTCGCACCCATCGGTCACTCCTTAACCCTCCCGGCGGATGGGGTGGGGGGTGGGAACGAGTGCAGAGTTCAGGACTCTCGTATTTAGTGATAAGTAGATGCCCGATGTGGGACCAAAATCAATGGGCTTGAAATAGTCGTCTTGCGCCCCCACCCACGCAACCCCCGGCATGTTCTAGCTCTTTTGTAACGGCGCCGGAGTTTGCATAAACTGCTTTGTTCCCAGCAGCCTCTATTCATTTGAGGCATGTCCGTAGTACTGTAACTCAGGCCGTGGCTCTCTCCCTGAGCTGTGCCTTCATGCTGGCATGCAGGGATAATTTTTTTTCTGTGTAATCGTCCAATCGTGCTTACCTTCAGCCGTAGAAGTAACATGGTAATGCAACTTCTTCCGGGGCTTTTCATTGCCTTCCAAAAATGGTTCCCGAAGTATTTCATTCAGTTGTATTGGAGCTGTGTAACATGGATTAAACAGCTCTCACTGGCATATGAGGTTCTTGCACACAATGCTGCTTCCTTGTTTTATCTGGTCAGTAGCTTTCAATATTTGAGACACTGCAGTTTTCATCAAGCTCCCCAAAGAACAGGGCAGAGGTGTGCGGGTGTGTATAATCATTCTACCTTTGGCCTTTGTCACATTGAGGCTCATCCTCTTGTGGTTGGGTGGCCACTGTGAGAATAGGATGCTGGACTAGACAGCCCATTGGCCTGACTCAGCAGGCTGTTCTTAACCTAATGCAGTGATTCTAGATCAAATGTTTGGACAACATTGCAATGATTTTTTAAGATGAGGGAATACGTTTGGTGAGAAATCCACATTAGGGAGCCATAGGTGGGGCTGCAACAAAATCCTGTGGTATGGAATGTTTCTTTCAATCCCTTCTCCTCCAACACTGAACAGCTGTCTTCTGTCCCTGGGGACATTGAAAAATAGATTTTCCATGTGAACCAGGAGGCCTGTCCAAGCAATAAGATGCTTCTTTCTATCCTTTGGGGGGTGTGTGTGTTGTCCAAGCCACTCTATTCTATTCTACCTCTTAAGAAGAGCCTGCTAAATCAGGACAAAGACCTACCTAGTCCAGCATCCTGTTCTCAAACTGGCCAACCAGTTACCTATAGGAAACCAGCAAGCAGGATCCAAGCACAAGAGCACTTTCTCTCCTCCTGTGGCTTCCAGCAACTGGTATTGAGAAGCATTCTTGCCTCCAACAATGAAGGCAGAGCAATCACAGCTAGTAGCCATTGCTAGCCTTATTCTCTTTTAATTGGTCCAATCCTTATTTAAGCTATGTGAGTTGGTGGCCATCACTGCCTCCTGTGGGAACAAGTTAATTTAACTATACACTGCATGTACCTAATTCATTGGATGTCCACAAGTTTTCAGCAGGAGAAATTGTCCATGCCATGCAGAGTTTTTCAAATTTACACTATGTCACCGCTCAAGTGACTTTTCTCTAGGCTAATCCCCCCCCCAAAAAAAGTTGCAACATTTTCTAATAGGGGAGTTGCTGTTAGGTTTTTTCCCCTTCTCTCACAATGTTCTGTGCAACTCAGGGTGCTTCTTTGGGGTTCCACTATAGATTTTTTGGTACATACCCATACATCAAAGTTACTCCGGAATGCCAGTGTGCTTTGATGGTGCTACTTTGGCTACATAAGCATGAGCACTATAAGAATAATTGGTATGAGTATATACGTAATAAAAGATGGACCCATATACTCAAAGAGTGTTGCTTTGCTGGACTACGAGTTACCAGTCTAGAATGCTGCCCATCTGTGTTTCATTTTTTGGAAGATAAGAGTGTTAGTAAATACTTTTCAGATCAGTATTTTCTAATGACTTTCCAGCTGAAATTTAATCCTCTGCTTAATAGATGGCAGAAATTTAAAGGAAGACAATTGCATGGATCCAAAGTGGAAAGCCCTTCCACTTGCATGAGAGGGTGGTGTTGCCAATTTTCTCTCCACTATCTCTAGTCCTCAAAAAGCTAACACCAGAGAGCCAAGAAGAGCCTATTTTCCCACCACTTCTTGCTCAAGCACAACTGTGGGGTCTTTGGATACAAACTATTTTCTGTAGACTCAAGGATTCCACTGCAACATGGGGAAACTTCAGTAGTGTACAAAACCACACTTGCACACATCATACACTGTTATCATGCTTGCCATGAAGAGGCTTGAATATATTAGGAAGTAAGTGAAAAGTGTTATTAAAATCTATTCCAATAGGGCCAGGTTGGATAATAAAAATAAAATAAATATTATCCAGGTTGGATAATAAAAATAAAATGCTTAGGCAGAAACACAAGTTATAAGCACTCTTCTTTACTAGCTTATGCCTGGCTTCCAGGGGACACCTGCAAATAATTGGGCTATATTTTGAATCATCTAATTAAAATTGTGACAGCCATTCTGTGTCTTCCAGTTTGTGGTACTGATTCTAAGAATTTGGTTTAGAGATACATTCATCCAATAAGTTAGAATTGAGGTAAGCATGTATATTAATTAGAAATATAACTAGAAATAAGAAATGTATGTGAAATTCTCTGGAAACTTGAAATGTATTATGTGCTCCTAAAGTAAGCAGTGTTTACTTCATTGTAAAGAAATATAAATATTTGTATTCTGTGAGGTTTCTTACTATTGTATAATTTAATACCTTTTGTTTTTGATATTATACAATAATTTTAGATCTTATTGTGCTGGTTCCCTTATGTTAAGGGCAGATAATGAGCCTACATAATGTTTTTGTCTCTTATAGGAGGAGGATGACTGGAAGGAATTTGAGCAAGAAGAAATAATTGACTACAGTGGTCTCAGAGTTCAGTCCATGCAAATTAGGTATTACTATCTTAAAAGGACACACTCGTTAAAATATAATTGTACTCATCAGCTTTCTGAAAATGCTTCACCGATATAGATATTACTTGCAGCCTTATGAGTTATTTCAGCCCAACGTAAAAAGGTAAAGGGACCCCTGACCATTAGGTCCAGTCGCGGATGACTCTGGGGTTGTGGCACTCATCTCGCTTTGTTGGCCGAGGGAGCTGGTGTACAGCTTCCGGGTCATGTGGCCAGCATGACTAAGCCGCTTCCGCCAAACCAGAGCAGCACACGGAAACACCGTTTACCTTCCTGCCAAAGCGGTACCTATTTATCTACTTGCACTTTGACGTGCTTTTGAACTGCTAGGTTGGAAGGAGCAGGGACCCAGCAACGGGAGCCCGCCCTGTCATGGGGATTTGAAACGCCGACCTTCTGATCGGCAAGCCCTAGGCTCTGTGGTTTAACCCACAGCGCCACCCGCGTACAACAGCTTTATAGCTGAAGAAAAGGCAGTAACAAAGTCATATCCCTAGACTTGCCACAGAATGGCTTGAAGCGATCAGCACAATCTATCTGTGCATCTTAGCCACTTTTATAAAATGTTTCCTTGAAGTTCTGCTGCTTTGTGCGGCTTAAAAGGCAATCAGTTACTTTAAACATGTTTATGGGTGTTCTGTCTCTTAGTAATTGTGAAACTTAAAGAACTAAACTGTGGTTTGTAACTGTTTTACACAGAAGTGTGTCTGCTTCCTTTTGCTGGGTAATACGCTGTTTAAGCATGTCTCTTAAAACAGATATGGGCAGAATTATATTGTAATTTTTTGCCTTTGCTATCGCTTGAGTTGTGTAATTCTAAATCTTTGTCTCTCCTAACTACAGGCCCATTTTTTAAATCGCCACTTATTGATACTTTTGTATGTTCACACAGGGTGGAGAGCTGTACTTAATGTCATAATATGCAAAATGGGCATGGTATCATACATGCTTGCTTTACAAAAATGATGAATGTGTATTTCACCTTCATTTTTATTTCAGTGAAAAAGATGATGAAGATGGTGAAAAGAGGGAAGAGACAAGGGATAACAGTGAAGAACCAGGTGGGGGTATGGATAAGTTGTCAGGTCCTTGGAATAGATCTGCTCCTACACAGGCACCTGTTGCTGAGATTATTGGTGAGTTGTTGGTTTTTTCACTGTTTATTTTAAAGGTATATTGATTGAAATGGCTTGTATTGGGCTTTCTGTTATAGTTTGAGCTTCCCATTGATTCTCAAAATTTAATTGCAGGATACAAACATCTCAGTGTTATGTAGCATGATTCATACAGGTTAATAAGGTTGGTCTTCTATGGAAAAACTAAGACCTAAGAAGAGGGAAAATAATCTGGTTTGTTAAAATTAAAGCATTGTTTACCAATGCAAGGGTAAGTAGTAAGTGTGTGTGATGCAGTATAACCATTGCTCTATAGGTGTTGGGTGTTGTTCCTGCTGTACAGTATTCACGCCAAGAGCTAAAAGAATAATTCAAGCTCCCTAGGTGCCAGAATTCCTAACAGTTACTGTTTGTTAAACATTTTCTTCACTTGAGAGGAAAATCATAGTATTTACAGGGATATAGTGAAAGCAGTACATAAGATTACTGTTGCTTACCTTGGTAGTATACATAGTTGTATTTGCCTCTGGTTAAAAACGATGTGCAAAATTTATTTTTCTCGTGCATAGACAAGATGCCCTTATGTCCAGTGTTAGAAACTGGGATAGGAAAGCTAGGCGCCATGTAGCTCCTGTGACCTGGGGTTTGGGCGCTTTCTTTTTTGCTGGCATGCTACCCTGCAGACCAGGTGATTTGCTTGGCAGTGTGGCACCTCCACTCAAAAAAAGCTGGTTGCCAATCACAAAATGCTACTTGGCGCCAAGCTAATTTTGAATACTGATGTATACTAATAAATATTTTCTTGATGTGGCTAATTTAAAAAAAAAACACAGGAAGTATCTTAGAAGTGGTTGTGGATAGTCTCGCCACACGATATTTAGGTGGATTTGTGTACTTCCCCCTTGCCTTCCTCACTCAAAAGAGCGGAAATTTGAAGTCTCCGTTTGGAATAAACCACATTTCTCACTGTGCCTGATATCCCAGTTTGTGAACTAATTTCTTTAAGGTAACAGTTTCCATATTTGGCAAAAGCAGGGAGACAATAGTTTGCTCTGAACTGGAAATAGAAGTTTCAGGTTCCGCCCATCTCTTGAAGGAGAGACAACATTGATGTAACAACAAACCATGATTTATCATTACTCCTGAATAAAGCAGTTGGGATTCTTTGTTTTTAAATTAGGTTACCTGATAGCAGCACTCCTCTACACCAGATGTTTTTTAAAATCCAGACTGAATATATTAAACTGGAATATTATAACAGGTTCATATAATAATCGAAGTATACCAAGATGGTTAAAAAACAGCAGAGTCCTTTATATTAATCTAATTACACATGACTATTTCTAATGCTTTTTCTGTCTTATTTGCAGAAACCCCAGAGCCAGTTCAGTCCAGTGGAGTATATAGGCCACCTGGAGCAAGAGAAACTAGAACAAGAAAAGTGCCACAAGGACCCCCAGAGATTTATAGTGATGCACAATTCCCATCGTTGCAGTCCACTGCCAAGCATGTAGATACTAGAAAGTAAGTATAGTAATAGGACTCTGCACATCTGCTTTAAAATCTTTCCCCCTAATCATTGGTTCAAAGCTTCATAATCCTGTCCACTGAGACCATAAACAAGTTTGTGGTGTTATTTGCACCAGAAGAAGCAAGTGGATTTTAATTGCAGATATGTTATTCCACATAACAAATCACAGTCCTGTGTGGATCTTAAATTCAGTGTATCATTTGCAGGACTTTCCTTATCTCAGCAGAAGAAATTATTTTATGCCTCAGAGTTGACTTGCTCGGCTAAACTACAGCTTAAGCCCTGTTGCAGTTTTGTCTGCCTGTGGAACAAAGTATGTTAACAAAGATGGCATTTGCAGGACATTCATCACAATCTCTCACTAACCCTGGGATTGCGATTGTGATCCTGAGAGCTACTTTAAGGGCTCCCAAGGCCTTGGGCATGCTTGGTGGAATGTTTTTCTTTGACTGTCACACACACACATTGCCATATCACAAACTGTTTATGAAACCTGCGCACCCCATTTCGAAAGAGGCTTTCCTTCAAACCTCTCTTGGGCATGCAGATCTAGTTATGTGGTTCTTTGGATCTAGGCCAGTACTTTGGAACAGTTACTGGGTGCCACATTCACTGGGATATTAAAATATTTACAATTGTTATGGTATTGCAGTGTTCAGACCTCTCTGGGAGTGTGAAGTAGCATGTTTGTTTATGGCCACAGTCCAGCAAACTACCACTAACACACTCTCCAGCATAGCTTTGAACTTGTTTTTTGAACAGAAGATAATCTGCTGGTGGTGTTTTGAAAGCAGTTTGTGTAATGCCATTGAGGCTTTGTGTTCAAAGAAATATCCCACTTAACATGCAGAAGCTCTTGACTCTGCCTACAATAGCCCCCCCCCTACAATAGCCCCCCCCCCCCCGAGTTCTGGGCCATATATCCATTCTGTCAGTGGCCCTAGCCATGGAACTTTGCAACCAAAACTAGTGTCATTGAAATAATATTACTAAGGGGCAAGTGTGTGTAAGACAGTTACTGATTACATTTATTTTCCCTTAGGGATAAAGAAATGGAGAAGAGCTTTGAAGTAGTAAAACACAAAACTAGAGGTAGGGATGAGGTTTCAAAATCCCAGGCAACTAAACTTCAGCTAGACAACCAATATGCTGTGCTTGGGGATCAGTAAAGCTGTACACACATTACAATTAAGGAATGGTTATTTGATACCTTTCCAGTCTAAGGTAACTAAACCACCTATTATGAACATGCCGTCTTATATCTGCTGGATCTACTGCAACAAGTGCAGACCTCTGACGTAAGTGATTTGCTCTATGGAAGTATGCTTAATTTGGTACAACTGACACTTCTTTTGGATATGAGGGAAATTAATGTAACTGGTTGAACAAGACCCCCCCAGTGTTTTGATTATCTGCAAAAGCTATCGGCAGCCAGTGGTTATTTCAAATTTTTTTATGTTCAGATACTGAGCCTTCGTAAGGGTTGACTACCTCAGACTTGCTGCACTCATTGTGGACACCATGTGGATCACAACTTCTGGAAAAGGTTACAACTCTTTAGTGGCCATCTGAAACTCGAAACCAGCTCTACTGGATTCCTCTCAGAAATCCTGCAGAAGTCAGCCATCTGGGTTCTGATTTATTCTAAATGACAAAAGTGACCTTAAATGAGCAATTTGTCCTGTGCCCCCATTTATTATTCCATCCTTTCATATGTAGCCATAACTTAATAGGAACCTCTAGCATATACCACTTTCAAAAATATGCAGTGTAGTGTTGAGCTGTTTGTTTGGGTTTTGTTTCAATTTAGGTTTCCAGAAAATAAATATCCATCCAGATAGAAAACTTAGGTAGGGACACTAGTCTGCGTATATTACTGGTTTCATCTATGTAAACTTTTTTTAAAAAATGCCTTTTTTGGCTTGAGAAATTGCAGCATAGTCAAGTAGCAGTATGGATTATGCAGACTATCCATACATTATTTTTTCTTTATTTTCAAGTGACTAGGATTTCTGTAGATTTGCATTCAATGGCCAACAAATGTCTATGCGCCCCTAGTCTGTGGAGCTCATTTTTGAAAAACTCAAGCCGTATACTTAACCTTAACAATGTATTATGGCAAGTATCAGCTGTTGGTCGCACACACTATTGTATTTGCTGGATGGAAGTAATTATATGTCTAGTGAAAAATGTCATTTGATGTGGTTTCTTACTGGTTGAAACATGGAAATATTCTGGAAATGTGTTGCACTTATGACAGTTTTTCGTCTGTTGCCCAAAGATTTAGTGACAACTTCAGTCAAAGATCAGTCTTCTGACCAGCTGTGTGACATTTGGAGAGATACTAGTACAATAATACTTATATGCTAAGATTTGTGCTTTACTGTACAGTATGACACTGATCGTGGATAGAATTCAAACCAACTCCCAAAGAGATTCCTGGGGTACAGAAGGTAATCCTCCCTAAATTTTCTTCTCAACTAAATCTTGATGTGGCTGCTGCTGCTGTGTCTTTACAAGAGTCCTGATGCTTTCTTGACTCTTGAGCAGGAATTCAGACATTCTCAGAGCATACAGCTTTGTGAGATGGGTAGGTAAAATACATTCATAGGAAACAGCTTTAGTTATAAACATGGGGTGACTTTGCAACTGACGACTGGCTATGATGTGAAATGATTAATATTCTGGGTAACAAACTTGCCCCCTCTGCCTAGAATTGCATTGGCTTTGTGCTCAATCGCTTGGCATAATTGAAAGAAAACGCTACTAAATAGTTGCATTTTGTATAGATGTAAAGCTAGCCCACTAGATGTCCATATCACTGAAGTAAATCTACAGCTGACACCATTGAGATGTGTATCTTCCTCAAAGTGTATTTCTTCGCCAACAAAATGTTTGCAGAGTATTAAAGCTAAAGATTATGTGTATATGTATGTCACTTAATGACATAGCAAAAACTTAAAATGGCAACTTTGGCATTTTATGAAGGTTGTTACTACACATGAATCAAGTTTTAATATACTGTATGTTAGAGTAGGATGAAGCTGTCCTTTGTATCTTGAGTTCTTGGGCATGGTCGACAAAGCAAGCTAACATTAATAAATATAATACATGGCAGTGTACATGGCTTCTGGAGTCTGATGAATCTGTACATTTAGTTATGATGCTATGTCATTTAAACTGGGCATGTCAAAGCTGATAAATGATCATGAAGTTGAAACTCGAGGCTGCAATTTTATATACATTACATGGGAGTAAGTTCGATTGAACTCAGCGTGGCTTACTTCTGAGTAATGTGCACAGAATTGGGACTTCAAGGCAAGCTGTTGCTAATGAAGAGTGATCTTCGTTTAGCTTTGTCTGGTTACTGTCTACCTCACCCATATACTACTATTAACAAAAGCAACAAACTAATGGGAAGTAGCAAGTAAGTTGATTTCTTGCTATGGTGAGGAACCAGCAGTGCTGAGGTTTTTTAATCGGGGGCCCTGATTACAATCACTAATCCCAGTTGGATAGCCTTCTGACGTCCTAGATCAGGGGTAGCCATTGGACATGCTGTCTGGGATTGATGGGAGCTGGAGCAGCATCTTGAGGTACCATGTTGGCTGCCCATTCCTTTAGAGTCTGAAGCCTCAAAGAAAAATATTTCACATAGAAGAACTTGATTCCATTGGCCCAGTACACATCTCACATTCAACTACTGTTAAAAACAAACCCTGGTTTAATGTGAGTGTACAGCACACTGGTGCACAATGCTGAAAAATTATGAAAAGCTCCACTTCTGCTGCTTGGAAAGTCACAGTCTGGCTTGTTGTGATGTCACCACCTAGGGTTCTTATCCTTTTCTCTGCAAACAATGAGCAGTAACCAAGATTCTTAACTTACTGCTTAGAGTGCATTTCTGGGGAAACTAACCACAATCATTGGTTCAAGCATCTTGAAAAGTCAAGGGTCTGGCTTGTTTCCTGGCAGCAGCAGATGTGAGGGAAAGAAAGCATATTCACAATAAACCAGTTTTAACTATGGTTTAACATGACGTGTAAATCAGGCCATTGAAGCACTAGGCCCCTGAATTGTTTAAGTCACAAATGTTTTCCAAAACCCAAGATACAGTTCAAAGAAACATGGCATACAGTTCTTTTCATACTGCTGAATCTCTTTTAGGACTAAGTGTAGTCCTACTTCCTTGGTAGGCCAATATGCATAGAGGCAGTCTGTGACTAACCTTTAATGCTGTGTGAAGTTGTTGGATCCTTATGTAAGCCTATTTTACCTATATGATGGGATAGATCCTGTTACAGAACTGCTTTACAGTTTATGATCCATAGGTTAAAACAAAAGGAAGATTAATTTAGGCATATCGAGATTGGAAGTGAATAATGGTTCTTTCTTGACATCTGTTGCCAGTTTGTTATTGGTAAACTTTCATGGTGAAGTTTTAGTTATTAGCAGGAAGAATCTGGCCCTGCTTTTTGTTTCTAGCAGCCACACACTGAATTTCAGAAAAGCCCCATAGGAACATTTCTATCCCTAAAATCAAACCTGGTCTCGTGCAATCCATTTTCTATTTGTGTTCTGGTAGCTATTCTGTGAATGGACGTAAGACTGACTTTTGGCAGAACATGCACCATATTTGTAATTGGTCATAAAAATCTTTAGTTGTATTACTGCATTATTGACACTTTATAATGTTCATGACATCATCTTGTTCAAAGCAGGCGTAATAGTTGTAGCCTATTCAGCAAAGCACTTGAAAGCCAACTTCATGCAAAGAAAGGAATGTGAGGGTCAAATAAGCCAGGCTTAAATAAAATAGGGTTTTAATCTGGACTTATGTGTTGATGGTAGAGCTTCTTATTCCAAACATGGTTGGATCATTTTTAATGCATCTGTGATGCATGGTAAAAAGATCCTATGGAGTGGGTGTTCATTCCATGGAAGCATTAGGAGTGCCTGAGAGCCTTTGCATCACTTTCAGAGGCTTCTGTACAAATGCTATAATGGTGTGGTTGCAATGCAAGCTTTATTCAGATGTGGCTCTAACAGCAGCGCTCACAAACTTTAGGGGGTCATGAGTGTCCTTACACTGCTGGTGCATCTGCTTGATACCTGTATATTAGAAGTCTCATTTGAATAGGAGACTATGTGCATATTGCCCAACCTGCATAGGCCCACACAGCACAATTTTTACTCCAAGGACTTGGAGGTATTGGGTTCTACATGCACAGACTCCCATTCAGATATGAGATTCATTATGTTAGCATCAGGTGAGCAGGGTCATTCCTGAGCTACCCACCACCACCTGTCAGGCTGTACTGTTAAAGCCATGTCTGCATAGACAGTGTCTTCTGTATACTCTTAATACTTGACTTCAGTGGGACCTGTATGTGGAAATGTTTAGTGATGAGGCCTTAGACTGCTGTATCCCTGATAATCCATGTTATAGCTGAAAGTGTGGACGGCTGGAAGTAATGTTAGAAGAGTGAAACAAAATCTGCATTATTTTGGATAAACTGTGCCTAGGCCTAGATAACTATAGTCAGAACTGATAGCTTTCATGAAGCTGTTTTTAAAGCAAGGTAGGCAAAAATCCAAGTGCAAAAATATATGCCATATTGAGTAGGCTTCTTTGTATAGTTTTACTAGCTCAAAAGAGCCCACGTAATGAAAAGTTGATAATAAGCATTAAATGAAACTTTCCTGGGGAGTAAGACTAAAAGATGCAAAATTTAAAAGAATTCTATCCTGGAAAGCAATATCCTTATTTTACGTAATACCTGCATAAAAGTGCCCAGGAATTGATTCACATCATCCTTGAGGTAATCTTGTCCCAAAGCACTGATGCAGCTATAAAACTGCATTTTTATTTAATGTGTCTGAAACAACACAGATACTAAAAAGGAAGTGCAGAAAAATACTTGAATTGCTCATTGAGGATTCAGAAAATTCTGAAGAATAAATATAAGGCTTCCCAATTGGATCTAGCTTTCAATTTTAACAAACAGAATTCTGATCATACCAGCTCTATGTGCAGGGGTGAGTGGATTGTATTTTTAATGATCCTCCACAAACTCCCCATAAGTAGAAAAGAAAAATATATAGGGTGTTGCCAGGCCTTATATGAAGCTTCATATAGAGGAGTATTTGAAAAGTGTACCCTACCTGTAATATGAACTTTAGAATTCTGTCACTTCTATTCTGCCAAATCTGTAGAATAGTTCTCAGAGGAAAGTAACAATAGGAAGAAATACTTTAGGGTGATGTATTATCTCCACAAATATGAACCTCCAGAGCCTTCAAGCTGCGATTAGGTAAATGGGGGTTACTAAAATGGAAGATTAGTTACTTCTAAATATATATAAAGTAACTTTAAGAACTAAAAAGAGTTTGACATTTCTATTAGAATATGAATTACCATAAACGTTGCTGGTATACAGACCACTCGCTTTGATTTAAAATGTTAACAGTCCATGAACATCAATGAAAAGAATCTGGTCCCAAACCATTGCAAAGATGAAAGCTTAGTCTGCTGAAATTATGGCATAGGAGTGGGTGGAAGTCTTGCTGTGCCTCTGTTTACCAGGCTGTAAAGATAATGCTTCCCTACCTCACAGGGGTGTTGTGAGGCTGACTTCATTGTAAAATGCTTTTGAGTTTTCCTGATGGAAGGTGCTATAGAAGTGCACAACATATAACTAATCAGCCAACATCTGATGGCTGATTCTGTCACCTTATTCAACTTTTTCATTACAGTATTTTGCTACTACTATAGAAGGCTTCTTTACAAAACATTATTTAAATGTATGGATCATGTAACAATGGACTTTGCAAGAAGGCATGGTTGAGTTTTCAATCTTTATGCATCCCCTTTCTGGTTTTATGTGATTAACTGTGCAGCTCTAATTGTATTAACAAGGTTTTTTGGGTTTTGCATGGAAATTACTTAAGATCAATTATCTCTCTTTTTTTGTAAACTCCCTGAATGAAATAAACTTATGTTCACACTGTTTGTTATCCCTCTTGTATGATCTACTGTTTTTAATTGTATGTTTAAAGCCAGGATGGGGGAACATGTGGCCCTCTATATGTTCCTGGGGCACACTCCTACCACCCCTTGCTGGTTGATCATTCTAGTGTTTGAGAATTAGAATCCCAACAACAATGGGGGTAAGGTCACAGGTTCCCCGTTTAAAATAAGGAACTGTCCATTGTTAGCATGTGTCTTAACACCCCCTGGTCATACTAACTACATAGTGACTTCTGAACAATGAGACGCTATTTTCCTTTAAGAACGCAAGAGCCCTGTTGATCAGGCCAAAGATCCATCTAATGCAGCATCTTGTTCTCACAGTGGCTAGCTAATCTATGGGGAGTCCCTCCAACAACAATAAGGATAAATGGCATGGAATGTTGAGAGGAGCTGCTTGGCAGAATGAATCTTGATGGTTGCATAGGAAGGAGGGAGAGTGGCTAATCTCAAAGTGTGAACAATCTCAAATTCCTTTCCAGCAGAATAGCAAAAGGGGGGGGTTAGGGGGGAAATGTCCCTGGTGACAGAAGCGAGTGCTGCCAAAAGAAATCAGTGGAAAATCAATATATTAAGGGGGGAAAGCTGATTTCACTCCCAATAAACCCATGATGACTGGACACAAAAAAGGAAGGGGTGGTGGAGGAGGAATGGAGCAGCTGAAATCCTGAACAGAAGCATTCTACCCAGCAACATTTAGAAAGTGGGATACAATACACTTACTTCCTCCCCTCAAAACTTGTGTCAGGTTGCACTAGCTGAGCCTTTTTCAATCATTACTCTGCAAGTAGCAAGCAGTTTCCAGGGCAAACCTTTAGCCCTGCTCTCATTGTCAAATGGCTCCTGGCTTCCCATCTGCTTACTACAATCAACAATGAGATACCTACATGTGCAGCCTAAAGTACAGCAGTTTTGCTGCTGTCGATTATTGAACTTAGCCCATGGGAAGTATGAGGGCAGGGGCTAAAAGCATGGTCCAGCAGTCTCTTGTTGCCTCAAAATGCAAATAATGACTGAATAGGGCAGGGGTTAAGAAAAGTTCTGCACTGAGAGTAAATGCCCTCCTATGCTTCTTATTAAGCATATTGCTTCTTATTAAGCATATTGCATTTCATTCAACATACTGAAGTGCCTGTCTTCTAGAGTATTAGGAATGGTGTACATTCCAGAACTGAGGGAGCTCCTACAGGTAGAAGGTTCTGAAAATCCAGCCTCCAGAAATGGAGGAATCCTCCATCACTGACCTCCAGCTGAGCAGAACTAACCTTCACAGTAAGTCCAACATCCTTTATTCTAAAGTAAATGTAAAAGCAGCCAAAAAGGGATGAAAATAGGCTATGGGGAAGCATGACTAAGCTCCACACAAAGGGACATAAATCTAAGAAAATAAAGCAACCAAATTTCATTTTAAAGGCAATATACACAAAATATTACAAAAACATTTAATGACCTTTTTATGTGGAAAGAAAATAAGTATAAATAGAAATCTGAAAAAATATTTTTAAGGTATCAACATACTCAGACTTGTTTTATCGGGCGTGTTTCTTCAGGAGATATCTGCTTCTAAGATAACCTGGTTTCATGTTCTCTGCCAGAAGCTGTTGCCTATCTTCATAACAGCAAACGATAACCTTCCATTTGAGGTGGTTGCTCCTTCAAAACAAGATTTTAGTTTTTTAAAGATCCAAACCATCATTAGTCCCACATTTCTGTTACCTAGAATGTTCTTAAGGAGTACCCGTTACCAACACATGCACACCCACAATAGGAACACATGCTTTTGGCTTTTAAGTTTTCCACTCAATTTTCATACCCTTGAATTCATTATCAGACATTCTCTTTCCATACTTAATTACCCTAGCATTTCAGCTGGAATACTGGCTAAAGTCTGCCCTGGAAAAGGGACCCCTGACCATTCGGTCCAGTCGCAGACAACACTGGGGTTGCAGCACTCATCTTGCTTTATTGGCCGAGGGAGCCGTGTACAGCTTCTGGGCCAGCATGACTAAGCTGCTTCTGACAAACCAGAGCAGCACACAGAAACACCGTTTACCTATTTATCTACTTGCACTTTGACATGCTTTCAAACTGCAAGGCTGGAAGGAGCAGGGACCAAGCAACAGGAGCTCACCCCGTCGTGGGGATTTGAACCGCCAACCTGATCGGCAGGCCCTAGACTCTGTGGTTTAGACCACAGAGCCACCCACGTCCATTAATCCTTGCCCTAGGCACACAAAATTCTGCACATAGTTGTTGCAACAGTTTTTTTAAAAGTGGCAAGTTTTCTTAAAAGTAACAAAAGTCACATTGTGCTACTGGCATGCAGACCTTTGTAAGATAGTCAGCAATGTATTCTGGCTTCAGGCAGTTCACTCCATGAGCAGAAGCCTCTCCTAAATAATCTCTTAAATCCTCTGGCTTCAGCTTGTTAAAATCGGCAAAAAGATGGGTTGCTTCTCTAAACGCAGAGACAGAATGAGCAGGCAGCACCTGTAATTTCAAACACACAAACGAGACACTGATTTACTTATATATATGGTACATGCGAACTATTAACATTTAAGCTAGCCTTGCCAGAAGAATTTCAGAAGGTGAACCACAAGACAGCCCTGCTTGCAGCTTCCAGGATGGCTCTGGAAGTGGCATGCAAAATTGAGAAGATATTAACTGCTATGTTGTCAAAATAGGGTGCAGTGGTTGTACAACATCTCCACGTGGCTTAGCCCCCATGACTCTGTTCCTCTGACACCTTACCCTATCTCTAAACATAGTTTCCACTCTCCCAGAATACTAGGAAGGAAATTGGCTGGACAAGTGCCATTGGTACTGCACAATATTACAGCACAGTGCAAAGCAAAGCGTAGTAGTCCTCCATGTCACATGCAGCTTCCGAAACTATTTTCAAGCCTGTGCACACACTGTCCTGTATCCAGTCTTAAAGAGCCAATGGCTAAGGAGAGAGTGCAGAATTGAGGGGGTCTGTGAATAAATTACTAGCCACAGAGAACCTAGCAAGTGGGTACCCTAAATCTGAATTATACAGACAAAAATCTACCTCTGTTAAAAGGATGTTCAACCATTACTTGAAAATATTCAGCTTTCCAGAATAACAGGTATTTCCAACAATCGAGAATTCAATCGTATCTTCTTATTAGATCCTTGTATTTAACAAATTCTCCAGTTTTTAAAGCGGTAATCTGGATGCAACTCATCAAATAGCAATTATGGCATCAATATTGGCAAATGAACAGAATACATGCCTTTGCTCCGCCTGACTCTAGAAGACGTTTGAAGCCTGCTTCCTTGGCTGGGTCAACATTCAAAATAACTTTCCAATGATGAAATGCCCCCTACAAAGAGAGAGCTATTAATATGTGTATATACACATGAACACATACGTATAAAATGCTACAAATTTTTAAAGTAAGTTTAGCAACACATTTTCTAAAAGCAGATTAACAAGTTAGAATGCTTAACAAGTTAGTAAATTAGAATGCTGTTTATAGTTATTATACTGAAGTACATCACTTGAATATATAGTGATATAACATACCTTTTCATTTCTTTATTCACTTTTTGTTTCTATTTTGTTTAGGAAAGGAATTATTTTCAATTTTAAAAAATGAAATAATAATGAAGTGCATCTCTCTTTACAGCTACAAAGTGTCAATTAATTAATCAATAAAAAGCTGAGAGCTACTTTCAAAAACCCCACTGCTCCTCAGGAAAAAAATACCGTAGAAATGCCATCTTCCTCTCGTCGTCTTTGTATCATTTTCCTCCACCTCACTGCTGCAACTGCTAAATTCTTCTGGGATTCAGTTATTTCAGACGCAGCACTGAGTATGGAATTACTTCCCCATTCAAAATCTTCCTCCTAATGAGTGGAAAGTCTCTTATTCACTGCAATTCAGTCAACAACATTAAACAAGAAAAATCCCAAAAACAAGCAACCTATAGTTTATAAACAAATAAAATACATGTAACATTTATACTGGGTGCCCTTTGAGATTTTTTTTTTTTAAGGGAAAGTATCCTTTTAAATTACCCAAGTTCCAGCACCACTCAACCTAAATAATGAAGTCTCAGCTTAAATCCATGGAGTAGCTAATTAAAGTGGGATTCAGTCATTTAAGACATTGGGGCGAGGCAAGATTTCGGTTCATTGTTTTCCCCTCATGTATTTATTCCATGGAACTCAAGGCAGCATATGTACAATTTCCCATCTATACACTGCCCAGCCTCAGACCTACTCAGCTTCAGCAAATTGACCACATCATTTGCGTTCCGATCATATGCTGCTTTTGTAAATTATATCAGCTTCATTTATGCCTTTGCACCATGAATGGTGTTCTGATGTTTTAATCTCCAATATTTAAGTTTTGAATTTTGTATATTGTATGTTTTCATTTTGTAAGCTACTTTGTGACACAGATGTGGTGGGGAAAAGCAGGGTACACATTTAAAAACAAAAACAAATACAACAGTAAAAGAGTTTTAAAAACAGACTAACATTTGCTTAAAAGTATGCCATACCGGTAGAAAGCATTGTACTGTTCTGCATGCATCCAGGTAGGAGCAATGAAGTACCCACTTTCCAGCTGCCATTGATGCCAAGAATTTCTCGTTGCCAATAGGGTGCCCCACTATTGTGTGGGTACACCTAGGGTCAAAGCACTGCTTCTCAAGCACCACTCCACCTAAAGAATGGATTTTAACTAGTTATTTTTACAAGCAATTCCTACTAGAGGAAGGTCAGACATAGAAAGTGATGAGCTGTTTTGTAGTAGTAGTAGTAGTAGTAGTAGTAGAAGAAGAAGAAGAAGAAGAGGAGGAAGAAGAAGAAGAAGGAGGAGGAGGAGGAGGAGGAGGAGTTTGGATTTGATATCCCGCTTTATCACTACCCTAAGGAGTCTCAAAGAGGCTAACAATCTCCTTTCCCTTCCTCCCCCACAACAAACACTTTGTGAGGTGAGCGAGGCTGAGAGACTTCAGAGAAGTGTGACTAGCCCAAGGTCACCCAGCAGCTGCATGTGGAGGAGCGGAGAAGTGAACCCAGTTCCCCAGATTACGAGTCTGCTGCTCTTAACCACCATACTACACAGGCTGGTAAGCCACACAACAACAACAACAACAACAACCAGATGGAGCCCCAATATGCTCTGGTCACAGATTTCTTACCCAGCTCTTCAATCATATGGTAATAATCAATCCGTGCCTGAGGGCGAACAGAAGACAGCTGGAATCTGTACTCTTTTTTTGGTTCTTCAGCAGTCATTTGGTCTACTCTAATGACCTGAAAAGGTAAGTTTGGGGAAAAGAGGAAAGGACAAAAAGATGTCATTGATTCCCAGCAGTTTGACCCATTATCCATGTCCACACATACAATTTAATTCAGTCACACATTTTAAAAACATATATCAGCCCCTAGAGAGACTTAGTTACATATTTGTTGTTTTAAAAATCACTTTGATATCTTTGCCTGAGTCTCTACTAAATGGCAAGGTATACAGTAGAAGCTATTTATTCTGATCAAGTATAGCTGAACAAATCAGAGCTGAAGTCCATCTATATGAAATATGCAATATACAGTAATTTAGCAGGTAGCACAAAGTCAACGAGCCCTACATGAAATTAAATACCTCCAGATATTTCAACCAATATGTCAGACCCTTGAAATCTTTGCAAAAATCATTCCTGAACTCCTAATCCCCATAATGAAATTATTTTAACAGAGCAAATCACAGGTACTTCCTATTCCCTTCAACCTCTCCATTATTCTTGAGCTGGCAGGAAAAAGCAGGTTGCATATGGGATTTAAAGTAATTGCCAAGAAGCCATGGGGATAAAATACTTACTGTCTGCTGCAATCTATTATCTGTATGTTAATACTAAACTACTAACAACTTCAAATGAAAGTTCAAACGAACACTGGAATACAACTTCTCAATGCAAATATTAATATATGAATCAGCATGCTGTCATAAGGCATACATTTGTTTTTGGCTGAGGAGCCACAGGAGGATTTGCCAAAGGAAAGGCAATGGCAGGAGCCAGCGGAGTTGGGATCAGATTATCTTCTTTCACGGGGATTTCTGGATTTCTACAGCCTGGAAGCTTTGGGACCTCAACCCAATCTGTTTTTGCAGGTTCATCAATTTCTATAAAGCAAAAAAAGGATCAAATCACAAAAGCAGGCAAATATAAAACTGAAACAGTTCTCAAAGGAAGCCAAACAGAAAATGAAAAGGAGAGAAAAAATAATGTATTATTTAAATCAGAACCTTCAAAAGTGGCAGCCACAATCTAAAACATATAACCCTGTTGGTTTAAATAGCCTATAAATGATCAAGACTGCAGCCTGAACTTACAGGAAATCCTTGTTTTACACAGAGGTTCTATTCCAGACCCCTATGCATGTCGGTAGAGCACATATAAACTCGCTCCACCCCTTTTTATGACGTTTTGGGGCTACTTTCTGGTTCAGTGCCTAAATTGGTTTGAATGCGCCTAAATTGGGATTCGCCTGTGTTTGCCTACACATGAGAACAGACTGACTGTAGAACAAAATTATCATGTATCCTTAATGCTTTTGAAGTGCCACATAAACCATACAAAGTATTTTAAAAAATCTCTTATTCATAATTCTATCATGTGAATATTTGGTTAGTCATGTCCACCTTCCATCCCTAGATACCCAAGACAGCTTCAACCTTTCCTTTGCCGCCATATTCTGTTCCAGACACATCCTTAAGGCCAATTTCTCAACTCCTTCCTACCCCTAAATATTTGGTGTGAGGAAGGTGTTTCAAATATACATGAATAAAAAGGCAACGGTTTGTTTTTTCAATGGATCACCACTGGTATCTTCTGACACAAAGCAAGTATATAGTTAGTTGACAACAAACTGCTCTACACTGGAATACACAATTCCTGGTAGCAACAAAAACACGTAACCATTAGATTGGGCCTAGCCAATAATAATAATAATTGTACATCAGATGGTAAAACTGTTAATGAATTCTTAACATTGTACCAGTGGTGGGGACTCACATCACTGAGGACTCCACTATACAAAGAAAATCTTCATTATATATAGAGAACTATGCCTGAGCTTAATTCTAACCTAGACTTGCCCCAGACATGCAGCATTTAAAAACAAAACAAAAACAGAGAAACCTTCAATAATACAACTACACATCTACAGTCTTAAGTGACCATAATCCAGGGAATTTTTTTAACCATGAAAACAAGCTTTTTCAACTCAATCACACAGTTTGCTCTTCTTACCCATTTCAGCAATTTCCGTATCGGTAAAGGATTTTGTAAGTGAGAGGTCTCCAGTATTTACTGCAAGAGGTTGAATTTGTTCAGAACACTGTGAGGGGCTGCTGGGCCACTGAAGGTTACTAGCAAGCCTTGCCCTCTCTTCTCTTGCAGTGGGGTCATCCCAAATAATCTGTTCACTCTGTGATGGCTCTGTGTTGACATCCATTGCTACCTGGTGTGACTGCCTAAGGACCAAAATGAACAATGAGGATGTGCACTGCTTTAGTAAGTACACAGAGTTCTCTGTACAGCAGAGTTGGAAAACCTCTGGCCCTCCTGATGCAGCCGTACAACAACAGCACCTATTATACCTGGTTTTCAGCTATGCTTTACTGGAGTTGTTGGCAATTTGAAGTCCAGCAACATCTGCAGGGTCACGGGTTCCCTAACCTTACGCAACAGTAATGAAACATTGGGTTAGAACAAGCTTAGGTTAGCTGGACTTAGGTTACAATGCAGTCAATGGGATAATTTAGTCTCCTGTGAACTAGCATGGGAGAACTGCATTCACAGCTGGGCATTTAAAGTTTCTGTTGCAGACACTTGTGCAGCTGATCAAGACAAGTCCCTTTTCCATTTAGAAATTTGTCATTCAGTCACACAAGCAGTTGCAGCAAAAACCTCAGAAGACACCTCTGGCTGCCTATGCTTAGCTTCCTAGGGTGGTAGCCCAGAAATTCAAGATGTGTTCACATGTCACATAGTACCTACCTTAGGGCTTCCAAGACTCGGCTACGGCCGTTACGAACAGAACGAGGGCCATCTGGAGTTGTCGGAGAATTGTCAAAGCCATTCCTAGACAAAGATTTTCTTTGTCCTTGAAACTTTGCTAGTGATGTTGCAGTCATGATTTCCTGTAGCTGCCTTTGAAAGTTCTCCCTCATTTCCAGTGTCTGTGTTAAAACTGGAGTTCAAAAGAAATGTAAATAAATAACAGCTCTTTCTACTTAAAATATGTCAAATGCCATGTAATAAAAGCCATGTGGGCCCCTTCTTCACTGCTTATTAGTTACGTATACTTTGCCCTTCCATATTCCGTACATTTCAAGAACTCACTGAAAATTCTGCCCCTTGTCCTAAGGTCCCAGGGGTGGGTCACACAAATAAAAAATACAACATTAAAAGGAGTTTAAAACAAGTTACAATCACAAGAATAGGGTGGGTTCTAAAAGGTCAGGGTAAAGAAGTGCATCTTCAGCATATGGCAAAAACGGATGGCAGATGCCAAACCACACAATAATGCACACAAAGAGTTACCTCCTTTTGATGCATTCTCTTTTTCGGCAGAAACTGCCTCAGTCACTTGATCCATAGTAACATCTTCTGTATCATTAGTATCCAACGACATTTTCTGAAAAAGTTTATGTTCAGGTGTTACACAAGTCATATCTCAGAACAGAAAAAGTATAGCAATTTGTCCTGTGTTCAATATTGATGCAAGGATAATTGTATAAAACTTTACTAATAAACCCAACAAAAATATTCAACAGTCCAACAAAAGTAAATCTACTTCTAGGTTGTCACTATGACATTAACACAGGAAGCTGCCTTATACCAAGTCAGACCAATAGCTCATCTCGTTCAGTATTGTCTACACTAGGAATGGGGAACTGAAGGCCCCCCAAATGTGTGTGGGCTGCAACTTCTTTGTCCCCTGAACATTGGCCATTCTAACTGGGGAGATGGTGAAGGTGAAGGCAAACAACATATGGAGGGTCCCCACTTGTGGTCTACACTGACAGACAGCAGATCTCCAGGGATTTAAACAGGGATCTTTCTCAAGCCTACCTGGAGATGCTGGGGCTGACCTACATGCACCACCGATAACTCTACCATTAAGCTCTGGCCTTTCCTCCAAGTAGCTGAATGTGGTCAAAAAGGTAAAGGTAAAGGATCATTAGGTCCAGTCGCGGACGACTCTGGGGTTGTGGTGCTCATCTCACTTTACTGGTCGAGGGAACCGGCGTACAGCTTCCGGGTCATGTGGCCAGCATGTCTAAGCCACTTCTGGTGAACCAGAGCAGCGCACGGAAATGCCATTTACCTTCCCGCCGGAGCAATACCTATTTATCTACTTGCACTTTGACATGCTTTCGAACTGCTAGATTGGCAGGAGCAGGGACCGAGCAACAGGAGCTCACCCCGTCACGGGGATTCGAACCACCGACCTTCTGATCGGCAAGCCCTAGGCTCTGTGGTTTCACCCACAGTGCCACCCACATCCCGAATGTGGTCATATAGCCGTCAATAGTTTATTCCTTTTGCTTTCATAATGTTGTGAACACTAACTGCCATATCTACAACAAATTGAAACTTTCAGCATTTATTAGATTACAGAATTAGCATAATTTAAGTGAAAACAATTGCAGAAAGCCATTCACTGTTCTGTTATTTATTCATCCAGGTTAAGATTACCATAATGATTTTAAAACACACATACACACACAAATTGCATCTACCATACCTCATCTTCCTTCCCTGTTTTTTCAGCCGAATCTAGCCGATCTGAGAATCTGTCATCTTGAATACCACTAATATTCAAACTCATTTTAGGGTTATATGTGTAGGGATAGAGAGATTCAGGCAGCCGTTTATATTCTTGTGCACTCTGGAGAGAGTTAGTAGGGAAAGGAATTAATGCTACAAACTTAAGAGCAAGGAAGTGAGCAATTTTATTTTATTTTTGTTAAGGAAACATTTCTTTTTCTGCTCCGCCAACAATAAATATGTTCCTCAAAAATGTTACTTTGTTGGTAAAACAAACAATCCTGTGGCACCTTGAAAATTAACAATTTTGCTGCGGCATAAGCTTTCATGAACTAGAAACTGTTTCATTGGATGCATGAAATGTTTATTCTCTGTTACCAGAGATGGGGGGGGGGCCCTCTGGGGTGGGTCTCCTCACAAGGCAAAGACACAGGAGGCTTTGGAAAGGCCTCCCACCCAAAAGCTGACGTGTGGGGTAGAGAAGCATTAGCAGCCGCTGTTTCCCTGCACCTCAGCTGCGCAAGCTGCACAAGTCGCAGGGACAGAGCGGCTTCCACAGTTGACATGCGGGGAAGCAGCAGCAGCAGGAGCTGCTCTACCCTGCACATCAGCTGTTAGGCGGGAGGCCTCAGCAAAGCCCCGCTATGCCTCTGGCTTGCAAGAAGATGCTCCCCATAGCTCAAAGAGGACATCCTCTTTGGGCTCTGGGGAAGGTCTCCTCACGAACCAGGACGACTCACCAGGGTGCTCCCAATATAAGTAATTACATGCTTCAATGTAAGTAATTACATGCACAGAAGTGTGAAACGTAACCCTAGTGTAAATTGTGAGTTGCCTGCACACCACTTTAAAATAACAGTAATTAAGTGATTAAACAAGAGACTTTAAAATAAAAGGATAAGCCTAACCAGGGCAATGGAGAAAGAGGATAGATGAGTGGGGGAACTTGAACTGGGAGCCACACAAGTAACTAAGGACAGAAGATGAGAGACACCAGAGTTGGAAGACAAATACACTGTAGGAGAGCTGAAAGAAAGACAGGAAATGAACTGAAGGGCTGAATGGTAGAGGAATAGATATCCAGGAAAATGTGCTGTTTACAGTGTACAGTGGTACCTCGCAAGGCGAATGCCTCGCGCAAAGAAAAACTCGCTAGACGAAAGGGTTTTGCGATTTTTTAGGTGACTCGCAAGACGAATTTTTCTATGGTCATGCTTCGCAAGACGAAAACGTTTCAATGCATTCCTATGGGAAATCTTTCAATGCATTCTATGGGAAACTGTGCTTCGCAAGACGAAATTTTCGCAATACGCAACGACTCGTGGAACGAATTTATTTTGTCTTGCGAGGCACCACTGTATGTATTTCTGGCTGGTACTTTGCAGGGTCTTCTATTATTTCCTTTTCGGTCCCACACCAATCACTGGCTACTTAGTACTGCCGCACCAATGGAAACAGCACTGCCCTTAGAATCACAAATGTACAGTATTACTCAAGAGTACAAGTTGCCAATGTGGTGCTCTCTAGATGCTGGGCTCCCAACTGTCCTCAGCCCCTAGCTAACATAGCCAATAGTAAGGGACAATGATACTTTGAATCTAATAAAATATGGTGGCTGCCATATTGGCAACCGCTGACTCAGAGACTGTGTTTCTCACTTAATAGCACTTTCACCTCACTCTCTTTTAGCACAGTGCTTCAGCGACATACTTAGTAGCAGACAAGCAGCAGGTGACATGTCTTGCTGAAACACAATCAAGCTTTTGAAATACAGATGGACTTTAGAAGAACTGCAGTGTAAGTGCACAAATATTGCCAAGCTACATTTATGGATATATGAAACAGAAGTAGCACACATGGCACTTCATTTGAAGTTGCTGAACCCTTATATTGCACAGCCTTATATTGCATGCAGACTGGCATGCACAGAACACTGCTTATGAATGATATCCCATTAAACTCAGAGTAGGCTCACTGAAATCAATTGACTTTAGCCTTAATATGGTTAATGTATGCTGTCAACCCATATATGCTCGATTTTTAAAACAGATTCAATTCACATAAAAAGAAGTAGTCAGTAATGACATGTTGTGCAACCTGCCGCTTTCCCCATCCTTGTGTTAGGAAAAAACTGTTTCTCCATACCTCCAAAAGCCAGTGTTCCGACACTACATGTATGCCCCTTTCTTTAGCAGATTTGTATTCCCGGTTACTATCATTTTGCCTTCCCTGGTAGATGAAATGAGTTACAGTTTCATCAAAGCACCACCTAAAAGATATGTAAGACATGTTAAACTCCACGTTAAGTGATTTCCAATTCTGGGAATAGCGGGTGACTTGTGGTTATCAGGATGCCAACTCAACATTCCTAACACCTGCACACACCCCAAACTGGGACAGGTCTTAGAAATAACATCCATCATCATCGCATGCAGGAGGGTCCACATGCCTCACCCCAAGAAGACCAGGAATGCTGATCTTTTTTAATGGTAAATATGCCAATTTTTTTAAAAAAAAGAATCAGTCAAAAAATATGGTGATTTAAAACCGTCCTTCAAAACCCTGATCTGTTTTTCAGGAACATAAATGTCCACCTGGTAATTCAAATTTAATAGTCACATTTTGATGGACATCTTTCAAAGGTAACGTTGGAAGCTGCCTTATACTGAATCAGACAAATTTACGCATTTAGCTCAGTGCAGTTTACACACACTAGCAACAGCACTCCAGGGTTACAGGCAGAAGATATTTCTAGCCGTTGCCAGAGCCTGAATGAACCTGGGACCTTCTGTATGCAAAGCAGATGCTGTACCACTGAACAATGGCACCTTCCCAGGGTTATTCACTGTGTTACATTCAAAAACTGGAACAAATTTAATTTATTTATTCAATCTTTTACAAAATAGGTTCTCAAATGAGTTACAGGATAGATTTATGGTCTGCAAGTTATACAAAACAATCACAGAAAGTCTCAAGCTTCCATTGCATTGATTCCAGTAACTTACAAGACCCAGCCACTTATCAACAAATATAGTATTCTGAATGCTACCACTTCTCATATGCATCATAACTATTAATTTGTCCATCTCTGCACAATCATTCCCATCTAGTTGGAGCTTGTGGGGTTTTCCACTTATACGCCCCGACTTTTTTTTTTTAGATTAATAAATTTGTTATTAGAGATTTCATATTCTTTGATACATCAGCCCCTATCCATTAAATCAGCATAGAGCTTAATCCCAATAATAGTCATATAACACCAATTATTTTTCTCTAAAAGTCATGTGTCATCTAGCATTCCCACCACATATGTAAGAAATTGGCATTTATTGCTGAAGGCTTCCAACACCTGAAACATGCATCTACATGAAATTTATTAAGCCTAGCAAGTGTCAGATATCACCATAATATATATTGAGCTTTCTGTATTGATAGGCTTTCTGTATTGGAGAGTTCTTTACTGAGTTCCAAATCATACTCCATTTTTGTTCAGATACAGTAAATCTGAGGTCTCTTTTCAACCTAGATCTACGGTAGTTATAGGTTTCCTTCTTACTTAGCTTCTGCTCATGGTTTGTTTAGAGAGAAACAAACCATTAGTCCAAGGTTCAGATGACACAAGCCAGATAATGGTTGTTTTCCCACCAGTGCAGCAGGGGTGAGGAATATGCACCAGCATACTGTTCATTCACACAAAACCACAATTTATTTTAACTATAGTTCAGTGTGACTTGTGAACCAGACCAGTGAAATAAATTTTCTTACCCTCAAATTCCTCCCTCCATTTTCCTTTTTGCATTATGTGTGCTAGATTGTAAACCTGAGGGCAGGACCATCACTGCTTTTTATCTTTGTACAGCAACTAGAAAATTTTAGGCACTTGAATCATTATAATAATTTCAAGAGCTAGATGTCAAATACTTATCAGTGAAGAATTCTGTTAACTGCATGTACCTGTAATCTGCTCCAAGGGAAGCAGCAATGGCATTCAGCTCGCTCTGCTTTTTACTGAGCTTCTTACTCACACATATGACAACATCAACTAGAGGCTTTGGCTCCTCTTCCTGTTCAAAGTAGAATTGGGAGAAATGTACTTCGGGGTCACATTTTCAAGGGTGAATTCACTTGTTTGTTTGTAATGTAATGAAAGAAAAGTTATTCTCCTTCCTTTCTCCTTCAATGCAACAGTTCAGCAATACCAAATTCATGAAGGTATCTCTAGAAATGTAGTGCCAGTTATGACAGCACTGATTTTTTGTTAATGATAAAAATTATACTAATAAATTTTTATTTGTATCCCGCCCTCCCCGGCCAAGGCCAGGCTCAGAGCGGCTAACATCATAAAAACAACACAATATGCATAAAAACAGACATCAATTAATTAAAATACATCTTAAAATTAATTCAGACAAGTTAAAACCTGGGCAGGTGGCAATTATCAGGTTGGAATTGAGGGTGGTTGATACTTACCAGGACCAACTGTTTCCACTGATCATACAAGGACCTGTGAGCGGGTTAAAGGATTTGGGGTTGGGTGGGGTAGGTGGGAGTGAATCAAGGCAACCCCTTCCACCACCCATTGATAAGTGATTGGAAATGTAAAATGAGACAACACTGGTTATCTACATGTTCAGGAAGTACAGGCGCAGCCCATGGCTGGCTTGCGGATTAGAACCAAAATAATTCCACTTCTTCCAGTTGATACAAAACTGTGGTCACATCCCTCCTCTCCCCATGGAGCCATGCTTACTTCCAAATGCAATTTGAATTCTGCTGCGTTTAACCAATCTTTCTGTACAAACAAGCAGCACACAATTTATGCTATATTTGCCCAATCAATCTAAAACCCAAGCCTACCACTTGTTGAGTTGCAACTTTCAACAGAGGGCTTGCAGTGAGAGCAGCTGCTTGCCGAGTGCTGTTTGCCAAAGCCACTTTTAAGTTCCTGCCAATGACTTCTGAAAGAGGAGTACTCAGTTTTCTTTTTTGTGGATTAGAGCTCCCTGGAGTTTCCAAAGCAGCTAGCGCATCCTGAAAAGCAATTAAAATGCACTCATTTAACTGTGCATAGGTTCTCTGCTCAAAGGGATTTTCACGCGATTAAAATGTTTTACAAGTTATTAAAGGTAGTTTACACATTTATTCTAATTCAATGATAATCATAGTCGTCATCTAATAAATAAACTGGGAATAGAAAGGAAGGAGATAAAAGAGGGAGGGTGTTATAGGAGAATAAGATTTGCAAGGTATTACCTTTACATCAAAAGAAGGTTTGAACAGCTTGTCTTTAGATAAAAATTTAGATGGTGTGTCAAGATGCAGGGATGGTTCCTTCTGTACTGGTTTCTCCGCTTGTGAAGGGCTTGGCTTGTTACCAATATGATGTGAGACAACCCTCTGGAAAGCTTTACTCTGGAACCGATTCATATCCAGAGGTGTCACAGCTGTTCTTCTCCCAATTTCAAGGAGACTGCTGGGATGGTCACGTGTATTTGGAGATGCAGAATCCGTCCCTGCGTCAGCTGGATGATTTGTGAAACACTCTTATTTTTGTTGGGTAAAAAAATAAATTAAAATTAAAGCACCATCATTATTTTTTACTTATTTCTTTTGAATACAGTTTTTGTAATCGAGCATCTAATTAGGTTCTTTTAGCTAACGTATTTTTCAACTTTTGTACAGTGCTTTTGTATGGTGCTAGGGATGATGCTACAACCCACCTTTGGTAAAGTTCTGAACCAATACAGTGGTACCTCGGGTTACATACGCTTCAGGTTACAAACTCCGCTAACCCAGAAATAACGCTTCAGGTTAAGAACTTTGCTTCAGGATAAGAACAGAAATTGTGCTCTGGCGGCGCAGCAGCAGCGGGAGGTCCCATTAGCTAAAGTGGTGCTTCAGGTTAAGAACGGACCTCCGGAACGAATTAAGTACGTAACCAGAGGTACCACTGTAGTGGGTTCTTACCTATCAGCAGAAGACCAATGCTAACACTGCTTTTCTCCTTTCACAGATGGGAGTGAACATTCTAGGCCTTTTCTGGTTGGGTCTTATAACTGAAGGACTGTGCAATTCAGCAACTATGCTACCAAGGCTTGGGGGGTGGAGGGAGGGGGAAGGAATTTCATTTATAGTGAGGGTTGTGTGGAAATTAGGGTGATGAGTTGCCACATATATGTTTGCCATGGTTAGCCAGGGGTTTGGGGGGGGGAGGCACACAGATAATTTATCCAGGTAAAATTGCAACTCATATTCATCATTTTAAATATTTTATTCATTGAAACAAGGAATCCATATTGCATAGATTAGGAAGCACCATGTAAAAGTTCTAAGCTCCTAAAAAAATCTATCTTAAAATATTATGGTCTCAATACTTAACAGTTCCAAGAATGCAGTCTAGGGCAACATAAATAACTTGGGTCCATTGATTTCAATGGCTCTACTCCCAAGAATGACTAATGTTGGATCACTCACAGCATTTAACATATCAATATGCTTCCAGTAGATGCTCAGGACAGGCCCGTCTTAGAGGGATCAGCCGCCCTGGCGCAGCGATCCCTCGGCGCCCCCAGCCTGCCGCCTCTCCGCCCGCCTCCCTCCCGCGCTGGCCGCCCCTCAGGAGGGTGGGGTGGGCGAGCAGGGGATGAGGGGCGTGGCGTTGGAGCAGGCGCTTGCGCGCCGGCGGGCAGAGGATGAGGGGCGGGCGGACGGGTGCTCGCGCACCGGCGGGCGGGCGGGCGGGCTGCAAGCCGGCCGCCCTCGCCTCCCAGAGCCCCAGCTGGAGTGCTGGAAGGTCGCGCAAAGCCCCGCGCCGCTCCAGCTGGGGCTCCGGGAGGCGAGGGCGGGCGGCTTACAGCCCGCCCGCCGGCGCGCGAGTGCCCGCCTGCCCGTGGGGGCGGGGGCGGGTTGGGGAGGGGGAGCCCGGTATGGCGGCGGGCTCGCGGGGGCGCCCCTGGGGTGCCCAGCGCCCTGGCGCGCCGCGCCACCGGCCTCTATGGATGAGACGGCTCTGGCTCAGGATTAGGATATCAGAAAGTAAGCACAGGATACATCTGCCTTACGCAATCATGCTACGGAACATAGCATGACAAAGCTTCAAATGAACCAACCTTCAGTGTCCACATTGTCAATCAGGAACTTGCTGTCGTCAGCCTTCTTTCCTGTCCTTGCAGACTCCAGCAGCCATGCCATAGTAACAGCAGGAAGGTTCCACTTCTTGGCAGCTTCATACTTTGAACCTTCCGGCTCTTTCACCACCAGGTGGGTGCTGACAAGCATTCCTTTCCTTGGGTTGGCTTTTCTCACAAAGAATTCTTGCACTCTGTAATCAAAGCCAGGTGACATTTCCATACCAAGCCACGCTACAACATTAACCTTAAAATAAGATCTGAACACTACTTCATATATGCTCACAATATGCTCACCTCCTTCAGACAAACACGGTGATTTAAAGTAAAAGTGATAAATCACAGTAAGTACATTTCAACAGCAATTTCCATCGCTGAATTGATTTTTTAAAAAAAGCTTACACATTTTTGCCTCTCTCCAAAATCTATGCACTAATTCATGGGGAGGGTTGTGTCCCTTTTGTATCAGAGGGAAAGTCTTGCTTTTTTGTTCCTTTTTAGGTGTGTTGTTTGATGAAATATGTTAAACTGTTCTGTATTTTTGTATGTATTCTGTATTTATAGATGTATCAAATTGTGGTGGGCCATGGCTCTGAGCAACAGATTATTACCCTTTTGATATTTCAGAGGTGAAACATTACAACTTGTACAACATTAACAAAAATAAAGACATACTACATACCTTGCCCCAAGCAAATGTGCCAAATATATTAAAGAATCTCTTTCTGCCCCATTAAACTGACTGAAAGACAATACACATTGTTCCAACGGAGTGTTTCCTTCCTTCACTGGGACGGGTGTGAAAAGTGGACTTGATTGGGGATCTAATAGGGACTGCTGTTCCACACACACCACCTAAAGATGAGGAAATAAAGATTAACCAATAACCTAGACATTCTTTCAACTACAATACAGAAGTTCTGAGACAACAAACCACTGTACTCTATATACAATGTTGTTGGCATCCATCTGTCTTGGGAGACAGTGCAATACACTCTATATCCAACTTTCTGGGACTGTAGTAATGCATATTTATTTGGTAACTGTAGTTGTTTAATGCAACTGGGAAATTAAACTATGGTTCAATACATAAAGCTACTATTTATTGTTTTGTAATTGTCATAATATTTGGCACCACAATTCATCTGCTTTATTCAGGTGTATCAAGCAATTAACTGTACCAATTGCTGGATGCCATTTGTTAACCATCTTCCAGTGAGTCTCTGGGTTCAGTTTATGAATGTGGACAGATCAAACATCTGCAGCACAGGATTTTTGTGATTGGAACAGGGATAAGTAGAACAAAAACATAAAATACATATGTAAGATTCCTAATTTGGTGAGGTTTTTTGAGTGAGAGAGTGTGCACATTATTTTGGCATATGCCATCCCTCAGTGCAAATTTAAAGTTAGCAGCAACATTTTTCTTTACCAACTTTTCTTTTCGCACATTCCATGTATTATCCTATGACTTATACTTACCAGCCATGTATTTGTAACCACGTCTCCTACAGTTAATTCCACGTTGTAGCCAAGTAGAGGAACCACAGCATAGTCAGCAATAGCTTTACTTTGTTGAGGCAGAACCTTCCCACCATTCTCTTCAACCAGAAGCCTCATGCAGGATTCATCCTCTTTACCAAAACCCAGAAGAATGAACCTCTTTTTGTTGAACAAGGCTCCTTCAATGACTGTAGAAGTGTCTGCCAAGGAACTATGGCTGGCACTGAACTCTTTCTCTTCTCGAAAGGCAGTGTGATCAATATCACTGTAGTTATTGGCATCAACTGGAAGAGGGGGAAATGTTGCTTCAAAACAACTATTAAAGTGAAAGATGTGTTGACCGTGAAAAGGAGAAAACGTTCTCCAAGTTAAAGTTACTAGGCTGAAGAGATGTTGAACTGGAGTCCCATCACTTCTTCACACGTTAAAGAGGTTACCCTCTTTAATTATTGCAATCCACCAAGCACTTCTTCCACACAACTTGTCTTTCATTTCAACAAAAGCTGAACTCACGACTTACGCCCCTCCAATATACAAACAAGCCACACTGCAACCAACTGAACACAACCAACCAAGTTCTGGACCCCCCTAACCTCTCGCAATGTCAATATATATAAACAAAGGACTATACACGTGATGCTGACATAGCCCCTATGCTAACACTTGTGTAGAATTAAAGAACAGCAGCCCCCCCATCTCTCTCCCTCCCTTCTCTTTCCCCCCAACTGTATTTCCTCTGCTTATTTGTCTGTTTCGCAACACAAGAAAACCTTTAATAAAAACGAATTTTTTAAAAGAGCAAATGCTGAACTCTTTAGTAAGCCCCAGTGGTTTTTTTTTCAAAAAATGTGATTGTGTAGCAGCCGAAGTAGCACCAAGTAAATCATGCCCCACATTTTAGAAGCAAAATGCACATTTTAAAATTAAAAATATGAAGAGGTTCCACAAGATGGGCTATATTTGCCCCTTAAACCCAAGAATCAGGGTGACTGGGGGAAAGGAGGCAAAATAGGGAGGTGATTGAAAAGCAAACAGGCCAACTAGAGATGGAAAATCTGTGAATTTTATACAGGCTCTAAGGATAAGATAAATTGTGAGGTTCTGGTGGAATAGCGAGGGAGGTCAACATAAGGGAGCTGTAGATAGTTGGGGATACTGGAACAAGGAGAAGAGGCAACAGTGGAACAGAGAGAGCAATCTTACCTACTGTGGACTCATTAGCTGAATACTGAGACAGTAGAGCTTCATCTGCTTCTGGAGCCTGCACTGTTCTCACAACTTCTTTCTTTGAAAGACTGCTTCTTTTTGGAAAGATAGGTTGCTCTAAAACTGGACTGTTAAGTGGCTGGTAGTTTGCCGAAGTGTACTGATCCTCAGGTAGTAAATAACCTTTTCTAAAGCATTCCAACAACCATTTTGCTGTCACAATATATGGCCTATAAAACAAAAAATTAAGTTACCAGAGGCAGGAGTCTATATATAGGCTTCCACAAAGGAGCAACCATATTTTACATTGCTGCAATGCCCACAGGCAAGAATAATTTTTTTAAATATAAAGCAGTGGCACACAGAGAAGTGTACAAAACACACCCTTTGATACTGTAAGAATAAAGTCTTGTTATCTTGGGAAAAGATGTGTAATACATGATCTGCTGTCACAATCCATGTTTCTGTCCCTGTATGTGAAATCAGAGGGCTTACATTTACTTCTTTGGACAGGAGCACCATTACAGAGAATAAAGCCTGTAAGACAATCACTTTCATTTAACTCTCTAAAAGCTTTTCAGTAATTTACACTGAAATATACACTTCAAAATGTGAATCACTGCACACAAAAGGATATGTAATGGGGAGTCAATTTATTGTTATAAATACTTTAATATAAGGGCCATATGCTGGCAGAAGTTAAGGCTCCAATCCTATACCCTGGGAGTATATTCCAGTGAATACAGCAGGACTTACTTCTGAGTAGATATGTATAAAAGGTAAAGGGCCCCTGACAGTTCAGTCCAGTTGCAGATGACTCTGGGATTGTGGCACTCATCTCGCTTTACAAGCCAAGGAAGCCGGGGTTTGTCCACAGACAGTTTTGTCCTGGTCATGTGGCCAGCATGACTAAGCCGCTTCTGGCGCAACAGAACACCAAAACCACAGCAGCGCACGGAAATGCAGTTTACCTTTCCGCCGGAGCGGTACTTATTTATCTACTTGCACTTTTTGGCGTGATTTCGAACTGCTAAGTTGATAGGAGCTAGTACCAAGCAACGGGAGCTCACCCGGGGATTCGAACCGCTGACCTTCTGATTAGCAAGCCCAAGAGGCTCAGTGGTTTAGACCACAGTGCCACCCGTGTCCCTATAGATATGTATAGGATTACATTTTAAAAAGGTAAAGGTAAAGGACCCCTGGACAGTCAAGTCCAGTCAAATGTGACTATGGATGTTCATCTCGCTTCAGGCCGAGGGAGCCAGCATTTGTTCACATATAGCTTTCTGGGTCATGCGGCCAGCATGACTAAACTGCTTCTGGCACAACGGAACACTGTGACGAGTGCCAGAGCGCACAGAAATGCCATTCACCTTCCCACCACAGCTGTACCTATTTATCTACTCGCACTGGCATGCTTTCAAACTGTTAGGTTGACAGAAGCTGGGAAAGAGCAATGGGAGCTCACCCTTTTGCATAAATTAAAACCGCCAACCTTCGGGTTATAAAGCCCAAGAGGCTCAGTGGTATAGATCACCGCACTACCCACGTCCCTTTAGGATTGCACCACAAGACATGTTATTATCAGTACCTCTGTGTGGTCTTCTTCAAAAACAGTTTAAGTTCTTCATCATCATAGTCACCCACAATGACATGTGTCACATCTTCATTGAGTTGATTAAAACGAACACCACCTCCAGAGTTAATAAGTTTTCTCATCTTATCTAATTTTATGCCACTAAAGCCACAAAGGTAAATCTACAAGAAAGTGTAGAGAAAAATGGTGGTTTACTGACACAGAGAAACTCCAAATTCAGTCGCAGCTGTATTTTAAATTCTCTCTAGCAGCTTCCACTACTAAATCTGTAAGTCACTGTTCAGTACACATCACTTCCTCCACCTATGTCTCCTATTGATTGTCAACTTTTACAATTATCAGTAACCAAATGCATGAAGACAACTAATCTTGACTGCATTTAATTCCATTACAAGGAAAACCACAAACGAAGCAGGTAGGCTATGTGAGTGGTGTCCTAGGAGATCATCTTAATACCTTTAGCTGCCTGTCCTGACTTTAGGACAGAAATGTTCCCAAGCAAGTCACTCATGAATTTAATACCTAATTCTGCTCAGCAAAACTCACAAACTATATAGTTTGAGGTGATCCAAATGTCTGTATTATCATCATCAGTATCATCATCAACAACATTTATTACTTGGGTAATATGCACATGCACAGTTAGACATACTCTGCATCCATCTAGTAAATCTTCAGGTGCTTGCAAAGAACTTGTATCCAAGCTGTTCAGGTCATCTGAAGAGGGATCCAGCCTGCTATTCATAGTAGAATTACAAGAGGTTTCATTAACACCGCTTAAATTAATATTTGAAATGTGGCTGACATCTGAGAGTGTTCGACCTTTGAATAAAATTCAGATAGAGACAAAAGTTAAAGAGTTATTTTAGGAAAATGTTGTATCTACTACCTTTTCATTTTGGTATAAGAAAAACGGGTAAAATGCCAAGGTTATTATTTATTTTAGCATTTCTTAACTACTAGCTCAGTTCTATCATACTGAATATAGTGGTCTGCTATTGTATACAGACAGAACTCACTTTCTGCTTCCTAATGCTTATTCAGGGTCCCTCCAAGAAGACAGACTGTCCATTACTCAAAATAATTATTTCCCAAGTTATGAATTTTCTTCTGTCCTTAAGGAGGGAATGTGGACCAAAGAAAGAGGTGAAAAGAAATTTAAGGGAATTCTTGTTTTTCAAGCTGTTAGCTCCGTTGGAAAAGCATGAGACTCTCAATCTCAGGGTTGTGGGTTCAAGCCCCACGTTGGGCAAAAGATTCCTGCATTGCAGGGGGTTGGACTAGATGGCCCTTGTGGTCTCTTCCAACTCTACAACTCCATGATTCTATTATTCTCAGTATATTTTAAGGATTTAAGGATTTCATACAGTATTTCATACAGGGATTTAAATACAGAACAAAAACAATATACAGTCATACCTCGGGTTACGTACGCTCTGGGTTGCGTACTTTTCAGGTTACAAACTCCGCTAACCTGGAAGCGCACCCTGACGTGCGCGTGATTTGCGCATGCGTAGAGCGCTTTTCACGGGTTTTTTGTTTTTCGGGTTTTTCGGTCTGCGCATGCACAGAGCAAATTGTTCGGGTTTTGTCCGTTTCGGGTTACGTACTGTAACCCGGAAAGGATTAAGTACATAACACGGGGTACCGCTGTATGGAAGAATTATTTTAACTATAGAGAACACTTAAGGTTGTAATCCTAACACACTTACTAGCAAGTATAGCCCAATGAACACAATAGAAGAGATTTTTACTATTGAATAAGTACTCTGCATGCATTTAATCCTCAGTTTACTAACAACCACAGGCCTTGTTTTCCAAACGGAACTATGGCAAGACTATGGGAAGATATTGTAGTCATCCTGCATACTAACAGCAAGCTCATTCTCAAAGTGTGGATTATTATAAAGCCCAAACACCACCATCCATACACAACAGAGAGGTATCAACAGGCTCAGAGAAGCCATGGCTGGAACACAAGAGCACTCCAAGCCACAACATTTTTTTGCAAGCCCTACTTGTCTACTTGAAAAACACAACAAGGATGCTCTTGCCTTGGGCTCCAAACATTTCCAGAATAAAATAAAATAAAAACTAGACTAGTACGCAGGTTGTCAAAGTTTATGAGCCAAAAATTCTGCAACAATAGACATTAAAAGTGATAAATCAAATCATAATGCTATAAAGATCTCTAATTTTCTGTTCATAGAGAAGTTAACATGTTACAGAACTTAATACTTACTATCGGGCTTGCTAGTTAGGCTAGTAGGAGTTGATGTGCTTGGTGCACTTTCTTGCTTTGCTTTAAGGTCGACTGTATACATGGATTCATCCTGGCAAAATCCCTTCTCAATGCTGTCAAAAAACCACTGGACTGAAATGCAGTGGACATTCCACCTTCTTGCACATTCATATTTCTGCCCTTTCCCAAGTACAAAAAGCAAATACAGTTAAAGTTAATATTAAAATAATTTCTTCAGATAAATATATAGGGACAGATATTCTAGCATTTTTTAAAAAAAATACCAAACTTTTATTTCTTAATACCTGTTTGGGGTGATACAGCACCCAAGATTTAAATACATCCTCAAGAGAAAACCTGAAGAAACAAAACATTGCAGTCAAACCACAACTATTTAAGTGTTGGTTTAACCATTCCGGCAATAATTATTATTATTATTATTATTATTTATTTATACCCCGCCCATCTGGCTGGGTTTCCCCAGCCACTCTGGGCGGCTTCCAACAGAACATTAAAATGCAATTATCTATTAAACATTAAAAGCCTCGCTAAACAGAGCTGCCTTCAGATGTATGCAGGAAGTAAAACACAGCTAGCAGAAAACAATGCATTGTTTTTTTTAATTAGCAACTGTGATTTTAACATCCTGTCAATTTGCATCCAGATGATATTTCTTCATTTCAATAGAACCTATGTCCAAATAAATGTGCAAATGCACGGCAGCCTTAGTTCATTATTTTCAATCTAGCATGCTGCTGTTACTCAAAGATATACATATGCCTGATTCCATTACATTCTCTAGCCAAACCAAATACAGATTTTACACAATGAATTAAATTCCTTGCATCAGTTTTAGGTTCTGGAAAAAAATGTGTTCTAAATTTGGCCAAATGCAGTCCTGTTAGTGATAAGACAGGTGGGCAGTCTTCAGTCCACGGGCAATAAGGCAATAAGGGCAATAAGGCCCTATTCTTACCTGTTTGCCCTCTGGCATCCCTCTACGTACTTGCCAATGATGATGGTGAAATGAATGGATGATGAATTAGGTGCATGCTTGTGTACAGAGTGGGGAGAGAGAAAATGAATACATGAAGGAGATGAGAGATATGGTAAAGAGAGTGATGAAGTTGTGCTCCGTCTCCTTTCCAGGTTTAGTCCTACTCACTGCCAGCTGTGGGCTCACGCACCAGCAGTATGTGCCCACAACTGTTTTCCCTCCAAGATAATGTGGTCCTCAACTTCAAAAGGGGTGTCTACCCCTAACACACGAGTGTAGAGGGAAGAAAATGGTTGCTTGTGAGAATACTTGAAAAAGTATTTTCCATTTTTCCAAAGTAATGAAGTAATTCAGTGGGTTTTTTTAGTGTCCTTCCTTTGGGAAAAGAGAAGCATTTTCCTTCCGTTTATGTGAGATTTTCCCTAACCCTTGATATTGAAAATTCTTCTCTATATGGAGTGAAAACGGAAGCATGAAAGCCAGAGGCTCACTCCCAGTCTCCATGCAGAGGAAGGAGAAGGGAGGGAAAGGAATGCTGGAAGTGCTTGTGAACAATGGATTGCGTGGCATTTTTGTTGCCATGAGGACTCTGTTCATTGATTTGTCAGACAGCACACCACAGATGGAAGCATAAATAGCTTGCTACCTGACATGTTTTGCAGCATGTCAAATTAAAACGACAGTACAAGTCCTGCCTGCATTCAATATGTGAAACCAAATTATTTTACACAAATACAAGAATCCTCCTGAACTCAACAAATACATTTTGATTTTTTTGGTTTTTAAATTACCTTTTGGTTCTTTAACAATAAGATGGGTACATTCATTCATCTTAAGTTGCCCTGTATACTGACCACCATTCTCGATAGTGATACGCTGGACTTCTTTTCGGTCTGCACTGCTTAAACCAGTCACACAGATTGTACAACCAAGAAACAAAGGGCACAGGTAGTCTCCCATATTGATGTCTGTATATCTAAACATCCTGTTGGGAACAAGAGCAATAAAATTACCGGTATGTTTTGCCATTTCTCTTCAATAGCAGAAAAACAGAGTTGTGCATGAGTAAGTAAAGCCAGTACAGAATTTAATGCAACAGAGCCAAGGATATATCATTCTTAGGTGTTTAAACCTTCTCCTATAAATCCAGGTAAAGAATAATATGTCTTTTTTATGTTAATGGTGTGAAACTTGCACTTTGCAACTTGATTACTAACATATAAGTTTAAATTACTACTTGGAGAATACAGTACCATAGCTCAGAATTTTTCAAGTAGTCAGTGTTAGAAACAGAGATATGAAAGCTAGGAGCTAAATAGAACCTGAAACCTAGGTTATGGGTGCAACAACAGAACGTCTAGGTGCACTTTTTTATAAAAAGAATACAAAGCTGAAAATGAATGAAATATTATGTTCATTTTTTCACATGGTCTAGTCCTTCCCCTGCCCACCCCTCTAATATTTTTAAGAGGGTTTCTACTGCAATCTTCAGAAAGTAGCTGGAAATGGGGAGGCAGAAAAAGGTCCTCCTTTCCTTCCACTCTGCAGTTTTAATCTGAAATCTTAGGCGCCCAGAGCTCAGAAACTGCTAACACTAATGAAATTCCTTGTCGCAAAATGCGCCTAGAACAATGGAAGTTTCGAACACTGCAAGTAGTATTACTTTTCTAATTGCACGAATGTAGTCTTACCTATGTTGGGATTTATCCCACAATGCTTTTACCCAAGAGGGAAGCAAAATGGGTTTTTTTAAGTTAGCGGCCACTAAATATTTCTTGCTTCCAACTTCTCCAGCTATAAGATGTGTTACTGACACATTAAGATCTCTATATACACGGCCGCCCATCATCTGCACATACTTGTGGACCTCTTCCTATGAAAGAGAAAAAACAGCAGCAAATGAAAATAAACCAAGACAAAGCAGGATCAAATGAGGATTAGCAAGACACTATAAACAACAACAATAATATGGTATCATAAAGCTAACAGAAGAACAACTGAAATAGGTGTGCACAGCGCATTTAGTAGACAATACTGGCAGCCTTAAGATGATTCAAGGAAAAGCAAAAATAAAACATAAAAAACATCCCTGTGATGCACATTTTTGTTGTAAAACATCCTTAAATCCAGATTAGATGAAAGGTGGTACATAAATGTTTCAATAAATACATAAAAAAGCAGACTCAAAGTAGGTATTTTCAGACGGCGGAAAAAGACAGGGAAGATTGATGATAATCTTGAAATGTCTGACAACCTTTCCCCACTGTTAAAAGAAAGGGACAAGTACTACGATACAATAATCTTTATTGTCATTGTCCCACACAGAACAACGAAATTGAAAAATCTACACCTGGTTAGCCCCCTAAAAACTCTGATGCCCCACAAACTAAATACAGATACTCCCTTAGAGACTGCATTATACTGCATTTAAAACCAAAATCGCTTTTGGACAAAAAACTGTTTCTCGGGTGGCTAGTCCTGGTCTTTATAACCCTGTACGTTCTTCCAGAAGGCAGAAGCTGAAAGAGATCATTTCCAGGGTGCGCACTATCCTGCGCTATCTCTGCAGCTTTCTTATGGCACCTGGAGGCGTAGATTTGATCCAAGGTGGGAAGAGTGCACCCAATTATTCTCTCCGCAGTCTTTACAACCCTGGACAGCATTGTTCTTTCCCTGACCGTGCAACTCCCAAACCACACACACAGACCATAAGTTAATACTATTAATATGTATAAATTAGGAAAGAACTGATCTGTGTTACGTATTACTAAAGCATTCCTAAATCAAAGAGAAGGGCAATGGAATATATTTTCTTAAGGTATAAAATTGATGTGATTAGTGGTTTACAAAATTAGACATTTATCGATGATGTTTTAAGCAAGGTAATGTTCTTGCTGCAATGAAGAGTTTTGGCCCTTCTGATCTTGATTTCAAAGCATCTATGGCAAATCTATCTATTTAGCTGAAATGGGTGACATTTCAAAAGACAATTTGACTCCTAGTTATGACTAGATGCCTACAATAAGATGAACACCCAACTCTATAAAACACATCAATAAAAAAGAATTACCCTAGTTTCTTTTTGAAGGCTTGTACAGGATACAGTTACATCAGCCATTGTCATATTAAATACTGGATGGTCGGCCCTTGGCACACATCGCTGGTTCTGCATACAGTAGACAACTACTTGTGGTCCAACAATTCTGCAACCAAGCTGAAACAAGAGAAAAGACAAAACAAGATGGTAAATAGGAACTTTTTCCTTAGAAAAACTGTTCTCCCACACTCCCAATACACATGGCACGCCTAAAAAAAAAAAAGCAAACAGACAAGTTTGGTGCCAAGGTTGCAGGTTTGATCCCCAAATGAGACAGCTGCATATTCCTGCATTGCAGGGGTTTGGACTAGATGATCCTTAAGGTCACTTCCAACTCTACAAATCTATGATTCTATGTCAATACATATATTGCAATACTAACAAAATACACGTGGACAACTGTTCAATCAGACGACACTGGATTATTCCAGAAGGCAAATAATGACATATAAACCATCTATTTCTTCATCCCATTTATAGCCCCAGTATCCAGATTAGGTTCTGCTAGTCCAGTGTTCTTAATAATAATAATAATATTTTTTTTATACCCCGCCCATCTGGCAGGGTTTCCCCAGCCACTCTGGGCAGCTTCCAACAAAATATTAAAATACAATAGTCTGTAAAACATTAAAAGTTTCCCTAAACAGGGCTGCCTTCAGATGTCTTCTAAAAGTCTGGTAGTTGTTTTTCTCTTTGACATCTGGTGGGAGGGTGTTCCACAGGGTGGGTGCCACTACCGAGAAGGCCCTCTGCCTGGTTCCCTGTAACTTGGCTTCTCACAGTGAGGGAACCGCCAGAAGGCTCTCGGCAGTGGACCTCAGTATCCGGGCAGAACGATGGGGGTGGAGACGCTCCTTCAGAACATATTCAATGTTGGGTCCTCAGATGTTGGTGGACTCCAACACCCATCATCCCTGGCCACTGGCTAAGCTGGCGGAGGATGATGGGAGCTAGAGTCTAACAACATCTTGCAGAACACTGTACTAGTCTACTTGATTCCCACAGGAACATACAGAAATATTCACATAAATCTGCTCTCCGTGAAATAAATAAAAACAGAGGTGAGATACATCTACATTCACTTCCTTCCCCACCCGATAACTCGTGTGTGTGTGTGTGTGTGTTAATTACATGAACAGATTTTCAATTCTTTTAGAATTTATCAAGATACTGCATTAACAAAGTCACTATGTAAATAAAACACGAACCTTTTGAAGGTGATTAAAAACAATGCCACTGAACTGATCACAAATATAAAGGGATTTGTCATTCTCTTGTATCCTCAGTGCAGCTGTATTTTCAAGAATCTGGAGAGATTCTTCTGACTGAAATTCTTTGATGGACTGCAAAATATAAGTAGGCAAGTATTCTGTAGATTTGCAAACATAGTTTCTTTGAATATAAACAATGGTTGCAGTGAAATGTCTGTACTTGGTGATACTAAGAACATCTTCACATTCAATTCAAAATATTGGGCCAGTTCACAAATAACAGTAAGCCAAACCATAGCTTACTACAAGCATCTAGGTTCTCAGAGAGAAGATTGCAGCTGCTGCACTAAACCATAGTTTAGCTTAGAATTACATCTGAACCAGGGCTTGTTGTTTACATTATCCAGACAAACTACAAGAGACAAGACATAAAGCAAAACTTGGCTACAATTTGTGCTTTGTTTACAGTGAGATAAACCATAAAATTGCTGTTTACTTTTTCAACACACAAACCTTAATATTTAAAATACATATAAAATGTTATTCATTGAACACATTACATTCACAGACCAACTCCATGTACTAAATAAGCTTACCTCAAGGGCCTGAAGGAAAAATTCTGAGTTTTCTGCAGACTTTATAAACTTCACAAAATATGGTTCCTTGCTATTTTTCATTGTTTAACTAATGAAGAAATAGGAAAGCAGATTTAACTTTATTTAGAAAGGAAAACTATTAAGAACAGATTAGTGGAAGAATCAGTTGCTAGAGGAAACATATGCATGTGGATACTATGGTACAGACCAATTTTTACCAAACTATGTTTGGCTGTTAGGAAGCACCTGTTTTCTGCTTACTTTAAAATACAGTAACAACCCATTTGACAAAAATCACAATGTCCTCTTTACTAACGGTGACTACTCCTGATTAGTTCTCTTCGTTTATATTCCTATCAGTTATTCATAAAAGACTTTATGAGAATATACAGCCTGCATTTATGTTTGTTGTCTGGGCAGTTCAGGATGGAGGTGCACACATTGCCCAGGCTTGCGCCCCAATGTAGCCTGATGTGGCAGGCAAGGCAAGGGTGTTTCAACTTCCCAACAATCTACCTTCAGGTGGGACTGCTGTAGGCAAGGTGCTTGACGGCACCTGTCCACTTCCTCTGCCATACATTGAGGAAGGAAAACGGGAGGCTGCTTTTGGCTCCAAACCCCATAGGCAAGCATAAACAATGGCCAGGTCTATCTTAGGCATAATCCTATGTCGAGGCCCATGGTTCCCGGGGGGGGGGGGATTTGATGGGGGGGAGGCAATTTGGAAGCTTGTTTAGACCAAGTTAGTGGCCTTTTAGGCTTCCCTCCATGTCAACAGGAGCTCACTTTTTGAATAATAAGAATTATATGTCACAGGAGCGGGGGCATCAGGATTTTAGAGGTGCTTAGGTGGAGCATGGCCAAAAAAAGGTTGGGAACCACTGGTCTAGGCGCCAGTTAAGCACAGATAAGAACATGGGTAGACAAACTAAGGCCCGGAAGCCGGAGCCGGTCCAATTGCCTTTTAAATCCGGCCTGTGGACTGTCCAGGAATCAGTTACAGGTAGGTAGCCGTGTTGATCTGCCATAGTCAAAACAAAATAAAAAATAAAAAAATTCCTTCCAGTAGCACCTTAGAGACCAACTAAGTTTGTTCTTGGTATGAGCTTTTGTGTGCATGCAAACTTCTTCAGATACAGGGAATCAGGTCGGGGAATCAGTGTGATTTTACATGAGTAGAATGTGTGCTTTTATTTAAAATACATCTCTGGGTTATTTGTGAGGCATAGGAATTAGTTAATTCCCCCCCAAAAAAAAAAATATATAGTCCCGCCCCCCACAAGGTCTGAGGGACAGTGGACTGGCCCCCTGCTGAAAAAGTTTGCTGACCCCTGGATAGGAACCAAGGAAGAGCCCTGCTGGATTGGGGTCAAAGACCCATCTTAGTCCAGCATCCTGCACTGCCATTTGCAAGGAAGGGTGCATTGCCCTCAAGTGTACCAGGCAGCCAGCGCTGAGGGGACTCGATTCAGGTTGTGGGGATACAGTGGAACGAACCCACGGCGCCCTGCCCCACACAACATATCATATGACAAGTAAAGGGACATGGCAGGCATTGTGCTGCTGCACAGCGAAGTTCTATTCTGCTTGGTCTGGGTGCGCGAATCATAGCACTGTAGAGCGGCAGGGGGACCCAAAGGGGTCATCTAGCCGAACCCGGGAATCTCAGCCAAAGCATCCATGGCAGACGCGGCCATCCAAGCTCTGCTCCGGGGAAAGGAGCCCCCCACCGAACACCTCAGAAAGCTTTTCCTTGAGATAGCAGTTGGGAGCCCCGGAAGGCCTCCGCTCCCCCCTCAGCCTCTCCTTGCCTTGAGCGGCTCATAACCGAAAGCACCGACCACGACTTAGGCAAACTGGGCTGGGAGGGCGAAGAAGTGTGAGGGGGGAGGGGGGGGGTGTTCGCCTACTGCAGGGACGAAAAAAGGCCGAGGCGACGCTCCCCTTCCGCTTACCCCGTCGCCTCAGCTCTCCGTCGCTGCTTCCTTCCTCCCCTCAGAGGGACCCACAATCATAATCTCCCGAAGGCTGGCGGGAAAAGACGAGGAGCGGGGAAGTGCGCATGCGTGAATGACGCCTCAGCGCTTCTCGCGAGCGAGCGAGCGCCCTCTCCCCGCCCCGCTTTTTTTAATTGTTCTTATTGTTAACTCCTTCGCTGCTTCTCGCGGCGCCTCCAGGAGGCTTAAAGTACATCGCTAAGCAAGGAGCGATGTTCACGTGTTTGGTTCACGTGTGAATGCGCGGCCGAGCTCCACGCCGTGTTAGTGTTCTGTTGGGAGCAGCCCAGAATAGCTGGGGGAACCCAGCCAGATGGGCGGGGTATAAATTAATTATTATATTATATTATATCATATTATATTATATTATATTATATTATATTATATTATATTATTCGTGGAAGGAAGCGTGGAGCACAAAGCCCGTGGTGCTTCAGCTGGGAAGGGGAGTGGTCCGACCACAGGCGCGCAAATTGTCACATGATCATGCAGTTTTGTTGGGCATATTTTCTTAGAATCATAGGATCCTGGGTTTTGTTTAGAGCAGCCCAGGATTTTAGGGCTGTGCTGGCGGTTTCCCCGTGCAGGGCGCCGAGCGGAGGGGGAGCTAATAATAATTAATAAAGCCTATACTTATATGGGTAGCTACTGAAAAGATCTATAAAAAAGGAACTGTACTGTTATTGGGAAAAATATTTTCTCAATAGTGGTCTTATGCTTTACATTTAGTAGGAGGGTTCATCAGTGAATGACAAATGCATTTGTTTTGTTTTGCCTTTTTGTGTGTTCCCAGGTGTCAAATGTTGTACCAAAAGGGATTATTGTGAAAATAACAAATGGGGGGAGCATATTACCGAAGTACGGCCTGGTTTGGGAGCTTGTTTTGGTTCATTGTGGGCAGCCCAGCTTCCAGCCAAGAGGAATGTTTTTTGTCCCAGTTGCATAGTAATGTTTCAGTCCCTTGACCAGCTTTGGCTGCTGAAATCATACAGCTGTTAAGACTTGGCCTTTGTTTTTGTTTTTAAGTCAGTTTTTCAGTTGTGTATTAAATATCATAAGAGTACTGTAGAAAAGATGTCACTTACAAGGCTGTTTTGTAAAATATATATTAAGGACTGGAAACATGTTTCTAAGGAGAAGCATTCAAGTATGGCAATACGCTATCTGTGTTTTCACCATTCGAAGTGCTGTTAAAGCTGTTTAATACCTGATTTACCGGTAATAAAGTGACCAAAATGGATTTAAAAAAAGAGGATGGATGGGTGGATCAGAAGTTGCGCACTTGCCGGTTTTAAGGGTTTTGAACACATAAGATTGCTAAGCATCGATGGAGAGAAGTCAGTCCAAGAAGCTCTTTGTGAGGTTGTGTGACGAAGCCTTGTTTGTTCAAACAGTGCTTTAATGGGCATTGTTTAACGCAGTGGTTCTCAAACTTTTTTCTTCTGGGCCACACTTTCACAATTAAAATTCACTCACCCCACACCATTTTTATTTATTTATAAGAAATAACATTGGAAAACACAAATAGGATTGTCCTTGGTATCACTCGATGAGCTTGCTCTCATTTTGAAAATATACCTATCCATATTCTGCAAATAAAAAAAATATTTTTATACTATACTATACTATACCACACTATGCTGAAATGTTAAATCATGGAATCATAGAATTGTAGAGTTGGAAGGGAACACAAGGATCATGTAGTCCAACCACCTGCAATGCAGGAATATCTCCTGACAAACCCTTTGAGAACCACTGGTTTTAACATATTCTGCCATCTGTATTGTGATGTATTTGATGTGGGAGGGGGAGTCTTCTCTCTAGGAATCTCCATATGCAAAAGAAGGATCCATATTCCAGTTGGTGGTTGCAGGTTTAGAATGTTTGTTTGGACAGTGCGATCGGCTGGGGCTAGACCAAGGAAGCTGGAAGAATGGGAGGCTCTGGTATCTGGTAGGAGAGCCAGTGGAAGATGGCAGGACGGCAGCAAAAAAACAGGTCTGTGGTTCTAAGGTCAGTCAGAATTGAACCAGAGAGTCTTCAACAAAAGTCTTCAGTTATAGTGTTTGCGAGGCATAATCGGGATGGAGTAATTGGCAAAAGTATTTGAAAAGGGCAACTAGCTGCTTCTTTACTGATCTGTCTCCGCAGCTGGAGGCAGTAATACTTCTGAATACCAGTTGCAGGAGTGAGTGCTATCGAACTCATCTCCTGCTTATGGTCTTCCCATAAGCATCTGCTTAGCCATGGTAAGACCGGCATGCTGGACCAGATGGGCCACTGGCCTCATAGTATGTTTTTCAAAGCTGTCTTGGTTTAGTAAAACAGTTCTGCTGTTCTGAAGTGAAAATTAACATGTTGGGTTATCCAGTTACCCATCTGGAGAGTGTAGAAAGCTCTGTACCGATCTGTAGAAAGCCCTGTACAGCAGGCATAGGCAAACTCGGCCCTCAATATGTTTTGGGACTACAGTTCCCATCATCCCTCACTGGTCCTGTTAGCTAGGGACCATGGGAGTTGGAGTCCCAAAACATCTGGAGGGCCGAGTTTGCCTATGCCTGCTATACAGATTGGGAGTCGGCGTTCTGCCCCCACTACACTGTCTGATGACACATGTAGCTTGACAGGCAGGTGGAAACCCCTCTGTCCTTTATAAAGAGACTGTTTCAGTAATCTAACTTTATTTAAAAGACAAAGATCGGGTAAAACAACGATGCGATACCATCGGTGGAAAACATGTAACAGAAACCCCTCAGGCTCTCTCACCAAATGGAATCTCCCTCCCCTCTGCCAGCAACTGCCAGCAACTGCCATCCGTTGCAACATTCTTTCTGGCCAGTAGGTGGAGCTGCATCAATAAACGTGAAATAGCAATACTGAAATATACAACTTAATAATGTGCCGAAGGCACAACAGTCGGGACAAGGATACCGGAAAGATTGTCTCACCCCTTATACACCCAACCAATCACTGCAGGTGAGGGCCTTCTGAAGATACCATCTTATCAGGAGGACTGTTCTGCCCATTATATGATCCAGGCCTTAAGGTTGTTTCACCTGCACTTCAGAATTCCCTCCCCTTAAATATTAGACAGGCGCTGTTTCTGTTGTTCTTTGGCACCTACTGAAGACCTTCCTTTTCCAAAAGGATTTTTAAGTACAGCGCTACCTTGGTACTCAAACGGCTTGGCTCCCAAACATATCAGCTCCCGAAAGCCACAAACCCAGAAGTAAGTGTTCCGGTTTGTGAACGTTTTTCAGAAGCCAAACGACTGACGCGGCTTCCGCTTGAGTGCAGGAAGCTCCTGCAGCCAATCGGAAGCCACGCCTTGTTTTTTGAGTAGTTTCAGGATTCAAACGGACTCCCAGAACAGATTTAAGTTCGAGAACTAAGGTACCACTGTAGAGATCTTTCCCAGCCTGCATCTGCGTTGCAATTGTTTGTAGAGATTTTAATTTCTTTGCATGTTTGCCACCCTGGGCTCCTTTGGGAAGAAGTGTGGGCTATACATTTAATAAATAATAACCATTTCCCACACAATGAGTGTTGGTCCCTGAGGAAAATAAAATAGAAGAGAGCTATTAGGTACTGACTATATTATATTGTTGTAAGAATTTCAAGGTCTTTCATATATATATATATAATTGTTATTAATTTACCAAACAAATAAGGCCACATGTCTGAAAACAGCACAGAAAGACAGGCCTCACTCCATTTTGACTTCTAGCTGGCCAAGTGTTTTCATCTGCAGGGAGGAGGTGAAAAGTCTCTGCCTGAGTGCCAGATGATGGGCCATTTCCCTCACAAAGGACAGCCATTAGCCCTACCGGCCAGGTGAGATGGCACAGGTGTGGAAAATTCCCAAGTTACCTCCTCTGACCCTCCCATTTTGTGATGTAGCTCTGATGTATCTGGGGGAATGGTGGTCTTGGGTTACACCTCTTCTGTGATTGGATTATGTTTCTGGGGGTGGGCTAGACTCCAGGAGGGATTTTGAAATGTCTTTATAAGAGCATGCCTGCATTGTTCTGGGTCTTTTCCCCTGAGAAACACGGTTGTTGCAACAGCTTCAATAAAGATCAAGCTTACTAGCTGCTTTGCTTCTCAATCTTCTCTGGTTGGCCTCTGTTTTTTACTCCTACCAATGGAGAACCTGCAAAGGACTTTGCAAGGGCTCTTGTGTACCCCATAAGGGAATAAGGGCAGATTTTTTCTTATTACAATATGTTTTGGGAAAAGAATATTATGATAAGCAGGGTATGTTTGGGGACCTGCGTTTTTACTTCCACCACCCCATGCAGTCTTTGTTAAGTTTCTAGCTCTGTGACAGGTGACTCCAGAAAATACATGTTGGGGAAATAAAAGGATGGCAAAAACCATTATTGGGAGAGAAAGGATTTAATCTACATTATATAGCACCTTAATATACAGCAATTTTATGCTGGAATAGTGAATGGGAAATATGGAGGTGGGGGGGGGGGGTCACAGCAACTGCGCTTCATTATTTTCCCCATAGGAGTAGGAGGCAGATTTTATGTATACCGTATATTGATACGAGCTTCCATTGCATAAAGGAGTAAACTCCTATTATCCAGTTTAGTTGCCATCATCCCATTAAACTACAGGCAAAATCTATACTTTTCAGAACTCCAAAACATGAGGAAGCAAAATTTAATGACTACACATGTATATTGTAGTACAAAACAAGCTTTTATTGTTGGATTTATAACAAGTCAATCCTGAGCACATTTACTTGAACATTTATCCCACTTTTTGCAGCTTAATAAGCAGTTCAGCTTAATAAACAGCACTTTGTTCTCCATTTATTATGCTCACCTTATTGGCTTGTGTCAGGGATACCAGTTCCCTCTTTCTCACTTACCAAAACCTGCATTTATATATCTGTTCTTTAATATTACGCTGCCACCAGTTTCAAAGCCTGGTAGCTGATATAAAAAGTTTAGGCAGGAGATGGATGCCAACACAAGAGATAGGTTGAACTTTAAGCTTGTTGGTTTATTAAAAGGTATTATGTACATAAGGGAATACTGGTATTTGCATTGGGGTCTTAAAGGTGCTCGATTACAGATTCTGAAGACTTTCAAGGTCCTGTTGCTGACACCAGCCTCTAAGTGGCTTTTATCTCAGGCCGAATTCCCTGAACTTCCACCCCAGTCAAATACTCTGACAACTCAATCCAGCTTCTCTTGGGGGACAGTCTGCCTCTGTACCCCAAAGCTCCTGTGGTTGTAGTTCTGGCTGCTTGGACAATTGTTGTTGTTGTTCAGTCGTTCAGTCGTGTCCGACTCTTCGTGACCCCATGGACCAGAGCACGCCAGGCAAAAAACCCATTTGTGTAACCTTCCTCTGGCAAGACCTTTGCACAGGGCAGCTTTTCAGATCACCTCCGCCGCTGACTCCTTTCTCCTGATCTTCATCAGACAGGTATTAATAACATGCTGACATTTGTATCCAGACTTTAGCTATTCTCATTAGCCTTTTTCTCTGTCCTTTCCCCTCAAACCTCTCTCATGCACTCACTTCTCCGCAAAAATCTAACTTCCTTTCCCTGACAGTTGACTCTCAGCTGATTAGGAACTCCAGCCTGTCAGTGTGCAATAACCCAGATCAATCAGAATGAATATACCAGATCCAGGCCCAGCCTAATACAGTCGTACCTTGGAAGTCGAACGGAATCCGTTCCGGAAGTCCGTTCGACTTCCAAAACCAAAGTGTGGCTTCTGATTGGCTGCAGGAAGCTCCTGCAGCCAATCAGAAGACATGGAAGCCCCATCAGAAGTTCGGCTTCCAAAAACAGTTTCTAAATTGGAATGCTCACTTCTGGGTTTGCGGCGTTCGGGAGCCAAAACATTTGAGAACTAAGCTGTTCAAAAACCAAGGTACAACTGTACATTCCCAAAATGATAGCCCATCTCTCTCTCTCTCTCTCTCTCTCTCTCTCTCTCTCTCAAAACTACTGCCAATCAGGCTTGCGGCATCATAACAGTACAAGGCCTCGAACCAACATTAGACCAGATGTTAAGTGCAATGATCTTGCACCCAGTATAATTTCCTTGGGAAGAGTTGGCGGCTAGGTTGTCTGCATGCCAATGGCTCAGTTTGCCATGGTTGGAACTGGGAAGGAAATTGCGCTGCTATTTACTCTGCAACCATTTTTCCCAGTGCACCTACCTTCCCTTTGCTTCAGATGCAACATAGTTTGGATGCATAGTTTGATCTGTCGGGGACAGGAAAGTGGATGATCATGTTAAGCAGGAAGGTGCTAGATAGCCATTGCTCCCTTCCAACATTCTAGCTGCAGGTGGTGAAATGAAGTCATGGTTTTTGTCTGTTTATTTTCTTGCAGAAAATAAACTGGGTGTGGGAGCAGAGTGTTCAGTGTCCTTAAGGACAGAGCAATAGGCTCACTTCTGGAAGGAACTACAGTATAACATGCTAATTTGTGCACACATTCATATAAGATTAGATTTGGCATACATTTGCCTACCTTAAAAGAGACACACAAATGCATTTCTAATGCAACAGAGAGCAGCGTATAAGATGTGCTTGATATTAAACCCTTGGTGATGTTCATAACATCTCCAGTGTCCTTGCATGTAACATTTGTTAATCACTTAGCTTGTGAGCTTACATAAGCCAAACAATTACAGTATACAGCCGACCCAGATCTTTTCTCTTGCCATAAAAGCGGCTTTTGTCAGAAGCAACTCAGCCCTTTTAAACGGAGTTTAGACTGCAAAGCTCAAATGGATCTGGTAAGTTGTACCGCCAGAGTAAGTTTTACTTATTCTCTCTGGAAGGCCACTACAATACCGCTGACATGTCATGCTCCCCAGTAGACTGGGAGTATGTGGAACTGGCACGTTCCAGAGGCTCTGTATACAGAGAGAGGCATGTTTTTGGAAGGTGGAGAGCCACATGCTTTCGGAAAAGGCTGCAAACGTATTTTCTAAACTTCTCGCCAACAAAAGCGTAGATCACAGGATTGATGCAGCAGTGAGCCATGGCTATTGTTTCTGTCGCTTGTGCTGCTATAGCCAAATTACTAATGGAGGCACAATTGCTGAGATCAAATGCATCTTGGAATGTCCGTAGCAGAAGAACAATGTTGTATGGGGCCCAAAAAATGAAATAAACTATCATGATGATAAAAATCAGCCGCACCGCTTTGCTCTTTTTGTCATTCCTGCATTTCATTAGAGTGTTTATGATCTGTGCATAGCAGAAGGTCATGACGATCATTGGAAATATCAGGCCTATAAGGTTCATTTTCAGTGTTAAGAACTGGTTCCAGCTGATCTGAGTTTCATAAGAAAAATGAGGAGTGCACACTAAATGATTGTTTTCCTTTTGTAATCTGTTAAAGACCAATACCGGCACAGAGGCTAGGAATGCCACGCCCCACATGACAACGCTTGTGAGGATGCCATAGGTAACTGTCCGGACTTTTAATGCAAACACGGCATGGACGATGGCTAGGTATCGATCGATCGTCAAAAGGATTATGAAAAAACTTCCGCTGTAGAAGCCTACGTAATAGATCCCAGAGAGAATTTTGCACATTGCATCTCCAAATATCCACTCGTGCGCTGCGTAGTAAGCCCAAAATGGCAGTGTGAAGATGAAAAGCAGGTCCGAGATAGCTAAATTGAGCAGGTAGATATCAGTCATGTTCTTGAGTTTCTTATATCTGATGAGGATCAGCACCACCAGGGAGTTGCCCAGCAAGCCAAATATGAACACCAAAGAGTAAAGCGGTGGCAGGAACTGGGAAGCAAATTCATTGACTTTGTCACTGTGGCACGGTTCTGCTGTTTCGTCATAAATGTATTCTGTGGTTGTTACATCTTCGTAGTCTGCTGTGCTCGTAGCAATGGACATCTTGCTCGTAGCAATGGACATCTCTGCAATTGTAGAAGATATGCTCATTTATATTTACGCATCCACACTGCATGCACAGTAATAATAAAATGCTGGTTTCCGTACATAGGAGAATATACTGAACTTTCAACAAAGGATGGTAGAAATCAAAATACAGAAAACAATAGATTTTGTTCATGCAGATGTTTTCATGTTTGGGCTGAGCACATGCTTATTAAAGATCAACAACTGTTGGGATTTCACCAATCTACAGATATGCAACTCAATAACAACAACATTGAGTATCAGTGCAGAAACAGTTGTAAAGGAGTGGTTATAATCCTTGAGCCTATTGCCAAAATGCAGTTCTTTCCGTTATAGTTTGCTTAGTGCCCCAGCACTGTTCCAGCACATTCTGAATCCCACATTGTACGGTACATATATTTTGTACATATCATTACAATCGTGAAGTGAGAGATAAATTACAAGTAGTCTAATGTAAACCTTGGAAAACCATTGCATCACTCAGTAGATTCTCACTTGCAGTTTAACAAATGAGCAGCCTCTGTTGAAAAAAGTGTCGTACCGTATCCAAAATGAAAGAGGCCGAATGAAAGCATCTTCATCATTGTTAGCATATAGCAGTTTCGTTTTTATTAAAGTCACCCAAAAAAGATGGCCATATGAAATCACCCTTGGGTGTTGACCAAAATTTTGTACAGCCCAGAAATGTACCTATCTTAACAAAATGTGAAGAAACTTTTGGATGCCCATTAGCTGTAATGAAGCTCAGAAAAATCAACATGAAACGGTTATCTTGTGAAAAGTTTTGTCTCTTCCCACCCCACTCCCTGACAAAGTGTGTTAGTAAACATGTACAGTATGTCACTGGGCAAAAGTTCGCTGAGGATTTATTTATTAGTTGTGTAGAAACAAAAGAGTCTGCATTGCAACTACCTTTCTGCCATTTGGAGGAGCTATTGTTACATTTTTCAAGCTTGAATGTGGTTGAAGGGCAGAGGGCTTAACCACACACCTTCTCAAACTTTGCCTTGTGGTTTGCTTGGTTCTTCGTTTTTTGGGGAGTAGGAACCACACGACATTTCTACTGTGACTAGGTGATACGTTGTTTTTCTGGAACTAAAATCAACTAATCGATGGTGATGCAAAAAGCATTTTTTTATCCCTTACATGCTCCTACGCCTTGTATCATGTGTTTGCCGCATCACCCTTTGTTGCTTACTCCATTTCCCCCTGTCTCTGAACTCCTCCTCTGTGTTGCTGCCCATGACCCCAGCAGCATCCGTCTCCCACAGGGAGTGCAACCAGTTTGCCCACAATGAGCACCGAGCTGTAAGGGGGACACAACAATGACTTAGAACGGAAGGTGAGAGGCAAGGGGCACCGAATTTTGGCATTGCCACTGAAATTTGAAAGCCTAAAGTCCTCCAGGGAGAGCAAATGTGCTTAGTGCTGCGTCCCCAAAGGCTCGGCTGGTTGTTGGGAGCTGCACAGAGTGGCTTTGGGCAAGCTGTGCCCTTCTGGTCAAGCTTTTTCCTTACCTGTATGACATCAGGTGTAGTGCAGGTGGCTCTGCTTTGCCCCAAATGGCCTGACAGACCAAATGGGGAAGGCTGGTAGGCCCAGGTTGGCCCAAAGGGCAGAAGTTTGACACTATTGACCTAGAAATACAAGAACTCACCTCAAGCTGAAGGTTTCTTGCCTCGCCTCTGGGAACAGTTACAACCCTGCAAAAGGTTGAAGGCAGTCTTGAACACAAGGTGTAAATTACATTTTAACGTGATTTAAAGCAAAACAGTACAAACACAGGGAATAATGTCCCTATGGGCAATGTGATCACCCTAAAATAAGCAGAAATGGCAACTGAAGTTCTGGTGTCATCTCCAGAGGTTGTTGACTCATCATCTTCAGCTGGCATGATGAAGGGTTGGGGGTGCTGTAGTACAACAACATCTGGAGGGTCAGAGATTCACCATCTCTGTTACAGAGTGTCCTCATATCAGGACAGGCACATTTGCTAGGTGCAAATGCGGCCCATAGGTTTAACATCCCTGCTGTAGAATGTACTCATCAGGACATGCTAATTTGTCACCTAGATAATTTCTGAAGCAGCCCTAAAACTCTTGGAAGCGTCGTTCTTGGTTGGTAGACTGTGCCTTTATAACTTTCAAAAAGAGATGTTTGTGCAGGACATCCTATTCAAGCATGAATAATGAATTCTTGTGAAAAGAAGGCACAGTGGGGCTACAGAAATGAACTAACAAAATCAGAAAGAAGGCACTGTTGCAATAATTTAACTGAAGATTTATGGTGCAATCCTAGCCACATAAACAGCCATGGAGCAACTGTTCCAATGGTTACATTTCTACTCTTAAAATGCATAGGCTTTCTATGGGAAAGCTGTCTTTCTGCGTCAGGAATGGATTGAGCATAATAGTTTAAATTGGCTTCATGTCTGTGCACATACATTTTCCCAAGGAAATGATCAGCAGAACGCCTCCTGATAATGGTCTCTATACCAGTTTAACCGTGATGGTGTTCTGCAAAGATTCCTGGGAACAGTAGTTTAATGAGTATGCAGAGAATTATCAGTTAGGCACACACAGTTAGGTAGTGGAAGACAGGAGTGCCTGGCATGCTCTGGTCCATGGGGTCACGAAGAGTCAGACACGACTAAATGACTAAACAACAACAACAACAACACACACACACACACTCACACACACACCATTCCATCCCTACTTCCAGAACTGCAGTTCCCAGAGTTTCCTGTTAATTAATTAATAACACATGCTAAAATTTTGACTGACTCGCTTTTGCAAACTCATGTGCCAAGACAGACAAGTACATCAACCTTCCATAAATGCTGAAGACAAAACCTTGAGCATAGCCACTGACTACACTCTCTCTAGGAATATTTAATGTTGCTAAACACCAGTCATGCCAATAATTAATTCTAGGTTGCATTCGATGTATAGAGGTGGGCAAACTTCCTTTGCCAGAGCAAATGAATTTTGCAGGATAAGCTCCAGAAGTCTCTGTTTAATGCAGGCAGCTGGTTTTTCTAACCAAAGAGGCAGAAGATGGGGTGATCAACAGCCAGTAGTGTTAACATGGCTGTTAACCAGCTTAAGCCAGGAGGAATCATAATTATCAAACAAAGCCAGGGATTCATAGCCCAAATCTAAGGGGGATAGATATTGGTGGTGCCAATAACCAATTGAAAGAGACTGTACCATTGTTTCCAAAGAACAAGTGCTTGCTACCAGTTTCATTAGCTGCATATATGGGATGCAAAAGATCTTTCTCCTCAGGGATTCATTAATCCCCAGTATCCAAAGTAGAAGTCTGTACATAATCTTGGTAACTATTTTGGCTTTGTACACCTTCAAAACTGAAGGTATATGCTGGCCACCTTTCATCTGAGAATCTCAACAGTGAAGCTAGAATATTCAGTGTACACAATGTGGAAGTTTCAACCTGAAGTAACCAGGGCAAAGTCAATAGCAATAAATATTCAATAGATATTGCAGTTATAGCAAGTGAGGGTATTAAAAGGGTTACACACACACACACACACACACAAGCCTCCTCACACCTGTGCAAGATAAGTCATTGTTATCTCCATATCACAGAGTATAGGGTGGGGTTGGCTTGAGGAGCTGTGACTCAAAGATAACGGTGCTTTTGCAAGGATGATATTTCAGATTTCAGTAGGGAGGAAGGCAACATTTTCAGCGAGGCTGAGAGGCTTGTTTTCGGGTATTTCCAATTGCAAAAGAGCCTTGTGTTTTAGGAGCATTAGTTAGAAGCATAGAATTGTATAGAATGGTTACAGCAATGGTATAAAATATGTCACCCACCCCCCCTTTCTTTTTTTAGCAAAGAGGCTGCTGATTTTACCACGAATACTTAGTACATAGACCTAGTAAACTGTTTCTAAGAACAGTCAGAAGCAGACCAGCCCTTATATTTGTAGGTGTGGGTTTGGGTGTGTGTTGTGTTATGAAAATGTCAATAAATTCTTCATAAAAAAAAGAAGCAGACCAGCCCTATACATGTTTAAACTCAGTAGGGCTTCCTTCTGGGGCTCCCAGTCTAGTACGCTTGGCCCAGTGATTGTCATCAACGTGTTATAGACCATAGAGTTCATAACCATAGAGTTGGCTCGAAATAGAATAGGAATAAGTTCATTGCGTTTGAAATATAATGGGTGAGGCGCTCCTGACCACTTTCCTTAAATGCAGTGCTCACAGCTGGTTGGCACCGAGTGGGATGCCATCCTGGTTCTTTCCAAGCAGATCAAAAACAGAATGAAACAAAAAGCAGACCAAAATACTAACACACCCTCTTTTTCTTCCCACTTCAAGCACTGAGGTGACTGGACCAAAAGGTAAACTGGATGCGGTCTGGTTTGCAACTAAATTATCCCGCTTCCTCGCCTCTGTCTTTGAACGCTGAGTTAGCGTTGTGCTTGATAGTTGGGGCGTGACTGGGAACACAGTGGCTCGTAGCTCACACTCATTCTAAATAACCAGTGCTAGAACCAGGGCTTTTCTTTTCTTTTTTTTCAACCAGCTCATCGGATCTCAGCTCCGGCACTTCTCAGGTGGGTGCCATTACCATTCTAAGAGAACACGGATTTAAATGTATGTTTGGGAGAGTATTTTTCTCAAATTACTCATTTCTAAATGCATTTTTCTCTCGAAGCGCACATTTCTAAATGTATTTTATCCCAAAATACATTTTTCTAAAGGAGCTTATATTAAACTAAATGCAATTTTGAATTTGTAAACTGCATTGCAAAATTCAGAGACATGTGAAATTTGAATGGTGACCATGTTCCCATCTGTACCTTAGTTCAGAAGATGTGGATCGGGTCAGTTCGGATCAGAATTCATAATGATCAGATTTTTCAAACATCCGTATCTGGGACCCTAATGAATTTTGGAGTCCCCATATGAACGCTAAGCATCTGAAAGACTGCACTGTGATGGGGCACATATAAGTCTCACAGTATATACCACATATGACAGCCTATGACAACCTTCATTTAATATCTCCATGCCTAACATTTTAAGGTCAAAGGATATTGAAAGTAAATATTTCATTCCTTGGTTCCTTGAGGTAGTAAAAAGAAAACAAGGAAGATTTTGTGGCTATGTTGTCATCTGAAAGAACTGTTCGTGGTGAGCTCTGGCACCTCCTTTTCTAGAAAAACAGCAATGGCTGGAACCAAAGCATGATTGGAAAACCCAGGATGGAGCTATGCAGCCTAGATAAATGAAGGCTTTGATGGGAGTATAGGAAGCTTCCTCATACCAAATCAGACCATTAATACTATCCAGTTCAGTACTACTCTACACTGACAGGGTTTTCATAAAGGGTTATTTCCAGCCCCAACCAGAGATGCCATAGATCAGACCTGGGACCTTTTACATGGAAAATAGACACACACTCTCCGAGCTACAGTCGTTTCCCCTGAAGGCTAGGATGCCCAGGTGCAGGGAGCAGATAGCTATGGCTTCCCTTTAATTTATTCCACTTAAACAGATAGTAGCCATTCATTCCTATGGGAAAACTCGGAAACATTTTAGGGGACGTTGTTGGAGCGAGGGCAAAATCTGCTCGACGAATAGCCTGCCCTCCCTAGCAGGGATCCCATGGGTAGATGTGCCAACAAGCAGTGCGCACAGATGCCCACAGGGTTCCCTGCAATATTCAGGTCTCTCCTCCAGTGGCCAAAGTGATGGGCATTTTGCTAATCCAATAGTAAGCCTCCTCTTTTTCATTCGAAATCGTTATCATACCACACATTTAAAATGACACACGGTAAACAGCAAACTTCCCTATTAACAAAGTATCAAAAAATAGCATGCGGTCCATATTCACATAGTCATGTGCAAGGCATGCAGCTGCTGCAGCCTGTCATGATAACCAAGCATGTTTTACACTATTAGATGCATATATTTTTTGCAGTATTACTCACATAGGAGTGTTTTCCTTGTGAAATGGCCCTCACGTGAATAAATGGCATCCAAGATTTAAAGGGGAATGGATTTGGCTATTTTTGCCTGGGGAACAACCGCCCACAGCCTTGCGTATTCTCTTGTCAAAATTCGGGACAGCTATCTGATTGGATACTTCACTGCAGAGAAGAAACAGAAACAATAGCTCTTTCATATCACATCCAAACTACTGAAAAACTATTGACTGCATCTAGCCAAAGATTTTTTTAAAAAACCCAATTCGGTCTTTATGGCTTTTTTCCTGAACAATATGAACGTAAAGAAAGCGTTAACTGGGTCATCAATATTAATCATCAGTTTTCAGGGTTTGTAATATGTAATAACTGCACCTTTTTACATCTTGGTAGGTTATTTTCATGCATCATTCCTAATCATTGTTAACTTTTTTTTGCTGTTAATTAATATATATAAATGCAACCCCCCAACTTAAATTTACTTACCAATTTACAATCGCTTGCTTTTAAGTGATGCTGGTGAAAGCAAGAGTCTTTGGACCAGGCACGTTGTAAAAAAAAAAAAACAACCTTCCTGTGTGAAGAAATACTTGTTCTGCAAATTTCTAGTGAACAAATGTTTCTCCTTTCTAAAAAAATAATAGAAAAAGAAACAGTTCCCTCCTTCTAAAAATAATTGTTTAGCAGGCTAGAAAAACTCTGTAACTGTACCTCTGCAGAGGATTTTAAAAACTGCAATGCATCTTACTACTCTGTGGACTTCAATTGCACAAACTTGCATTACAGCCCGTGCTGTAAAACACAAAAATACAATGAAGAAAATCTTCATCTACCAATTTTGCTGTTCAATATCTTTACGAAACCACATATTTTTTCACATAGGAAATGGGTTCCATTTAAGAGTTTTTTCGCTCTGTGGATTACTGATAATGGTATCAGAAGTGAGCATCTGGTTGTTCATTTAACACACTCCGAAGAACTTGCAGAGCTGTTTATATAGGACTTCCGAGGCGGTCTTCAAAGCTGCCTTGCCCAATGTTCATGCAAGAGTCAGAAATCCTTGAAGGCTGGCCTTAATGCAGCGGCGGAGGATGGTGCTCAGGCACCTGGAGCGGTGCGCCCAGGGGTGGGGCGAGCCGCCCATAGGGGCAGGGCGCACTGCGGGGCCTCCGGAGTCTGCCTGCCTCCTCTCACTCAGCCGCTCTACAGCTAGGGGAGGGGGAGGCAGAGGGCGGACCACTTGGGCAGGAGAGGTGTGTGGCTCGGGCGCACTGCAGGCCCCGCGGTGAGTGCCACCCAGCATTTTGTCATCCCCCTCAGTGGTGACACCCAGGGTGGCCCGCACCCACCGCATCCCCTTCTTCTGCCCCTGCCTTAATGCAAAGCAAGTGCTCACTTGACCAGATGCCCCAAGCTTCAGCAGTATAACTGCATCTCCAAGTAACTAGAGAAGGGTGAATCTGGCATTTTAGGTTCTCTCAGGGCTTTCCACCTTTACCATGTATACTGGCACAGTTGCTGTTTGATCCCACCTTTCAAAGAGTGATTTTGGAGCTGATTCTCTGCACTGATGGTCATTTGTTGGTCTTACTAGTGAGAAGTGTCGTTTCCCCCTTCCACATTAATGGTGGGTGGTGCCCAATTTGAGAAAAGTCCTGTTGCTATGGTCACATCCCTTATGTACCCTTATGTTCCTCTAGCCAGTAAATGTTAGTCACGAACATGTACAGTATACTGAAATAGCCCTTTTGTGGGAGTGAGGGCAGTACAGAAAGCCTAGTATTCCAGAATTCTAACCATTTGGAAGTACAGGAGAGATTAGAAGAGGTTAGGCGAAAAGCTCTGATCCTAAACTTCCGCTGTTTTGCAGGATACCTTCAGGAGAACAAAGAGCTGAGGAGTAAACCCTACACAAATCCAGAGTGGAATCCCAAAGATGGCTGGATGGTGCCTTGTACACCTCATTCTGCCAACTCCTGCAGCTAAGCTGATGCAGCTGTGATCCTAAACTTCCACTGCCTTGCAGGATACCTTCGGGAGAATAAAGGGCTAAGGAGTAAACCCTACACAAATCCGGAGTGGAGTCCCTAAGACGGTTGGATGGTGCCTTGTACATCTTCTTCTGCCAACTCCTGCAGCTAAGCTGGTACCAAATGCATTGCTCTGCTTTCCTTTGGACCGTATCAGCAAGGCCAAGAGAGGGGTCTCGTCATCTGGGCAGCCCAGGACTTCCATACGCACTGCCCAGGCTTGCAGCCCAGGGAGGTCACTTGGACGGTGTGAACACAGCGGTTTGACTTCACCCCCAGCAATGGAGACAAATGGATGCCAACAACATGTGTTAGTTGTTGTTTTTTTAATGCACAGGAATGACACTGCACATTTAGATAACTACTGACACCAAGTTACATCCGGAAGTCTCCATGAAACCCCATGGCCCACTACAGCTCATCCCTGAACTCCCTTTGCTGGCCGCCATCTCTCGCCTCTGAACTAAATAGCTCGCAAACTGACAGCTTGCACCAGTCAAAGGGAAGTGGCGCAAAATAGGTGTCTCCAAAACTATGCCCGTCAACCCCTGCCCCTTCCACATAGAAAGTGGGATTGTACATGCCAAACAAATAAAAATATTGAGATTCTATTCCAGATCGTTCACAAAGGGAAGATCTTTGCGGTAGAAGAAAGTGCATTTTATATATATATATATATATATATATATATATATATATATATATATATATATATATATATATATATATATAAAAGGCATTATTCAGGTACAGTAGATGAATAATGACAACATCACACTGTAGCATGTAAATATTAAAGTGAGAGGGAATAGAAATGATACCACTTTAAAAGGCAAGTGCGAAAATGCCCCCATTTTCTCATTTTTCTCATTTCTCATCTGTCCACATTTCTACATCAGTTCGCAGCATATATTTTATTTTTATTTTTATTTTTTGTTTAAAAAATATTCATTTTCATTTTCAAAAACAACCTTCCAATTAATGACAAATTAAAGCAAATCAATCCAAATTACAATAATAACAATACACAAATTATATATTCCAATTATAAAAAATTTCTTGGGACTTCCCATGTTCCAGATGTCTAGAGATAATCATTCTCATTCATGTCTCGGCATTTTCGGCATTTTTCAAATACAAAACTAATATTATCCATCTTTATTCTCAGTCTAATCAGCTGTTGTTTCTGTGGCTCGCATCTTCTTTAGAAAAGTTTTCGTGTTGTTAACCCACAAGAGGCATTTTTAAAACCATCTTATTCTCTGTCCAATTATTTGGTATTCAGTTCTCTTATCTTTCTTTTGTTCATCAAGTTCTCATTAAAGACACCAGGCCTCGTTCCAAAAGTAAAGTTTATAAATGGCAAATTTATAAACAATTTATCTCCGATGTCTTTTAATGAGCTGATGTCCGTATATGTCTGTATATATTGCTGTATTGTGGGATGTGCTTTCCAGCTGTATATTATATGATTTTAAAAAAAAAAATCCTCCAAGAACAGCAGGGCACTCCCCCCCCAGCTCCTCCAGACCCTAGAAGAGCTGGCAGGGATCCAGCGCTCTCCGTCCTTCTGTCCACAATTTCTGTCTACAATCATGTATAAAAATAATCCACACAAGCAGATATATCTTAGAACGAAATACAGTACACCCTAAGTCCAAAGGAGCTCTTTTTCATAAGAATCCTTTTTTTGTAACTGCGCAATAATGATCGCCATTTTGTTTCTGTCTTCAGTCCGAGCTGCCATATCTGATCTTGTTTTGCCAACTTCTCTTAGAGTTTTTGAGGGCTGGTTATCATGCATTCAATTATAACTTTCACCTCTTGTGGTTTGTTTAAGTAATTAAATTCTTTCTGGCTGAGCATCGCCAAATCATGATGTAATAGAGCAAGTACGGAAAGATAGTGGTTACTCACCTCCTTAATCCACGTTTCAAGATGAGAGTCCATTTAAAGTCCAAAATTCAACATCCAACAACTGTATAATTTAGCAGTTTTTTCTTCTTCTTCTTCTCTCCTCCATCTGGAACATGCCTGGTTTCCCCCCCCCCCAATCTTATAATTATGAAAAACAGGTGTCTCTTGCGTGCAGGAGTGGCTCTGGAGAGTGCCTGTTCTTAGTCCCATCATCCCTGCCACTTGTACCTTGATGCGAGCCGACAGATCACGGACGATCTGCGAGTCTATTAGACAGTCCTCCCTGCAGCATATATATTAAGTTCTCCAGAAAATTCACCAACATTTTAATTTTAATTTCTTCTAATCTAACAAAAGATTTCCCCAGATCTGTGCTATGTGTAGGGATTGGGGAGAAAATAGATTCAGTTCGCATCTGCGGACAAGGCTACTTAATTTGTTCTTTCAAATGCAATACAAGAACCAAGACCCTTGAAAATTTGCATTTCTCCAAATTTTGCAGTTCAGTTCTAATGTGTACAAAAATGCATATGCTAGGATATAAAATGTCCATTAGAATGCATACGTTAGTGAAAAATGGCATATGAAAGTACATTATATTACAGAAAATCAATTTGCAGAAATGTGTATGTTAGGAGACATTGCACAGAAAAAATATTAGTGGAAATACTGGAGAATTTATATGACGACACTTAAAAAAATCATTTCCAACTGCTGTGGAAATGTTGAGAACAAAACATAATAATGGAAAAATCAGAAACCTTCCGAAATTGAAAAGTGACAGATTTGACCATGCCTAGCCTGGCAGTAGTATAGCCTACTTATAAATTTTTTAAAGTGCAGGAGTTCATCATGATAGTCCCCTGCTCCTTAGAAGTCTGACATAACTCCCAGGCATAACAACTAACAGAGGCACACAAACAAACAAAAAAGCACACAACTGGAAATCACTTTACAAACCAATAGAAATGTCATGTTCTGTTGTACTCATGTAGGAGGAAGTAGACCGGTCTAAACTAGGGTGATCGCGACCTGGACAGAGAGGAACTAACGTACACTTCTGGAAAAAGATAGAGAGATATTTCCTAAATTTTTCCCCCACAAAGGCATAGATCACAGGGTTGATGCAACAGTGGATCATGGCAATTATCTCTGTCACCCCAATGGCTACAGATAACTTTCCCTCACAATTGCTTTTCCAGTCACACGAGAAAATTGAATCTTGATAGGTCTGCAACAAAAGAGTGATGTTGTATGGCATCCATAAAAGGAAGTAGACAATCATGATTACAGAAATAAGCTTGACAGCTTTCTGCTTTCTCTCATTTCTACCCTTAATCAAAATCTTTATAATCTGCATGTAACAGAAAACAATGATGACTGCGGGAAGAGCTAGGCCGAAGACAACCCTCATTAAAGTTAAAAATTGCTTCCAATCATTTTCATTTTTTGAAGGATAATGAATGGTACATTTGTAGGTCTCAGATTCCATTTGAACATGGTGAAATACAAATTCTGGCACAGAGGCTAATGAGGCCACAACCCAAGTGATGACGCTTGTGAAGGTGCCATAGGTGATCGTCCTGGCTTTTAATGCGAACACTGCATGGACGATGGCCAGGTATCTATCGAAAGTCAAAAGGATTATGAAGAAACTTCCGCTGTAGAAGCCTACGTAATAGACCCCAGAGAGAATTTTGCACATTGCATCTCCAAATATCCACTCATGCGCTGCGTAATACGCCCAAAATGGGAGCGAGAAGATGAAAAGCAAGTCCGAGATGGCTAAATTGAGCAGGTAGATATCAGTCATGTTCTTGAGCTTCTTGTATCTGATGAGAATCAGAACCACCAGTGAGTTGCCCAGCAGGCCAAATATGAACACCAAAGAGTAAAGCGGTGGCACAACGTAAGACGCAAATGATTTCCCCGCCGCGATGTGGACTGGGGCTACGCCTGTATCATAGTAATAAGATGTGGTTAGACCATAATCTTCTGGCAAATCAGTATAATCGTCCATCTTCTTCCCTGAGAATAAAGAATTCACATACATCGTATAAGATATCAGCATGAAACTTTATTGTAACATATAATTTATTTAATTTATTTATTTAAAAAAACTATTGCTAATGTTGAATATTTAGTCTGCTTATGAGGATTCAAGATACTGACGAACAAGCTTCTGCTTATGAGGATCAAGATATTGGTGGACAGCCTAAATATTAACAACAAAGAATAAAGGATAAGAATAAAGAAGCAGAAAAGAGAGGGGGGAATGGATCATAGAATTATAGAGCGCCATATAGTCAAACCCTCTGCAATGCAGGAATCTCAACTAGATCACACATGTTAACCTCTCCTTGAAAACCTCCACGGAAGGAGAGACCACTATCTCTCGGAGTCAAACAGCTCATGTTCCACTGTCAAACAGCTCATGCTGTCAGAAAACTCTCTGGTGTTGAAATGTCCTGTCCTTTTAACTTGAATGCATTGGTTTGGTTCCTAGCTTCTGGAGCAGGAGAAGACAAGCTCTATCCTCCATGTGACAACGCTTTAGATATTTGAAGGTGGCTATCACTATTACATCCCTTGACTGGGACTCTAGACTTCTTTTGATGCAGCCTAGAATAGCATTAGCTTTTCTTCTTCTTCTTCTTTGCTGCTGCATCACACTGTTGACTCATGTTAAGTTTGTGGTCTACTAAGACCCCTAGATCCTTTTCATATGTACTTTTGGCAAGCCAGGTGTCTCCCATCTTATATTTGTGCAGCTGGTTCTTCCTGCCTAAGTGTAGAACCATACATTTGACCCTATTGATATTTGTTTTGTTAGTTTTAGCCCGGTTCTCCAATCTGCTTAGGTCAACTTGAATTCCACTTCTGTCTTTTGTGGCATTGCCTATCCCTCCCAGTTGGGTGTCAACCTGGAAATTTGATAAGAATTTAAAATGAAGACTTTGGGTGGTCAAAAATAGGCAGTCGAATCCAGCTGGTTCTTCCCACTCTGGGGGGAAATAGACAACCTTAAGGAGTAGTAACAAAATACACAGATAGCAAAGTGATCACGTCTAACCACTTCTAATTCACAATAGGAAGCAAGTTAAGGTTGAAATCCTAACCCCACTTACCAGGGAGAAAGCCTCACTGAATTCAGTGGGATTTACTTCTGAGTAGACATGGTTAAAACAGCCATTTTACAGCATGCCAGTTGCCTTTGGCAACAAACAATACTTCAGAAACATGAAAACAACATGAAAAAGGAAGTACCCAGAAGTTCAGAACGAAAAGGAGAAATATGTCTCAAAGATTTAAAAACAAGGGTATGTTTTATTATAGATACGTTCAGCACGTTTTGGCATGATTGTTTTTATCAAGGGCCTTTCTGTAATAAACCATGCTGACACAGCTGCTAAACCACAAATATTGGACACCACATTTCAGAAACTTTTAAAGTTGCCTTTGACTGGACTTAACCATCCAGGAGTCCTTTACTCTTTTTTGTATTATAAAACCTCATATTAATAATACAAAACCACTTTGAGGGTTTGTTTCTTTTTTGCAACCAAGTGATGTATACATTTTATTAATTAATAAATTAATAGTCAGGGTCATCTCCACAACAATTAAAGCGCAGAAGTCCTGCTTTCATTAGACTTTGGCTAACCTAGCCAGAATATTACTTTACTTTAAAAACAAAACAAAACAAAACTGATCGACTTTCAAAATACTCTGCCTACATATTCATTTCCTCCGGATAGCCTTTTAAGAAATAGGCTGATACTAATATCAAAACTCTAACATCACCGAAATTGTGTAAATGGGTCAGCTCCAACTGGGGCAAGTTGTACATTCACTGGGCAATCCTGTACATGTGGGGCTTACTCGTGGGTAACTAGCTATAGGATTGGAGCTTTAGCTTGATCTGCACATTAAAGAATACTGGAAAGTAGTATTTGGGTCAATTAATAGCAGGCTTTTGTGGTAGCCAAGGCATGTATATTAGTTTAAATGTTAGTACCACTTACCTTATCATTGGTAAAATCCAGCAATGGAAGTGAAAATTAAAGGACTTTGATTACAAAGACTGACTATGGAATTCCAATGTTCTGAACAATATGATCATAACAGGAAATTGTTAACTCGTTCATTAATCATCAATATTAACATATTGTGGTATGAAATAACTGCCCTTTTTACATCTCAGTAGGTCAATTTACAGGCTTAGAAATTTGTGCAGCATTCCTATGTTAACTTTTTCACTGTTTGTTCACATAAAGGCAAGTGCTCCCCCCTCCTTAAATTAACTTACCAATCTACAAAGTTGCTTGCTTTTAAAAGATAGTGGTGACAGCTAGATTCTTTGGAACAGGAACATTGTAAAAACCAGAAAGTAAGAAATAGCCCTTTTCTCTGTGAAGAAGGAATTGTTCTGCAAATTTCTAGCCGCCAAACATTGCTGCTCAAAATCAAGACTAGTTCCCTTCTAACAGTAATCATTTGGTCAGCAAAAGCTATTTCTGTACTACTACAGATGGTTTTGAAAACCGAAGTATCTTGCTAGACTTTTCATTGCACAATTTTGAGTTACAGTTTATGTTGCCAAATCGAATAATTACCAAAAATGCATTCCCATCAACTCACAGGACTGTTCACAAAAGTATTTTTGAGGTGGTCTTCAAAACTGCCTGCGTTGAAAGGTTTGTCTGACAAGTGTTCACTTTAAGGGGTTCCTTTAAAAGGTTTCCTCACTCAGCGGATTATGAAAAGGATATCACTTCTGAGAATGATATCAGAAGTGAACATGTGGTTGTTCATTTAACCCACTCCAAAAAAAAAAAAAAACCCCTCCCAGAGTTGTCTGGCCCAGTGTCTTCATATAAGAGTCTCAGTAATCCATGAAGTATAGGCTTCATATAGTATGTGACAAGTGCTCACTAAACCAGAGGCCCCAAACTTCAGCAGTAGAACAACATCTCCAGGTAGCCCAGATTGAGGATGAATCTTTTGTCAGAGTCTTTCAGTGAGTCGCTTGTCTTAATAAAATTAATAAACCTAAACCTAGGAGATCCTCATCACCATTAGGCAGCAGAGATCTTCAGAGGAGAAGCTCAGTTACCCAGGGCCAGCCCACCTATGAAGCAAGGTGGGGTGGCTGCCTCGGGTGGCGGGATCCACAGGGGCAGCAGATCTGACCTCCCAAGAAATGCACCCCCACCGCTGCTGCCGCAGGGGCAGCAATGGTTGCAGAATGCACCTTAGAGACCATCTCTGCCGCCTCTACAGTAGCCTCTTGGCTAATAGGAGACACAGGTGGTCTCCTCCCACCCTCGCCCCCAATTTAGATCTTTAATTCCCCTTGTTCCTTCTTCCCTGGCAGGGTGTGCGCGCCATTTTGTGGTTCGCCTCAGGTGGCAAAATGTCTTGGGCTGGCTCTGTAGTTACCACGTATGAGGTGATGACTTGGGCCGGATTCATCTATGCCTCTCTAACCAGCAGGGGATCCCATGTCACGGGTGAAAGCTCCCAAATATCAAAACCTGAGTAATAATCCATACAACAACTGGCTTTCATCCCACTTGCATGGTTCTTGGATTTTTATGTGTTCCTTCATGACTAGGGGCAGGATTTAAATTAAATGGTTAAAAACTATTTAATTGAAGGATGCTGCAGAAATGTTTTAAACAAGGAAACTAAACATTTCATGCGGACAGTTTGCTCACGAAGGTAGTTCTTCCAGGGTAAGGCTCATCCATTGCACTCCGGGTGTGCTGACCCCTGTGATTTTTCCAAATGCAGGAAACTCGACTGCATAATTTGCTGGATAGCTCAGTTGGGAAAAGCATGGTGCTGATAACGCCAAGGTCTCAGGTTCAATCCCCATAAAGAGGATATTGCTGCATTGCAGCGGGTTGGTCTAGATGATCCTCAGGGTCCCTTCCAATTCTATGATTCTATGAGAACAGGATGCTGAACTACATGGTCTACGAGTAGGCACTGTGTCTGCATATGTGAAAGGAGAGAAAAGTGGAACAGGTCTCAATCCTCAGTCGTCACATGTGGAAAAGACTCAAATGGTGCATTTTCAGAAAAGGACAATGTGCTAGAAGCTCTTCATCTCTATTACGAACCCAGGACAGAGAGAAATTAGCAACATCCCATCAAATAGAGGCTGGAAGAATATTCCCCTCAATCCACTACTTGAACAGCACAGAGAAAGGCACTGGCCTATCCTGTCAGAAGGCATACATCTAGCAAGTAGGATTAGAGCTTGTTCCTGGACCAATGCAAAGGATTATCTGTTTATATTTTGTGCAGGTACTGACCTTCTCATACCCTTTGTCAGAAAAGAAGAAGTAAATAATGGTTTGATGTACCTTAATGGCTTAAGATCTGTTCTCCAAAGGAGCCAAAAGTTTAGGTGTACGAGTAGTGACAGATAGTGGTGTAGGAAGTACAGGATCTCATCATGACATTCCCCATAATCCCACTCCCAAGGAGGATTCCAAACAGGCAAGCAACAGTGTTGATCTATTATAAAATAATATACACTCTCCCAAAGGTGGCATAATACACAATTTATTAGGATCAGCATGGCTGCAGTTGTATACAGAGTTAACTGGGAGTAGGTTCATTGAATTTGGTGGTGCTTAACATGGAGGAAGTTCCAGCTTCACTTCAGTTAAATGATAATATGGTAGCAGAAAAACACAACCTGAAGCCCTAGATCAACTGCTGCCTATCTAAGTGGAAAGTAATGGGTTAATGGACCACCTAAGACAGCTTCAAATGCTCATATAAACCTACCAAGGAAGACCAGGTGTTGATGGAGGTATTTAATTAACATTCTGTGCTTCATGGTCCTTGGATCAGATTCTGTATCTCATATTGAGAGAAGTCCTGTAGGAACTGTCTTCACCTTCCAAACAAAACTGGTTTCCAAAGGTGGGATGTATTTATACATGCACAATCTTTTCAGTCATTTGTGTGAGTGGTTATGCAACACCTATTATAACGGGTTAATTCAGCAGAATGTGTCTCACCAAATCTGCTTGCTTCCTTTCCCCATGTGATTTCTAAGTGGGAAGGGACAATGCAATGGTGCCCTTCTAAAGATCATAGGCTATCATTTCTCTCTCCCCCCTATCAGTCTGGCATACTTCTCCCAGACATACCAACTAAACTCTTTGCCAAGAAAACTGGAAATCACTTCACAAACCAACAGAAATGTCATGTTCTGTTGAACTGGTATAGGACGAAGTAGACCGGTCTAAATGAGGGTGATCACGACCTGTACAGAGAAGAGCTGACTTACACCTCTGGGAAAAAATAGAGAGATATTTCCTAAATTTTTCCCCCACAAAGGCATAGATCACAGGGTTGATGCAACAGTGGATCATAGCAATTGCTTCTGTCACAGCAATGGCTACAGATAACTTGCTCTCACAATCGTTTTTTAAGCCACATGAGAAAACTGAATCTTGATAGGTCTGCAACAAAAGAGTGATGTTGTATGGCATCCATAAAAGGAAGTAAACAATCATGATTACAGAAATAAGCTTGACAGCCTTCTGCTTTCTCTCATTTCTACCCTTAATCAAAATCTTTATAATCTGCATGTAACAGAAAACAATGATGACTGCGGGAAGAGCTAGGCCCAAAATGAATTTCATTAAAGTTAGAAATTGCTTCCAATCATTTTCGTTTTTTGAAGGATAACGAATGGTACATTTGTAGTTCCCTGATTCCTTTTGAACATGGTGAAATACAAATTCTGGCACAGAGGCTAATAAGGCCACGATCCAAGTGATGACGCTTGTGAAGGTGCCATAGGTGATTGTCCTGGCTTTTAATGCGAACACTGCATGGACGATGGCCAGGTATCTATCAATTGTCAAAAGGATGATAAAAAAACTTCCGCTGTAGAAGCCTACACAATAGACCCCAGAGAGAATTTTGCACATTGCATCTCCAAATACCCACTCGCGGGCTGCATAATGAGCCCAAAATGGGAGCGAGAAGATGAAAAGCAAGTCCGAGATGGCTAAATTGAGCAGGTAGATATCAGTCATGTTCTTGAGCTTCTTGTATCTGATGAGGATCAGAACCACCAGTGAGTTGCCCAGCAGGCCAAATATGAACACCAAAGAGTAAAGCGGTGGCACAAAATTAGACGCAAACGTTTTCCCCGCCCTGCTGTGAACTGGGGCTGTATCCGGACCATAGTCAAAAGTTGTTTCATCATCTGGCATCATGGAAAAATTGTCCATCTTGCTTGTCACAGAATACGAAGAATCTATGTAGATGATATAAGAAACAACAATTAAATAAAACAGTAAAATAATGTATTTATAATCAATGAAAATATTGAATATTTAGTCTGCTGATGAGGATCAGTATATAGCCCAATATAAACAACAAAGATTAAAGCAGTGACAGAAAATGGGGAATGCACTGGTGTTAAGAATTAAACCATGTATTTTAATCTGTGATAATGCTAAATACCGGTATGTGGTCTACTGCTGTGGATTAGTGTATCGTCCAGCAGACCAAATATAAGTGATAAATATTCAAGAAGTGACAAAAGATGGAGAATAAACTCATGTTAAGATACTGGCATAAAACCTTCTAAATGGCTGTCTGAGCAGCTCCTCCCCCTGAATCAATTCAATGGTATCCAGGAAACTTTCTTATACTGAATTAGAACACTGGTATTACCTACAATAACCAGCAGCAGGAATCAAAGAATTGTAGAGTTGGAAGTGACCCCAAGGGTCATCTAGTCCAACCCCCTGCAATGCAGGAAACTCAGCTAAAGAATCCAAGACAGGATAAAAACCTCCAAGGAAGGAGAGTCCACAAAGCTCCCAAGGGAGGCCACAAGAACTCACAAAGGATTCAGACAGGAGTCTTTACCAATCCTATTTGAAGTTCTCAGGAATTGAAACAGGGACCTTTAGCCTCTAAAGCAAATGGTATACTACTGAGCTTCATTTTTGCCATAGGAAATAATACATGGGAGATGTACCACTGAAAATTGGAAGTGGGGGGGGGGGCCTTACTCCTTGGTCAGTGTCTATAAGAACCTAAGTTTCCTGTGCACATTAAGAGCACTGAAAAGTGGCATTTGGGTTAATGAAAAGCAGAACGTTGTGGTAAGTTTAAATGTTACCATATAACTGGTTACCATATAACTGGGTAAACCAATATGTGTCCATACGTAAGTCCCATTGAATTCAATGCTGGGCTTTCTCCTGGAAAAGTGTCTATAGAATTGGGACCTGTTTCCTTTATTCATTCAGAGTTCTGTATAGTGGTATCTGGCTTTTGTGCTAGCCAAGGCATGTAGCTTATAAGTAAAATGTTAGTATCACTTACCCTGCAATTGATAAAATCCTTCACAGGAGGTGAGAATTCAAGGACTTTAATTACCCAAAACTCTCCTTACTATGGAAACAGTCAGTTTATTTCCCTTGCGATTCCAAATCACTGTAGTGAGCTGTGCAAATGCTCAATGCTACTTATTCTGTTTCCTCAGCCGCCAACTGTAAGAAATGATAAAAAGTTGGGTGTCTATAGGAGGAGCAGGAGTTCTAAAAACAGGCTGGATGCAAGTCCTTCATGTACATCCAACAGTTTCCGTGGAATGGCAGGAAAGGGGAGACTTTGGTCCAAGTCTGGGTATAGGACAGGAATGTGTTTGGCAAGCCAGATCTAGCCTGCCAAACCAGAGGAAGTGGCCTGCTGTCCCCACAGCTTTGGGCAGCTCCAGGCTGGTGGTTTTGTGGATGAATTCTGCAACATGTCATTGGCACAATAATCGTGCATTCGTGGTGGGACTGTCAACACATCAGTGTCTTTTATCAGCTGTTCCCTGATGTTTCCCCAATGCTACTATATTATTGCTGCCTGCCATTGCAGCTGAACCAAAAAAAAAAAAAAAGTTTAGCTCAGTCTAGAACTAGAGATGCAGAGTTCTAGCAAAGAAGAAGAAATTCCATGGGGTTTTCTGCTGTCACGCTGAGGTTTGCAGCCACAGCTTTATCAGGCGGTATTGATTTATGTTGCAATGTTCATTCTGCATTTCACTAAGGAAGTCATGAAGGTGGGGATGCACAGCAAAAATACAACGCTGGGAATTGCACCGACAAAGCCTCATCATAACAAAAGTGGAAGGAAATATCCAAAACTGGAGCGGTTGGTTAGCTCTCCAGATGTTATTGAATGCCAACTTCCACCTGCCCCAGCTAACTTGCCCAAATGCCAGGGGAAATGGGAGGCCAGCAACATTTGGAGAGCTGCAGTTTCCCCATCCCTGGCCAAAAGTCATTGCAGCCCCAGCAGACTAGGGCTCAAGGACTTGGCAAATTTCCTGCTACTAATAATTTTATTATTTCTACCCCGCCCATCTGGCTGGGTTTCCCCAGCCACTCTGAGCGGCTTACAGCATCTATAAAAACATAGTAAAACATCAAGCGTTGAAAACTTTCCGAAACAGGGCTGCCTGTAAAGATTTCATTGCTTTCCTGATCTTATTCAGCTTATTTCATTCAGATACAAGGAACTACAACTGAGAAAGGCATCATTCTAACACTAACCAGATTTACCTCTCAAGGATATTGATTCCCACACTCAAAGCTAATTTAGGAGGTTGACAGAGTTCCCATCCTCTTGGTTAGCAGTGTGCTCCATCATTCTTCTTTCTTTTATTTTTGCAACTATCCCATGAGATATATAGGACAATTTACATCCACAGCCATATGTAATACCACTAGGCACCCCAAATTTGGCTTCATTGCAATTAGGGATGGAGGATAAATTTTATTTTAAAGCAGAAATTATCAAATCCGCACTTTCCAAAACATTATGAGAACCGAAAATCTTGCAGCCTTCAAAATCCACACATTTGAATTTTTGTGATGCAGTTCTCCAGCCAAACAACGCTAATAAAATGCATAAATTAGGGGAAAGTGCGTATAAAAACAAACACGTTTGTTGAACCAGTTACAAAACGGGGGAAATGCTTGCTAAAATGTGTACATTATTCAAAACTGATTGTTTAAAAAAATGGTTTGTTAGGAGGAATTCACACTAAAATTCTGAAGAATTTTCACGAGGTTTTGTTTTGTTTTTAATCACAAAGAAGAACTGCATCTAGGACTGAATAACTGAGAAACCAAAACCGACAGATTTTTTCACCCCCAACGCACAATAAAGGACTGAATGAGATGAAGTAAGTCAATTCAAATAAAACCATGGTACTTTGAAGCACTCACCCTATTAGTTATAGAAAACAATACCAGCAGAACATCTGCCAAACTGATTGCTTGCTTGACTGATCTATCAATTGGAGTCTTGATTGCAGGGCAGGCTAAAATGTGCCCCCTTTCCAGTGAGGCAGATGGCTGCTCAGTAGACTGTACCACAGTGTTAATTTCCTTTTCCTGTCCCTCCTTTCAAAGGTTCTTGCAAAAGTAACTTAAAAATAGGTCTTCCTTTCTGTCCTTCTCTTAAGTTAAAAAATACCTGCATTTCAGGACAAAAGTCTAGGACTTCCCTTCCAACAATAAGAACCACAAACAATTCCAGTTGACTCTACCTAGCAGACATTCGTAGGCCTATCAATACATTTTCCCCATCTAGATCTTCTGCAAAATTGATGAGATTTAAACCTGTTTGTGTTTGTCAGTTATATTTTGGCTATTTTGGCTATTTTTGATATTCTTGATGTTCCAAACTGTAGTATTATATATTCCAGATTCCCAAACTGATGAAAAACATAAGGTGCTGAGGTTTGCCACCCACGACTCGCAAAAGGAATGGGGGAGAAAATTGACGGGAGCTTGCAAACCATTGCGATTCAGACTTCCCAAAATAATGCATGAACTGAAATGCAGGCCTCCTTCAAAATCCACACTTTTCCAAAGTTTGCAATGCAGTTCTGCAATCAAAAAACGTGGGCAAAAGGCATACGTTAGGAGGCTGTGTGTGTGTGAAAATTCATATATTTTTGACAATAATATACAAAATGCATAATATTAAGCTAAAATTGCTTGCTAATGTGAGGAAGTTAGGTCAAATTGCATGCAGAGCGTGTAAAAGAAAGAAGGACGGAGGTGTTTGAGAATTTTAATGAAAACTTGTTTGGAAAAAAAATCACAAGCTGATGCGGAAATGTAGTGAATTGTATGTTCCAAAAATGAGTAGGAGAAACTGCTCTGGAGCTTGCAGTCTTAGCTGCAAAGATTCAACATGCTGGTTCAGTGCAATCTGTTATCTTAATCACTCATTATTATGAACTAGCCAAGAGTCATGAAATGTTTGGGTGGGGACACAGAAGATGTACTGATTGATTCAGAAGATTTGTACCCCCCCCTTCAACTACAGAGGCTCCCAATATGGCTTAAAGGTGGATAAAAATAACACCATCACAATCCTCAAGCTTACAACTGAAAAAGACAAAACACAAAGAGAAGAAAGGCGGGGGGGGGGGAGGAAGAAGGAAACCTGCAAAGTCAGGCACAAAATTCACACAAATGCAACCCCCCCTTCCTGCATCACTCAGATTAACTCACCAATTTACAAAGGTGCTTGCTTTTAAGATATGACGGTGAAAGCTGGATTATTTGGAACAGGCACATTGTGGAAACCAGAAACAAACAGCCCTTCTTCCTGTGGGAAGAAAAGTTTGTTCTGCAAATATCTAGTGGACAAACGTGTCTCCTTAAAATCAAGAAATAGTTCCCTTATTCTAATAGCAATCATTTGCCTGGTCAGCAACATCTGTTTCCGTACCGCTGGAGAGGATTTTGGAAACTGCAAAGTATCTTACAAGACTTTCATTGCACAATTCTGAGTTGCAGTTTATGCTGAATCGCAAAAAATACCAAAAGCAATCTAATGAAGTCTCACAGGACTGTTTATATGGGATTTTATGTGTTTTAAAAGTCGGTGGCACTTTTAAGTTTTTTTCTTATTTCCCCCCCTTTTTGCTCTGTTGGGGTGGGTGGGATGGATATCTGGTTGGGGATTAAGTTTAGTATAACTGTTGTTCTGTTTTTGTGTTTTATCGGTTGTTGTATAGTTTGCATTTTGATTTTAAGGGGCGGAATCAGGGCTGCCTGGGAGTGGGCCCCAGCCAACAGAATGGCTGGGGCAAGTTCCAACAGGGAGGGACATCCGATCTCAGTGATCACGGGCAGGAGGAGGAGTTACACTAAGACCAGACCATGTCATCACCGAGGAGGCAGACTTAGTTGTTGTTTGAAGACTATCCCTGCCTCTGGGTCTGGTCTTGACCGGATGGATACTGGAATCAACAAGGGAAACCCACATGACCTGAAGGTGTTGCTGTGCAATGCTAGGTCAATGATTCATAAGACCACTGCCATCCATGACTTGATCGTGGATGGAGGACTTGACCCGGCATGTGTAACAGAGACTTAGTTGGATGAAGCAGATGGGCCTGTCCTAGCTGCTGCTTGTCTACCAGATTTCTCTTATGTACAGCAACCTAGGTCATGTGGGCGAGGAGGGGGGTTGCAGTGATTTTTAGGAAGTCACTAGCTTGCATCAAGCGTCCTACTGGGAAGACCCAGTTCTCTGAGTGCATGTTTTGGAAGTTGGGCAATAGGGGCAGTACAGGATTCCTTTTGGTGTACCGACCTCCCTGCTGCACCAAGGGTTCCCTGCCCAAGCTGCTTCAGGTCATGGCAGATGTTCTCCTGGAGACACCTAGTTTGGTTGTCCTAGGGCAGCCTTTCTCAACCTTGTTGAGTCCCCAGATGTTTTTGGCCTACAATTCCCACCATCCCTGACCACTGGTCTTGCTACCTAGGGATGATGGGAGTTGTAGGCCAAAAACATCTGGGGACCCAAGGTTGGGAAAGGCTGTCCTAGGGGATTTTAACATCCATGCTGACACCACCTTACAAGGGGCTGCTTGGAACTTCATGGAAAGCATGGCCCCCATGGGGCTGTCCCTGAATAAGTTTGGCCCAACTCATAGTCGCGGACATGCCTTAGACCTTAGACCTGGTGTTCACCTCTAGTGACGTGGGTGACCTGACACTAAGTAAAAGTGAAACAAAAGAAGTGCCAGGGTCAGATCACTTCCTGGTGCAACTGGACTTTTCTGCGACCCTTCCTCTCTGCAGGGAGGTGGGACCAATTTGGATGGTCCACCCCTGCCACTTAATGGATCCAAATGGTTTCCAGAGAGTGGTAGGGGATGTTTTATCCCATGTTGATGGCCTTTCAGCTGATTCCCTGGTGGCCCGCTGGAATATGGAGTTAACCAGGGCTATCAAATGTCTGGCTCCAAAGCGCCCTCTGCGATTGCATGGAGCCCAGACAGCCCCGTGGTTTTCTCTGGAGCTGAGGGAAAGGAAACAATCGCTGAGACAGCTAGAGCACCGGTGGCAGAAAACTCATTCTGAATCGGACCGGACACAGGTTAGAGCTCAACGTCGAGCCTACCAAGTGGCGATATATAATCATCATCATCATCATCACCATCATCATCATCATCATCATTTATTATTTGTACCCTGCCCATCTGGCTGGGTTTCCCCAGCCACTCTGGGCGGCTTCCAACAAATATTAAAATACATTAAAATAGGTAGCGACGGCAAAGAAGACTTTCTTCACTGCCTCTATTGCATTTGCAGAAAATAGTAGCAGGCGACTCTTTCAGGTGGTTCGCAATTTAATGGAACCACCTTTACCATCGCGGCCTTGTAAAGACCCCAAGATCTCCTGCAATGATTTTGCAAAGTTTTTTTGCAGATAAAGTCGCTCAAATTCAGAAGGATGTAGACACCACTGTGAGAGTAGGGCCGGGGCGGAAGAGTGCTAGAGCCCTGTCTGGTCGAGTTGCATGGGATCAATTCCAATCTGTTACCTCCGAGGATGTGGACAGGCTGCTTGGACACATGAAACCGACCACCTGTCTCCTTGATCCTTGCCCATCCTGGCTAATAAAAGCAAGCCGAGAAGGGCTGGGTGATGGGCTCTGCAGGGTGGTGAATGCTTCCCTCTGTGAGGGAGCGTTCCCAGACCCGCTGAAAGAGGCGGTCATTAAACCACTTCTTAAAAAAACATCTTTAGACCCGGCCAGTATGGCCAACTGTCGCCCAGTCTCAAATCTTCCATTCTTGGGCAAGGTGATTGAGTGGGTGGTTGCTGAACAACTCCAGGCACGCTGGAGGATGCAGACCATTTGGATCCCTTCCAATCGGGATTCAGGCCTCATTATGGGACTGAAACTGCCTTGATCGCGCTAGTTGATGATCTCCAGTGGGCTAGGGACAAAGGTGAAAGCTGTTTCCTAGTTCAGCTGGATCTCTCAGAGGCTTTTGATACAATCAATCATAACATCCTTCTGGACTGTCTAGAGGAGCTGGGGGCTGGGGGCACTGTTATACAGTGGTTCCGCTCCTTCTTCCTGGGCCGTGTCCAGAATGTGGTGGTGGGGGATGAGTGTTCAGACCCCTGGGCCCTCACTTGTGGGGTGCCTCAGGGTTCTGTCCTCTCCCCCATGCTTTTTAACATTTATATGAAGCCGCTGGGAGAGATCATCAGGGGGTTTGGGCTGGGTGTCCATCAATATACAGATGATACCCAGCTCTACCTCTCTTTTAAATCAGAACCAGTGAAGGCAGTGCCTGGAGGTGGTTGGAGGATGGATGGCGGCTAATGGATTGAGGTTGAACCCTGACAAGTACTGTTCTTGGGGGACAGGGGGCGGGCTGGTGTGGCAGACTCCCTGGACCTGAATGGAATAACTGTGCCCCTGAAGGACCAGTTGCGCAGCCTGGGAGTCATGTTGGATTCACAGCTGTCCATGGAGGCACAGGTTAATTCTGTGTTCAGGGCAGCTGTCTACCAGCTCCATCTGGTACGCAGGCTGAGACCCTATCTGCCCTTGGACTGACTCACCAGAGTGGTGCATGCTCTACCCATAGTTATCTCTCGCTTGGATTACTGCAATGCGCTCTATGTGGGGCTACCTTTGAAGGTGACCTGGAAACTACAACTAATCCAGAATGCGGCAGCTAGACTGGTGATTGGGAGCGGCTGCCAAGACCATATAACACCAGTTCTGAAAGACCTACATTGGCTCCCAGTATGTTTCCAAGTACAATTCAAAGTGTTGGTGCTGACCTTTAAAGCCCTAAACGGCCCTGGCCCAGTATACCTGAAGGAGCATCTCCACCCCCATGGTTCAGCCCAGACACTGAGGTCCAGTGCTAAGGGCCTTCTGGCGGTTCCCTCACTGTGAGACACAAAGCTACAGGGAACCAGGCAGAGGGCTTTCTCGGTAGTGGCGCCCGCCCTGTGGAACGCCCTTCCATCAAATGTCAAGGAAATTATTATTGTTGTTATTAAGAGTCTAACACTGCCAATAGCAGCTTCAAATGTTCATATGCAACTATCCAGGGCTTAATGTCTCCCTCTAGTAGAAGATCGGGTAACAGAGGAACTATTTATCATCCTGGGCATCACGGTACTTGGAGCAAGTTCTGAGAGAAGGACTATCTGAGTCCAATAGGCTTCTGCAAAACTCTTTCCTGGGTGGTGCCCTTAGTCATCTTTCACCAGAAATTGAATAATGTAGAGTACAGCATGTTGACAGGGTTGTTTTCTGCCTTGACCTCAGTGACCAAAATTGCATCTATATGTCCTTTAAAAATGATGGGTGATGTCCTGGAAATCTGCAGAGATGTGGATATTTCCAACTATAGCACCTATTAAACTGGATATAGCTTTTTTGCTATCCCCCCCAGTAAAATACAGTTTTAATATGGATAGGACTTAAAGATAATAATAATAGAATCCTGTCTTTATGTTTTTGTTGTTGTTCAGTCGTTCAGTCGTGTCCGACTCTTCGTGACCCCATGGACCAGAGTACGCCAGGCACGCCTATCCTTCACTGCCTCTCGCAGTTTGGCCAAACTCATGTTAGTAGCTTCAAGAACACTGTCCAACCATCTCATCCTCTGTCGTCCCCTTCTCCTTGTGCCCTCCATCTTTCCCAACATCAGGGTCTTTTCTAGGGAGTCTTCTCTTCTCATGAGGTGGCCAAAGTACTGGAGCCTCAACTTCAGGATCTGTCCTTCTAGTGAGTACTCAGGGCTGATTTCTTTGAGAATGGATAGGTTTGATCTTCTTGCAGTCCACGGGACTCTCAAGAGTCTCCTCCAGCACCATAATTCAAAAGCATCAATTCTACGGCGATCAGCCTTCTTGATGGTCCAGCTCTCACTTCCGTACATTACTACTGGGAAAACCATAGCTTTAACTATACGGACCTTTGTCGGCAAGGTGATGTCTTTGCTTTTTAAGATGCTGTCTAGGTTTGTCATTGCTTTTCTCCCAAGAAGCAGGCGTCTTCTGATTTCGTGACTGCTGTCACCATCTGCAGTGATCATGGAACCCAAGAAAGTGAAATCTCTCACTGCCTCCATTTCTTCCCCTTCTATTTGCCAGGAGGTGATGGGACCAGTGGCCATGATCTTAGTTTTTTTGATGTTGAGCTTCAGACCATATTTTGCGCTCTCCTCTTTCACCCTCATTAAAAGGCTCTTTAATTCTTCCTCACTTTCTGCCATCAAGCTTGTATCATCAGCATATCTGAGGTTGTTGATATTTTTTCCGGCAATCTTAATTCCGGTTGGGGATTCATCCAGTCCAGCCTTTCGCATGATGTATTCTGCATATAAGTTAAATAAGCAGGGAGACAATATACAGCCTTGTCGTACTCCTTTCCCAATTTTGAACCAATCAGTTGTTCCATATCCAGTTCTAACTGTAGCTTCTTGTCCCACATAGAGATTTCTCAGGAGGCAAATGAGGTGATCCGGCACTCCCATTTCTTTAAGAACTTGCCATAGTTTGCTGTGGTCGACACAGTCAAATGCTTTTGCATAATCAATGAAGCAGAAGTAGATGTTTTTCTGGAACTCTCTGGCTTTCTCCATAATCCAGCGCATGTTTGCAATTTGGTCTCTGGTTCCTCTGCCCCTTCGAAATCCAGCTTGCACTTCTGGGAGTTCTCGGTCCACATACTGCTTAAGTCTGCCTTGTAGAATTTTAAGCATAACCTTGCTAGCGTGTGAAATGAGTGCAATTGTGCGGTAGTTGGAGCATTCTTTGGCACTGCCCTTCTTTGGGATTGGGATGTAGACTGATCTTCTCCAATCCTCTGGCCACTGCTGAGTTTTCCAAACTTGCTGGCATATTGAGTTTATGCTACCATGGCATTATCTCACGGGGAAACCACATGTGCAAGGGAGCTGCTGCAGTCACATTGGGGAAAAAATACTAAAGAAGTTTTGGGAAGATGCAGTTGTGAATGGAGGAGCGTCTGATGGGTGGGGAGAGAGGTAGCAGGATTCTTTGCCTTTCCCCTCCCAACCATTTTTTCTGCTCCATCTATCACCAACTACTTTCTCTCCTGGTTGGATTCCAGGGCATGTTCATGAGAATAAGCATTGCTCAGAGTTTTGACCTTGCTGTTCCCTTTGTCAAACAAGAAAACGCTGATCATGATTTGATGTACCTTAATGGTGTAATACCTCTTCTCCAAAGAAACCAAAAGTTCAGGAATATGAGCAGCGCCTGACAGAGGTGTAGGTACTACAGGAGACAAAGTGACATTTCCCAAAAGCCCAGGATGAAAAACAGCTCCTGTGTTGATCTATTGTAAAATAATATACACTCTCCCACAGGTGGCATAATACAGAATTTATTAGAATCAGCATGACTGCAGTTACATACAGAGTGAACTGGGAGTAAGTTCCATTGAATTGGGTGGTGCTTAAATGGAGAAAGTTCTAACTTCAGTCCTTGAAATCTTCACTTTTAGGGCCTTCTGGTAGCAGGACTTGAGAAAAAACTCCGCCTGAATTCCTGGATCAGCTGCAGCCTATCCAGGTATTGGGTTAATAATGGACCAATGTTCTGGTCCACTTAAGGCTACTTCAGTTGTCCATATGAACCTGTCGGGGACTTAATGACTCCCCATATTGGAAGACCAGATAATTGCAGACCAGATAACTCATTAACATCCTGGGCTTCGTGATACTTGGATCCATTTCTGCATCTCATATTGAGAGAAATTCGATAGGGATTGTCTTCACTTTCCTGATACAACTGACTTCCAAAGCTTGAGTCCGGCATTTATTTGTACAAGCTCAGTATTTTTCAATAATTTGCGTGAGCAGTTTTGCACCACCTATCATAACGCGAATTGTAGTTCATCAAAATATGTCTCACCAGATCTGGCTGCTCCCTTCCCCCACAGGAGCCCCAAGGGGGAAGGGGCACAAGAATGGTTTCCCTCCAAAGGTCATAGGGCATCCTAACATATTGTTTTCATCTCCCCCTTAGCAGTCTGACATACTTTGGTCAGATATACCAACATAGGATTGGCATATTTCAAAAAGTGAAAATCCGGATGCAAGAGTTGTTGAGCTTCTTTTGCAAAATCTCAAAAAAGAAGAAGCAGCTTCAAGAAAACTTGCCCCAAACTAGACTCCTGACATGAACTGCCATACATACAGATTTGCCTGGACATTTAAGCGATTTCCATCCAGACACTGTTCCTGACTGCTATATTCCGGCTGTGTCCTGGCAATCCAAGACGTATGGCAACCCTAACCAACTAAAGTGTTTTTATAAAGAAAAGATGGAGAAAGACAACTGGAAACCACTTCACAAACCAATAGAAATGTCATGTTCTGTTGAACTTATATAGGAGGAAGTAGACCGTTCCAAATTAGGATAATTTCGACCTGGGCAGAGCCTACAGAGAAGAGCTAACAGGCACTTTCGGAAAAAGATAGAGATATATTTCCGAAATTTTTCACCCAGAAAGGCATAAATCACAGGGTTGATGCAACAGTGAATCAGAGCAATTATTCTTGTGATTTCAATTGCTAAAGCTACCTTGCCCTCAATATTATTCTCTGAGTTAGATGAAAAAAATGAACCTTGGAAGGTCCGCACCAACAGGGCAATGTTGTATGGCATCCAGAAGAGGAAAAAAACAACCATGATCACAGCAATAAGCTTGAAAGCCTTCTGCCTTCTCTGATTTCTACCCTTAATCAAAATCATTATAATCTGCATGTAACAGAAGATAATAATGACTGCAGGAATGGTTAGGCCCAAAATGAACTTCAATAAAGTTAGAAATTGCTTCCATTCTTTTTCATTTTCTGAGGGATAATGAATTGTACAGCTGTTGTTCTCAAATTCCTTTTGAACATGGTGAAATACAAATTCTGGCACAGAGGCTAATAAGGCCACGACCCAAGTGATGACGCTTGTGAAGGTGCCATAGGTGATCGTCCTGGCTTTTAATGCGAACACTGCATGGACGATGGCCAGGTATCTATCAATTGACAAAAGGATTATGAAAAAACTTCCGCTGTAGAAGCCTACACAATAGATCCCAGAGAGAATTTTGCACATTGCATCTTCAAATATCCACTCGTGAGTTGCATAATGAGCCCAAAATGGGAGAGAGATGATGAAAAGCAAGTCCGAGATGGCTAAATTGAGCAGGTAGATATCAGTCATGCTCTTGAGTTTCTTGTATCTGATGAGGATCAGAACCACCAGCGAGTTGCCCAGCAGGCCAAATATGAACACCAAAGAGTAAAGCGGTGGCACAAAATCAGAGTTGAATATTTTCACATTTTTGTCAATGGCTGGGGCTATTACACCCGAATAGTCGAAAGTTGTGCTTATTTCATAATCTGGCATCGTGGAAGAATTGTCCATCTCCTCTGTCACTGAATATGAAGAATCTATATGCATGAAATAAGAAACAACAATGACAATTAAACCAAGTATTTTAATCAATTATAACGCTAGATATATAGTCTGTTGATGAGGATCGGTAAATTGTCCGGCAGGCTAAATGCAAACAATAAAGAGCAAAGCAGTGACAGAAAATATGCAGCATAAGCTCATGTTAAGACACTGGCATGAAATCCTCTAAATGTCTGTCTGACCAGCTTCTCCCCCTGAATGTCTTCACTATTACCCAGGAAACTGTCCTATACTGAATTAGATCATTGGTCTATCCAGCCGTAAGAACTCTCAAAGGATTCAGGTAGGAGTCTTTACTATTTGAAGTGCTCAGGGATTGAAACAGGGAACTTCTGCCTCTAAAGCAAATGGCCTACTACTGAGCTTCATTTCTACCATATGGCATGGGAAATATAAAATTGGAAATTTGAATTCTGTGCTGGGCTTTCTCCTGGATAAATGTCTATAGGGTTGGGACCTGTTTCCTTCATTCACTCAGAATTCTGTATCTGGGTAAATGAAAAGCAGGCTTTTGTGGTAGCCAAGGCATGTAGCTAATAATAATTAATAATAATAATAATAATAATAATAATAATAATAATAATAATAATAATAATAATAATTTATACCCCACTCTGGGCGGCTCCCAACAGAATATTAAAAACACGATAACACGAAATAGGTAAAATGTTAGTATCATTCTATTTTCTTGGCCGCCAACTGTAAGAAATGATAGAAAGTTGGGTGTCTATAAGAGCAGGAGTTCTAAAAACAGGTTGGCTACAAGTCCTTCATGTATATTGCAGAAGTTTCCGTGGAATTGCAGGAAGGGGGAGACTTTGGTCCAAGTCTGGGTATAAGACAGGAATGTGTTTGGCAAGCCAGATCTAGCCTGCCAAACCAGAGGAAGTGGCCTGCTGTCCCCACAGCTTTGGGCAGCTCCAGGCTGGTGGTTTTGTGGATGAATTCTGCAACATGTCATTGGCACAATAATAGTGCATTCGTGGTGGGACTGTCAACACATCAGTGTACTTCATTCATTTTTTTCTGACGCTTCCCCAATGTTACGCTATTACTTCTGTCTGAAAGGGCACTCGTTCTTTAGCACCACCAACGTGGGGCAGCTCCCCCCACCCCGAACATCTGCGGGACGACAGGTTGCAGGTTCTCAGCCTAAAGTTATAGGATTTGCACTGATTGGAAATGAAGCTGTATGAGCGCCCCAAAGGTTTCACAAGAGCAAACAGGATTTAAAGCAAGATCACATATTGCAGACTTCCTCAACCTCGGCCCTCCAGGCCTTCAACTCCCATGATCCCTAGCTAGCAGGACCAGTGGTCAGGGATGCTGGGAATTGTAGTCTCAAAACATCTGGAGGGCCGAGGTTGAGGAAGCCTGGCGTATAGCGATACTGTAATGAGCACAGATTATCTTTAATGCACAAGATTCTTTATCTCCCAATGTGAAAGATTTGTGCAAAGAAGAAAAGCAATGTGGGCATCACCCCATCACTAGAGTGGGAAGGGTTTCTTCCTGTTTTGTTTTGTTTTGTGTGTGTGTGTGTTTGTTAGTGGCTCTCTACGCCTGTGTGACAATATGTGTGTTCTCTGCTTTCTTTCTTGCTTGCTTGTTTGTGTGTGTGTGCTGCGTGTGTGGTGAATATGCATATGTGGTGAGTGTATGTGTGATCTGCATGTGATGATGGGGCACATCCATCAGTCAAGCCCTTCCTTTTTCTCTGTACTACTCCCACATTTTCAAATCAACACCTGGCAGCAAACAGACTTGGGAGTTCCAGTCTTAAAATCCATTCTTAGCCCAGAAAATAGTATTTCTGGTTCAACAGGACTTTGAATTCAGATTTCCTAAACATACAAACCTAGACAGCATCTTAAAAAGCAAAGACATCACCTTGCCGACAAAGGTCCGTATAGTTAAAGCTATGGTTTTCCCAGTAGTAATGTACAGAAGTGAGAGCTGGACCATCAAGAAGGCTGATCGCTGAAGAATTGATGCTTTTGAATTATGGTGCTGGAGGAGACTCTTGAGAGTCCCATGGACTGCAAGAAGATCAAACCTATCCATTCTTAAATAAATCAGCCCTGAGTGCTCACTAGAAGGACAGATCCTAAAGTTGAAGTTCCAGTACTTTGGCCACCTCATGAGAAGACTCCCTAGAAAAGACCCTGATGTTAGGAAAGATGGAGGGCACAAGGAGAAGGGGACGACAGAGGATGAGATGGTTGGACAGTGTTCTCGAAGCTACTAACATGAGCTTGGCCAAACTGCGAGAGGCAGTGAAGGATAGGCATGCTTGGCGTGCTCTGGTCCATGGGGTCATGAAGAGTCGGACACGACTGAACGACTGAACAACAACAACAACACACATACAAGTGAAGCACTCACCCTATTAGTCCTTGGCTAGCTATAGCAAACAACAACAATACCCCCTTTCCAGTGAGGCAGATGGGTACACAGCAGACCACACCGTAGTGTCAACTTCCCTTTCCATTCAAATGTTCATGCAAAGAGAACTTAAAAATAGGCCTTCCTTTCTGTCTTTATTTAAGTTAACAAATATTTGCATTTCAGGATGAAAGTCTGGGGCTTTCCTTCCAGCAATAAGAACCACAAGCAACTGCAGTTGACTCTATCCAGCCTATAGTATTATCAAAGATCTCTTTGATCTGCATCTTCTGCAAACTTGATGAGATTTAAACCTGCTTGTGTTTGTCAGAGATATTTTGGCTATGCTTGTAGCATGCTAGATTCCAAGCTGTAATAGTTCCAGGTTCCAAAACTGATGGAAAACACAAGACCCTGAGGTTTGCCACCCACCATGCACAGTGGGGGTGGGTAGGGGAATTGGTTCGGTTTGCAAACCACCTTGATTCAGACTTCTCAAAATAAGGCATGAACGGAAACACAGGTCTCCTTCAAAATGAACACTGTTCCACATTTTGCAATGCAGTTCTTCAGTCAAGAGATGTGGGCAAAATGTACATGTTAGGAGACTGTGTGCATAGAAATCCAGATATTATTGACAACAATACACAAAATGCACCGTATTAAGCAAAATTCCTTGCAAATATGTGTATATTAGGTCAAACTGCATGCAGAATGTGTGTAGTAAAAGAAAGAAGGACTGAGGTGTTTGAGAACTTTAGTGAGAACTTAAAAAAAAAAACACACCTCAAACTGATGCAGAAATGTAGTGAATTGTACTTACAGTTCCAAAAATGAGTAAGAGAAACTGCTCTGGAGCTTGCAGTCTCACCAACAAAGACTCAACATGCTGGTTCAAGGCAACCTGTTATCTTAATAACTCATTATTATGAACAGTCAAGGGTGGTGAAGTGTTGTATGGGACACACAGAGGGTGTACTGATTGATTCAGAAGACATATACCCCTGTTTTGAGCCAGATAGGATCCCAATGTAGCTTATGGATGAATAAAAAAATAACACTGTTCTGCCTTCAAGCTTAAAACCTAAGAAGGCACAACATGAAAGCAAAAAGGGATGGGAAAGGAATAAGAAAACAAAGCAGATTCAGAAACCAAATTCTTGATGTTACAAGATTCTTGGAATGATCAGCTTGGATATAAATGGGTTGTGCATATTTCAGAAAAACAGGGCTTCTTGGCCCCTGAGAAATTGTTTGGCAACCCAACCTTCCAGGAAGTGGCTGTAACAAAGCTAGAAGCTATTAGTCTTACAGGGTGTGGTCTTCTGGGAGCTAGCTGGAATCGGCAAACTTTTTCTCATGCTTATCTTTGGTAGGTCAGCTCACAGTTGATACCATCACCCCAAAGACTGATGTTCCTCCTAGACTTCCTTGCAGGGGACATGGTTCCAAAAGCCTGAAGGGGGAAGGGGCCCAGCCAGTTGGTGAGAGTAGCTGCAGCTGAAGATGGGCAGTTCCTCACCGCTTCTCTTTTTCATAGGGCACTTGGGGCCTAACCCTTGCCTAACCCCTGAACACCCTTTTTCATAGGGCACTTGGGACCTAACCTTGCCTAACCCTTTGAACACCCTTCCTTGTGTCTCCCAGTTCAGCAATCTCTAATTACTTTTTTCACCGCCACCAAACTTCTGCCCTGAAGCCATCTCCACAGCATCCTAATCTTGGCAAGCAAAGGGAAGGGACCATTGTCAAAAAACCTTCACTGTAGGTCCCTTCCTTCTCCAGTTCACCAGGATGATTCTCTCTCTTTGTCCTGTCTTGAGTGGGAGAGCTCATAGCGCAACAAAATTAAGGAGTGTGAAGAAGTTGAGAATGAAGATGAATTTCTGCTACACTTTAGAAGCATGAAATTAACAGCACACACTTCCAACAAGTAACTGTGTTTAGAACTGGGGTTTTAATGTGCACTTGATCTTATAATACTCCCTTCAAATTCACCGAATGGCTATAAAATGTGATAAATTTAAAGCAAGGCCACTTCTGCACGATACATTTAAAGAAGTTCCGTACTACTTTTAATACTTTATGTTGTAAACCACCCTGTGATCTTCAGATGAAGGGTGCTATAGCAACGACAACAATAGGAATCCTGGGAATGGTAGTTTTTTTTAAGAATGCTGACAGTTGTTATGAGACCCCTATTCCCCTGACAGTGCTATAGTTTCCAGAAAACGCTGGGAAGAGAAAATGATTATTAAATCACTCCAGGAATTGTAGCTCTGAGAGAGGGATCTCTGGAAACTATAGCACTGTCAGGGGAATAGGGGTCTCATAACAACTGTCAGCACCTTTAACAAACTATAGTTTCCAGGGTGCTGTGGGGGCAGCCGTGACTTTTTGAAGTGGCATGATACTGTTTTATATATACAAAGCCCAACTTATTCCAGCATAACTGTTTTGGTTTAAAATATAAGTTGAATTATGTAAGGACCTGCTCAATAAGCTCATTTTCTGCGAACTATGCTGATGTCGCTTCTTACTGATTCTATATATCTTATGCTCTCTTTGAGACATAGATAATATCATTACGTTCCACAGTGGGGCATGAAATTGTGATTTTTTTTAAAAAAAAATATCATCAAGTCTTCTCCTAGTCCAAATAAGTTTTGGACTCCAAATAAAGTTCATTTATGAGCTGTGTATTGATAACACATTACTACGATGCATACATTTAATGTTAATAATAATGACAATCAAAATATGAATACTCACCAATCCGTTGTTCTTGTTGATTAGAAAATCACGGGTTTCGTGACAAAGCAAGATTCTGTGCCTAGATTTCAAAGGAGCGTATCATTTCCTGAATTAGAGCACACAGTTCCACCACTGACTGTTTAGCAACAAGTGAAAGAATAATGTCTCTTATTCTGAAAAAGACTCTTCACTTGAACACCACCCACCGTGACAAATACTGCAATACTAAGCTTGACAAAGACATCCCATTTCATAAATGTATTCCCTACCATAGGCTAGTGAAGTTGGTGCGAGAAACTGCCAAGTTTAAAATGACCGCAGGAATTGGAGCAGGACCATTTTCTGCTTGGCTGTGTGTCCATAATACTTAAATAGCTATGCAATCAGATTTATCCAGTATTCCAACAGCAAACAGTCACTCAAAAGAAGGCGATTATCAGCAACTAGCCAGTGTATAGCAAAGGTTAGAGTGTTGGATGAGGAACTGGGAGAGCAGGGTTTGTTTTTTGTTTTGTTTTTTCATAAAAATTTATTAAATTTTAACATTAAAACACACACAAAATACAACAAACACTACAAAAAGTACAAAACTACAAACAAAAAATACAAAAAACTTAACAAATACGCACTTATTTATCTTATTTCTAACATTGTTTTGGGACTTCCTCACATCCTCTCTTCTGCGTTCATTTCTAATCATCTTTAGTAACTTTATAACATTGTAGAATCTTCCTTCTCCTCTAATCTTAATCATAAAACTTACTCATCATTTAACTCTAATCTTAATCCTAATAAAAATAAACATAACATATTTCTAACTACTTCTTATATCCTATTTTAATCTAACTTCTGGCATTACTGTAGCCTTATGTATCCTCTGATTTTAATTTCAAATGTCTATCTTTTCACGTCGTTTCAAATAGTCTTTAAATTTTTTCCAATCCTCCTGCACCATTTCTTTCCTCTGGTCTCGGAGTTTCGCGGTCAGTTCTGCGAGTTCCATATATTCAATCAACTTCATCTGCCAATCTTCCACTGTTGGTAATTCTTCAGTTTTCCAGTTCTTAGTAATTAAAATCCTAGCAGCTGTTGTGGCATACGTAAAAAATGTTCTATCTTTGTTGGAGATTTCATAGTAGGGTTTGAATCCCCGTTCACAGGGTTGCCATATTCCCCAAAGTGAAAACCTGGCCCTATAAGTGAAGATGTCAAGCACTGAAGTTGGAACTCTCTTTATGTAAAGCACCATCAAATTCAATGGAACTGCTCATATGCCTAACCTTTTGGCTGCTTTGGAGAAGAGATTTTCTTGTTTCTTTGTCAAAGTGAATGGCAAGGTCACAACTCTGAGCAATGCTTATTCTCATGAACCTGCCCTGGAATCCAACCAGGAGAAAAAGTAGTTGGTGATAGATGGAGCAGAAAAAATGGTTGGAAGGGGAAAGGCAAAGAATCCTGGTGTCTCTCTCCCCACCCATCAGAAGCTCCTCCATTCACAACTGCATCTTCCCAAAACTTCTTTAGTATTTTTTTTTAATGTGACTGCAGCAGCTCCCTTACACATGTGGTTTCCCCGTGAGATAATGACATGGTAAGATAAAGACAGGATTCTATTATTATTATTATTATCTTTAAGTCCTATCCATATTAAAACTGTATTTTACTTGGGGAATGGCAAATAAGTTATATCCAGTTTAATAGGTGCTATAGTTGGAAATATCCACATCTCTGCAGATTTCCAGGACGTCACCCATCATTTTTAAAGGACATATAGATGCAATTTGGGTCACTGAGGTCAAGGCAGAGAACATCCCTGTCAACATGCTGTACTCTACATTATTCAATTTCTGGTGAAAGATGACTAAGGGCCTCACCCAGGAAAGAGTTTTGCAGAAGCCTATTGGACTCAGAACTTGAGTGGTGCAGCAATTGTTACTGGCTTGCTTAAACTGCCATGGTGCAAGCTTTTGGCTTAACCCAGGGGTCCCCAAACTAAGGCCCGGGGGCCAGATGCGGCCCAAACGCCTTCTAAATCCGGCCCGTGGACGGTCCGCGAATCAGCGTGTTTTTACATGAGTAGAATGCGTCCTTTTATCTCTGGGTTATTTGTGGGGCCTGCCTGGTGTTTTTACATGAGTAGAATGTGTGCTTTTACAGTGGTACCTCTGGTTACGTACTTAATCCGTTCCGGAGGTCCGTTCTTAACCTGAAGCACCACTTTAGCTAATGGGACCTCTCGCTGCTGCTGCGCTGCCAGGGCATGATTTCTGTTCTTATCCTGAAGCCAAGTTCTTAACCTGAAGCGTTATTTCTGGGTTAGCGGAGTATGTCACCTGAAGCGTATGTAACCTGAAGCGTCTGTAACCCGAGGTACCACTGTATTTAAAATGCATCTCTGGGTTATCTGTGGGGCATAGGAATTCGTTCATATATTTTTTTTTCAAAATATAGTCCAGCCCCCCACAAGGTCTGAGGGACAGTGGACTGGCCCCCTGCTGAAAAAGTTTGCTGACCCTTGGCTTAACCTCTTTAAACTTTATCCACAACAGAAATGAATTTTCTATCTTGGATGTTTTCCCCACTGTCAGAATAGAATTGCAGCCTTCTCAGGCTAGATATACACATATATGTATGCAATTGATTATTTGTGAACAGCACTCGTAAGCAGGGGCACAACAGAGTGGGCATTTGCATGCTCTGTCAACACATGCAATCACCCAGAACACAACCCCCCAGGCAAACCATAGTTGCCTGTGTGTGGTTTGATAGCAGGTCAACAAAAATAGAGTCTTTGTGCCCTTCTGCTAAAACACTTAGATTGACATTCTGGAAGGATAATACCATGGCTGCCTTTGAACGATGGATGTTGGAGATTCATTCCTCGTGTGCAGTCAGGTTTGTTGTCTATCACATGACTGGGTATGTGTTTTGATTCCACAGAACAGGATGTGACGAAGACAGGATGTTTGTCTTACTGTGTTTCCTGAAGTGAGACTGTTGTCCTTTGTTCTCTCTTTGCTGCCTGATGATAGAGAGGGAGCCATGTTGAAGTGCTCCGTGTGTATTTATACATAAATAAAGTAGATTAGCCAACATGCTGAGTTGCTGAGTTCTGTTACGCAACTGCACAAACCTCTGTGGATCCCTAAGTGAGCTGATGTCTTCTGGCATCAGTCGCTGTGATTTTCGGGCTGAGGAATGCTTTTGAAGCTCCCGAACGATCGCCCAGGAGGGAGGGAACATGCCAGTTGGGCATGTGTCTCTGCCAAGCTTCTACTCGTGTGTAGGACATCCTGACATAACTACACTTGCAACATAAAAACAGACTGCTTTTAGATGTAGATTGTGTATGGATAAGTATAACAACATTTGGACAGGGGTGGCGCTGTGGTCTAAACCACTGAGCCTCTTGGGCTTGCCGATCCGAAGGCTGGAGGTTCAAATTCGTGTGTCGGGGTGAGCTCCTGTTGCTCCATCCCAGCTTCTCCCAACCTGGCATTTCGAAAGCATACCAGGGCAAATAGATAAATAGGCACCACTGTGGCGGGAAGGTAAATGGCGTTTCATGCACTCTGGCATTCGTCACATTGTCCCGTTGCACCAGAAGCGGTTTAGTCAGGCTGGTCACATGACCTGGAAAGCTCGCTCGGCCTGAAAGCAAGATGAGTGCTGCAATCCCATAGTCACCTTTGACTGGACTTAACTGTCCAGGGGTCCTTTACGTTTACCTTTAATGGCATTTGGATTGCTTTATAAAACGCATAATGACTTTTTAATAAGTTTATACTCATTAGAATAATTGTAATACATCAGTGCTCTTTTTCTAGAAATAGAGGTGCCAGAACTCAACACGAATGACTCTCTTGTTCTGTTACAATGGGAATGGCGCCCACCTGAGGTGTCCTGGAATAGAGTTCCGGAATGTTCCACCTGGAAAAAAAACCTTGGTAATACTTTCCTACTGTATTGTACCACAGTTTCAAGTACTTTTCTCTTTGTTTTGTGTTGTGTTGGCTCTTCCTTAAAAAATGTTTACTTTATTTCTCTACTGAAAGTTTTCAATAAAATATAAATATTTTAAAAACCATGGTTGCAAACAGTGTGAGAAAGAGCTCATCACGACATTTCCCAGAAATACACTTCCCAAGGAGGGTGCAAAAAGGCAAACACCTGTGTTAATCCCTAATAAAATAAAATACACTCTCCCAAAAGTGAGATTATACAGAATTATACAGAATTTATTAGTATCAGCATGACTACAGTTATATACAAAGTGAACTGGGAGTAAGTTCAATTGAACTTAATGGTGCTTTACAATGCAGAAGGTTCCAACTTCAGTCCTTGACATCTTCCCTTATGGGGCCTTCTGGTAGCAGGACTTGAGAAAGACTCAGCTTGAAGTCCAGGATCAATTGCTGCTTATCCAAGTAGACAATACTGGGTTAATGGACCAATAGTCTAAGGACACAGGTTATAATTTTCCTCTCCCACTAAGCAGGGTAACATACTTCTCCCAGATATACCAACAAAATAGTTAGGAAGAAAAAGATGTACAAACACAACTGGAAATCCCTTCACAAACCCATAGAAAGGTCATCATCGGTTGCAGTTGTGTAGGAAGTAGACCGCTCTAAGTTAGGGTGAGCCTGGCCTGGGCAGAGCTTATAGAGATGATGAACATATGCTTTTGGAAAAAGATAGAGAGATATTTCCTAATTCCCCCCCCCCACAAAGGCATAGATCACAGGGTTGATGCAACAGTGGATCATGGCAATTATCTCTGTCACCCCAATGGCTACAGATAACTTTCCCTCACAATTGCTTTTCCAGTCACACGAGAAAATTGAATCTTGATAGGTCTGCAACAAAAGAGTGATGTTGTATGGCATCCATAAAAGGAAGTAAACAATCATATGTGAGCTGTAGTTCAGCAACCTCTGGAGGGCCAAAGATTATTCACCTCTGTTTTGGATAATACAACTCATTGTCCTCTGCATATGACTTTACTCCTAACCTCTAGGTCAGGGCCTCTGCACACATTTTGGTTTGTATTTAGGTATGTGCCCCTTAAACAAACTAAGGGTGGATCTACACACGGGGGGGGGGGGTGTGTGTGCTATAAATAACTCATAAATTAAATTGTTATAACAAAAGAAAAAAAAGCACTATGAAAAATCGCATAGAAAAGTTTTGTGCTCTCCAGCGCCATCTGGTGTTGCATGTTTATAATGCAATCAAGATGCTGTTTCTTGACTAATGTAGCTGAGTCCATAGTGTAACTTTCAGTGAGCAAATACTCAAATATACAATTGCGCGCACACACACACACACACACACACACATATATATATATATATATATATATATATATATATATATATATATATATATATATATATATATATATGTCCAGCCAGGGGACTTTATATTATGACAGTGGGGGAAACATCAAAGATAGGTGTTTCACTTCTTTGGTGGATAAGGTTAAAAAGTCAAGCCCAAATCTTGCACAACGGCCTTTAAAACAGCCCAGTGACAATTGCTGCCACACTCAGGATCTGAGTCCTATTTGCAATGATATGCTTCTGCAAAACTCTTCTGGGCAAGGCCCTTAGTCATCTTTCACAAGAAACTGAACAATGTTTTCTGCCTTGACCTCAGTGATCCAAATTGCACCTATATGTCCTTTAAAATGACCAGTGACATTGTCCAAAATCTGCAGATATGCTGATACTACAAACCGTAGCATGTAGTAAACTGGATATGTTGTTATTTGCCCTTCCCCACTAAAATACAGTTTTAAAATGGATAAGATTTTAAAATTAAGATTAAATTCACCATGCCATTATCTCAGGGACAAGCTACATACCCTCCAACATTTCTCCAATGAAAATAGGAAGGTCCCATTCCATAAGTATAATTTTACTATTTATACCCTACACATCTTACTGGGTTGCCCCCAGCACTCTGGGCAGCTTCCAACATGTATGAAAACATAATAAAACATTAAACTTTTTTTTTAAAAAAAAAAAACTTCCCTATTCAGTATTGCCTTCAGATGGCTCGGGGGTTGGATAACTCCATACCACCCAACATTTCTCCAATGAAAATAGGGAGATGCCACAGAAAAGCGGGACATTCCGGTATCAAATCAGAAACTGGGACAGCTTCTCTAAATCAGGGACGTCCCTGGAAAATAGGGGCGCTTGGAGGGTCTGAAACTACACATTGTACACAAAGATCTGGAAGGAAGCCACAACAGCCACTGTTTTCTAAAAGTGAAGAAGACATAGTTGTGGGGGAAGGAGCCTCTGAGGCAGCAAGATGATTCGCCCTTTCCTTGAGAACCGTTTTTCTGCTCGAAATCACCACCTGCTTTTCCTTTCTTAGGGTTGCCATATTTCAAGACTTAAAAATCCCGACACAAAAAGTTGTTGAGGTGCTTTTTAAGGGCAATCGCCTGACAGCACCGCTGCCGAGACAGAGCCTCCCATGCCTGAACCTGAACTATAGCCAGAGCTCGGGTCGCCCCCAATTCCAGGACATTTGCTTTAAAATGTTGGGATGAATGGAAGCTCAGTGGGAACAGTATGAAGGCAGCCCTTTTTAGGGAAGCTTTTAATGTTTGGTGGATTATTTTATTTTAATATTTTGTTGGAAGCCACCCAGAATGGCTGGGGAAGCCCAGCCAGATGGACAGGGTATAAAAAAATAAATTGTTGTTGTTGTTGTTGTTGTTGTTGTTGTTGTTGTTGTTGTTGTTGTTCATACTGGCAAGAAGATGCTTCTCTTCTTAGCTCCTTTTTGGGTTTTTTAATTGCTTACAAGATTTTCTCTATAAAAAAGCAGTATGTTATGCAAAATAACACTGTGTAGAGCATTTATTGTCAATGCAGGTAGGTAAGAAGATCCATCTCAATTATGCACATTTTAGTGAGAGGAAATTCTTCAAGGGACTCTCAATAAGAGTGCCTAATACAGCTGTAGAAGCAGGAAGTCACACGATAACCAGCTTGCCTCACCACAAAACGGTGTGTGTTGTTTGGGCGTTTGGGTGGTGCGCTACTCATGTTTAGGGAACATATGAAAGGGAACCGTATAATGTCAAAGGGGTCGTGTTTCATTGCCTTTCACCCCGCCCCCCCTGCTAAGCACCTTCTGATGATGTGTTAAGTGTGACCCCACACTTTCTCAAGCCCCCTTCATGAGAGGGGCTGTGGGGGGGGGCAGGGGACGACTTTCCAGTGCTGAGCAATCTCAAGTCTGGCTGCAGCTAACAGCCATTCTACCAATCTTTCATGGAGAAAAGTGGGGTTTAAACTGCTTTCAATGGCTAGGTGTGCCAATACTGTATCTGGACTGTGGGGCTGAGAGATCAGCTAGTATCGATTGCCAATAAGATGCTACTTCCTCCCACCACGTATGGAAAAAATGTGCCCTCATAGCCACAAGCTCACCAACATAGTGGTGAGCTATTTTTTCGCATATGCGATAGCCACACGGAAGTCCAGTGCCAATGCAACAGAAGCTTGAGTGAGGCTTATTCTGTAGATTCAGGCAGATTCATCTATTTGTATACCCAGATCGCCCTCACAGGCCCCTCAGTGATGACCCCACAGAGATGTTAAACAAATAACTTGTACAACAGGGATGCTCGGATGACTGCATTCTCAAATGTTCGAGAATGAAGGTCCTTCCCCCTCGTCAGTAAAGCATTCATAGAAGATCTGACTTGAGTCAGGGTTTCTAATTTATCACATCCCTCACATGGAACAGCCCTTGGGTTTCCACTCCCTGTACTGGAGGTACCTATTGTCATATCAGAACTGCAGTTGATCAAGAAAAGGAATAAGGGGGGGGGACCCCGGGACCTGGTTTATTGTGCCAACCCCCCCCCCCCCACTTCTGAAAAGTCACTCTAAGAAACGGGTTGTCAATTTCACGAATAGCTGCCCAGGAATGGTGCCGAAAGGGAAGTGCTTGTAAGAAAGGTGTAAATGAAGCTGAATCAATCTGCACCCATGGGATTGAAGCGGTCCTGTTTATAATTAACATAAATGGCTTTAATCGAACTGCTTTAATTGGTGGTATAACCAAATCCCCCTTGATCTATACACAGTTTAGGTATTTAAATAGTTCTTGCTTTCCCTCCATGGTGAAGCTACTTAGAAGCCTCTGTCCCTTGACCAAGCAATTCTCAGGAATTGCCCCTGGGAGAACCTCCTTGGCTTCTTGCATGTCCACTCTTTGGTTAATTACATGAGAAGAGCCCCGCCAGTTCCGGCCAAAAGTCCATGAGGTCCAGCATCTTGTTCTTTCTCACTGTGGCCAACCAGGGTGCCTATAGGAAGCCTGTAAACAAACTATGAGTGCAACAGTGCTCTGCCCACTTCTGATTCTCAGGCATACTTTCTCCAAATGTGAAGTTAAGAGTACAGTCATTTCCCCCCAATCATTTCCCAGCTCTAAAATACCCTTTCTGAGGTGAGGTGGACAGAAATGTCTACCATATTCCAAGTGCAGTTACAGCATAGATTTCTAAAATGGCAACCTGATGTTGGCAGTTTTATTTTCCTAGCACTGCATTCACTTTTTATTTTATTTTTACAGTTGCTGTACACTGGGTTGACATCTTCATCAAGTTATGCAACAACCCATGGACAGTTAAGTCCAGTCAAAGGTGACTCTGGAGTTGCGGCGCTCATCTCGCTTACAGGCTGAGGGAGACAGCTTTCCGGGTCATGTGGCCAGCATGACTAAACCGCTTCTGGTGCAGAGGGACACCGTGACGGAAACCGGAGCGCATGGAAACGCCATTTACCTTCCCGCCGCAGCAGTACCTATTTATCTACTTGCACTGGCGTACTTTCGAACTGCTAGGTTGGCAGGAGCTGGGACAGAGCAACAGGATCTCACCCCATCGCGGGGATTCGAACCACCGACCTTCTGATCGGCAAGCCCAAGAGGCTCAGTGGTTTAGACCACAGCACCACCTGACTGGACCTAACCGTCCAGGGGTCCTTTACCTTTACCTTTATAAGTTATGCAAGCCAAGGTTGGTTATCACTTCTTAAGAACCAGTGCTTCCCTGCTGGGGTTTCTGTCCTCACCTGTGTTGCTCAGGCTTATTCTCATCCATAGGTTGCCTTTGTGGCACAACACTATCCCAGCTCTCAACATCCCAGCTCCCAATGTTTTCTCTTCCGCCCTTCCCCACATTGTGCTTTGCAGTTCAGACATCACCAGAGCACCTCTAGTGGAGTTTGCAAAGGTCTCCCATACATCACAAAACTCTGCATGTGTTTTGTAGATCTTTTGGAGATTCCTAGCAGCGGCGGACTCCATTGTAGACGTCTAGTCTTTTCAAATACACCAGAAGCTTCCATAGACCATGTGGTAAGGGCAGCATCTGGAAAAGGAGTGTTGCAATGATTCTGTGTCCGTATTACACAAGTGTGCAATTGCAAAACTCTGACTGCAGACCAGAGGTGAAAATAGTGATTTGGAAAGCAGAGCAGCAAGTACATCCCAAAATGTAGTAGCCCAAACGCACTCACATTACTGAGTGTGCAAGAGGAGAGACAATGCATAAAATTCAATGCAGCATCTTGAGACGAAACTAATCCTTCACTGAAGATATAAAATCATTGATCAGGACCAAAATACCTATCTTAGATGAACTAAAATGGTCTTGGGGATTCCTAGTATAATTCTTGGCAACCCTTTTTAACAGCCCATGCCACAGCATAAATCCCTTTTGAAAACCTGCTCAGTTTCAAAAGTGGTTTTCTATCCTGTTGCCAGTCAAGGGTGAATGAAACTAACTCACACAGTTGTCTGGGTTGTAATCAGAGAATCCAGAGTATTGAGTTGATAATTTCATAGTATTGACGTTATTGTTTCTGCCACTCTGGCAGGGCCGTCTTAAGCGTATCTAGCGCCCTGGTTCAAAGATTCCTCCGGCGCCCCCCCCCTTTTCCAGAGTTGTCAACCCAGCCAGGACCATCTTTAGCATATGAGGTGTCGGGGTGTAAAGATCCGAACAGCACCCTCCCCACCATATACTCCTGCTACCCAGATGGCTCCAAAGGAGAAGCAGTAAGGAGCCCACGGGCTGAGGGATCGGCTAGAACTTTTTGCCAGACTCCCCAGGATGAGTCTGGAAGGTCAGACGATGCAGGAGCAGGGTTTAAGGGGAGGGAGGAAAGGAAAGCAAAAGTTCTCGCCCGCCCCCCAAGCCAGCACGCTCTCTCTCTCAGCACGAAGAGGAGGAGGAGGCAGCTGTCAGTTGCTGCCGCGGCAAACGCTGAGCAACGGAAGGGGAAAGGACACGGCTGCTAATTCATTCCTAGCCGCGATCTGAGCAAACACAGCAACCGAAAACACAAGACAAATGGATGGGCAGTAAGACCCTGAGGCAGAGGCAGGAAAGCTGCACACTGCAGCTGTGTGCAAGGGGAAGAGCTGTGTCTTAGACTCAGAGGGAAGAGGGATCGGCCTCTTCGCCCGCCTCCCTCCCGCTCTGGCCGCCCCTCAGGAGGGGGGTGGGCAAGCGGGGGATGAGGGGCGTGGCACTGGAGCGGCGCTGGGCTTTGCGCACCCTTCCAGCGCTCCGGCTTGCAATCCACCTGCCGGCGCGCGAGCGAGCGCCCGCCCACCTGCGGGGGCAGGGGCGGGTTGGGGAGGGGGCGCCCGGTATGCCGGCGGGCTCGCGGGGGCGCCCCTGGGGGGGCCCAGCGCCCTGGCGCATCGCGCCACCAGCCCCTATGGATGAGACGGCTCTGCACTCTGGTCATCGTAACGTTCATAAATCATTAGCTCATCAGTGTTAACCTTCTTCCTTACTTATCAACTTCTTTAAAAAATTCAGATCATGGGTTCAAAGAGAAAGGAAGAATGAGAAAGGTGACTGGGGAGAAGATAGCTGATGTTGTAGGTGAGCATATACCAAGATTTCAATCACTACTTCCTTTCTTCATTCACCTGGGACATGTGCAGGGAGGAAAAGGCGTAGATAACCTAACAAAGAGAAGGGTTCTAAGTTTCATTTGAAGTAACCTAACCACATGCACCCTTGTGTACAGCAAGCTCTACAATCAATCTAGATCGACACACTGGGCAATAGATATAGGTCACAATATAGATTTTAACCTCTGGGGAAAAAGTAATTTGAAGTTCACAGCATGTTATTCTTTGAAGGAGATCTACTTGAAAATGGTTTACAGATGGTATTTAACTCTGAGTAGGCTTGGACAAACGCCGGCTCCCATAGCCAGTAAAGCGAGATGAGCACCGCAACCCCAGAGTTGTTCACAACTGGACTTAATTGTCAGGAGTTCTTTTTTTTTTTTAAAGGCTTGCTAAGATGTATAAGACTGAATCAGGTAAGTGCTGGAAATGCAAAGAGGTTGAGGGAAAGTTCTTTCATATGTGGTGGGCTTGTAAAAGGGTAAAAGAGTATTAGGAAATGATCCATAATGAATTGAAAAAAATGTTTACAAGTACTTTCCCCCCAAAAGCCAGAGTCCTTTCTGTTGGGGATAATTCAGATTGAAATTCCCAGGTGTCAAAAAAAGGTTATTTATGTATGCCACTACTGTGGCCCGTGTTTTGTTAGCCCAATACGTTTAGAGAAAATTGGAAAACATTTATTGAATATATGGGAAATAACTGTGTACAGTGAAGGATAGGCGTGCCTGGCGTGCTCTGGTCCATGGGGTCACGAAGAGTCGGACATGGCTGAACGACTGAACAACAACAACAACAAACTGTGTACAGCTGAAAACGCTGGCAGCATTAAGATAAATTCAACAATGTAAATAAGTTATGATGGATGTAATAATGGAATGCTGAATGGTATAGTTTCTGTGGCACAAGGAGAAGGGGATGAGTTGGACAGTGTTCTTGAAGCTACCAACATGAGTTTGACCAAACTGTGGGAGGCAGTGGAAGACAGGAGTGCCAGGCGTGCTCTGGTCCATGGGGTCATGAAGAGTCGGACACGAGTAAACGACTAAACAACAACATAGTTTCTGTAAAATATCCAGGGATTTATGATATGTAAAATGAGCCATGGAAAGAGATGGGGGGAAGTCATTGATATTTTAAGGATGTAAAAATGAGTGCTTTAAATTATAAAACAGAAAAATTAATAAAAATTATATATATAAAAATAGAATCAATCTAGATTGAAAGCAGCATGCTGAAGTCAAGCATGCACAATTCCAGATTGAGACAAACTATATGTGTGCTACAAATGGGTCAGTGTTTATGCGGCCTGAGATTGCAACATACCACCTTCTAGAGTTCTTGTGCAATACGGGCGAGCCAGGAAATGACACACTGCTATTTCACTGCTTGTCTATGATTTGGCAATGTTGATGGTGAACGTCTCCTGTTCATCTGCACCCATACACAGGTCCTGAGCATGAAGTCTGCTCAAAAGATAATTTTAATGCAACTCAAACCCAGTCTTCCCAAAATCCTGACTCTGATCCAAAGGCTTCTTGTACATGCACCAATTTATATGCACACATAGAGTTCCCACACCACCAAGAGTTTACCACACAATGCAATGTCACATCTGGGCAAGCATTTCCTTAATTCCATAGCCCAATCCCATTCCTGTCACATGCTTTGCTATAGTGCAGTGACATTTATTTCCCCTATAATCAATCATTGTTCCTCTGGATCATTGCTTAGTGTGAAATTTGCATGGGCAGGAGTAGGGATGGGGGGGAATTCAATTCAGTTGCATATGAAGCCAAATTGATCAAGTTTGCAATTTCCGGAACAATATGAGAACCAAAACGCAGCCATCCTACAAAATTCACACTTATTCGAACTTTGTAATAAAGTTCGCCAACCAATGTTTGCAAGATGTATATATTAGGGAAAGTGTGCATAAGAAATGTATAGATTATTGAAAACAACATACAAAATGCACCAAATAAGGAGGAGATGCTTGCAAAAATGTGTACATCCATCAAAACTGCATACGAAAAGATGTTTTTTTTGGAAAAATCCACACTAAAATACTGGTGAATTTTCATGAAGTTGTTGTTGTTTAATGCAAGCTGCTGCAGAGACATGGAGAACTGGATTTAAGATTGAAAGAATGAGAACTGAAATGGACAGATCCTTCCATCTTTTCTGCTTGTAGACACTTTCGGAAAGTTTATTTCAAGCCTTCATTTCAGGACCTAAAGAAATAGTAAGGTGAGCAATCAATTGGGCAGGAGGCCATATTAAGTTGTAGAAACCCTATTTCCCTGTCAAGAGCTGTCAGGGCTCAAACTGGGAAATTCTGGGTGCTGTGCAGTTGGCCAACATTGGCGTAGGCAGCTTATGGTTTTTAGGCCCTGGACTGATATGTGAGTCATTAGTTAGTCAATATTGACTTCTCCTGGACAGGAAGGAAACTTCCTTTTTCCTGTTGCTTGGGCAACAACAGCTCAAACTGAACCCACAATGGCAAAAATTACCGGTATGTAGGAGCTTGGGATGCATATCACTGGTCCCACTCACAAGGTCCTCTTGTGTACCAGGTGCACCCACTCCAACCCAACCTTCTTCTACTGAGCAGTAAATGATGAAGGGGTCTTCTAAGTCCACCCTAAGCAGGGTTACTGATTTGCTGAATGTGTTTGGAAGTGTCCTTCACACCTCTGTGGTAAGGGCGTCAGGGTGTGCCCCCTGTGGGGATGTGGGGGGCAGGAACAGCACATACCCCACCTTGCACAGATTTTGACCTTGTGGGTTCAGGTTGACTAGCTGAAGGGGGCTAAGGTCTTCCTGAAGTCTGGCGTGTTCCTGTATCCTTTGGTTAGATGATGTCTAGTGTTAGCATGCAAGAAGGGAAACAAGCTCTGGTACAAGATTTATAGCTCTAGCATGGAGAGAAGAACAGTTTGCTTCATAACTTGTTCAAAGATGGTTCTTAAGTTCATATTTTTAGAGCAAGGTGCTTCTGGGTTTTTTTTAAAAAAATCTTGCAATCTTTCCAAAGTCCTGGAGCAAGGAATATGTCATTTGTCTTGTGCCACTAGGCACCAGAGCCCCCCCCCCCAACTTTTTGATGTCTACTTTCAATGGGTCTACTCTGAGTTTGACTTAGGCTCCATACATATTATATATTTAAAGCAGTATCATGCCATTTTAAACAGTCATGGCTTCCCCAAAAGAACTGCAATTTTTAAAGAGTGCTGAGAGTTGTTAGGAGACCCCTCACAGAGTTCCCTGGGAAGATTGAACATTAAACCACCCCAGAAATTCCTGTGAGGGGAAAAGAGGTCTTCTAGCAATTCTCAGCACCCTTAACAGAATTCTTGGGGGGGGGAGCCATGACTGTTTAAAGGGGTATAATGCTGCTGTTATGAAAACTTCCCGCGGGGGCAAGTTGAGAGACTGACCCCCAAGGCGGACGAAGCTTCCGTGCCCTCTGGCTTCAGGAGTCCAGGGGCACAAGGGTAATATGCGATTGTTTCCCAGCTTGAAAAACAACACGCACAAGCCAGTAAGGCTAAAACCTACTTTATTGTAGATAAAGTGCAGAATATATATATCTGCGTAGCAGCTCATAATTCAGAGCTGTCTGTAAAAGCGTCTGCATCTCCTGATGCAGAACTGAAAATAAAGAATACAACAGTAAATTACAATGACATCACATGTGTGGGGGCTGGTATGGCCAGTGTGTTTCACAGGGTGAAACATGACTCTTGGTCAGGTAACCTCGCTGCTGAGGCTCTTCGCAGCTCGGCTTGTACTGATATCACAACAGCTGCTTCAACTTGTTGGCATCTGTCTTGAGGGACAATGGAGTGCTCCTCCAGGGGTGAAGTCAAACCATTAGAGAATCACAGCACCTGCTGTAGCTGCAGAGACAGGTAACCTTACTGGCGTGCAAGCCTGGGCAGTGTGTATGGATGTCCTGGGCTGCCCCTCTCTCAGCCTCGCTGATGTGGTCCAAAGGAAAGCAGAGCAATACATTTCACACCAACTTGAGTGTATGTAAGAGTTGCTAGAAAAAGGTATACAAGACACCATCCAACCCTCTTAAGGACTACATTCTGGATTTGTGTAGGGTTTACTCCATAGCCTTTTCTTCCCCCAAAGATGTCCCTCAACACAGAAAATTAACTATATCATACAGATGGGGCCTTGTTGGATGCCACCTGTCACCTTTCAGCCTTTGCTTCCGGTTTTGGTCCTGCCTGTTGATATGTCTTTCATGCTGGCTTGCTCTTTGGCTTGCACCTCGATCCTGGCTCTTGCCTTATCCTGTCTTGCTTGTCAATCTTGACATCTAGCTTGCTTCTTGATTCTGCCTCCTGGTCCTGACTTTCTCCCATAGCCCTTAGCTCACCTCAGTCTGCAGCTGACAGTCTAGCTCTGACATTCACCAAAGAGAGTTTCGGTTACTAGCAGATTGCCAAACCAATGGGTTCCATTCCGTGCCCGTGTGACTATTGCCAAAGGCAGCAGCGCACGGTCTCCTCCAGTTCTCTTCTGAAATGCATGTGATGGAATGTCAACACATCCATGAAGGGTTTCCCCGAGACTATTCCGTGTCATGGGCTGCTTCTTGTGCAGAAACTTTCCGAGTTGCTAACACAAATCGAATTGTACGCCACTACCTTGTGCTGGGAAGGGCAGCTCAGCACTATCAACTGATCTCCTGCCTTTTCCTTTCTCACTTAAAAGCATCTCCAATTTTGATCAAAGCAGCAGCTCCGGAGAAGGAAGTTAACCCCATCTTTCCCCTGTGCAATTTCAGAATCAAATGCTCCCTGGAGCTGCTATGGCACTCCAATAGAATATATATATTGCTAGAATTTAGACCCTGATGCTGGGAAAGATGGAGGGCACAAGGAGAAGGGGACGACAGAAGACGAGATGGTTGGACAGTGTTCTTGAAGCTACTAACATGAGTTTGGCCAAACTGCAGAGGCAGTGAAGGATAGGCGTGCCTGGCGTGCTCTGGTCCATGGGGTCACGAAGAGTCGGACACGACTGAACGACTGAACACAAAAACAAAGAATTTAGTACTAGACATTAGATTAGAAGCATACCAATGTTGCTGCTTACAAACAACAGAGGGAGCAATGAGAAAGATCTCTGTCCCCCCCCCCCCAGCAAAACAGCCAGCATGTAGCAGTATCTGAACCTAATGATTGCTCCACACTGAATGCTCATCACTCTTCTCTCAACAAGGACACCCGAGGGCTATTGTCTTTGAAACAGGCTTTTTGACAATGTTGCTATAAAGATCTGCATTAATTAGAGATCTGCGCTCCGTTTACAGCTGTTTTAAAACTCAATTTTGGTTTCATTAAGTGTACTGGGTTTTGTTTTCAATGGCAGCTGCTCAATTATTTTTATTTTTTTGTAATTCTAAATGGATTGCTCTTATGAAATTGTTCAGCAATGATGATTAGTGCCTTACAGCACAATCCTGTTCCCATGTTGGTGGTCGTGGTGTGTGTGTGTGTGTGTGTGTGTAGGTGGCATATAGGTGTCTCCTTGCCAACCTCTACTGGTCAACAGAATCACCACTTGTGCTGGTGGACCTCTGCAGGTGGAAAGCTACTGGTGGGACTGTCACCAGAGAGCCCCAAAATGGAGCTAGACCCAAAACATCATGGATCCTCAAAGGGGCCTGAAACTTGGGTTTCTCTGCTCAGCCAAGAGCTGCTGCAGCAAAACAGGGTGGGGAGGAATCAGCCACCTCTTTCCAGGGATGCATGAATCTGTCCATTTCATTTTTCTCAAGTTTCTCCACATTTCCGCATCAGTTGCTTTTTTTAAAAAGTATTTTTTATTAAAGATTTTCTTGATTTACAATGGTATTGCAGTGACTCTCTCGTATTTTTTCCATGTAACATTTTTACAAGTCAATTTCGTTTGTTGAGACATTAGGAGGAAAAGGGGGAAAGAGGTGGGTGGGAGATGGGGTGGGGTGACTATGTTTCTATTTTACTTAATATATGTAGGGTTTGGTGTCAACGCTGTTTGTGCAGGTTCTCTGTTGTTCACTTATGCTTCTTGGTGGTGAGAGAGGTCGGGTTGGCGTAGGGTGTGATTGATCATTTGTAGTGGCTGTGGTGGTCTTTGGTTTCCTGTGTGAGTGGGGTGGGTGGGTGTTTTTGATCAGGTTAGCCATATTGATTAGTATGCTGTCGGTAGATTTTGTCATTGTTTTGTTGGCTGTGTGTGTGATGAAGGGGAGCCATACGGGGTGAAGGCGTCTTCTTCCATTGTCCCCGTGTCAGTTTCAGGTTACTGGTTAGTTTTTCTAGTAGGGCTGTTTCCCATACTACTACTTGGTACCATTGGTCCATGTTTGCTCCTGACAGGTCTCTCCAGTGTCTGGTTATGATATCAGTTTGCTTTAAAAAAACAACAACACATCATGGAAAGTCATCGGCATTCAGGTCAGAATTTCCCCTAATATACACATCTCTGCCTAGCAGTTTCCCTACTGTAATGCATTTTAATGCTAGTTCCAGTAATGTATCCATTTTCAGCTTGTGGTATATGCATTCCTTTACACGTTTCTTGACTAGAGAACTACGGTGCAAAATGTGAAGAAGTGTGAGTTTTGACAGATGGCCGGGCTTTGGTTTGCATACTGTTTCGGGAAGGGCAAATTTCTATTCCTCCCCCCAGACTCTACCCCCCCTCCCCAATCTTGTACCCTGCTTGTCAAGAGTGGCAGGTGTTTGGATCTGTCACTTTGCTCTACCCTAATGCTTCCGACTAAAAGATTGGATTGCTCTGACAAATTATATTTTGTATTCATTAGGATATTGTAAGCCTCTTCGCGGAGGCCCGCCTTAAAAAGCAGGGCATGAATAATGTAAGTAAATGAGTAAAACCAATAGGATGCAAAATTAAAATTGTGGTTCTGCATCAAGACATGTAATAAAGCAATATAGTCACCCAAAAACCTTGCGGTCTCTCTCTCCGTGCTCAACATCACGAATATGTTTACCCAGAAGTAAATGTTTGCTTTGGACTACAATTTTCATTCCACAAACCTCTCTGCTGGGCGAGAATAAAGTGGTTTGTGCTTCTTATGATGAAGAGCAAAACTGAAACCGGTACTTTAGGTAGTCAATTCCTGAAATAATTCCCCCCAGCTGCTGATATTTCTGAAATACGACCTTTCTGTATTTGTTTCCTTTTGTTTCCTTGTTTCCTTTCTGTATTTGCTTGTTCTTTTTTTTATCTCTTTCTTATTTTGAGTTTTGTGCTTTAGTGCAATATTTATTTTTTAAGGCAGGAAATAACTTCCTTGCTGTAGGGGTGGGGAACTGCATCTGACGAGAGGACTGGATCACCGTCTCCTCCCCGCCCCCGCCCCCCGGACCTCCAGTGACCAAGTTCGACAGGAGGGTGGAACTGCTCTCCTGTCAGTCACATGACGTCACATGATGTTGCGTGACTTGCTTTTACATTGTGCTGTGCAGAGATGCCTTGACCATCAGTAGATGACTGGGGCTTCCAAAACGCTGCCCATGAAGCTTTGCAGTTCCTGCCACTTAGCTGATTGGCAGGGCCTGCAAACCCAATTTAGGCCCAGCTGTGTCTTTACCTGCCCCATGCTTGACGTTGTATATGGGCAGGTGGGCACAGGTTGGCCAAACAACAGCCTTTGGGCCAAATGCCAGGGAGTGCAGGGGGTGGGGGGCTGCAGAGCAAGACAGTGCAACCAGGAAATGCAGGGCAAGCATTTGTCCTCTTTTCCTTTGCCTCGGGCAGTAAAATGCCTTGGGATGGTCCTCATAGGGGCATCGTGAAATCACTCCACAGACCAGCAGTGAAACAGCCATTTGCCAGTCAACCCTGGATAGACTGCCCCTGCAACTGAGCTTCAAGTCTGTAAAAGACTAGTCAGGTCCTTAGAAATATGGGAGGCAACATGGAAAACAAATGTTGCATGAGTTCCTTTGAAGCTTTGTACCCTTAATGGCTCATTACCCACAAGCTATCACCTCACAGCTAGACTGGTGACTGGGAGTGACCACCAAGACCATATATAACATCGGTCCCGAAAGACCTACATTGGCTTCCAGTACGTTTCCAAGCACAATTCAAACTGCTGGCGCTAACCTTTAAAGCCCTAAATGGCCTCGGCTCAGTATACCTGAAGGAGTGTCTCCACCCCCATCGTTCAGCCCGGACACTGAGGTCCAGCTCTGAGGGCCTTCTGGCGGTTGCCTCATTGCGAGAAGTGAGGCTACAGAGAAACAGGCAGAGGACCTTCTCGGGAGTGGTGCCTGCCCTGTGGAACGCTCTCCCATCACATGTCAAGGAAATAAACAACTATCTTTTAGTAGACATCTGAAGGCTGCCCTGTTTAGGGAAGTTTTTAATATTTGATCTTTTGTTGTGTTTTTAATATTCTGTTGGGAGCTGCCCAGATGGGCGGGTGTAAATAATAATAAATAATAATAATAATATGTTGTTGTTGTTGTTGTTGTTGTTGTTTGTTGTTGCTGTTGTTATCATCATCATCACAGCATGAGGCTAGTCTTAGCTTAATTAGCTTTTGACACATGCTGATCAGAAGCATGTTGTACACTGCTTAAATACACACAGCTCTAGCACAGTTTTGATGCTCTGATCTTAATAAAATTCTAGCGCCCACTGGTCCCAGGAGTTTAGGGCAAGTCTAGCACCCCCAACTCATAATATTATTATCACGATAAGGCCTTTTCTTTAAAGTTTAAACAATCAGATGCACAACTAGATCTATACGTTTTCCCATCTCGTGGATGCATTATATATGCTGTATCTTGCTCCTTTCTATTTTCTGCGGTTACATGGCTTGCTTTCTGTAACTTCTTTAATTCCTTTGAAACTGACTCATATTGAAATCAGCTATCTTGCCCCTATCTGTTTCATTGGTTTCTGTTCTTAACCTCTTCAGTTCTTTCTAAACTGACTCATGTGGAAATTACTTCTGCTTGTACTTACATTCTGTTTTTGTAGTGCTGTCCTTCCCCTGGTCACCATGGTGGTGATTCTGCTGCTCCACAGATCATGCCAGTTGGTGCTTGAGTCTTTGGATAGTCCTCCTGGGGCCAAATGCCATGTTATGTCAGCAAGAGGATTAGCAATGTTAAAAACACACACACACAAGCACAGGGGAGAGGGACCAGGGTCACCCCTCATGTGGTGGAATGTGAGGATGGAGACCAAGGTTGGAGGTAGGTCAAAAAAATGTGCATCACCAGCTGCAATTGCCTCTGGAAAGTGTTGCTCTTGGTAGGCCCCTGCAAAAGCTATTGAGGTGCTGGCTCCATGTTTTGGAGAGCTCTTGGGCAAGACACCCTCCATGAGGAAGAAGAAGAAGAAGAAGAAGAAGAAGAAGAAGAAGAAGAAGAAGAAGAAGAAGAGGAGGAGGAGGAGGAGGAGGAGGAGGAGTTTGGATTTGATATCCCGCTTTTCACTACCCGAAGGAATCTCAAAGCGGCTAACATTCTCCTTTCCCTTCCTCCTCCACAACAAACACTCTGTGAGGTGAGTGGGGCTGAGAGACTTCAGAGAGGTGTGACTAGCCCAAGGTCACCCAGCAGCTGCATGTGGAGGAGCGGAGACACAAACCCGGTTCCCCAGATTACGAGTCTACCGCTCTTAACCACTACACCACTGGCTCCTCACAACCATTGTCTCCAGTTGCTCCTCTTGTTCCTCATTGTTGCTACCACCTGCTTGCTGCCTTGCTAGGCAAAGAGCCAATGACCATGCAGGCAGTGACGTTGACTGCTCCTTCTTCTCACCAGCATCATTGCCTGTGTCAGCAGTAGAGGTGAGTGATGAAAGCAGGTTGCAATGGTGAAGAAGAGAAGCGGGTCCAAGTGAGCACTTCACAGTGGGGCCCCTACTGTGGTGTGGGTCCTTAGCAGATGGCCAACCACTCTGACCCTTGAGGCCATCCTGTGCTCCTGAAGGAGAGGGACACTGCTAACCCCTGGAGCCTCACAGCCCTGTTCAATTGCTCTCTCCAGGTGTGAAAGCAGAGATGAAGAGTGAGGAGAATGAGCTGCATCCTCCACTCTCCCTCTGCACAGTTGTGCAGATTGGGCCCAGGGGTAGCAGGCAAGTGAATGGGCTGCCTGGCACCTTACTCGCTATGCCACCATGACACCTCCAGAGCATGAAGCTAATGGGTTGGTCTCCAGTATACTTCAGAGCCATCCTTGTGTCCTTGGCTAGCGGGCGTCATTGCTGCTGTTGGCTCTGCAGATGACTTAAGAGGTCAACAGGGCTCCCATACAGCTTTCAAATCTGGGCTGACTTCCCTATTGAAGCCAATATTAGACTGCCCTGCCCTCACCAGGCCTGAGAGTAGATGTGTGAAAACTGGAGCTGCTGTGTCTCTGAGTATGCCTGTTGGCCAGGCCCCAATGGAGATGACTATAATTACCGTAAGTGATGTGTAAATTGTAGAAATAAATAAAATTGGTGGTGACCACACTGGAAGCCCCGGTGAGTTGCACGTCCTAGGAGGGGGCAGAGCACAGACAAAGTAGATGTCAATTCCACGGAGCCCTGCTAGAATGCATAAGCTTCAGCAATTGCCTGAGAATGCAGGATATTATTGCCTGGTGCTATCCCTGAGTGGCGTGGCTCCTTTGTAAAAAAGGAGGAACTACATCACCAATGAGGATAAAGGAGCGCACTGAATCGCATAACATATGCACCTGCTCATTTATATCAAGAGATGCAAATTTATAAATAATTATTACAGTTCAAAAAGAAATATATAATACAACTTATCATAATGGGGAAGATAGTGTGTCTGCTCGGTCTGCTTCCTATTTTATGGTTGATGTACAACTTTAAGGGCTCTGCTCTCCCTTTTTTATTGATTTCTTTAGACTTGGGCAGCCCTTCAAAAAGGAATTTATTTTGTAAAGTAGGGCACATGGCCAGCCTACAATTAGGATGGAAGATAAGGAACCTAAGGCTGCAACAGGACGATTTCAGCCACTCTCCTGATAAACAGTAAAAGGGGTCCTTGACTTCTGAAGTGGAGCATGGTGGAACTTGTGTGAGAACTCCTTACTTATAGGGAAAGACATAATTTACTTCCAAGTTTCTTTAAACATGGAAGGATGCGATCACAAAGCAGTTATGAATTTGTGGGTGTCTCTTCTGAATGACAGACTTGATATCTTGACACTGATAACAGCGAGGAGAGAGAGAAAATGAAAACTTGCCCAATATTATTCTTTTTTTCCTCTTCGACAAACCTTTCTTAGGCACTGCAAGTATAAGCCATCGTAAAACATCCATATATAAAAAAATTTAAAATATATACAAATAAACAGCCATGTAAAACATGTAATAGTGAGGGTTTTCATTGGAATTTCTTCCCGCTAAATAGTGCCATTCGTCACTCTGAGAGATACTATTGACAAAAACTCAGCTGCCCTTGCAGTTACCACTGGGTTAATGTCAGACTTATAGAATCTGATATTTTCATTGTGCTGTGATGTTAGACTACCCCCCAAAAAGGGATAGCATGCTTGCCCAATATTATTCATCTTCTTATTGAGAAATCCCTGCTAAGCTCCCAGAGAGTCCCAATTTTCCCTAAAATGCAATTTAAAAAACATTGCTTCGAAATACTATGAAGGACATAAAGTATATACAGTGGTACCTTGGTACTCAAATGGCTTGACTCCTGAACAAATCGGCTCCCGAACACCGCAAACCTGGATGTAAGTGTTCCGGTTTGTGGACGTTTTTCAGAAGCCGAGCGTCCGATGTTGCTTCCAATTGAGTGCAGGAAGCTCCTGCAGCCATTCAGAAGCTGTGGCTTGGTTTTCAAACTGTTGCAGGAGTCGAACAGACTTCTGGAACGGATTAAGTTCAAGAAGCAAGGTACTACTGTACTACAAGAGACAGTGTGGTGCAGTGGTAAAGAGATGTAGACTCGTAATCTGGTGAACCGGGTTCGCGTCCCCGCTCCTCCACATGCAGCTGCTGGGTGACCTTGGGCTAGTCACACTTCTTTGAAGTCTCTCAGCCCCACTCACCTCTCAGAGTGTTTGTTGTGGGGGAGGAAGGGAAAGGAGAATGTTAGCCGCTTTGAGACTCCTTCGGGTAGTGATAAAGCGGGATATCAAATCCAAACTCTTCTTCTTCTACAATAATTAATACAAACACTTTATTTTACCACCACCACCATCCAGACTAATTTAAAAAGAAGGTATATTTAGTACAGCTAACTTGGTACAATAGCAGAACCGATTAAATTTCACTACCTGTTTTGAAGTTTGTATATTTGTTTCTCGTGTCCTGATTTCTTTTTCGGTTTTCCGCTGACCGCAGCGAAAGTTCCTTGCTTGGAGGGGTTTTTATCCACAGCTTCAGAAGTGGACAAGCCCATCCAGAAGATGGAACCGACGGACTATATGTCTGAGGCAACCTCAGATTATGATCCAGAACTTTATCCTCCACTCGAGTCTAATGTGTGCGAGATGGGGTCTGTTTCCACAATTACGAATATGTTTACCAGCATCCTGTATTCTCTCATCTTTTTCCTCAGCCTGCTAGGAAATAGCCTTGTCTTGTGGGTCGTAATGAAATATGAAAGCCTCACCTCCTTAACAAACCTCTTCATCGTGAACCTTTGCATCACTGACTTGGCATTCTCTTGCACGCTCCCTTTCTGGATTGTGTACAATTATTACGGGTGGATTTTTGGCGATTTCCTCTGCAAAGCTGTGACCGCCATTTTCTCTATCAGCTACTATGGTGGTGTCATCTTCCTAACCATAATGACAGTCCTCCGGTACCTGGCTGTGGTGGATCCCTTGTCATCACTGAGAACTCAGACGAAAAGCTGCGGAAAACTGTTGAGTCTGGCCATTTGGGTGTGCAGCGTGTTAGTTGTGGTCCCCGAGATTATTTTTACCCATGTAATACCTCACAATGGCAAACAGTACTGCGACTACGAAGAGGCGTCTATTTGGAAGCTGGTGGAGTTGGGCCAGCAATCTGCCTTCTTCCTATTTTCCTTCGTGATCATTGCATTTTGTTACATAAGGATGCTTAAGATCCTGCTTCGACAGCGGTCTCAAAGGAGGCACCGGACCGTAAGGCTCATATTTGCTATAGTGCTGGTCTTTTTCCTGAGCTGGGCACCTTATAATGTGCTTGGTTCTGTGTACGTTTTGTCCTCTCAGAGGTACATTGACCTACCCTGCGAACCGTACAGGCAGGTTTTCTTTGCCTTCGACATCAGCCGCAAAATAGCCTATGGCCACTGCTGCCTCAACCCGGTGCTCTACGTCTTCGTCGGAGTGAAATTCAGAAGGCACCTGAAACTCCTGTACAAGCATTATTCCCCTTGCCACAGCAGGATCCCACCTTCCAGCCCCAGAGCTCATTCTTTTCACATGAGCCCCTACGAGGATGCATCAATGTACTGAAGCAAAGGACGCCTGAAAGAGGGAGAGTCTAACTGACCCAGCCAGCCTAACAAATTAGATGAATGGCCACAACAACAACAACTGTGAATTTGCAACGTCTTCTTCTTCTTCTCCAGAGGACAAAAGAGAATACCATGCTTGGAATTGCTTCTGTTTTGCCAATAACAAATATTGGGAATCAGTCTTTTCTCTGTCTTTACCTCTGCTAAAAATTTCAGAACTATAAGTAAGAATCTGATTCCATACAGGATAAATCGACTGTCTTTTTGTTTGCAAATAGTCAAATATTACTCTAATCCCTGAAATGTTTAAATGATCCAGGTATTGTGTGTGATAAATCAAAAGTTGAGATATTAGTAGCAAGGTGTTTCAAGACAAGTCGGGGCGGTTAATATTGTAAATATGTCGCTAAGATATTGAATGGGTGTTGCAGCAACATGTGTTGCTATTTTTTAACTAATGGGGGGGGGGTTCTCAGAAAGGCTAAATCCAGGTGAAATGGTGGTGGGGAGGAGATGCAGGTTGCCATTTGGATGCCAGGGAACCTGCAAAAACTTGCATACACAAGGAGCTCCCATCCCACAATAAACAGCCGTGTGCAATTGCATATTTGACCCAACGTAGCTACAAACACGTGGAAACTCACGGACATGCATTCAAATCTTGCATGCAGAAATTAGGAGGAGCACAGTTTTGTCTATGTGCTGTTATATGTGGACAAATTGGAAGAAGGAGAGGTGCTATCGTTCAGTGGTAGAAGCAGATATTTTACATGCAAAAGGTTTCATGTTCAGTCCCTGGCATTTTCAGGCAGGGCTGGTAAGAAGACCACTGTCTGGAGAAGTGCTTTCTGTTAATGTAGACAATGCTGAGCTAAAGAGAAAGACCGAATGTCCGACTCAGCATAAGGCAGTTTTTTGTTTTCCAAATGCAGGCTGAGGTTTTTATTCAGAGTTAAGATAAGGGCTTGACCATTAAGAAAAACCAACTACTAATTTGCAGCACAGTGGTTGAAATATGTCCCTCTTTGGGTCCGCTTGAAATGGTGGCAAACCTTTCCACAATATAACCTCTTAAAACTTGTTTAGTTCTACAGTGATACAGTATATATAGAGTTGCTACGAAATCTTCATTTTAAAAAAAGACCTGTACTTTTGCATTATGAATCCCTGATAATTGTAGAAAGCTGTTCATTTCCGATTTAAGGCATTTTAACCTTCACAGTTTCCATAATGAAAATGATTTAAAATGTATCCTCCGTAAGTACAATGAACAAGTAAGTGAAAATAGCATTATGTATTAAATTGCATTGTTTTGGGGTTTTTTTGCTGTTCCTAATAAAGTGTTTTTGAAAACTGAACATGTGGTTTTTGAGCGGCATTTTATGCTTGGACACGGGCTCTGGTCACAGCTACAGCCAGTCAACATGTCCCCAAATAGATTCAGGTAGGTAGCCATGCTGGTCTGACACAGTCAAAATAAAAAATTGTCCAGTAGCACCTTATAGACCAGGGGTCCCCAAACTAAGGTCCGCGGGCCGGTTACGGCCCGAGCGAGCCAATTATCCGGCCCGCGACGACCCCTGCTCTCCGGGTTGGCACAGCACCAGAAATAGTTTGTGCACATATGCAAGCGTCATTCCCAGCGCACTTCCGGGTCTACGGAGGCCCGTGCGCACGCGCACAAGCTATTTCTGGTGCAGTGCCGACCTGAAAGTGCGCTGGGAAAAAGCGAGTGCACGCACATATGGGCGTGCGCTCCCCCGCCCTCCGGCCCACCACAGGATCGGCACCGGAGGAACAGGCCCGAGGCTGGGTAAGTTTGCCGACCCCTGTTACAGACCAAGTAAGTTTGTTCTTGGTATAAGCTTTCGTGTGCATCTGAAGAAGTGTACATGCACACGAAAGCTTATACCCAGAACAAACTTAGTTGGTCTATAAGGTGCTACTGGACATTTTTTTTATTTTTTTATTTTTATGTCCCCAAATAGTTAAATTAATCTTAGGGCTAATCCTCCCAAGACAGCAGCAGCAGCATTCCTTGGAGGATCTGCTGTCCCTGTGGATACTGCCACCTGAGGCAGTTCTCTGACCTTGCCTCATGGGTAGGCCAGCCTGGATTATAGAACAGGAAGAAGTGTAGGAGTAGCTGAACAGTTCAACGGAGGGACATGAGAAGTGGGGTCCCCCCAGGATTGGCATTGGGGCCTGTGCTTTTAAACATTTGTAAATGACCTGAAGTTGCAAGTGGACTGTGAGGTGGCTGGGTTTGCTAATTATACCAAATGGTTCAGGGTGGCAATAAACAAAAAAGGGAATCCTCAGAAGATCATAGTGATCTAGCAGGCCTGTGTGGAGGAAGGTGTTCTTTCAGGTAATCTGATCCCAAGGACTTTATATGTTAATAACAACACCTTAAGCCTGGTTCAGTATCAAACTTGCAGCCACTGCATGTGTTTCCTCTCAGATGTTGCATGCATGGCCAGATGTCCCACCTAGCTACTGTGTTCTGCACCACCTGCAGCCTCCAAGTCAACCTTAAGGGCAGCCCAACACACAGTGGATAACAGTAGTCAAACCTGGAGGTTATCAGTGCATTGGTTACAGTGGCCAAGTCATTCCAGCCCCTTCATGTCATGCACAGACACCCTTGACTCAGATGTAACTAGGTGTAACTAACTCTGAGAAACGGAGCTGTCACCAGCTTATTTATGACATCTCCCCCTAAATCTCCTCATTACCTCTAACAGTGCCTTCATATAGATGCTAAATTGCATTGAACAAAACAGTAGCCTATGGCAGATTCCTATACTGTACTGTATAATTGCTGAGGTACAGTCACCCAACGCTACTCTCTGAAATCTGCCCTACAGACACAAGTTGAAACAGTCTTGCAGTGCCCAGTCTCCACAACTCCCAGTCTATAGATCTGATCCAGGAGGATACCAATGGTATCAAAAGCCATTGTGAAATTGAGCAACAGGATCAGGACCATACTCCCTGCTTACATTTCCAATAACAGGCAACCAAGAACAATTCCATCCCAAAACCGGACCCAAATGGGCCTGGTGTGGAGAACAGTTTTCGGCCACTGGGCCAGATCACAGACTCTCCAAGTGTCCCTATTTTCCAGTGACGTCCCTGATTTAGAGAAGCCATCCTGGTTTCTGACTTGATCTGAATGTCCCACTTTTTCATTGGGAAAATGTTGGCAGGTATGGTAGGATGTTCCTATTTTCACTGGGAAAATGTTGGAGGGTATGGAGTTATCCATTCCCCCCAAGCCATCTGAAGGCAATCCTGTATAGGGAAGTTTTTTAAAAAAAAAAAAAAAAGTTTAATTTTTAATTACGTTTTTATACATGTTGGAAGCTGTCCGGAGTGGCTGGGGCAACCCTGTAAGATGTGTGGTATAAATAGTAAAATTATCATTATGGAATGGGACGTCCCTATTTTCATCGGATAAAAGTTGGAGGGTATGAGATCAGTATCTCTGCAGACCAACTTTGACAGGTGGGCAGGACCACCCATCTGTCAATCATCTGCCATCAAGATGATGGCAGGTGACTGATATGTGGGCAGTCCTGCCCAGCTGTCAAAGGTCACCCCCAGTGGGGAAAGTGGTCTGCTTTGCTAGTGGATTCCCTACAGCAGCAGTACATGAAAAGAGTGTTATACAAGTTTTCTCCTTAAGCTCTGGATACATGTTTTAAATGCAGAAAAACACTAGTAAACGACCTGAGGATTGCTTCTGCTAGTTGAAAAGCAAAGCAAAAGTCTGTGACTGCTTACCACAAGATGTTAAGATAGTCAAGGAGATCCAGCATGTGTGATGAGGGACCACAGTACATCTTATCAACTTGATACCGTATGGTTTCCGCTCCTAGTTTTCATAAACATTTTTCTTGAGAATCCACAGCCTCCTACAACCCAACTGGATTTTAATGCTTATCATTTCTTTCCAAGCATATATTGTAGCAATGATACGAGAGAGATCTGTAACTGTTGGTTGAAATTTGCAAAACAAAATAATTCAAACTTTAAAAAGAAAGAAGGTTGGTGCTAAAAATATACATCTCAAATGTCAAAAGCCATATGTATATCTCAAGCTTCTTCAGCATTCACTGAAAGCTTTACAATGAAAGTAACCTTGGAAATGGGCAGGGCTGCCTTATTAATTTGAAACAAACAAACAAAAATTCTTTCCAGTAGCACCTTAGAGATCAACTAAGTTTGTTCTTGGTATGAGCTTTCGTGTGCATGCACACTTCTTCAGATACACCTATTAATTTGAATAACAGACTCTGGAGGTGACGGGAGGGACTTATCCTGGCCAAACAGCAGTAACAATAGTATCAAGTCTACCTGAAACTGCCATGACTAAAAGGGAGAAAAGAAAAAGAGAAGTCAAAAGAAAAGAAGAACTGGGCAGCCCACACCCCACACTGGACAACAAAAAGTGAGAATAAGTCACAGGAAGTGTTAGGCAGGTTTTATTTTGTCTTGATGCATGATTAAAAGAGAAGAAGCAAGACATGGAACCTGATGCATTACTTATCCCCTATACTGAACTACATGTACCGGTATGTTCCTCAGTCAGAGATGAATGAAATAAACTCTTTGTTGAGTCATAGGAAAAATAAACATCTCCCAAGGTTTTTCCTGCTCTGTGAACCAAAAGCAGATTACAGTTTTAAGTAACAACACATAACACAAGCCAGTGTGGTGTACATGCTAGCCTGTCAAAATAGGAAACCCAAGTTCAAATCCCCAGTCGGCCACAATGTTCACCTTGGCCTAGTCAGAAGGTCTTAATCCAACCTGCCTCACGGGGTTGTTGTGAGAATAAAACCGAGAGGGTGGGGAGGAAAGGTGGAATATAAATGTAAGAAAAGTCCCCCCCCCCCATCTCTGTTCCTTTTGCATTCATGGACCACTTTTTCCGCTCTTATCCCACTCCTGTTTATTTCCAGTTTATTATTACTATCTTTAAAAATATTAACCTTTTATCATTCTTTTTTATTTCAACATCTCCTCTGGTCATTCTCCCTCAGAGATTGAAGACCTTCCATGATCGCCCCCCACTCCTTTTACTCATTTACTTTCTCCTTTTCCCGCCCCAGGCTCTCCATTTCCCGGAGTGGCTGCCCAATGCAGCCCTAGTCCTTAATGGGACTAATGTTAGTTAATGTTAATTAACATTAATTAATTAGTTAATGGGGTAACTGTGCCCCCCTAAAGGACCAGGTGCGCAGCCAAGGAGTCATTTTGGACTCACAGCTGTCCAAGCCTACCCAGATGCTTGCAAAGTCTAGGTAATTTTAATCTGTTTTAGTATTTTAACTTCTGTGTGTTTTAAAGTAAGACACTGGATTTTCTCCATTTTATCATTTCATATTGTAAACCCCTTTGAGGTGTGTGCGTTTTAAAAAAAATAAAAAACAATCAAGCGGCATATAGCCTACATTTTATTTTACAAAATAAATAAAAACAAAAATATTTTCAGTGGAGCCTTTGGCACAACCCCTCAGTCCCCCAAAAGCCCCAAACTACAACCCCATAGGCCAGGGCTTACCAAACTTGGGTCTTAAGTTGTTGTTTTTTTTGGGGGGGGGTTGAACTACAGTTCCCATCATCCCTGACCACCGCTCCTACTAGCTAGGGATGATGGGAGTTGTAGTCCAAAAGCAGCCCTACGCCATCGTAAAGGGAGCAAAGCCCTGCTGTACTCAAAAGGGGACTTGCTACTGAATAGAAACGTTTAAGGTTGCACTGGCAAGCCTCTACACTACTATAACAAACCAATCCTTCCGTTGCCTTCTATACAGTCTAGAAAACTCTCATCTGCGAGGGAAGGACGGCGGGATATCAAACATCAGCGAATGCGGTTAAAGGGTTAAATTAAAAACAACAACAACAACATGAGGAGAAGGAGAACAGTTGAGAGGCATCATGGGAGTTTGCAGGCCTCCGAGGGATCATGGGAGTTGTAGGAAAACTCCAAGGAGCGTCTCCCTATGTCATGGCTGCCTTACGTTCGAGGTAATGTACTTTGTTCTTTGGACAGGGTCGCGGTGCGTCTCTCCCCTTTCCCCGCTATGCCCAGGCAGCCTTGGCTGCCCTTGTATCTCTGTCGTCTTGTCGGGAAAGTGGCTCTCAGGCCCACTAGGCTGCGCAAGAGCGTGGTTGTTGTTTTTTTTGTGTGTGGGGTGGTGAGGGTAACTTTTAAAACCGAAAACTTTTTGTTTATTTTTTATTTCCACTTGTTGCTGCTGCTGCTGCTCTTTTCCCAGCCCCGCCGCCTCCTGGAAAAATGGGTTGTGTTTCTTCTCCCCTAGCGAGAAAACGATGTCACTTTGATAAACTGAAGTGAAAAGGGAAAAAAAAAATCCAATAATTTCACGCCATCTCTTTTTTTATTTTTTAATCTTAAAAGCAGCTGATCTGCCTTACTGCTTTTTCTTTCACTTCGAACCCCTGGGGGAATTAATAATAATAATAACAATAATCACAATCTTATTAGCGATGAAATCACTTCGATTGTGTTTTAACTCTCCCAAAGTGAGTCGGGGATGCGATGCCTTTTATTTATAACTCCCGTGGGAGAGCATCCAGTAGGTTGTGTAACAGGCGCAGCTGAGGGGGGGGGTGTGGAAAAATAAAAATAAGAGTTTTTCGTGTCTCGTTCAGAACTGTCCTAGGAAACAGTAAACAAAGAGTATTTGGCAGGGTGAGGTACCTTTTTTGGGTGTTTTTATTTTTATTTTATTTTTTGGCAAGGAAAACGAGAAGATGCAAACGAAAGGCTGGCAGCCCACCCTGCTCCCCAGGCGTATAAAATACTCAGAATCAGCTGCTCATCCCTTCCTGTTGTGGACTAAGAGGCCCAAACCACAATTGGGGCAATAACCAAAATGTCCAAAAAATAATAATTAGCGAGTAAGGCTGTCCTGTTCTCCCGAACTGGCCCTCAGGGCAGGCTGGATGATAATACAGTATATCAACAGTAGAGGAATGACAACAGCAAACAAAATGGGCTTCATAATAATAAAAAAGAATAATTTTATTATTTATACCCCGCCCATCTGGTTGGGTTTCATGTTGATCCTGTTCACGTGCTTAACTCGGAAGTAAGTCGAGAAGCTTAGCTGAGATTCCTGCATTGGGGGGGGGGGGGTTAGACTAGATGTCCCTCGGGATCCCCTTGCAACTCTGCGATTCCATGCTTCTAAGCTTCACAGGGTCCAAATGGTTTCTGCCTCTGTAAGCCTCCCATCGCTCACTGTCTCAGCAACCCCGATCTCATTTCCTTCCCGGCTGTTGTGTCGCACATTAATTTCGTGAAGACAGCCACTTCAGAAACAAAAGTTCTGCTTTCTTCCCCCATGTATTTGATTATTGTTACACTTATCTTCTGCCCTTTGTTCGTGGAGTTTGGGCATATGATCCTCTCTTTATTCTTACAACAACCCTAACATCACACTGACTCTGCCTCGCTGTCATTCTGTTTCTTAGCAGCTGTATACCTTTAACTCCCAGCCACTGTATTATTTACTCTTTGGAGATGTGCCAAAAAGTAGCAGCATTTTTATTTCCACTTAAATCTCTTCATTTCAAAGGAAGTTAGCTTTTATTTTTGCAATTAATTTGTTGGAAAGGGCTTGGGGGGAAGCTGCTGGTGAATCTAAAAATGCGTTGCACCTTGTTAGATTTTAAAAATGCTGACATGTAAACATTCAGTGGCCTACTAATCCTGCCAGCCTAGTTTCTGGCAGATGACAGGGTGTTGCTAGCCTCTGCCCAAACAGTGAAATTATTGTATAACTCCATGTATACCATTCTTACGATTCACGTCTGAAATACGGGTATAATAATTATAACTCTTCTGGAATTGCATCACCTGTTTGCCATGCAGTTTGCATTTTTTTCTTTTTTTTAAATTCAGAAATCCTCAGCTTTGTATATGTAGCTGAATTTTGCTACATACTGAAGATGCAAAAGCGACCTTATTCCTATCTATCTGAGCAGTGCATATAAGGTCTTGATGCTCTTGATTCTGGGTTCAATATCTTATCGCTCCTCTCGGTTTCAGGCTTTTCATTGTCACAGATGAAACATCCCATTTCCCAGGCTTCAAAAGTGAGCAGGGCTAATGGTGGTATGGAAGAGATTTCCCAGTTGGATGCATTTTTTAGGTTCAAGACAATCTCTCAGCAGAGGGGATGGAATAAAAATGTTGCTAATGTGTCAAAGGTTTAACAGTCAGGAGTTTATTCTCTCCTTAAACTAAAAAAAAAAGGTGCAACCTTTTGTAAAAATGAGTCAGATCCATAGCTGTCAACTTTCCCCTTTTTTAAAGGGAAATTCCCTTATTCTGAATAGGATTCCTCGGAAGAAAAGGGAAAATTCGACAGCTATGGTCAGATCCCCGTCTAGAGATACCATAAAAGCACATTTTGTTGATAATTTTCGAGGAAGCCAAGAAACACTCAGTGGTTGAGAATTTAACCTAGCTCTTTTTCCTGAGGAAAATCACAGCAAGATAAAGTACCAGAAGCATATCTTAAAATTACATTTCAAGCACGTGTCAACTTTTTACTATATTGTGGTTGAAATAGTGTGATGTGAAACTCTCTGAGGGCAGTGTTCCCCCTCTGTATACAAGCAAACTGTGAGCCATGTGCCTTAAAGAAAGGGGTTTTGAGATTTATTTTGTTCATGAACTAGGCTGTGTTTTCACCTGCTACTTATACCGCCCGCTTATGATTTAGATTTTTTTCAAAAATTACATTTTGCCTGGTGGTCTTTAATTGCATTTAGGTTTACGACAACTCTGCTGGATGTAGGTTACCGTCACCCCATTTTACAAGTGGGGGGCTAAAGTAGAGAACTCCCCAAGAAACTTCATAGGGGAAGTGTCAGGCAGTCTCCATGCATCAATGAATACAGGTACCTTCCCACATACGCACATTCCACTTGCACGCAACCACGTTTATGCGGGCTGCTGAAAATATAAATAGATAGATTGGCTTTCCCTTGCTCAGGGCTGCTGCCCTGAAGTAAGTGAGGGAAGGCTTGGTACAGGCCAAGCAGTGGCCCTGGCCCCTGAGTGACTTCCAGACAGCAGTCCCAGCAGCGCACATGAGTCTCTTTCTCTTTAACTCCCCTCCCCATGTGCTCTCCTTATTAAAGTGGCGCCCACATCTCCCCCACCATCTTAAGAGTAACTGTGATTCTGTAGTGAGAGTTGGGGCAGAGACACATTTAAATCTTGCTTCTGACAGATGGTGTTGTTTCTTCTACAGCAGGGGTGGCCAACTTGCAAGAGACTGCAATCTACTCGCAGAGTTAAAAACTGGCAGTGATCTACCCTCTTTTGGGGGGTTCAGGTCAAGGTTGTTGAAAGATACTCGGAGTCCAGTGTGACTTTCATGCTCTTTATTCAGCTCATAGTAGTGAGGAATGTAGTTCCCCCAAAACGTTTGCTTTATATACACTATTTACACAATGGGCCCCATGTGATTGGCTAATTCCGGGATACTCCTGTATGCCAATCAGAGTGCGGATTCACTTCCACCTGGAGCTGGATTGGGTGGCTCCTGCAGACCAATCAGACTGCTGCAATCTCAATCCTATTGTTCTGGGACCAATCAGACTGCTGCAATCTCCATCCTATTGTTCTGGGACCAATCAGACTGCTGCAATCTCAATCCTATTGTTCTAGGACCAGTCAGACTGCTGCAATCTCAATCCTATTGTTCTAGGACCAATCAAACTGCTGCAGTTTGGATCCTATTCAACTCAGTACATAACAGTTGTTGAGCTTTTCTTAGGAAGGAAAGCCATCCATGTTTTGGGGGGTTGGGGTCAAAGTTGAGCTTTTTTAGGAAGGAAAGCCCTGTTTTGGGGGCTTCAGGGCAAAGGTGTAGAGTTTTTTTAGGGGAGCCAAAGTTGCTGAGCTTCCTTGGGGGGAGCCAGTGATCTACCAGTGATCTACCACAGACGTCCAGTGATCTACCAGTAGATCATGATCTACCTGTTGGACATGCCTGTTCTACATTATCTGTGATCTACCAGTAGATCATGATCTACCTGTTGGACATGCCTGTTCTATAGTATCTAATCTAAGGTCAGTTACACAGCACCTAGCTCCAGTGTTAGAAATTGTGATATGAAAGCTAGGAGCTAAATGGCACCTGAAACAGGTTACGGGTGCAACAACAGACTGCCTAGGCATATATTTTTTTATAACAAGAATACAAAGCTGAAAATGAATGAATGCAGCTAAAATATTATGTTCATTTTTCACATGGTCGAGTCCTTCCCCTGCCCACCCCCCTATTATTCTTAAGAGAGTCTCTTCTCCAGTCTTCAGACAGTAGCTGGAAGTGGGGAGGCAGAAAAGGTCTTCCTTTCCTTCCACTCTGCAGTTTTACACCTCTGAAATCTTAGGTGCAGTACTGCGCCCAGAGCTCAGAAACTTCTCGCCTTAATGAAATTTCCTGTCGCAAAATGTGCCTAGAACAATGGGAGTTTCGAACACTGCATATCTCTTATCAATGTGAACCACCCTGAAATCTGTGGGTGTAGGGTGGTACATAAATTTTAACAACAACAACCACCACCACCACCACCAATGGCCTCTTGACAGTATTTTTATTTTGTTATTTATTAAACTTAGTGGTTGCTGGGATGGTGATCAGTATAGTCTGAAACACATATTTACAGTTGTTGGCATTGATTTACAGTTCTAAACAAAAAGTGCAACGTTCTAATTTTAATCTGGCAACTCCTGATGTGGCTATAACGTTACATGACTTATGATACTTCTGACTACTACCACTGCTCGCCATGTGAGCAGTCACGTGGCTACTGTGGCCTTTTTGATTGTGTCGCAGGTGATGAACCTCACCTCTGGTGGATCACTGACTTTGGGAGCCCCCTGTAAAATCCAATTTTTCCATTATGAATGCAACCGTTTTGAACACATCGAAGGCACATTCCAGGGAGTATGGGGTGGGGCACTGAAAACTGCCATGGAATCTAAAAGTGAACAGAGCTATGAGTTGTTTCTCTTTTGACGTTCACTTCTATGCAGTGGCTCAATTTAGATTTCCACTGAAATCAATGGACAGAGAAAGAAGAAAATTGTTCCACTGGTAAGAAAAAAATAAAGGTATTGTTGATGATTTCAAAATCCATATGAGGGCACTACCTTTATTAGACCAAAAAAATGTTAAAAAGTATAGTGCAGTAATCATGATTTAAAAATCCAAAATACCATAATAGCTGCCTGTAGCAGAATTTGTAAATAGGAAATCTTTCTCTTCCCTTCCCTTGCAGATGCTGCGAAGACAACTAATCACTCCTAACCAAATGCCCACCAACAATACAAATTTTGCCCTCTTTGCATAGCTGGCTGAGGAGTCGAGTGGTGCACCTTTGCTTTCAGCAATGGCCAGAAGTGGTGAAGAAAGTCAGCTGCAGAGGATTATTCGGGATTTGCAGGGTAAAATGCTGCCTGGGTGTGATTGACACATTCGTTGTATCGTGATGTGATTTTGTGCTTCTGTGGGAAAGGGAGAGACAGGAATGTTGTTGTGTTGGGACAGAGGCTACAAGAAACAGAGGGCAAGAACTGTTGTTAGATTGATTGATTTATAGACAGCTACACAGCATAAAGCAATTGGAGAAGGGTAAATGATAAAAGCAGAATAAAACATGGAATCGTGTGAAATTGCTTGCCATTCAAATTGGCTATTTTCTCCAGGCCACCACAATTGCTCCATTTCTTCCATCCTAGTTTTTTTTTTTTAAGTGTAGAGACAATTTGCACAGGCAGCTACTGCGCTCAGGTTTCAGCAGCCTGTGTGTGGTATCCAAAACGTTGCCATTTTTGTTAACTGCCTTGAGGCATATGCAAAAGACAGGATATGCATCTCTGAAATACCTGCCGATGATGTCTCCGGTGGCCTGTTTCAGACCTTCTGAAGGGAATGTTTCAATGGGTGCTTCTCATGCTCCCTGTTCAGCATTATAGCCTTAAACCAGAGCATAGGGAAAGTTACTTTTAAAATGTAGGTACAATGTGATCTAGGTGAACTCAGTGGCTGTGTAAGTTATCACAAGGGGAATGAACCAGAATTAAACTTGGGTTCGTGTCCTTACTCACTTCTCCTGTCCCATGGCTGGAAGAAGGAGTATGAAAATGTTAATTTCTGCTTTTGGTTAGCTACAGCTTGGTTTGTCATCTGAACCAAGAGCTGTGGTTAAATGCCGTATTTTTTGCTCCATAAGATGCACCTAGTTTTAGAGGAGGAAAGGGGGAAAGCCCCGTTTGGGGGGGGGGGGTCAGCTCAAAGTTGTGCAGTTTCTTTTGCAAAGAGAAAAGGGCCCTTTTTTGAGGATCAGCTCAAAGTTGTTGAGCTTACTTTGCAAAGGGAAAAAATCCTGTTTTTATGGGGTTCAACTCACAGTTCTGCAGCTTCTTTAAGAAAGGAAAGGGAGCTGTTTCTACAGTTTCCAGACAGATAATCTAATCAGCCAGTCACATGTCGCTGGGAAACAAACAGCCTCCGTCTGCAGAACATTCAACAATGGAGGCCTGGGCGAGGGGGTGGGGCCGGAAAGGGAGCCAGAGATCACCACACATTCGCTCCATAAGACGCACAGACATTTCCCCTTACTTTTAAAGAGGGGAAAAGTGAGTCTTATGGTGCAAAAACTACGGTACTTCTTTCTCCAAACCTTTATCAGGCAACTATTGCAACTCCTGCCAAGTTCACACCAGTATTGCCCTGACCAATGCATTTGTTTTCTCCATTTGGCATTTTATGTCTCTTGAACTCTTGACCCTGTGTAAGATGCTGTATGAAACATAAAATATATTGATGGACATAAAAGAGATTCTCATTTCAGTTATTCACATTGTTCCTGTTTAAATTCACAAATGGTGCTTTCTGTTTTTCTCCAAAGATGCTGTTACAGAACTGAACAAAGAATTTACAGAAGTAGGAGAACCAATTACAGATGACTGTATTAGTTTGCACAAATTTTCCTACAAGCTAGAATACCTTTTGCAAGTAAGTAGTGTTAGCATTTACAAGCGGACTATTTCCTGAAAGCTTTTCCTTAAAGTAGCTAAATCAAGGGTCCCCAAACTAAGGCCCGTGGGCTGGATCTGGTCCAATCACCTTCTAAATCAGGCCCGCAGATGGTCCAGGAATCAGCGTGTTTTTACATGAGTAGAATGTGTTCTTTTATTTAAAATGCATCTCTGGGTTATTTGTGGGGGATAGGAATTCGTTCATCCCCCCCCCCAAAAAAATATAGTCCAGCCCCCCACAAGGTCTGAGGGACAATGGACCGGCCCCCTGCTGAAAAAGTTTGCTGACCCCTGAGCTAAATGAAGAGGTTGATAACTAGAATACATATTAAGAGATGTTAAACAGGGAACTGGCCAAGGAAAATCTACATATTAAAATGTGTTAAAAGGTCAAAAGCATTATTATTATTATTATTATTATTATTAATATTATTATTGGAATATTGTGTAACTTGTCCTTGAAAGTGCACCTTTTTGCCTTAGAACCGTAACAGTACATGTTGCTGTGTGTTCTAAATCTCGTTCATAAAAACAGAATAATCTACAGGAATACGTATGTAAAAATAATTCCCTGGGTTCTCTTGCATTCTGCTATGACCAACAAAACCCACAATCCTCCAGAATGCGGCTGTGCAAACGGGTGCAGACTCAATTTGTGTTGTGTTTCATTGAATTCTGTGACACAAATGAACATCTTATGCTTGTTCAACTAAAACCAGTTTATGATGCTTTCCCATGATGTTCAAGTCAGGAGAATGACATGTGGTTTGGTCAGTATGCTGATTTAACTAGTTGCTGAATCTGGGATAACCATTTTTAGGTCTAACAGCTTTGCTTGAGCTGTTAAGTTTCCATAGCATTTATAAACATACGTTTCATATTGGCAGTGTTAGCCTGTGTTAATTGATCCAGTGGCTTTTAGGTCTGTTCAGAAATCCCGGCGGTTATTGGTGGGAATGCACTGCTCTTTTCTCTGAATGCTTACAAAGAGAGCAAGCAATGTTTTGGCAAATCATCCGTGTGAAGTTACGCTTTCCCCTTTTCTCTTCCAAAGTTTGACCAGAAAGAAAAGTCCAGCTTACTGGGCAACCGGAAAGACTACTGGGATTATTTTTGCGACTGTCTGGCAAAGGTTAAAGGAGCCAATGATGGAATACGCTTTGTGAAATCTATTACAGAAGTAAGTGAAGTGCATGGATCTGTCATTGGGGCCATGCAGCATAACGTTCCGACAGGCCAGTCTAACTTGGATGGGTGAAGCTGGAGCAGAAGCTGTATATGCCAGTGGTACTGTTGTCTAGGCTCCCTAATATGAAGCTTTCCACCAATTCCTGAAGATCTGTCCTTTTGCACAGGATATTTCAGTGCTTATGGTATTGTGCTGTAGGGCTACTACATCTCTCTCTTTTATATATATATATATAATTTTTTATTGAATTTTTGAAAAGATTTTATACATATAAAATGATTTCCAACATTAAGATACAGAGTTCTTTCAAACCCTTAGACCTCCTTCCCTCCCTCCATGGGTTCCATCTTTAAGATTAAATTTACTGCATCTTTTACCCTTATCAATCTATTATATAACCATAATTGCCACAAAGTTAAATTCCACATTACAAGTGTCTTTACATCCCTGCGAAAGATTTTAACTGTTTACAGTGGTCTTTTAAATAAATTTACTCCAGTCTTTCGAAAATACTTGATCTTCCTGGTTTCGAATCTTCCCAATACATCTTTCATAGCTGTTAATAAAATCATATGGGCTGACAACTTTTGAGTAGGGAAAAAGACAAAGACTTATATCAACATATATATGTAAATGTAGATGTGGTCTACGTTTTGATAGTGTGCTACAAATGGTATCTTCACCCCTCTCCCCTTTAGATTCCTTACCTTCATTCAGACTGCAGGCCAGGAAGGGCTAAGTCACATGATAGATTCATTTTCACATGTGAGCAGTGCTGACAGTGGTATCTCCCCCCCACACACACATTTGTCCTTGTGAGCATGTGCCCAAGGATGTTAGGAAGTGCTCTAATGAGCACATGATCAGGTAGCAGCCTGCCCTTGTCGCTCACTTCTTGCAGGCTACAGAAACACAATGGGTTGTATGTCTTTCTTCCTCATATATTTTTATGGATTGGATCCTGCTATTGTACTCTCACCTGCACTGAACTTGCATCAGGTGCCAGGGTTTGTTGTTCCCCACCCCTGACTCATAATGAGCTTCCTTAAGTCAATAATAATAATGGCTGGAATTTTCCTGCCCTTTCAAACAGAATTAACACAAACTAAAGAGCATTGCTTTAGAAGGGTTCACTGTAGTCCTTGTTTCAAAAGTAAACATCTCCAAATAATAAAGGGCAATTGGTTCTAGGGAAGCTTCAGGGTCTGCAAAAATGGAGGGGTGCAACTGACAGTCAACATGGGAGGGGGGGAGGTACTTAATGTTTGTATAGTGTTATCTGTGTGCTTGGTGCTTTACAAAATACCACAGGAGGAGGAGGAGGAGTTTGGATTTGATATCCCGCTTTTCACTACCCAAAGGAGTCTCAAAGCGGCTAACATTCTCCTTTCCCTTCCTCCCCCACAACAAACACTCTGTGAGGTGAGTGGGGCTGAGAGACTTCAAAGAAGTGTGACTAGCCCAAGGTCACCCAGCAGCTGCATGTGGAGGAGCGGAGACACGAACCTGGTTCCCCAGATTACGAGTCTACCACTCTTAACCACTACACCACACTGGGGGAGTCCCTTCCCCAACAGTGTAACAGCTCTGTTATGTGCAAAGTAACAAATAACCTCAGGTAAGGCCCTGGAAATCATTATTTCAGTTTCAGGTGCTCAATTGTCCCCTTATTCTTATTGCCACCAATATAAATTTGGCCCCTATCAATGACGTCCATGAGATTTTTCTCTCCCAGCAGATATTCAGCATTAAATTAAGCTGACCTTCCTCGTCGTTTGGCGAGCAGAATCAGACATTTGCCGACAAGCCCTAGCACAGAAATTATAGAACATAAATAAACATTACACAGATTCCATCTCTCTTGGGAGAGGGGAACACCAGCAAATCTACTGCAGAGCATTTGAGATGGCAACACTTCAAATCTGGCCCGAGTAAAAGGCCAATGGCTACATACAGATCCTTAAAGTAAGCAGCTAATTGAAAAGCAGCATCATAAGACAGTGGCATAGCATGGGGGGCTGTGGGGGGCATAGCTCCAGGCGCATTTATTTTATTTTTTTGAGGGTGTGCGATCAGACGCTTCCACAACAGGCTCCATCATCAGAGCCTGGCTCAGGTGCATGAGGGAGCTGCAGAGTCAGTTTCCTTGCATGGCAGCCCAGTGCTCCACTCCTACCGGTAGGTCAAACCCAACCTGGGGCAGAGAGAGGCTGCGGCACATGAGGGGCCCGGCCATGGCAGGCCCTGCCCCCTTGGGGACGCACCCCCAGCACCTTAATATTTTGCTCCTTTACCCAAGGAACAAGGGAAGCAGCTTGCGCATGAGTGAGCCAAAAGGTGTTGTAAGGAAACATCCCAGAGGTTTTTATTTACTGGGGCTAATGCAGAATCAAATCCCATTTGAAGAAGGGAATAGGGTGTCGCAACAAGCTTTTGAGGCAACGTGACTTTGTCTACAATGGCTATCCTCAGGTAAATACTTAGGCAGCCCTGCTACCGTCTTAAAGATCTTAAGCCAAAGCTTTAAGACTGTTAACCAAGCTCTCAAAAGGGCACTGCCCTGCTTCCAATAATATAACTTGGTATATGTAAAGAAACACATGAAAAAATAGCTTGATTGCATTTTAAATTTGATGACACTTCCTTCTCAGCTCCTTTACGCAGCTATATGAGCACTGACAATGAATAGCTTCAGGAATATACTGACCCCCTTTGGTGTAAAAGAAACAGCATAGTAGAATGACTGACTGAAGCTTCCTAAGAAGCAAGGGTGTGTAGCCCAAGAAAACCACCCCCAAATAGTGGAAATTTTAATCTGTTCTATAATTTAGTAATTTAGCACCCAACTGCACCGCGAAAACCTCTTTTAAAATACTAAAATATTTTATTGTCTAGCTGATTTGTGGACAATTGAGCTTGCAATAAGATGAAAACTTAAGACAACAGCTGCCTTATCCCAGGTCTGGAGTGGAAAGAATAACAGCATCATTGGTATAAAGTAGACTACAAGCTTTCCTGTTGCTTAGTTTTGGTCATTTAAGACATTTTCAAGTTCATTTAAGAACAGATTAAGGAGCCTTGCTTAACTCCCTTTGACATGAGGATATCCTGGGTGAGCTGTCCGTGATTGCCACATCTAATCTGTAAAAGACTTACTATGCAAACCTTCATGAGATAGAAAGGTCTTTTATCATCAGCAGGAATGTTGTCCAGGTTCTGCCATAGCTTAACCCTGGAGAAGGAACTCGGAAGCTGCCTTTTGATCCATAAAGACAGCAAAAAGGGCCCCTGCGTATTTTTCAGTGTGATGAGAAAACCCAAAATAATTATATTGAATTGAACTGTTCTTTCTAAATGCCACTTGAGAGCCAGTGGGTAAATTCTTGAACTCAAAAAAATGAGTTCAGCGTACCTAGTATATGGTGACCCCATAATAGATAACAAGATAATGGATGTAAAGTTTCCTGGATCATTGACTTGGCCATTTTTGAAGATGGGTACTATTATTGCGTTCTCCTAATTAGAAGAAATCATCCCGGAGCTTTTTTTGTAGCAAAAAGGGCAGCCAATAATGGTGATTTAGTTTAATAAGCTCAACAGGGCTACAATATATCCCTAGAGCCTTCCCAGTTATAAGCTGATTTGCTTATAGAAATAACTTCTCTTTATAGTAACAAGGTTCCACTTTGGTATGCCTACAAGTACAGCACCAGATGCAAGGCCATCTGGGGCCATAAAGATGGGTCTAAAATTCAGGCAATCCCCCACTTGCTTGCAAATAAATAAATAAATAAAATAAGGACCTAGCGTAAGGTTAGTAATTGTCTAACAGCTCCGGCCCTATCAATGTAAAACTAGAGATTACCTTACTGACTTCTGGTTTTTAATGCTAAACATTGGCTGGGGAGAATATGTTACTGATCATTATGACATAATAATCACTTTTTTCTGTGATTGTCTTTTCCACCCCCAGCTGAGAACATCCCTTGGTAAGGGCAGGGCGTTTATTCGTTACTCCTTAGTGCACCAAAGGCTTGCAGACACTTTGCAGCAGTGTTTTATGAATACCAAAGTAACAAGGTAAATGTTGCTGTTGTTTTGTTCAACCTTTATAGGACAGTACCAAACGGTACAGCGGTTTTATAACAACTGTCTCTATTATTAGCTTTGCATTCTGCTAAGAAGACCGAGAGGGTGAAAAGAGGAAATGGGAATTGCAGCGGTGGGAATGGGAAGTGGTGAACCATTAACAGGAACCACCAAGTGTGTGGTTATAATTGGCCAGTGGCCAGGGACTTTTGAGAAAATCATTTGGTTATCCGTTTTATTATAGCAGTGATTACAGATGTGAGAATGGCTTATTCCTCTGAATGCCTGCTTTAGAAAAGGACATAAAGCCTTTTTAAAATGCTACAAACTTTGGAGGCCAACACCTACTACGTCAGGTGCACGATGAAGCCGTCGTGAACTAGATGAAATTGTCTCTAAACTAACACAAGCCCTTCTGGATCTGACCCCCCTATCTAGTCCAGGATTCTGTGTGTCCCCCAGTGGCAGAGCCACATGCCTGCAGCGATTGGAGTTCAGAGGTATGCTGCCTCTGATGCTAGAGGGAGTGTACAGCCGTCATGACAAATAGGCATTGAAAGCTTAGTCCTTCATGAATTTGGCTACCCTCCACCCTTTAGAGCTATTTAAGCTGCTGGCCATCATCACAACTTGGAAAAGTAAACAAACCTCATGACGCAATCCATTTTAGAACTGTCTCCTGCTTTAAAAAATCTGAGCTTCACTCAACTGATTAATTTATTTAATTTGCATACAGAACAGTACTTTCACACTAAAAGGGATGTTCTTTTTTGGGGTGATGTATTGCAGCAAGAGGGCACCATCTTATAAGTGACATTAAAACCAGTTAACAATTTGTTTTTTAATGTTCTTCCCAGTTTAAATTGATGACTCTAACTAGCCAGTTAATTGACTGAGAGTTGTTAGTTGTTTTCATATCGCACAGACTGAGGCATCTTTTTTGGTGTGAGCGTGTCATTGGGGAGGTTAAATTTGCATCTAGTTTTAAAGAGCTGATGTTGGACACATTCACTGTTACTTTGCAACGGAGAAATGTCCTTTAAACATCTGTTGCGTGGACAGGCGGAGTCCCCCAAACCCCAGGCGACCCCCGAGCGGAATAATGACACAAGACAACATGCTATGGGATTAAAATTGGCTACAACTTTATTAAGATTCAGATGTAAGGAAACCTTGGCTCAGGCATTGGGCGTTTATCCTTACCAGCCCCCAACCGGGGATCTGGGAAACTTCAGGGTTATCCAGAATGTGTGGGGATTGGGCTGGCTCTGGAGAACATATGTTCAAGCAGAGAGCCCGCCCCCCCACCCCGTTCGCCGCCACTGGAGGGGGAGGGCAATGACAATCTCTCAGCGTATAGTCAATGCCTCCCCCCTAGGCCCCTTGAATGGGGAATCCTGGTATCGCCGCCGCTCTGGGGGCGTGGGGTCACTGCCCCCCCCATTTAGGAAGTTGACTAAAGGATTCCGCCCAAGGCCTGAAACAGCCAAAGTTGTGACATTTTGCTATGGGAAAGCTGAAACCTGCCAATGCAGGGAAATTCCTTTCCAGCCCTTCAACAGCGGCCTTGACATAGCAGCGCCTGGGTACCTGTGGAGAAGAGGTTAACCTGCAAAATTAAGAGTTAATTGAGGGAGTGGAGGGTGGGAGAAGCTCTGGAGCCCAATTGCAGTTTCCCCAGGTAAGCTACGCCTTCTATTGTGTGGGCTGGATGGTCCCTCCCCTTACCTGGCCAATCCCCCTGGCAATGCCTCCCCCAGGCGGGAATGGACACTGGCTGAGGTAGACGGGAACCACAGGTATCCAGCCTGGGGAAGGCGACGCCAGCCCAAACTGGCAGGAGCCGCTATGGGGTCCAAGGGGGGCTGCACGCGACCACGCAAAAGTCGCTCCCCATTTAATGTGGGGAACGGTCATTGTGGTTACATTTTTATAGCCCCTAGTAATTAAAGATGTCAATACTGAAAAGAATATTGATATCCCTCGAATATTGTTGCGGGATGCAAGGGAACAAGACTGTCTCTGTGCTCCCTAAATGTCACACAGGGGAATGAAGTAAACAGAATATGTGAAATATGTGGGGCGTGCAAGCAATTGTGTAGTAGTTACCTTTGTGCTGCGTTCAGTCTAAATGTCTTCCGTTAAGCCTGTGATGGGTCCTGGCTTGGTTGATCTCCTGCCAGCCTCCAGGTGTGCAGGAGGGTGACTCGCTGGTGGGATCCTTGTCAGTGGGAGCCAACAGAAAGCCCCAAAACACACATTCCAAGGATGGGACGGGGTTGAGCCAGGCCAGGATCTGCTGGTCCTAAGGCAGTCTCACTGCTGTTGTGCGATCCAGGAAGGATCATATTGCCCCTGCACCTTCTGCCATGAGTGCAAGGTTTGCGGATGCAGTTGTGGCCCCTCTGCTCCGCAGAGTTCCCCTGACAGGAGGGAGAAGTTAGGATTTCGCCTGAAGTCTCCTCCATCCTTTCCACTGGGACTTAGTTTCAACTCGTTTTTGTAGAATTGTATGCTGTGTACTCATGCAAGGATTCCTTGTGGAGCAGCTCTTTCATTTGTGGCAGAACAGCTGCGATGAAAATGGAGCCACGTAGCATTTTGGGGAAATACATAATCAACAGTGCAGTAGTCCTTATAATCTCTTGCAACTTGTTGACTATTATCGATACGAGCTTTTGCTTACTTACTGCAATCCTTGTTTCTTTAGTGACTGGTACTATGCAAGAAGTCCCTTCCTGAATCCAAAAATGAGTTCTGATATTGTTGGTCACCTCTACGAACTCACAGAGGTCCAGTTTGATCTGGTGTCAAGAGGCTATGACTTGGACTCGGCATGGCCCACGTTTGCCAGGTAATACAAACCAGCTGCTAAGGTGGAAACATTTCTATAATTTGTATGCTTTAATAAAACATTTTGGGACTTTAGAATATATTAAAACTTCAGTATTTGAATCGTGGGTCAGATGAAACTTCACTGTGGTTGTTATACTGATTCCACTGCCGCCCCATCAATGTTCTATGAAGTCCTTCTAATGTGTCATGTCAGATTAGACCACCAGAAGGACAGCAGAAAATCTTCTGCTCCTGTCACCTGACTTGTGACAATTGAATAAGAGGTACATTCATGCGGGACAGTGAATATGTTCCTCTTAATGGAAATAAAGGTTATAACACATTTCCCCCATCATTTTTTATTAATAGATAGTGAATCTGTTCAAGCTTCAATATGCTGATGTTAATTTATTTTACCCAGGGGAAGAGATACCACGTCCCTCTTTGTTGCCGTTTGCAGTGTATGGTCATAGTGCTTAAGCATTGTAAATCGCTCTGTGTACATGGGGTATAATTGATGTACCATGAATTGTATCGTCCGGCAAGTTGGAACAGCATCGTCACCAGCATCATTATTAACATTTTAAAAGTGCAAAAACAAGAATAAAATAATCTTTAAAAAGAAGTGCAGATCCATCTTAACCCCACCAAAAGAAAAGCAGGAAATTAAGATGCAAAAGCCTGGAAGAACAAGAATGTTTTTGCATGGTGCCTCAAAGCAGAGAATGATGACTCTAGGCATGCCTCCCTGGGAGAGCATCCCATAAATGGGGAGCCATCACTGGAAAAGTCCTGGCTGCTGAATTGTGCAGCAGCTGCAGTTTCCAAGATGTCTTCAAAGGCAGCCCCACATACAACACATTGCATCTTATTTATCTATATCAGGGATGGGGAATCTCTGGTCTGCACGTTGAATGTGACTCTCCAGGCCACTCAGTTCAGCCCTTGGAGCTCTCTCCAGGCCACAGTAATCACTGGTCCTGCTCTCTTCCCTCTTCAAGTGCTTTTGCCTCGCTGGACTGTGACCTTGAACTGCAGTAATGCCTTTTGCTTTCCTGGATGGCAGAGCGTGTGTATAGAAACTGCTGACTTTCACTTGGCTAGAATGTATCCTACTGTAAGAGTCACACATCAGTTGCCCTGCCTACCTTTTCCTACATTTCCACCCACCATTGGCACGAGGCCTCCAAATAGTTGACCACAAATGAAACTGCTCCTTTGGGATGATCCCTTATCAATATCTACCCTCAGTTTCTATGCCCTAACAACAACAACAACAACAATTTTATTATTTGTACCCCACCCATCTGGCCGGGTCCCCCCAGCCACTCTGGGCAGCTTCCAACAAATATTAAAATACATTAAAATATCACAGATTAAAAACTTCCCTAAACAGGGCTGCCTTCAGGTATTTTCTGAATGTCAAGTAGTTGCTTATCTCTTTGACCTCTGATGGGAGGGCGTTCCACAGGGCGGGCGCCACTACCGAGAAGGCCCTCTGCCTGGTTCCCTGTAGTTTTGCTTCTCGCAGTGAGGGAACTGCCAGAAGGCCCTCGGCGCTGGATCTCAGTGTCCGGGCTGAATGATGGGGGTGGAGACGCTCCTTCAGGTATGCAGGACCAAGGCCGTTTAGGGCTTTAAAGGTCAGCACCAACACTTTGAATTGTGCTCGGAAACTACTGGGAGCCAATGTAGATCTCTCAGGACCAGTTATGTGGTCCCGGCAGCCACTCCCAGTCACCAGTCTAGCTGCCGCATTCTGGATTAATTGCAGTTTCCGGGTCACCTTCAAAGGTAGCCCCACGTAGAGCGCATTGCAGTAGTCCAAGCGGGAGATAACCAGAGCATGCACCACTCTGGCGAGACAGCCCACGGACAGGTAGGGTCTCAGCCTGCGTACCAGATGGAGCTAGTAGACAGCCGCCCTGGACACAGAATTAACCTGTGCCTCCATGGACAGCTGTGAGTCCAAAATGACTCCTAGGCTGCACACCTGGTCCTTCAGGGGCACAGTTACCGCATTCAGGACCAGAGAGTCCTCCACACCTGCCCGCCTCCTGTCCCCCCAAAACAGTACTTCTGTCTTGTCAGGATTCAACCTAAATCTGTTAGCCACCATCCATCCTCCAACCGCCTCCAGGCACTCACTATACACCAAGGACTTCAATTTAAAACCCTACAACAAAAATAGAATAAATTATCATGTAAACTCTGATTTCTCCAGCAGTTTGGAATCAGCAGCACAAATGCAAATTATTACACTGCTTCTGGAGAGCATTCAGGGTCAGCTTTTGTAGAACTTTGAGGGTCAGCCCCTCTCTGTTCCATTATCGTATGTACAAATTTGATGCTTTGATGGTTTAGTCCAGGAAGTTCTCTTGTTTTGTTGGAACAGAGGGGAAGAAGGCCCATGTCTAGTGCTGCTAGGCAAAAAGCAGCACCTCACATTGTAACGGGGGGGGGGGGGTAATAATGCCAAGCCAGAGCAAATGGAGGAGTGTGCTTTTAGTAGATAATTTCAGAGAGGAAGCTGTTCAAAATATGTGCATGGTGGCGGCGGCGGTTTCTTATTTTCTAAAATAATTAAAACCCTCTTCCATTTGCAGGAGAACATTGCCTTCATTTGGCTCCTCAGCTTACCAGTGGAGGCCTCCAAGCCGCACGTCAAGCATGAGTAGTTTGGTGAGCAGCTATTTGCAGGTAATTATATTGACAAATGACTACATGTGCAACATTTCCTTCTAAGAGCAGCAATAGTGCTACTGTTAGTCTTCCTTATGTGTAATGACCCCTTACCATTAGACTGAACGTAATAAGGGGGAAATTACAGTAGAATCCACTTGATGTTACTGTTCTAATTGTTCACCTGAGTCTCCTGCTTATCTGTACTCACTGTGTGTTCCTCATTTAGCTGCATGCCATTGTAACTTGATGCAAATAACAGCCCTACTGTTCTGGTTTAATTGTATATTGTGATGATTTCCCAGCCAGAGGCTTCTTCATACTAATCTGAGGTGGATTCCAAATGCTGAATATACTATATATATACCAAAGAGGCATCTCTTCTTCTAACTAAAACCATTTTTCTTCTGGTTTTCTTAGACCCAAGAGATCCCCTCCAGCCCCAATGGGAATAGCTTTTTAACTGCTGAGCCTCTGGAGGGCCTTGATGAGCTACACGTGGAGCTGGACCAGGCAGAACTGCGGCAGAAAGAACTGCAGGATCAGATCCAGCATCTAGAAAAGGAAAACCAGGAGCTCCAGGCGGCCATCAGCTTTGAGAAGCAGCAAGCGCAAACAGAAAGAGAGAAGAGCAGGAATATCAGCGAGGAGAACTCCAGGCTAACGCGAATGCTGAGGGAGGTGGAGAAACAGCGTGAGATCTCCCACTGCACTCAGGACACCATTCAGGACCTGCAGAAGTGCCTGCAGACATTAGAACTGAATGCCGTTGAGAAGCAAAAAGAATACTGTGCAAGGCTGGGGGAACTGGAGTCTGGGAAAAAGGATTCTGACTCAAAGCTTCTTCTCTTGAACCAAGAGCTGGAAGCTGCAAGGGCTTTGGTGTCCACGAAAGATGTCCGTATTAGTGAGCTTCTGGCCGAATTGCAGTCAGGAGAGCAGAAGAATGAAGAGCTTGTAGCCAAAGCCAATGCTCTAATGAATGAAAAGGCACAACAAGCCACCAGCCAGTTTGAGTCTGCACTGAAGATTGAGGATTTGCTGAAGAAGCTTAATGAAGCAGAAGAGGCAAAGTTCGATGCTGAGGAGTTAAATAATAAACACCTTTCTCTGCTTAAGATCACAGAAGAGCAACTCCAGTTAAAGGAGGAGGCACAGAAAGAGTTTGAATCGAAACTGAGGAGCCTCACTGTCAACTCCAAGGAAGAATCTGAAAAACTTTGTGGTGATCTGGAAACTATGGCAACTGAAATGGCGGACCTTCAGAAGGCATTAACAGCAAAGGGCAATGAGGTGGCTGATCTTCAAATCCAGTTGAAAGGTTTGTTGGATTCCATAAAATCCCTGGAAAAAAGCCTTGAAGAGGAAAAGAAAGAGAAGACAAAACTTGAGGGTTTGGTCACGCTGACAAAAACAACAATGGAAGAAGAAGTAAAGAACACGATGGAGCAACTTGGGCTTAGGGAAATCCAGCTTTCAAAACTAAGTCAAACAGTGAAGAGCTTAGAAGAGCAAAAGAGGGAACTTATTTCTGAAAGAGAGCATCTCAGAAAGACAATAGAAAGAATGGAGGAACAGGCCACAGAGCAAAGCTCCTCACTGAGAATGATCTCTGAAGGAAACGAGAAGCTCAAGTCTCAGAATGCAAAGCTGCAGCAAACCAATCAGAAGCTAGAAGCGAAGCGAAGAGAGCTGGATGCCTCTCAATCTTCTCTGGAGGCTGAGGTTGCCAGACTGAGAGCCTCCGAGAAACAGCTCCAAAGCCAGATTGAAGATTCTGTGGTGTCCGTGGATGAAAAGGAGAAGAAACTCCGGGGACAGAACAAGCTGCTGGATGAAAACCTGCAGAATGCCACGAGGCAAAACCACGTTCTGGGAGAAAAGCTGGATGCCCTGCAGGCTGAAAACGAAGAACTGAAAAAAAGTGAAGAAGCTGCCAAAGAGTCCTTAACTGTGCTGCAAACAGAGCTCCAGAGCACCAAAGAGCATGGCCTGCAGGTGGAAAAGAGCCTGTCCTCCTCAAGGGAATATGAAGGATCTCTGAAGTTGCAGCTCAAAGAGAAAGAGGAAGCATTACAAGACTTGGAGAGCCAGTGCAAGGAGCTACAAGGACAGTCGGAGAGGTGCAGGGAAAAGATGGAAGCCCTGGAGGCAGAAAAGGCAAATGCAGAAAAAACCTGCCTCCATCAGACAAAAGTGATTGAATCCCTTGTTTCTGAGGAGGCTTCTGTGAAGAATGCCCAGTTGGAACAGGCATCTTGTCAGGAGAGAGAAGCCAAAGAACTGGCCTCGAGACTGGCCCTTTCGGAGGAACAGTTGCGTCTCAACCAGGCAGAGGTGTTGAGGCTTCAGGAGGAAATGGTGGACCTTCAAGGCAAGCTTCGACAGGCGGCAGCAGAGCAGCAGAAGCTGCAGGAAGAGTTGGATGTTGGAAGGGCTGTTCTGAGCGAGCAAAAGACCCTGGCCCAGCAACTGAAAGAGCAGGGTGAAGTCCTCAACAGACAGCACGTGAAGGAAATGCTTCGGTGTCGCCAACGAGAGGAAGTGCTGCAAAAGAATTGGGACCAGGAAGCCCAGCAGAAGGTGGAGCTGGAGAATAACATGCTGAGCCTCACAGAGGAGCTGTCCAAGGCCAAGCAGTATTTGGAAGCAGTTAATGTAGAAAACGTGGAGATCAAAGACCTCCTCCACAGGACCAACACGGACATGGCTGAGCTTGGCATTCAGATCTGCAGCCTGACATCTGAAAAGGCAGAAGCAGAAGAGAAGCTGTCCCGGCTCATGGAGGAACTCAGAACTGCCAAGGATAAAGCCACCAGAGAATGTGAGAAGCTGCAGCTTGATCTCTCAAGACTCACTCAGGAGAAACAAGAATTGGAAAGCAAACTGGAAGAGTCTAGGGTTTGCACAGCAGCTCTCCCTAGCCTGCAAACTCAGCTGGAGGTGGCAGAGAAGCATCACCAGAACCTGCAAGAGACCAGCAAAGAGGAGCTTTCTGCGGTCAAATTTCAACGGAGCACAGAAATCATAAACCACCAAACAAAACTTAAGGTAAATTAACGTAAATAAGTCCTCATTGCTAAAGTAAGACCCTGTACACACTTGCCTGAGAATGCATCCTGTTGGTTTCAGAAGCACTTCTGATTAGAACTGTGTAACGGTTGTATTATAATGTCATGGTTATGAGAATCCTCCTCAAGTGAAGAATTAAAAGCATTGAAAACGTGCGATCCAAAATTTGTCTCTGTGGAATGGCAGAGCTACTGCTGCATCTGTAGCCTGGCCACTCACAGCAGTTAAATTTGGGGTGGTAGGCAGGTTGGGCCCAATCCCTGTGCCAGTTCCAAGCTGGCACAACGACTGGGCCTGAAGTATGTAGAAAAGTGGGGAGGAGGAATGCTTCTCTCACCTCGTATCCCTGCATATTGGCCTCACCACCTCCACTCCTGGTGTTTGCACATTTAGCATGAAGACTTCTCAGCATGATTTGGATGAGTCTGCCTAAACTCCTCTCCCTTTATCAAGAACCTTGTTTTCTCAGGGTTCCCGATCGCGACCTGGGTATCAAAGCATATTCAGCGGAGCATCCTTAGAAGCCACCTTGATACCTTTCCCGCTCAGTTTGACACCCCCTCTAAAACACGCACATTATTTTGAACCCTTGAAAAGGGTGATGGCTAACCTCAGATTTATTAAAGCGTGTGGCTTTAAGAAAGGAAGGAACCATGGGTAACAGTGCACTCTGTTTTGACAAATGGATAACTTCCTTTAAAAACATAATAATAATCAATGCTGGTGTGTGTTTTATGGGTCCTACCAGGCTCTCAGTGAAGATTGTGAAAAATTAAAGCAGGAAGTTGAACAGCAGAGCCAGGAGGCACATGTTGCAAAGGAAGCACTCAAAGAACTGCAGGTTAGTCCATGATCTGATTGAAATAAGAAACTCACCAATGCAACTCTCTCTAACTCTCTCTCTCTCTCTCTCTCTCTCTCTCTCTCTCTCTCTCTGGCTAACTAAGTTTGTTCTTGGTATGAGCTTTCGTGTGCATGCATGCACACGAAAGCTCATACCAAGAACAAACTTAATTGGTCTCTAAGGTGCTACTGGAAGGAATTTTTTTAATTTTTAATTTTGTTTTGACTATGGCAGACCAACACGGCTACCTACCTGTCTCTGAGGCTGACAGTGTGCTTCAATAATGAATATACACTGACACTTAACAGACAGGAATCTGAATACAGCAGTGAAACTATGGCAAAGAGCCAGAGATGCAAGGCAGCATGTTCTGTGCTTGCATATTGTAAGGTCCGCTGGGTGGTTGCTCATGAGTAAACAGCCAAAACTCTGTTCTGTCTTTTAGCAGTTTTATTGTGCATACTATTTACAGTGCAGAGCTACAAGTTCACGTCTGTATCAGTCACTCGCAGAATCCAGGAGTGGCCCCTTCTGGATGTGACCCCAACATAAGAGTTTCGGTATGCGAAATCTCCGCCTCCCCTCCTTACGTTTCACCCTTCTGCGCACTTGGGGCGACGGAAATGACGTGTCTCGCGAGGGGAGTGCAAGGTCTCTCCAACATCCCCAGAGCCTCTGCTCTCCAGCCTCTGAGCTGCCTGCCCCTCCCCACTGGAGACATCGCTGCTTCCTCTGCTGGAGGAGGAGGTGCTGCTGGTCAGGTGGGGTCAGGGCTCTCTGTAACATCCCGAAAGCCCTTCCACCACCCTGCACTGAGCCGGGGACAATTCCTTGACACATACATATTTATTTAAAAGAAATAATATGCCCTTGAACCCTGTTTTCAAGCTGCATAGAACTTGGCACATCATCTCCTTATGAGTAAAGATCACTCTGTACACATCATGCCACTACCCCAGGGCCCAGCTGATTTCCTTTTGCCCTCTGGCTGAAACAGGAGCCCAAACACTGGAAAATCAGAGACTCGAGCACTAATATAGCCATCTGGAATTTAGCTTTCCAGACTCAACCTATTGAGTTTTACTTTGTGTTTTAATTCTGTTTTGACTCTTTTTATATCCTTGCTTGTAGCTAAAAGGGCAAAAAGCAGCATGTTTTTACAAGTTATAGTTTTTATTGTTTTATATTGTGTTGAATGTATTTTTAAAATTGCTTTATGAACTGCCCAGAGAACCTCTGACATGGGGGTGCCCATTAGTTTGGTTTCTACCTGTGCCCCTTGGATTACACAGTATCTCTGCTTCCGCTGTTGGTGATTACTGAGCTGTGGTTACTCAGATACAGCTTTTGCTAGCCATTTGGGGAAAATACAGGAAAATTGTTACTTCTTAGAAAATCTATTAAGGCTTTGGTGATAACAAAAGGTTAACACTTTGAATGTACCCTGCAACCACATCCATGCAGATCTCAGTTAGCAAATTTATTAAAGATTTTGAATGGAATCTGAAAAGCCTTCTATACATCTCTTTGTTATTTACCCTTTTTAAAATCATCTTCCTAGGCTGCGAAAAGAGATCTGTGCACAGAACTGGACCTGGCCATGGATCAGGTGACAGAGTACAAAGCAGCCCAGCAAAAAAAGGATGAGGAGCTGACACAGCTTAAAGAAGACCTAAAAAGGTGAGAACTTCATTTGTCCTGTTATTTTTTTATATTAAAAGTTTTAAATCTCGCAAAGAGAGCTGATGTAGCATAGTGACTAATAAGAAGTTTAGCTATAAATCAGAAAGCTCTCAGTTAATTTTTTTTGCCCTGAACTTGCTCAGTGGCCTTAGGCAAGCTGCTATTGCTTAACCTTAACCTCACCATCATCAGTATGGGAGGATATTGCCGGTAATACTGATTTATCTTTCAGCATCGGTGGGCAACCTCCTTTCCATTTGGCCCACCAGGCCATTTTGGTCAAACCACGCCCACCTGCCCTACACCTGATGTCATAAGCACTTTGAGGCCCACCTGTCAGCGGATTGTCAGGACTCCAAAGTGCAATGCAGGGCTCTCCATAGCTGGCTGTTGGTGTTTGAGGAGACCTCAGCACAGCATCAACTGGGATTTGCTGCACAAAGAATAAAACTCCAGATCTTAAAAATCTAATATATGAAAATTACGTTTTCCCCCCCAGATGAAAAACAAGCTCTCTCCTCCAATGGCTAACATTATTATTGTTTTTGAAAACCTGCCATGGTTCTAATGGTGCATCATATGCGCTTGAGAATGAAGGAAAATGAGAAACAATGTTGTGATATAGCTGTGCTGTGACATTCTTCATAGTACCAATTGAGGTATGACTGAAGTCAGGAATGGTTAAAGATTATATATATATATTTAAGGGCTCAAATGGAAGTCAACAAAGCAAACGAGCAAATTCAAGACTACTGTGAGAAACTCAGCAAGACGAGAACAGACAAAGAAAGTAATGAAAGGAAATTACTGGCTGAACTTGATGACCTGACAAGAACAAAGCAGTTCCTTGAAGAACGGTTAATTGAACTTCTCAGGTCGGTAGCTTTATCGTTAAATATTTCTAACCTGGATGGAAAAATCTTGTCTTTTGATCTCTGGCACATTCTACAGCAGAATTAAAGAAAAAAAATATATAGTGTAAGCCTAAACAAGCAAAATCAGAAGTAACTTCTACTGAGCTCAGTTGGGTTTACTCCCTAGCAAATGGTGTTTAGGATACAGTGGTACCTCTGGTTGCAAACAGGATCCGTTCTGGAGGCCCGTTCACAACATGAAAGGAGCGCAACCTGACGTGCCGAATCTGCGCATGTGCGCGGTGCGATACGGTGCTTCTGTGCATGCGCCAAGCATGATTTAGCACTTCTGCGCATGCGTGATTTAGCACTTCTGCGCATGCGCCGAAACCCGGAAGTAACCCGTTCCGGTACTTCTGGGTTCGGCACATTCGTAACCCATAGTGAACGCAACCCGCAGTGAACACAACCAGAGGTATGACTGTATTAGGATACTCGTGATTATGGTCTTTTGTGGAATACTGGAAGTGACAGACTTTCCAAACCCTTACCCAAGTGTAATGCTTCAACCACAGCTCCAAGGAAGTAAGACGTTATTTAGGGATGGTCTTTGCCTCCTTGAGCCTGCAGTGGTCCAAACTTCTGACCTTCTCCATAACTCAGTATGAAGACCCACTTGTTGGATCACAGCAGTTCCTGGCAGGGCAGGAGATGCTTTTACTTGAGTAATGCCTTGCAGCCCCAAGGCTGTTAAAGATATGGATAAGATACTGTTCTACCTTTAGACAGGCCAGAGTTTTTACTTGAATCCAAGGTGCTCAGGAGACATGGTGGCAGGAGCTCTGGTAGGAAGCATTCTCTGATAGGAAGTATTATCAAGATACTGCCAGGTTGCACCCTCAATTCATTGAGGGTTGACACCACCATGTGGTTGAAGGCAGCAGTTAGGGGATCCAAAAACCCTTCAGGCAATTTTTCTTTCCTGTTAGCAGAGAGAATCTGTGTGTGTCCCATTGGCTATTGCTGTTCTGTGTCTGATTTCTCCTTCCTTGGCTTGTCATAATTGAAACTTGAGTTCCAGTGGAGGGAAGGACTTAAAAAAAAAATTCAAAGCAGCAATTTTGCCTTTAAACCACAAGGTGGCACTCACGTCCCAACCTGTGGTCACCTGTTGATTGAAATCTCTTTCACAGGTAAGATTTTTTTGATTTAGTATTTTTTTGATACAGAATTTTAAAAACCAAAGGTCCACGTGGTTCCAATGTGAGCGTAGAATGTTGTGCAGCAGGGGCTTACCCTCCTCTTCTCAAATGCTAGTGGATTATTTTCATGGAGCTCCTCATTCGCATCAATGCCCTGTGGAGTTTGAGACCAACCAGTGTCTCTGATCCAGTGATCTTCTGCAGGCAATGGAAGCTGCCACACTTGCAATGCCCCCGTTCACTCCAGTGGAAGGGGGGAAAATACATGTACTCATTTCTTCGTCATTTCTCCATCAATATCAAAGGTGAAACTAACTCAGGAAATAAACATAAATTGCCTACCTTCATGCAAGCTACTATTCAGTTTCCTGGCAAAATCCAGTGAAGATCAGCTTTCCAAAGCTGCTGTTTGCATTTCAGGGCAAGTTTCCCTTAGCAACAATGGGTACTCCCCTCGAAATGCGAACAGCAGCTTCAGAGAAGGGTTGTCACAGGGAAGGGTAGTTAAATGTCCCCTCTCCACTCCCCATGGTCCTGAGGCTGCTCAAGCTTCTCTGTGGTTGCATGAAAACAGTGCAAGTTAATTGCATATGTGCAATCCTTAACATGTAAGGAAAAAGGGACGCAGGTGGCGCTGTGGTCTAAACCACAGAGCCTAGGGCTTCCTGATCAAAAGGTCGGTGGTTTGAATCCCCGCGACAGGGTGAGCTCCCGTTGCTCGGTCTCAGCTCCTGCCAACCTTGCAGTTCAAAAGCATGCCAGTGCAAGTAGATAAATAGATACCTCTGCAGCGGGAAGGTAAACAGCATTTCCGTGCACTCTGGTTTCCGTCACGGTGTCCCGTTGCACCAGAAGCGGTTTAGTCACGCTGACCACATGACCCGGAAAGCTGTCTGTGGACAAACACCGGCTCCCTCGGCCTGAAAGCGAGATGAGCGCCGCAACCCCATAGTCGCCTTTGACTGGACTTAACCGTCCAGGGGTCCTTTACCTTTACCTTTTTTAATATGTAAGGAATCTTCATAAGACTAAGGCTTCTCTGAAGCTAATTTTTGTTGTTGTTATTTAAGGGAAAAAATACGAGTTAAAAAATTCACAAATGGTAGCTCATATATGTACAGTGGTACCTCCGGTTGCGGACAGGATCCGTTCCGGAGCTCTGGTCAGATTCCGAGGTTTTCACAACCGGAGGTGCCAGTTCTGCGCATGCGTGAGGTGCGGTAGAGTGCTTCTGCACATGCGCGCAGTGCAAAACCTGGAAAAATACTTCCGGGTTTGCCGCATGCGATTGCATATCCCGAAGGATACGCAAGCAGAGGTGCGCGTAAGTAGAGGTACCACCGTATTGTGAAGTGATATCTAGTGTGACATCTATGGCTCAAGTACTAATTCAGCAGGAACAGCATGACCTCTGGCTCTTTGCAGCCTCTGCAAAAAATCATAGAAGATAACAGTCTGGACCATGGAAAATGCAAGCTGGAGAACCAAGCCCTAGTGCATGAGCCACAAATCTGACCCAGCCAAAGGGCTGGATCCAAAGCTCCCACAGACAACCCACAGGCCATTTTGACAGGTGGTCGAGGCCCACCCTCTGTCAATCACCCAGCATCACCACGACATCTGGTGACTCAATTTCAAAGGAAAGGATCAGGAGCACACTCTGAAGTGTACTCCTGATTTGTCCTTTGCATCAAAAAGTGACCCCTTTTTAAATTCTTCACTGCTGCAGCTTGAACTTTCCAGCCCCTGACATCACCCAGGAAAGATGGGGCTGGTTTGGAGGGGTCCGGGATCTGAGGACCATGGGCCCACCACTGCCCTAGTGTTTCATGGGGGGGGGGGGAAATGTGGGTTTCCGATTCTAATGGTGGAGCATAGCTAAGGCCACCTGCTCCTAAATCTTTGCACAGGCCAATTTGCTTGTATCACAAGCCCAACACAGCTCCAGCACGAATATGACACCAGGGTTTGTGGTGAGGCCAATAGTGCACCCCATCTGAGACACTTTACTTATTTATGTTCTCAGTTACTTTGCTGATGCATTTAGAAGAACTGGCTACTTGCAAACTGAACCACCTTTGTTTCTGTTTCCTGTGCAACTGTGGTGGATTCTGTGCAACGTAATGTTCTCTTGGCAGTGGCATCACACCTTGCTTCTTAATAACACATCTTCACCGCATATTTTACAATTACTTCAGCACTTGTTAAGTCCCGTGGTTTGTGGGTCACACTTGACATTTTAAACTACAGAGAAATACATCTCCCACAACAATATCTAGCACTAAATAGATTTGAGTGATGCATGTTTAATAATGTCTACCTTTCATACATGTGTGTAGTTTTTGCTCATCTTTACAGGTTTACCCTCCCTGATTTATTCCCACTTTCCTGGAAATAGGTCCCATTGAAACTAGTGCGACTTGATTCCGAGTAAACATGCATGGGGTTGCACTTTGTTGTTGTTGTTAACAAAGATCTGAATAGGTATAAAGATGGGAGATTTCAACCTTTTGGGCATTTGTAATCATTATTTGATCATAATTATGAGTCTACTTCACATGTTATCGGTACGTGTAACTAACATGCCCTGTGTTCCTACTAAAACTGTAACCTTTAAAACCATCTCACTGTAGGAACCATAATGGCCCTGGCTCTCTAGAGTTGTGGTTCATCTGTGTAAGGCTTTCAGTGGCTGCTCATGAGTAACCAGGCTGACGCAGAAACTTCTGAAACTAAGTTTCTTTATTGTGCAGATATATACAGTGCAGCTAAGAAAAAGACGTCCAGCTCAACCTTCGGCAGAGTCCGGGAATGACCCCTTCCGGTTCTTTGCCCAGCACAGAAGGCGCGGGATGCCGAACCCCCGCCTCCCCCCTTTGCGCCTTTCCCCCCTGCACAAGTGGGGAGACGGAAAAGGTGCTTCCCCTCCAGGCTCTGCGCGGTGTGAGGGCTCTCCTTGCCTGCCAGAGCCCTCACTCCTACTTCCCATTCCCATCTCCCCCTCCCCATTAGAGGGACCACTGCCTTCCTCACTGGAGGAAGAGGAATTGCTCAGCAATTGAGGCGGGGGCTCGCGATACTGACAAAGCCCTGGCAACTCCCTGCCTGCTTGCGAGGGCAGCCCCCTGACTGTTTAAAATTAAAATTAAAATTTTTAAAAAACCACTTTAAGATAACTGATTCTCACCTCACCCCAACACCATTTCACAAACTGTTTCTGACACTCTTCTCGGTTTCCAAAACTGTTTGCCGTGTGGCATGGGAGGCTCTTCTTGGAGAAAAACAAGCCTTAACCCCCCTCCAGCTTCACAGATCCTAGCCAGAGTTTTTATTAAATAAGCTTACAAACAGGGGTTCACAAATGTTGGCTTGATTGCCTAGCCAGGCGATTATTTGTGGCTGCCAGTGCTACCAACCCCCCTCCTTTCAGTTCTCTGGCAGACTTTCGGATTTTCTTCATGACAACATCCAATAGATAATGTATTATTGCTTACATCTTGCAAAAGTGAAAGATTGAAGCATGGCCAGCAACAGTAGAGGGAAATGGTCTTGATGGGCTATATTTTGTTTATGTGCTGTCTTCCTTTCACACCCACCCACATGGTCTTTTTGCTCAATGTCATACATGGAATGCTTGCAAAAAGGCAAAAAAGTATGGTGTTCAACCAGAATTTTCACTAAGAATCCATTGTATTTAAATGATGTTTGCCTTAATAGAGGAGATTCGCTTTTTCCTGTGATGGGCTGGGGTTGAATTTTTAAAACCTAAATTCGCAGATGATAAATTGTTCTTTATGCATACCTTTGAAAGAGACAAGGATGCCCTTTGGCAGAAGTCGGATGCTTTGGAATTCCAGCAGAAACTCACTGCAGCACAAAGATGGCTTGGTGATGCGGAAGTGAGCTGTTGCCTAGACTGCAAGAAAGAATTTGGCTGGATGAATCGCCGCCACCATTGCAGGTCAGTTTGTAGGGGTGACTCGATAAAACACTTGTGAACAACCGTAGTTAGCCAGATGACAAGTAATCAACAAGCTGTTATACAGTCATATCTCGGGTTGGGTTCGCTGTGGGATATGAACGCGCCAAACCCGGAAGTACTGGAACAGGTTACTTCCGGGTTCGGTGCTTCGCGCATGCACAAAAGCGCTATATCGCACTTCACACATGCACAGAAGCGCCAAATCACAATCCGCACATGCGCAGACATGGCGCTATGGGTTATGGACGCTGCGGGTTGTGAACACGCCTCCCGCACGGATTGCGTTCGCAACCCGAGCGCCCACTGTACTGCAGTTTTTCAGCCACATTTCTAAACAGTGCCATTATAAATAGTGTCACTTGGAATTACAGCAAATTCTACCTTAAGTGGCATTCATAATGCATTTGTGGTTTCTGCTTGAGAAGACTGTGGGACAAAAATATTGTTTGTGTGGATATGGAGATCTTTCCAGACTCAACCCCATCTTAGTCTGGAAAGAATGACAATCCAAATTATCATTTGTCTGCTCCGCATTAATCTCTCTCCAATGTTATATAAAGGAATTACTTTATAAAGGATTGTTGGTTTGGGGAATGGGTTTATATAGTTGGCCTTTCAGGTGTATATTTAACTCAGTATCCAATTACGTTACACTCAGAGTAGACCCATCAAAATGAATGGGCCTAAATTAGTCATGTCTGTTAATTTCAATGGATTTACTCAATGTTGGATAAAACCCAGTGTTCTTCCATTGACTTCAAAGGGAATAATCTAGATTGGCACTATTACGAAGAATGTCGCTTTCTGCATGTTGGATATTGTATCCCTTAAATGCCTTTTGACACGAAGAACTCTTTTCTTTTCTCTTTTAAAATTCCATTATTTTTAGAATGTGTGGGCGCATTTTCTGCTACTACTGCTGCAACAACTATGCCATGTCAAAGCATACTGGCAACAAGGAGCGCTGTTGCCGAGCTTGCTTTAAAAAGGCAAGTGCCGTCTCAGCTGATTCTGGATCAAATGCAAGCCAAGAAGAACCACCATCAAGCCTTCTAGCTTCACCATTGTCCCTGGTCCATAGAGTTATGCGTGAGTCCTTCCTGTGTATAAATGGAATTAAATTTCTTGGGAAAGAATCACATGTGAACTTCAGTTCATATTCTATCCTTGTGCCTGCTTTGGTACAGATGATAGTGTTTGATGTCCCTACCATTTCCTTAAGTCTATAATGAACACTGAGAAATTACATTGCCTTACTTTATATGCAGCATAATAACACTTTCTTGTTTTGTGTCCTTTGTTGTGGTACAGTTACAAATGCAGCCTCTAAACCCACAGATGATGCCGTGTTTGATATAATCACAGACGAGGAAGTGGGCCAGATAAAGGAAGACAACTCGGTTCACAATGAAAGCCAAACTGAAGAAGAATCTTTGGACCACGGTATAACCGATCTGTGAGTAAACATAATTTACACACACGTGTGTACACACACACACACACACACACACACACACAATCTGTTCCAAAGTAGATTGGGCTTGTAAAGGGCAGTGGCGCAGCATGGGTTTCTAGTGCCCAGGGCAAGTATCCTTGGTACCACTTACCCGATAGGCTGGAATGAAGGGGCAATAGCTCAGTGACCTACCCAAATGGCCACCACAGCACCCCATGAGCTTCGAGCATGGCGGAGAGCAGGATGGGGGATTGCTCGGGAGCAGGTATCTTTCTAAAGCCCATGCAGAGGGCGCCATAGCAACCAAATCCTCCCCTCAGTCTGCCCATGCGAACATGGGGGGATTTTCTGTGTGAAGGGGAGGGCACACTGTTTTTTATTTATTATTATGACTACTACTACTTCTTTTTCTCTTTAAAATTTTATGCCCCTAGGAGTTTTGCACCACCCAGTAACTGTCCCTGTGGCCCTGTCCATGCTATGCCACTGGTAAAGAGCCCTCCATTGTCCATGGGAGAGTGTAGCTGGGGAACGAAGGTTAACTCTTGCCTCCCCAGCTGCACTCTCGAGGAAGACCACCCAGCCAATTTTATTTGGAAGAAAGTGAAAACACACTTTTCCAAGTCTAACCACTGGCAAGTCTAACCTTTGGTGTCCACAGCAGTGTCCCCAGTTTTCAAATATGCCCATGGTTCCCGTCAAGGTTAGCAAACCCAGTTTTAAAGGTTTCCCTCCATACAGACAGGCTGATCAACTAGACCAGAGCTCAGCAAGGGGCGGGGAGGCTTGGGGGTGGGGTGGGCATTTGGAGGCAGGAAGTGACATGTGTAATCAAGTCCCATTCCTTCTGCCAAGGTAACATCTAGTTTCACCCTACATAAGAAAATTAAACGTATAGATAATAAACAAACAAACAAACAAACAAACAAACCTTTATTGTCACTACACCACCTGTGTGCAGTGAAATTAAATGAACCCCTCTCCTCCTCCTTCCCCCCCCCCCCCCACATACACTCAGTCTTGTTCACACTCTGTGTGCTTGACGGAAGTCAATTGCACCACTATTTTTTTCCCATTCAACAGCCCAACAGCCCACGGATAAAAACTGTTCTTTAACCTGTTGGTGCGGCTGGCTATACTTCTATATCTCCTGCCCGAAGGTAGGAGATTAAAGAGGTGCTGGCCGGAGTGTGAGTCATCCCTGAGAATTTTCCTCTCTCTCCTGAGGCAGCTGTCTCCTGCGATGTCATCTAGTGAACTTAGGGGACAGCCCATGATATCATGTGCTGTATTCACCACCCTCTGTTGGGACTTCCTGTCCGTGGCTGTCAAACCAGCGTACCACACTGTAATATAGTATGAAAGGACACTTTCTATTGTGGACCGGTAGAAAGAGATCATCAATTTTTGATTGACATTGTTCTTACACAAGACCCTAAGGAAATGGAGTCTCTGTTGGGCCTTCCTAACCACATGGGTTGTGTTATGTACTGAGCTGAATAGGATCCAAAATGCAGGTTGTATTGATTTTCCAAGTGAGGTCTTCACTAAGGTAAACGCCCAGGAATTTGAAGGAAGAGACTCTCTTCGCACAGCCCCCACAATGATATACAACGGGGCTAATTCCCCTCTCTTCCTCCAAAAGCCCAACACCATCTCCTTTGTCTTACTGATATTTAAATGCAAGTTGTTCCCGAGGCACCATGTCAAGACTTTTTGAACCTCCTGATTCATCTCCACCTGTAATTAGACCCATTATGGTGGTAACATCTGCAAACTTAATAATTACAGTGGATGGATTGGATGAAATACAGTAATATGTATACAACAAGTAGAGGTAGGGACTTAGCACGCATCCCACAGAAGTATGAACTAGTATGGCTTATTGATTCCTTCAGGGTTCATAATCCTATGAACCAGGGTTGGGGAGCCAGTGGCTCTCCAGATGTTGGACCCATCAGCTTGGCCGTCACGTCTAGTGGTCATGGATGATGGGAGTCATAGTCCCTGCTGTAAACACTGTTAATAATTCCTGTCCGCCTTGTTCATATCAGAACTGTATAAAGTGCCCAGCAATGCAGTGTTTGTTCGTTTCCACAATGTGAAGCAGCCTGCTGAATGTCACACAGGAAGCTTAAACAAAATAAAAAATAAAAAAATTCCTTCCAGTAGCACCTTAGAAACCAACTACATGCACACGAAAGCTCATACCAAGAACAAACTTAGTTGGTCTGTAAGGTGCTACTGGAAGCTATTTTTTTATTTTTTTATTTTTTTTTATTTTTTGCCTAAGGCAGACCAACACGGCTACCTACCTGACACAGGAAGCTTGCATGAGAATGCCACAGACACTTCTGGTTAAGAGTGACAAGGATTCAGGTTCACCGTCTCATTTGTCGGCGCACATTTCCTGCCCAAAGTGTCTGCCTCACACAAACTCCCCTTCCCTTTTTTGCTTGCTCACGCTAAAAGATGCCAGTGGCAAAACTGCTGACTTAATGAGTTTAGTGAGTAAAACAAAAGGAGAAAATGAAAACTAGGCTGAGAAACCAAAAGAAGGGTAAATCTCAGATTGATGGCTGGAGGGAAAGTTAGTGGGTCCACTGTATTATGGCCTGGATTCTAAGATAAGTTCACTGAAGGTAAGCTTCCCTTCCCCACAACTACTTGAGGCCCCGGAGGGGGGGGGGACCCTGGAAGGCTAGGAAATGCCTCCCAGTGTTTGGTGGAGTTCAAGGAGCTGTGGGGGAAGAAGGGGACAGGAGGTTTCCCTCCCTTTAACTCACTGTTTCTCAAAACAGTGGACCTGGGGACTACCAGTGGGCCTCAAGCCACTTTCCTGCTTGTTGCCTCATGAGTTGACTGTCCTTCCCTGCCCCATAGCTATGCTGTAGCCTTTTGGTCAGACTGATGTCAAGGTGCCCCAGAAACAGAGGAGTTTGTGGGAGGTGGGGAAGGCCTCTCTGCTCTGAGGGAAAAGGTCCAGAGAAGGTGCTGAAGGAGATTAGGAAGAGAGATTATAGCCTAATATTCTGGGGTGGTGATGATTAACTGGGCATAGAAAGGAAGGGGATTAGAGAGGAAAGCTGTTTTAGGAGGAAGAGGTGAATGGAAAAGGACCTGGGAGGAAGGTTGAAAGAAGCTGTCAGTTGGAGAGGAGGGTGGAGTAAGGTACAAGTGAATTGTGAAAGGGGAGTGGAAGAAGAAATTGCAGGAGATGGGTAAAAATACTTTCAGAGTTCCGTGGGGAGTGGGAAAGGGGAAATATAGTAGAAAAAGCCTTCTACACTTAAAGCCTCTGAATCAGCAAGTTGTGCCTAAAATTGGGGGAGAGGGGGTTATGTCACAGTGCCTCCAGAGCAAATGTTTTTTCTTAGTTTGAGAAAGCTGAGCTATGGAACTCCTTGACACAAGAAAAGACAAGAGACACACTGTGTATGTTTTTTGTTCTCCGTGAACATCTATATTTATTTATTTACATTAAAAAGATTCATATGGTGAGCCAAAGCAGGTAAAAGCATGGTTTGCAAGTTCTTGCATGCCAACCACATGAAAAGTGTGTCCGCCATTCATGCTTTCAAACTGTGCTTACATGACCAGCTTTGAATTGCAAACCATCGTTATTTAACGTTCATAAAGTACCCAAAGTTTTGTAAGCGCTGTACAGAGCTTAAAAGATAGTCCTGGCCCCCTGGCTCCCAATCTAATAAGCATGATGCAAAAGGGGGGGGGGGAGACACAGAGAGGGCAGAGTAAATGAAGCCTTTACCAGGGTCAAGATGGCCGTCTCCTTGCCAGTATGTTAGATAGATAGATATTTATTACGGCCATTGGCCCATCACGCACGATTTTTCAAACAACATATGACATACAACATATGCATACTTAGTCTTTCTACTTAGAACTTCGAAAGGACTTTAAAGCAACAGACTAAGCAGTAAATTTACAACATAAAACATCACCCCCTATTTATAAAATTATAAAACTATAAAAACTATAACAACTATAAAAAATTATAAAAACATCAATTAAGGTAACACATAATTACATCCTGAGTCATGATTTAAAAGGAATGTCCAATCCGCCCAGAAGTCTGTTTTTCTTCTTTTGGGATAGGACGGTGATCAGAAATCTGGCAACCGTAAGTGATCTTGGAGGGTCTTCATCATTCAGTAGGTATCTCAGTTTGGCTTTGTTCGAGTCATCGGCAATTCCCTTTAAATATGGAGCAAGAAACTTACTCCTGGACGATGAGTGAAGAGCACAATCAAAGATTATGTGATACAGCGATTCTGGTGCTCTGCAATTACAGTCGCATAAGAGCGATATTTGTCCATTGGAGAATCTATTTCCCAACACGTTGGATGGGAAGGTGTTAAATCTTGCCTTTATAAAGGCATATCTATGAGCTGAGGAAGTTAAGGAATTCAAATAATTTGGGAGTTTTAGGGGGGGGTAGTAAACCAAGGTTTAGAGGTGAACAGAGGGTGCAGCTTCCCACTGGCACTTCCTTAAAATAAAAGGTAAAATGCTAAGTGACAACCTAAACTCCCATTCAGCATCTCTTCTATAGCTGCTGTATACCTTAACACAATTGAGTCTTTTCTGATAAGATGCCTCTAGCATAAGAACCAGGGTGGCAATGAGATTCTGCAAAGTTTGCTTGTAAGGAAGCTTTTGCCAACTTTACAAACAGGATAGCTATGTTGAGGAGATTCTGCCTGTTGCTTTTGCTCGCATGAGGGCGACTAAAACTGAAACTCTACAAAAGAGATGCTCTTCGCAATCCTCTTACAATGCATACATGCTTGTTTCCTCTGCGTTCTGTGTGGCGGTGCAGGATTTTGAGCAATCATCATCCGTAGTTTGGCACGGCTTCCTGGTTTGTTCATGTTTAGCACATCCAAACTTTTTAAGAATTTTTACCAGGTTCCTCCTAAACTTCAAACCGATAAAGAAATAGAGAACAGGGTTGAGGCAGCTGTGGAAATAAGCAATGGCTTCCGTTACGATCAAAGCATATTCGAAGCGGAATCCATTGTCCATCATGACCCTCGGGTCTGCAGCACGAATGAGTTTCAAGACGTTATAGGGCGTCTGTGTAAAAATGAACACCACAACAATGGCAAATATTATTTTTAAGGATTTCTGCTTGCGGAAGCCCTTAGCATAGAGTAAAGTATTGGTGATGACTGAGTAGCAAAGAACCATAACCAGCATAGGGCAGAAGTATCCAAGAGTCATTTGAATTGCTTCGGTGAGCATCTGCAAAGAATTTGAAGGGTACTCTGCGATGCATACCCTTTTGCTGCTGTACTCCTTCTGCGTGCTAAATAAAAACTGTGGCAAAGCAAATAGCAGGGAGAGCACCCAAACCAAAATGCAAACCGCTTTACCCCAGACTATTCTTTTGGCTTGGCTGATGTGTGCTTTGGTGGCTTGGACGATAGCAAAATACCTGTCAATGGTTAAGCAGGTAAGGGTTAGCATGGAACCGTACAGATTCAAGGTGTAGAGGCCCCGGATGATTTGACACGGCAAAGTGTAAAAGATCCACTCCTTCGCAGCAGAATAAGCCCAGAATGGCAATGTGCAAAGAAAGCACAAGTCAGCTACAGCCAAGCTCACCAGAAATACATCCGTCAGCACCTTTACTTTTTCATAGAAGATAAAAATGATAAGAACCAAAGTGTTCCCTGAGACTCCAAAGATACAGGCAAATGAGTACATGCAGACCAGAAAGACACTGCTAAACGCTGTAAATGTCTTGTGTGCGCTGTCATCAATGTGCTGAGATGTGGTGTTGGGGTATTCAGCAAAATAATCATCATCGGTAGCCATGTAGCCTGCTTTCTCAAACACCTGTAAAACATTCACATTTGAAAATTATCTCAGTAGGTGGATTGCAATGTCTCTCTGCATTGCTGCAAAACTCTTAAATTTAACTTGCTCTGTGATGAAACCACATAATCATTGACAAGGGACATGATATAAGCCCTGATTATGTACTGCGTATATCCCCATCTACGGTTGTGTTTGCCTTATCTACCACTTAGTGGGGAGGAAGCCCATGTAAGCTCACTTTTGAGACTTATGATGTAGATTGGTAGATTCAAGCCAGTGTTGCTTGGGATGAGTTTCAAACTCTTGGAAGTGTTTGTACAGTGGTACCTTGGTTCTCAAACTTAATCCGTTCTGAAAGTCCGTTCCAAAACCAAAGCGTTCCAAAACCAAGGCACACTTTCCCATAGGAAGTAATGCAAAATGGATTAATCCATTCCAGACTTTTAAAAACAACCCTTAAAACAACAATTTAACATGAATTTTACTAACTAACGAGACCATGGATCCATAAAGTGAAAGCAATAAACTGCAGTCACACAATCAATCAATCAATCAATCAATCAATAGCTGAACTGGGTTCCACACAGTCACAAAAACAAAAAAGAGAGTTGCAAAAACACAAAATAAATAGGAAGAACAGACAGACCTCAACGTAACACTCAAAATGGAAGTGTGGTACTCAAATTGGAAGCATAACACTCAAAGTGGAGCACATTCGGCTTCCGGAAAGTTTGCAAACCGGGACACTTATTACTGGGTTTGCAGTGTTTGGGTTCCAAGTTGTTTGAGTACCAAGGTGTTTGAGAACCAAGGTACCACTATATTAAGCATTGCGGCACTGTCTATTGAAAACTCATTAGCAACAACAGTAAGATTCAGGTAGACAGCTTGTTTTCCACACTCTGGTTATCTTGAGGTAGCAGCCCCTGAGCTGCTTTAAACCTCTGTTTTGTAATATACATGTTCAAGGGGTGAATCCAAAATTTTATATTAATTTAAGAAGGCCGCAAGACCTGGCAAGGTAGGGGGATTTTAAAAAATCTCTTCCATCCCAAGAAAAGTGATCATGTAAGTGGGGAACCTCTGGTCTGTGGACATCATTGATGAGCAGGGATCGAAGCCTTTTGCAAAAACGCTATTTGAAGCAACTCATTCTTTTTATTCGAGCAGGCAGGTTGTGGCATCAGTGGTATTGTGGGCGGGGGGAAGAGTAGTCTCACCCACCCACCCTGCTGTCACCAACACAGAAATGCCAGCTGCTTCGAACAATACTTTTGCAAAGGACGATTTCTGTCTTTTTCAAGGCTGCTTTAAAGTGTTTTGCAAAAGCACTGTTTGAAGCAGCAGCCACTCTTCTCATTTAAAGGTGAAAGGATCTGTTTCAAAGAGCACTTTTGCAAATGGCTTTAAGGCAGTCCCCACACTGCCATTTTAGTCTGAAACAGGAACACAGGGACTACCTTAAAGCCTTTGCCAGCCTCCCCACACTCCCCTTTTAAACCTCTGAGATTAGGAGTTTACAGAGAGAGCAGGAGGCAAACTTGCAAAGTTGCACAAAGGATTGTGACAGGTGGGGCAGGGATTAATGAACATCATTCTGCACTAAAAACTTTTTAAGACCCAGCCATAATTATACACCAATGAAACCAAGCAAGACTGTATAAAGTATGCACATTTGTACATACTGCTTATTTTTCAAAAATGTACTGTACTTCCAGCAGACTCAGGGAGAAATCACTGATATGCAAGGAACAGAAATTCTGCCTTTTGTGGGCTGGAACTCCCACCAATGCATCCCAGTTCCCTGTTGTTTAGAATTTGTCAATCATAGCCAGTATACTTTTAAAATCTCTTTGAAGTCATAAAGGCTATAAAACCTCATTTTTTATTAAAACAAACAAACAAAACAAACATGCAGAGGTTCTTAGGATGCTGAATTCATATTATGATCTTGCACAGCACTGGTGCAAAATTGCAGAACATACACTGCACTGATAATAAAATTCTTGGGGCAGCATGCTTAATCTACTGGGGATCAAGTTTTGGAGTGGACCAAGGTACATTACTTGGGTTCAAATCCCCACTCAGCCACAAAGCTCACTGGACCACTCAGTATCTCTCAGCCTTACCTAACTCACAGGGTTGTGAAGATAAAATTCAGAGGGGGGAAACAACATATGCCACCTTGAGTTCCTTGGAGGAGAGGCAGACTCTAAATGGAATAAATAAATAAAAAATGAGTCAAGTTGTAGGCCACTTAAGTTGCATGGAGTCTTTGCCTCTTCCCCTTCCTTTTTATCACAATTGTCCCTGCACTTTGAGCTGCTCTTTCTTTCACTCTTCAACATCTCACTCTAGCTACTGTTCTCCATATGATGCCACACAGGCTCAGTATCACAAGGGAGTTTGGAACTGGGTTGCCAGAATCCCCTCCTGCCAAGCGGCAGATCCCTGGAGTGGCAAGTCAATAAGTAAACTGGCCATCCCCACCATTTGAATGGAACCATTTAATTCAGGAACAGGCATTCTGTGGTCTTCCAGACATGGCTGGACTGCAACTCCCATTATCCCCTGACCAATGGCTGGGGCTGATGAGAGTTGAAGTCAATCAACACCCGGAGGGCCACAAGTTCCACATTCCTGATTTAACTGGTAGTGTGTCAGGAACGAGCTGGCAGTAAATCACACTATGCAAGTTGGAGTTAACTCTTTATTAGCAAGAACATGATCTGAACAAAATTGGCGGAGACTCAGGCCTGATGAGAACAGCAGCTCATCCCTGGTAGGTCTTGCCCCATGGATCTCTTGCCGAGATGGAAAGTCCTTACCTCCTCACAGCTGTCTAAGTTCCCTCCTCCTCAGGGTTTTCCCCAAGCAATCAGAATCTGTGCTAACTTCTCTGCCCTTTTCTTGCCTCTTCTGGTTCTGGGAGTCCAGTAGGGAGGGCAGCTTGTTGCAGCAAGAGGGGCTCTTCAGCAGCCCAACTCATCTCTGCCTCTTGGCCTCCCTCCTTCTCCGCTTCAGCTTCTGCCTCTGATTCTGGGCTTCTCTCTGTCTGCCACAGACTCTCCCAGCTCACTAAGCCCTGTTAACCTCTTCCTGTTACCTCTTCAGCTTCTGACACCACCTCCTCCCAGTCTTCTCCCTCTGACCACTCAATGTCATCCCACCACCAATCCCCGGGCTCTGAGTCTTCGTCCCTTGGGGGGGGGGTTCCCCAGCTGGTTCCTGCCACCATTCCTCTGCATCCAACCAGTCCATGACACAGTGCCCCAGATAATTATTCTAATTTATATTTGTTGGTGAGGCATTTGGGATACCAGTGAGTTAATGATAAACGAATACATTTTAATGTTAGCTTCTCTTTACTTGCATGTCACTTTCTTGAAGTTGATGGTATAGATGACAGGCAATAAATTACCGGTATCAGAGATAGGATCTCATCGCAAGGCTAGGCTTTAGAGTTTCATTTCTTTCATAGCACAGTGCTTTTCAAATGGCTTTTAAAACGCTAGTAATAACAAAACCACAAAGTTATCTGTGACTAAATAATACCAGAAAGTATACTCATGAAAAGGCAGCTGCAGCCATCAATCCCATGCCAGTATTGAGTGAAAGGAGCTAAAGAGCCGTACTTCACTATCCGGGTGTACTTCACAAGCTGTGTTTTCACGATAATGAAGTTGACCTGGACCCTAGAAGAAACAACATTTCCCAAATCAAGCTAGAATATGACTCGTCAACATAAAATAATGTTCACATTCAAAGAGTAAAACTAGCAATCTAATGTAGCAGAGCCAACCAATCCCACGGAAAGAATTTCAGTGGGGTTTTTTTGGGAAACAGTGGCAATTTTGTGGTGTTTTGTGCAGTCATGGTTCTTCCTTATTGTGTCACGTGGATAATAGGAAACTGCCTATACCAGGTCAGACTATCTACTGTCCAAAAAGTAGCTCTCCAGAGTATGGATGTAAGAACACTTCATTTTCCATTCCACCCTGTATTTGCTGCATGCACCACTGTTTCCATTTTGCTGCAGTTTGTCTTTTGCCAAAAGCAACATTATTTGTCTCGCTGTTCGTTGTGGCAAAGGGACATGGCTTATATAATTTGCACAAAGCCAATGCATTATTCCACCCCATTAATTTCAATGCAAAGGAAACACAAGAAGAGCCTGCAGGATTAGGCCAATGGCCCTTCCAGTCCAACCACCTGTTCTCACAGTGGCCAACTACATGCCTGTGGGAAACCTGCAAGCAGGATTCGAGCGCAAGACCCACTCTCCCCTCCTGCGGTTTCCAGCAGATGCAAAGGAGGTGGAAATGTAATCAATTGCATATCGTTTGCAGGCTGAAAACTATGACAGTGAATGTACCAACAATATCTGGATTTGTTTGTGCCTATCTCTGGTAGATGGGAAAACTCGAATAATAATATATGCCCCAGAAGATTGTGCAAGTGCCCTGTTGTCTTAACCTGACTCTGTTTAAGTAAATAAGATAAACATTTTTTTTTTTTTACAGCAAAACCTCTTGGTAAAGAAAATTAACCTATTTCTAACTTGAAAGCTACTTAAGTTAGCTTTCAAGGGGCTTATTAGAGGAACCAACTGGGCCCCGGCACAACATAATGTTTACAAAGATGGGATAGCTTTCCGTCTGAGGCAAGAGGAGACAACTACATACCTTGCAGCAGTCAGTGCGAGAGTCGCGACTCAAACTCAGATGTTAGCTAGAGGTAGTGGTGGTTAGGCGTATTTATTGGAGCTGCTGCCTCTGGAGTTTCCTTTTGGTTATTTCTTCGTTTTATACATCGAACAAAACCACAAAGCAGTGCAGAAGAGAGAGCATTGCCTGTGCTGCTAGGCTAGGCGTGAAAATAAAGCTAATATGTAGATATATATCCCAAAATATGTGCAACCAGTGCATGGTCAGTTGATGTTACTTTGGCACCTGAGGCAAAAAAATTAAAAACCCCACAATTATTTTGTCTCCTGCCTGGCAGTAAAAATAAAATAACAACTAACTAAGCACCTGCTGCCCTTTCATGACACCCAAAAATCACCTGCCTGAGATGGCTGCCTCACTCAGTCTCTTTATTGCAGTCTGTGACCTGTGTTCAGAAAGAAACTTTGCACAAATATATTAAACATAATGCAAAATGATACCAAACAAAATAGAAATACAATAAAATTACTAGTGCTGTAGAATGCTAGACGTAGAGGATAAAATTATGAGTTTGCTCAAATTAGCCCCCGGCAAGTTTTACATGAAGCAGCACAATATTTCGCTATCCTGGAAGTGCCAACTGCGTCAAGTTTTCAACGCTTGTTTAGAACTTCCTCACACTGGCTTTTCCTGAAGTGTGAGCCCAGCTACTGGTTAGTTATTTGCTATTTTTTTCCAGTTCATATTTTAATGTTGTACGCTGCCAAGATACTCTCATATAAATAAATGAATGAGTAAAGGTACGGCTAGAACCACATGTGAGACAATGTGGCTCTCTCACGTGAGTAAGAAAAGACGAACCAAATATAGATACCCCAAAATCATAGCAATGTAAGACAAGTTACATTACTGAGAAGAATTGTTTAAATTAGGGGTGTGTGTGTAAAGGTTGCAGTACGTCCATGATTCGGCCATTAGAAACTGTGTCTGTGAAAATCTGGATGTATGGCATAGCAACCCATGTCAGAAGTTTAGATTTTGTAGAATTTCCTTTAAAATAGCTCAAAACATTTTTTTTGTGGGGGTGAGGGGAGCTCAATAACTTCGGCCAAAAGTTTTTCACTCTTGGAAATATGGCAACCCTAGTGTGAGCTGAATATTACAAACGGGCCATTCAGATACTGTAAAACAGGTCGTTGGCAACAGTTTTCCCTTTAATTCAGGCATCCCCAAACTCAGCCCACCAGATGTTTTGGGACTACAACTCCCATCATCCCTAGCTAATAGGACTGGTGGTCAGGGATGATGGGAATTGTAGTCCCAAAACATCTGGAGGGCCGAGTTTGGGGGTGCCTGCTTTAATTGAATGAGATTTTCCATGGAAAGGGTCAATCTGGATTAAATGGGGGGGGATATGGGCTAACACTTTATGGCAAATGACATTTGGCCGTTAAAATTTTGCATTGCATGAGGAGCACTGGAAGCACTCGGGTTCCCTTTTAGTATTCACTTGGCAGATATTACGGCAGCATTCCCTCGACAGGTGCACATATATGCCACGTGCATTCCCTCTTTATTGCTTACTTTCACTAATATGTTGCCTTTCTGCCGAGGCTCTCGAGCCATTTACAGTTTAAACTGTTAAGCAATAAATAAATGAAACCTGCAAAGCCAAAACAGGAAAACAGCAGAATTCTCTCTGTTAGTGATCTCTTCTGGAGTGATGGTATTAAATTCCTGACCTGGACTTCTCCTCTTCTTCCACCCCTGGATTGGAGCATGGCTGATAATGTTCATGTTTAATCAGTAGTAAGTCCCATGGAGTCAGTCAAAACCTCTGAGAAATGTTGGCAAAGGGCTACTGCATTTTGCATGTACTGGGTTAGCGTATAGTGACATTCTTGGCATCCCACTTCACAAATAAATTTCTTGGAAGTAGGTATCGTAACAGCCTGGTCCAGTTCTATTTACTCAGAAGTAATTCTCTCTACAAGGACCCAGGTGGCGCTGTGGGTTAAACCACAGAGTCTAGGGCTTGCTGATCAGAAGGTCGGCGGTTCGAATCCCTGCCACGGGGTGAGCTCCCGTTGCTCGGTCCCAGCTCCTGCCCACCTAGCAGTTCGAAAGCATGTCAAAGTGCAAGTAGATAAATAGGGACCACTCCGGCGGGAAGGTAAACGGCGTTTCCGTGCGCTGCTCTGGTTCGCCAGAAGCGGCTTTGTCATGCTGGCCACATGACCCGGAAGCTGTCTGTGGACAAACGCTGGCTCCCTCGGCCTATAGAGCGAGATGAGCGCCGCAACCCCAGAGTCGGACACGACTGGACCTGATGGTCAGGGGCCCCTAATTCTCTCTACATTCAGTAGAGCTTACAGCCATGCCATTTTGCATTCAGGTACAAGCATGCAAGGGCCATTTCAGAAGAGCTCTCCATCTGTAAACTGCATTTACTCATGAATGTGTGAAAGAGGCAGTCATTGTTTTATGATTGTTTTATGATGATAGCATGTAGGAGGTGGGGCAAGCTCCCTGTAATGTATGCTCAGTACTTATTATTTATTTTATTCCAAGGATTTACAGTCTATACCACTTCTCAGCAGAAAAAGATCACAAAGCTGTTTATGGTACATATGTGGCTGAAACAATATATATTGTAGGAAAACTGTAGCTGTACATGATAGATAAGAGAGATAACTTATCGCATCCTTTTCAATGGAATGGAAAACTGAACTCAATGATGCACATGGTTGGATGAACAAGATATCCTGTGGACTTGCTTATGAATGGGTTTTTTGTGGGGTGGGGGGTGGTTGTATTTATAAGATCAAAGCCTGTGAGAGGACCTGAACAGAGTTGGGAAAACACCACGGGAAAATTGAAATCTTTAACGCTTTATTCCCATGCAGGTTTTCCTGTTTAAATCTCCACCTGGCAGGGTTACTGTTTGTCCCACAGTTTTTTCTCAGCAGTGCAAACAGCAGGGTTTTTTTGAGATGGGTGGGGTTAAGATTAGGAAAATAACATTGATTAAACACCCTGTCCCACACCACTTACCGTTCCCTGGCAATTTAGGGATCCCCCACCCTGCTTTGATCTGAATAATAATAATCTTATGATCTGTTTATGACTCTCCTGACATCACGTAAATATAACTGCATGTAGCTTTGCTTTCAAAATGCTGGCATGTTTTAGGGATTCGTTTTGGCACAAGTTAATGTTTCGCTGGTTATGTTTTCATTGGTATTTTGAAAAGGATCCACTCAAAATGACTGGATCAGGCTTTAAAGGACTTTCAGCGACCTCTTGAAGCCCCTTGCCTTCTTGATGAACAGGAATGTGAACCGAAATGCAGCATTCGTTGAGGCTGCTGAAGAACCATCAAAAGGCACTGAGATCAGCCTGGCGCAAATTGTTAAAATCAACCCTGCTGATTTTGTCTTCTCCTTATTTTAGGGGCAAGGCTGCATGCCTACACTACCCAGTCGTCTTTGTCCATGCAGCACAAGAGCTGTTGTAGTGTAATGGCTAGCAGTGCAGGCTCATACACACTTTTCTTTGATCCTTTCTGATGGAAAAAGCAGTAGAGGCAGCTCCCTGTTTACATGCGTCCAATTGATGCCTGATTGCGCCGAACCTGGGAGTGAATTTAAAAATTGCAAAAATGGCCCTAGCAGAGCCCAGAAAGGGCAAAACAAATGTGGGAAAACAACACCTAGCAATCCCACGAACCTTTGCAAGTGCAATCCCAGCCCTTGCACTGACCATCGAGGCCTGTGGAGAGTTGACGTTTGAGCAAGGAGGTTTAGAGGGTGGAGCAGACCCCCCCCCAAGTGCCCCTATTTTCCAGGGATTTACCGAAGACGTCCTGGTTTCTGATTTGATCCCAGAATGCCCCGCTTTTACTTAGAGGGTCCCTATTTTCATGTTGGAGGGTATGGAGTTATGTGACTCCTGAGCCAAGGAGATAAGTAACTATACAACCTTTAGAGGGCATCTGAAAGCAGCCCTGTATAAGGAATTTTTTTAATGTTTGATGTCTTTAATGTCTTTATATATGTTGGAAGCCACCCAGAGTGACTGGGGGCAACCCAGTCAGATGGGCAGGATATTAATAATAGAATTATTAGGATGATTATTATGGAATAAGACTTCCCTATTTATCGGAGAAATGTGGGAGGGTAAGGTGGAGTTTGGCATCTGGTAACTGCTGCTGGTTTTTTTTAAGGGTTTTTCAGTGGTTTCCAGATATTTATAGGGTGTTTGCAGACTTTTCCGATGGTTTTTCAAATATATGTGATTTCCCTCACACATGCAGTACCTCGGAACATAACCCCCACATAAATAGGGAGTTGCCTTTGTATTAAAGACATGATAAAAATAAATGCATAAAACTTATTTTTGTATGGAGCAGTATTCAGTTATTCCAAGCTATTTGAACTCTATAAGTTATACAGCCCAGACAAAGGTTTACTACCTCAAGCAGGATTAGGCCTAAGATAAACCACAGTGCTGACCTACTTTTCTGCAGTGAAGCATATCACATTTGATCTTTTTCCTTTGACACGACTGATTTTTTAAATGTAAAAGCCACAAAAAACCCACAGACTAAGATGATTGTTATATGCTCTTCTAAATTGTTTAAGTCTTGACATTTGAAACTGCTAAGGTGTGCAAAATGACTAAAAAGCGTTTAGATACCTTGAATGCCATAAAAAAAGAGAAAAAAGGTAAAGGACCCCTGGATGGTTAAGTCCAGTCAAAGGCGACTATGGGGTTGTGGCACCCATCTCGCTTTCAGGCCAAAGGAGCCGGCATTTGTCCACAGACAGTTTTCTGGGTCATGTGGCCAGCATGACTAAACTGCTACTGGCACAATGGAACACCATGACAGAAACCAGAGTGCAGCCATACCTATTTATCTACTTGCACTGACATGCTTTTCAACTGCTAGGTTGGCAGGAGCTGGAACAGAGCAATGGGAGCTCACCCCGTTGTGGGGATTTGAACTGCCGACCTTCCAATTAACAAGCCCAAGAGGCTCAGTGGTTTAGACCACAGCACCACCCGCGCCCCTGCCTTACTAGTATTCATTCCCCAAAGATGTGTCAGTATCAAGCACAGTATGAGTACATAATGCAGATTATCTGATTAGGATGGACAGAGGGAAATATTGCCAAAAATTGACTCATGTCTGCTGTCATGTACTGACATGCCAGCTACATGTGAAAAATGTGAGTGCACTGCAAACTAGCTGTCAAATACTGTCAAACATTGACTGCTACTGCAATCTTTACAGATAGCAAATGCTGATGCTCAATATCAAATTCTCACTGAATCTTTGCACATCCAGAGACTATATAGAGCAGTATTTCCCAAAGGTTGTAAATCAGTGCGCAAGCATGAGGGCAGAAAACTTTAACCCTTTATCCCATGTGAGGGTCCCAATCCAGATTGGGTAGCCCCTGTGCTGGCCCACAGGTATGTGTTTGCCCATAGAAGTTTTCTCCCCCTGCCAGGATCCTCTCCCCCTGGCAAAATTAGGCTTGAAGAAAGCATTCTATTGTAGTTTGTAGAATAGGTTGTGGTGTGTGCTTCATTTGCAAATGGAACCAGTTAATCTATGTGAAGCTGTTCTGACAGCTATATAAAGTGCCATACGACACAATACATTGACTGTCTTGAAGGATGTCTGTTTTTCGTTAGAACCAGAAAGCCTAGTTTATTAAAGATTTTAATGAATATTATTTTGTGCACAGGTGGACTGTGTGGGTTCTGTAGCCTTGTGAGGGCATATGTTGCAGCAAACAAATGGTGATGGGGAGATATTCATCCCCAAACACTCAGGAACACACAAGGGAGATGTGGTTGGGAGCCAGAATTGGTTCCACATTGTATAAACTGCCTCAGAGGAACCAGCCATCTACGAGCAAGAAATGTGTGGAAATCAGTGTGCAAACTAAGGCACCTTAGTAATCCACTGCCATCTAGTGATGCTACAGCTAATCTGCTTTTTAAGTCAAATGGGTTAAAATCTATTGAAGCAGATTGTTTTATGCAATGTCCCCCCCCCCCCCGTTGTTTAGTTGTTTAGTCGTTTAGTCGTGTCCGACTTTTCGTGACCCCATGGACCAGAGCACGCCAGGCACTCCTGTCTTCCACTGCCTCCCGCAATTTGGTCAGACTCATGTTGGTAGCTTCAAGAACACTGTCCAACCATCTCGTCCTCTGTCGTCCCCTTCTCCTTGTGCCCTCACTCTTTCCCAACATCGGGGTCTTTTCCAGGGAGTCTTCTCTTCTCATGAGGTAGCCAAAGTATTGAAGCCTCAGCTTCAGGATCTGTCCTTCCAGTGAGTACTCAGGGCTTATTTCCTTCAGAATGGATAGGTTTGATCTTCTTGCAGTCCATGGAATTTTCAAGTCTCCTCCAGCACCATAATTCAAAAGCATCAATTCTTCGGCGATCAGCCTTCTTTATGGTCCAACTCTCACTTCCATACATCACTACTGGGAAAACCATAGCTTTAACTATATGGACCTTGGTCGGCAAGGTGATGTCTCTGCTTTTTAAGATGCTGTCTAGGTTTGTCATTGCTTTTCTCCCAAGAAGCAGGCGTCTTTTAATTTCGTGACTGCTGTCACCATCTGCAGTGATCATGGAACCCAAGAAAGTAACATCTCTCACTGCCTCCATTTCTTCCCCTTCTATTTGCCAGGAGGTGATGGGACCAGTGGCCATGATCTTAGTTTTTTTGATGTTGAGCTTCTGACCATATTTTGCGCTCTCCTCTTTCACCTTCATTAAAAGGTTCTTTAATTTCTCCTCACTTTCTGCCATCAAGGTTGTGTCATCTGCATATCTGAGGTTGTTGATATTTCTTCTGGCAATCTTAATTCCGGTTTGGTATTCATCCAGTGCAGCCTTTCGCATGATGAATTCTGCATATAAGTTAAATAAGCAGGGAGACAATATACAGCCTTGTCGTACTCCTTTCCCAATTTTGAACCAATCAGTTGTTCCATATCCAGTTCTAACTAGCTTCTAGTCCCACATAGAGATTTCTCAGGAGATAAATGAGGTGATCCGGCACTCCCATTTCTTTAAGAACTTGCCATAGTTTGCTGTGGTCGATACAGTCAAATGATTTTGCGTAGTCAATGAAACAGAAGTAGATGTTTTTCTGGAACTCTCTAGCTTTCTCCATAATCCAGCGCATGTTTGCAATTTGGTCTCTGATTCCTCTGCCCCTTTGAAATCCAGCTTGCACTTCTGGGAGTTCTCGGTCTGCATACTGCTTAAGCCTGCCTTGTAGAATTTTAAGCATAACCTTGCTAGCATGTGAAATGAGCGCAATTGTGCGGTAGTTGGAGCATTCTTTGGCACTGCCCTTCTTTGGGATTGGGATGTAAACTGATCTTCTCCAATCCTCTGGCCACTCCTGAGTTTTCCAAACTTGCTGGCATATTGAGTGTAGCACCTTAACAGCATCATCTTTAAATAGTTCAGCTGGAATATCATCACTGGCCTTGTTATTAGCAGTGCTTTCTAAGACCCATTTGACTTCACTCTCCAGGATGTCTGGCTCAAGGTCAGCAACCACACTACCTGGGTTTTAATTCAACTTGGTTTTGTTCTTTGAAAATATTTATTGTAATCTACTGCATATTTGAGTCTGGGCATAAAGATTGCGCTGTACCATTTTGAAGAATGTTTAATGATCTCTTTTATCCCTTTGCCTCAGAAACAGCACCTATAATTCCTCAACTTTCGATGAGACTGATGACTTGCAAATGGCCCAGGATGCAGAAATATGCTTGCTGAAGTCAGGAGAACTGATGTAAGCAAAATCCATTGTTTAGTCTTCAATTATTTTTTTAAAAATCAGCAGTGGAGTCCTATACATTCTGCTCAAACGCAAGCCACATTGAGTTCAGTGGAGTTCACTCCAAGTAGGTGAGCAAAGAATTGCGGTCTAAAACTCACATTTGTGTCACAGATTTTGGCTGCGTGGAGCCCCCTCTTTCCTTTCTATTTCTTTCTCTTTTTGAAGAAAAAGCCAATGGAGAGATTAATTGGATATAATCTGAGGTAAAAAAATAAATTCTGAGGTGAAAAAGTCTGAAACTCTAAAGAGAGTTCCCTTATTGCTGTCGCTGAGGTGGTGTTTTTTTCTTTTTTTTAAAAAAATAAATATAAAAAAGAGCCTTAGCCCCATACCTGAACCACGCAGGGGCACAAAGTTTCACTTTTTGGGAGCAGCCCTCACAGACTCTGCAAGTTTCTGAATGATGCTCTGTGGAGGTATAGATCCCATGGATTGTATATCCCATCAATTAATTTCAGTGGGTCTGCTCTGAGTAAGTTGAATGCAACCCAGTATTTGTAAGTGCACAGAGGCCATGAGGAACAACTATGTTTTCCTTTCACATCAGGTGGGACTCACTGAGAAGACATGGAGGAAACACTCAGTGGATTCCCTTAGATTTGTATATTGTAAAGTCGCCTTGAGTTTGAGATTCACAATGCACAAATGTTTCTGTACACTCAGAGCCCTCCACATTTCCTGTGTCATGTGCGTCATCAATCAGATACAGTTCTGTCATGTGTTCTTTTGTTTTCTTCAGGCTAAAGCTGCCTCTAACGGTGGAGGAAATTCTAAAGTTTGGAGAAGCTAACAGAGAACTGTTCATTAAGTCAAATACTTACAGCATTATTCCCATCACTGTGGAGGAAAGTGGCCTTACAATAAGTTGGGTATTTTCATCAGACCCCAAAAGCATATCGTTCAGCGTGGTGTACCAAGAATCAGAAGATGCTCCTCTGGATCAGTGTAAAGTAAGGCAACTTCTTCATAGGGGTTCGTGTCCACCCTAGAGTGAACTCAAATGTGAAATTGCTGATCTTTAACATGTCCCTCAGATCAGCTTTCATACATAAAAAGTAGCCAATGTAACTCCAGTGTAGTGGTTAAGAGCGGTAAAACTCGTGATCTGGGGAACCGGGTTCGCGTCCTCGCTCCTCCACATGCAGCTGCTGGGTGACCTTGGGCTAGTCACACTTCTCTGAAGTCTCTCAGCCCCACTCACCTCACAGAGTGTTTGTTGTGGGGGAGGAAGGGAAAGGAGAATGTTAGCCGCTTTGAGACTCCTTCGGGTAGTGAAAAGCGGGATATCAAATCCAAACTCTTCTTCTTCTTCTTCTTCCATTTTTTACAATGGGAACTGGGGGAAGGGGGCAGTCCTGGAAGTTACAAGCTGGTTAGCTTAACTTATGTCCCAGGAAAACTGGTGGGAAGTATTGTTAAATATAAAATAACCAAGCATATAGAAAAACAAGCCTTGCTGGAGCATGAGACAGGTCTTATGAACCTGCTAGGAGTTCTTTGATAGTGTTAACAGATAGAGGTGAAGCAATTGGCATGGCGTACGTGGACTTTCAAAAAGCTTTCACTATAGACTTCTGAGTAAACTTGTCAGTCATGGAATTAGAGGAAATGTCCTCTTGTGGATCAGGAAATGGTTAAATAACAGGAAGCAGAGGGAAGGAATAAATGGACAGTTCTTCAAATGGAGATATGTAGAAAGTGGAGCCTCCCAAGGATCAGTATTGGGACCTCTGCTTTTTAACTTGTTCATAAACCATCTAGAGTTAGGGGTTCCCTCCATTCAAGGGCCTCAAAAGACTTCCTTTATCAAGTTGCTGCAAAATATACACATAATCTGTTAATTATTAACTTAATTGACACAAACCATTCCTTTTAAAGAGATCTTTATTCATTTGACCATGGCAAAGTTCCTGTAGACAAATTTTGTGCGGGTGTATCTCTTGCAGGTTCTTATTCCCATGATCCGGTGCAACTCCCATAAGGAAACTATCAGAGGGCAGGTGAAAGTCAGAAATACTGGTATCTACATCCTCATATTTGACAACACTTTTTCTAGGTAGGTGCAGCTGGAGTTAGTGGAGTGGAATGAGCGGTCGTTTGCCTCCTGTAGAATTTTGTGTGTTCTGTTTCTGAAGGGTATGCGAAAGGCATGCTCCTTACTCTCTCTGAAGCCTTGTGGTTTAAATTCAGCGCCAAATGCAATCCCCACACCTTTCAGCAGGAATTGGCTCATGGCACTCCTGAGTGGAACCAATCTCAGTGGCGCCTGCATTCGGCACCAGATTGTGCCAAGTGCATGTCCCACTGCAAAGGAACAATCAGGAGGGCACTCATGACATCATGATTTGACATCAGGTGAATGAGTGCGGTGGGGGGTGGGGCATCCAAAAACTGCCACAGGGGCCAAATGGGGCATTCTGTCTGGCTTTTCTTTATTTATTTCACAAACAGAGCCCACTTTAAATTTGACTTTCCACACCTAGCACATGTATGCACTGTCGTTGCAAGCACACCCTACTATGTTCCCTCTGCATTAGTTGACAGAGCATAATAGAAAGCAACCTGGGATCCTTCTACTGCACCCTCCCACTGTTCCTCCCAAAATGCAGTGCTTCCTCTCACTGGATGCCTCATCAAGTTTGAGCATGCTCATAGGCATACATTTTCTTCATCTGCATATTGTTTTTTCCCCAACAGGTTTATCTCAAAAAACGTATTTTACCACTTATCTGTTCAGCACCCAGTGATCTACGATGGAAGTGATTCTCCAGATCCTTGAATGTAATATTTATATACTGTATGTTTTCAAATTACAGTGGTACCTCTGGTTACGTACTTAATTCGTTCTGGAGGTCCGTTCTTAACCTGAAACTGTTCTTAACCTGAAGCACCACTTTAGCTAATGGAGCCTCCCGCTGCCACTGCGCCGCCAGAGCACGATTTCTGTTCTTATCCTGAAGCAAAGTTCTTAACCTGAAGCGTTATTTCTGGGTTAGCGGAGTATGTAACCTGAAGCGTATGTAACCCGAGGTACCACTGTATATTTTTAAGAGACACTATTATTTATATATACATGAGCACTAAAATCAAAGATGTGTTGGGAGCCCTCATAAGAGTCATGCAATAATTCTGAAACCACGATTACATGTAGGTGTAATCTTTATTAACATAACTTTCATAGGAACACTAATGATTCTGGACTGCAGGTGCTTGTTCAAAAGCCATTTTGTTATTTAAACAACCTAAGCTATGCAATGCTACATTTGATGCAAAATTGTTCCTAATCTGGATACACATTGTAAAAAGGGCTAAGAAACAGGACATCTGCTTTTGATTTATTCAGGGCCAACCAAGATGTGATGTTTCTTATATACAGTAGTTTGGTTTTCTCTATTGTGTTTTCTTTACTTTAACCAATAGGTAGTGGTGAGAGCAAGGACATGGAATGGGGGATGGTAAGGTTTGACCCTTTGTTTTCACTGTGGTCCCAATAAGAATCTCCACACACACATATGTGCTTGCTATTTTCATAATGAGAAGAAAACCCACGCTGGAAGCGTATATATAACTATTTTTATATGTCGCTGCTTCTGCGTTTCATTTTTTTATTTAAAAAATGCTGCAAAAGGAATGAAATTTTAATTCAATTCTGCAAAATCATAACATGGACAGATTTACTCCACTCAACCTTTCTATGCAGGAAGAAAGTGATTAGACAGATTTTGTTTGATCACATACCACAAATGGCAGGAAAATGACTCTAGGTGACGTGCCTATTTAACTTGTTTGCAGTCTTCATAAAAGTCTGCTTACATTAATCTGTGCCTTAATGAGGAAATTCACCTGCTTGATCTTGGTCCTTTGTGGTAAAGCAGGGCCGTCTCATCCATAGGGGCTAGTGGCGCACCGCACCAGGGCGCTGCGCCCCCCAGGGGCACCCCCGCGAGCATGCCGGCGTACCGGGCATCCCCCTCCCCAACCCGCCCCCGCCCCCACGGGCGGGCTGTCGGCCGGGCGCTCATGCGCCGGCAGCGCAGCCGCTGCCGCCCATGCCGGTCCCGGGCTTTGGCTGCGAGCCGGCCGCCCTCGCCTCCCGTCCCGGGAGCACTGGAAGGGCGCGCAGAGCCCCGCGCCGCTCCAGCACCACGCCCCTCATCCCCCACTCGCCCACCCCCCTCCCGAGGGGCGGCAAGCGCTGGAGGGAGGCGGCGGAGAGGCGGCACGCCGGGGGCGCCGGAGGGATCACTGCGCCACGGCGGCCGATCTCCCTAAGACGGCCCTGTGGTAAAGGTCATTTTGTAACTTCGTTGGTACTTGAAGCCTAAATGTGTCATGTGGAAATGACTTGTATCAGAAGCCAGGTTTGGAATTAGTAAAAGGAAACTCTTACTTTTAAACCGCAGCACATTCACAAGGAGTTTCTTTTCCTAAATTCATTTTACCATTTCATAATTTAATAAAAATCTATACAGTAATAGTGCATCATATGGCCATGAGAATCATATCTGCAGAATATTTCCTTAAAGCATTTGTTTTTATAAACTGACACAAATTTTAGTTCCTATTTTCTTAAGTGAAGAATAAAAACAAGGCTCAACATGACTACCTCCCAAACTGACAAACCTTTGTGTAATATTACCAAGAGGGGGGACAACAAACACTACCTTAGCCTAATTCTAAGGCTATGAATGCTTAAAATCAACAAACTCAAAAGTTGCACCAGCATTTTATTTTGCCACTGCTAGCCGATGCACTGACGAAAATTATTAGGACTGGCGTACATGACAGCAATAGACACAGGAATATGAACCATAGGGATACAAGATATATAGTAACACTTTCACCTAACTGCAAGAATAAAAGGAAGTGTGGGGTGAATGCTTTAAGATATGCCACTACAAATAAAATTGGTCAGACATGGAAATCACTGAAATAACAGCCAGTTAATTATTTCAGATATTCTTGCATCAGGAACAGTTCAAATAGGAACTGCTGATACAAAAGACAAAAAATGCCTGAGTTTGAATCTAATCCTTGCAAATAGTGCAATCCTAGATAAATCTACTGAAAAAGTAAGTTCTATTGATTTAAGGGTGCTTATTCCCAGGTGAGTATAGGATTGCAGTTTACAAATACAGGTGTCTGAAAATAAGTGAGAATAACTTGAGACTTTAAAAATTGCTTTATTTCATAGATTTTTTTCAGGGAAACAGAAAATGCTTTCATTCTATTTTTGTAAGAAGCAAGCTACTCCCCACCCCATTTCCCCCCCAAAGTAACTTAAAAAAAAAACTTTTTCTGGCTGGAAACTATCATAGGAATGAAGGCATTCCTATCACAGATAATCAGTATTGATGAATTTATTATTGCTCACAGTAGACTTTGAGAAATTTGGACACTTCCTTCTGAACACCATTCAACTGCAGTGCCAAGGTCAATGTTACTATGACAATATGGAAACTATGGATATGTAATGAAATTTGTGAAACAAACTAAGTAGAGGAGGTACTTTATTAGCAATTATTTCTATGATCTAGATAAGACCTTCCACGTTACAACAGCCAGGATATTTAGGACTGGGCCCTACTTGAGATTGCCTAACACGTCTGTTAAGCCTAATATCTCTTCCCCATGCTGATACTTTAAGAAAGTGTGCAATATGTGCTGTAGGAAAGACTTAAGCTGTTTTACTTTCTAGATTCATTCAATTAAAAGTGCAACCAATTTTAAAAGTTTTTGCATCTGTAAATGTTTTGGCATCCTGTCTAGTTCTTAAAAACAAAGGAATGAATTCAGACTAAGTTACTTGCACTTGCTTCCAATTGAAATCAGTGGAACTTAAGTCATTACAGTACTACCGGTAATTTTTCACACTGTTTTCAATTAGACGTACGTGCAACTAATTTAGATCAAATCCAACTCAATGATTCATGGTGGGGAAAGGAGAAAGGAGCTAAATTGTTCGGGGATGGAAGTTACTATAGCAAAGAGGTATAGTAGCTTGGCTTCATCCATAATATGTTTTAGCAGAGTATCCATCACATTGCCAACTAGTCTCCTTCACATCTTTACTATCCCCTTATGTACAGTACTTGTTCTGTCAGTTAAGGCTGTGAGATGCAGGAATAGCGGCTTAGTTAAATTGTATGGCAACATTATGCAAATACTTGTGCAGATTTGGGTGGTGGGCTATATCAGTGCCATTGAGAAGCAGTGGTGGTGTTCATTATACAACTCCCCTCCTCCTTGTATAATGCTGGTATAGTTTCATACGGATCTGTGCAATGCCTGACATGGTTGAGATGAAATTGTAGAAGGAAATGAAGGAGTAGAGGCAATATAGTATAAATTGTGCATTTGCCATTTCATTATTGAATGGTGTTGTTATTTAAGGGCTAGGGGTGTATTGTTTGAGAAGCATTGCAAATTTAATGTTAAAAGTTGAAATGCTGTTTTCTATGGACTGTGCAATATAAAATGGATTTTGAACTGAAATCCACTTAATATTTTAGCTCTGGTTTTCCATTCTATTTTGCTGTGGTTTGGGGATAGAATGCTAATTTTTTTAAAAAAAAATTCTTTGTATTTTAAAATAATATGAAAGGGATACTGTCAAATGCTATATTTCAGATTTATGACTTTGAATATACATAATTGTTTGAAGAACAAGACATCTGTTATTTGTATTTACTTTATAGCTTTGGTTTCCAATTACTATGTTTTTCAACAGAGGGTTGAATCCAGAGAACTTTGCCCCTACAGAAGACCTTTCTCCCTCTGAGAAAGCTGATTTCTTCAACAGAGGAAACTTCTCTGGATTCAACCCCAAGAATATGTTTCGTGGGGCTCACTGAAAGCTCATCAGCATGAATGAGAACACATACTTACTGCATTTCATTTCAGTTTGTTCCTCGTACCAATACTAGTCTTTACACATTTCTCAGACCCATTGCAAGCTCAATTATGTCTCCCCACCCCTTAACATTGCACTTACAAACATGCACGAATGCATCCAATAGGAGCCTTGATGTGGTACCACAAACCCAAGATGAGATGATGTCATGTCCAATTTTCTGTGAGGTCAGAAAGAACTCTCAACTCAAAGTACTGGAAGCCTCATTAGAAGTGAAGCCTAACACTGCCCCCAGGCCCCTGACAGCGGTATCGCCTTTGGATCATGAGCAGAAAGACCCATCTAGATGCTGCTGTCGCCTCCAGAGTTTTGGCAGAAGCTAATGAATTTGTTCACAGTTCCTATTTAAACTTTTCGAAATAGAACTTTACAGTTCAACTCACCACCTCTAGGCTGAGAATAGGCAAAATACACAAAACAGAAAGTAAATTATGTAGCTGCACTACCATACATCAAGGTTATCCCTCAAAAAACCAAAGCCCAAACAATTCCCAATAAAACACTTTGTGAAGGTAAAGATGCTGAAAATTGAAGCTGCACAATAGTTCGGTTCATCACCCTGGGCAAACTGTGGGTGATGAATAACTGGTCCAATGTAAGATATATCCAACATAAACCTTAGCAATCCATTTCCCATTCTTTATTTATTAGTGGCAATGCTCATTTACTGTATTGCAGTATTGCTAATAACAAGCCACATTTCAGCTATTCACAAGTCTCTTAAGATACGGTCCTGAAAATAAAGTTTTAATACTATGCACGCTTACCAAGGAGTAAGCCACACTGAACAGAATTGAACTTCTGAGTAAACATGCAGAGGACTGTACACCAAATATTTTATCTCTTTAGAAATGTATTTGCTTGCATAGTAGGATCTACCACACTAACAAGGTTTGCAGAGGCAGGTTTACCTGCACAAAGAACAAAACATAATTTAGCTGGGGTTTGGTTTGGTTTTCAAAAAATTTGTCCATTTGTGTTTCTGTACTTATTATTGAAGATTGGTTTATTAACCTGAAAGCCACTACGTACAAAAAAGAAAAAGGGAGAGAGGCTCCGTAAAGAAAGCAAAATTGACCAGCGACAACCGACAACATTCAATTTGATATTTTGTTTTGTAATTGAAACCAGTGTGGTTTTATTTTATTTTTAATTTAGTAAATTTAATTTAGTAAATTGCAGGAAATTTAGTACCTGCAAAAATATATTGCACTGGAATGACACCAAACCTCAACTGATCTAACACAAGGGGGGAACCCCAATGTCTGTACATTTTATATCTGTACATTTGTATGGATGCAGATGGCTTTTGTACTAGAATGTTTCTTGATGCTTTTTATGCTCAGGAACTAAATAAAATATCTCTTGTCATTTAAAGTGAATGACATTTTACAAAATTAGTAATCAAAGGCAAGGGGCAAATTATGGAACCTAAAGGCAAGGGGCAAAAAGCTTCCCCCTCTCCCAAATACACACAGTGGCAGCTGAATTTTACTCCAGCATCTTCCGGATGAAGGGCCTATACAAATTTAATTAATAATAATAATAACAGTATTTACGCAGAGAGAGAGAATAAATGGCATGCTTACACTAAATAAAACCTGAATTAGATCATACATCCCTCTTGTTTTTATTTTTTTTAAGTGGGGGGGGAGTGCCGCCCAGAGATAAATGTCACGTTAAAACCCTGGATTTCTCCCCCGCCCTATGGGAGAAATAAGCAAGAAGGCAGCCTAGTCTCTAATATTAGAGCCGTCATTCGTACGTTCCCCGTTCCGCGCTGCCTTTCAACTGCTCCGCCCCCGCCGGACGTTCAAATCCTAACGGCCGTCCCGCGCGCCCCAACTTCCGGCCTCGCGAAGGTTTCCTCCCCCCTCCTCTTCCGCCAACGGCATTCCGAAGGAGGGGGTCGCGAGCCTCCTGGCTCCGTCGCTATGGCAACCGCCGCGGTGTAAACCGTCGCCGCTTTGCCTCAGGGCCGCCGCCGGTTCGTCATGGTGAGCAACCGGCGCGCTACCTCAACCTCGCCCCGCTTCTTCTTCTGCCCCCTCACTCAACGCCTAACTACCCTCAAGCTTCCCGAGAAGGGAGAGACGAGGCCGTGTCGTCTCCCCCCCCCCCGCCCCCAGTGTGGCGCCTCCTTCGCCTGAGAGAGGCCTAACCAGCCTGGGCTTTTCCTCGCTCCTCACCCCCAACGCACCCACCCACCCGGGTTTAGAAACTGGGGGTCCCTCCTGACTGAGGGAGCCTGAGCCTCCCTCCGTGATTCAAGGTCCTTCAGCCTGAGCCTCCTCACCCCGCCCCCTTTCGTGTAGGACGGCGGGACTTAAAACATAATTTGGGACCTGTATTTTTATGCTCGTTTGTTTTGGCCTATCCACACACACAAAACCCCCGCCCAACTTCTCCCAATAATGTGCAAGGTTTTCTGGGTTTTTTTTATACATCATATACACCATACATTTATATACATCATTTTATATATCTTTTTGGGGGGGTGTTATTGGGTTATTATTCTTATTTTTATTTTATATGTTGTGATCTTTTCTGAGAACCGCCCTGAGACCTCCGGGTATAGGGCAGTATATAAATTCAATAAATAAATAAATAAAATATATGTTGGGAGCCTCCCATTGTGGCTGGGACAATGCAGTCAGATGGGAGGGAATAAATAAAATAACAACCACAAACTTGCAGGACGGATAGGAGAAGAATGTATTTCTGCACAGCTTTTAAGCGGGAGAGAGGCCCACCGAGTTTAGCTTACTTTAGCATGTAATTTTTTTATTAAAGCTTTTCATAGTACACTGTGATATAGAAAACTAATGTAAATAAAAAACAAAAACAGCTACAAAAAATACAAATGGAATAAATAATATACGGAGTCCTGTCACCCTGGAAAACCCAGCATTTCCTTGCCTCCAACCCAAGGTCCTCCATCAACCATCTACCATCCATGAGGGCTTGCTTTCAAATAAATGCACATAAGATTGTAGGGCCGTGAGGGTGAGAATTGGGGACCAAGACCAAATGGTTTTTTGTTATGTGTTTTGGGTGTTTATTCTTTGGTTGGTTGTATCTCTACCCCTGAACCTCTGTAGTGCAATGGGTCAGTGTGTCTGGCTCTTAACTAGTGGTTTATACCCACTGCCGCTGTGGAATGACTGTAGGCAGGATTCCTGTGTTGCAGGGGGTTGGACTAGATGACCCTCAGGATCCCTTTCAATCCCATTATTCTACTGTATTATTTTTGTTTCTTTCTTAACAAGATATGGTACCTTCCGCTGTCACCTGTACAATAGCTTTGGCTCCAAGTTTTAATCAATTCATTAGCAGGAAATCCAAATACTTAAGATACTTTATTGATAAGAGCTTCATTGCTATTTTTATTCTCTTTGCAGGCAGAGCTGGGTCTGAATGAGCAACACCAGAATGAAGTTATCAACTACATGCGATTTGCACGCTCCAAGCGTGGCCAGCGTCTTAAGACAGTAGACTCTTGTTTTCAGGACCTTAAGGACAGCAGGTAAAAAGTAAACTCAAATGAAACCAATATTAGGAGTCATTCCTAAACAAACCGGGAAGTGATATATTCCAGATCTCAGGCAGCCATGTTTGCTTGCTGATACTTATGTAGAAAGCAGGATGGAGACACTTGGGATAGTGAGCATAATTTGGAAGTGCTCAGTCTAGTGATGGGCTATAGCATTTGACCAGTTTGCCAATCATCTTACTAGAAAAATAGTCATATAATGTTTCAAGGTCTTGTAATACTGCTGATGCTTTGGGTTGTTAGCACGGTTATTTTTTTAATCCTGTTTTGTGGGCTTTCTGTTTAGGCTGGTGGAAGACACATTTACTATTGATGAAGTGACAGATATACTGGATGGCTTGCAGACTGTGGTACACAGTGAGGTGGAATCAGAACTTATTAACACAGCCTATACCAATGTATTACTTCTGCGCCAGATTTTTTCCCAAGCAGAGAAGTGGTATCTTAAACTGCAGACTGACATTTCTGAGCTGGAAAATAGGTAAAATATTATAAAGAGAATTTTGTATCCACTTAAAATGTATTCTTACTAATAAGGTCTTTCCCACTACAGTAGTTTCATATATGGCCATTTATAGCATAATTCTGTTCATGCAGAAGTACCGGTACTCAGTGAATTCATTGGAGGTTACTGCCTAAGAAGTTTGCAGCCTTAGTCTCAAAATGATTTTTTGATTGTTTTGTCTTCATTAAAGGTTTTGTCTTGGCACAGTTTTTCCATGTAAGACTTCAGGGCTAATTCTTTCATTTTCTAACTTTTCATTGCTTTATGGATTATAGAATATAACTTGGTGTTCAGTAGAATTGCTTGACTAAAATATTTTATATTCTTTTTCAAGAGACTTACTAGAGCAAGTTGCAGAGTTTGAAAAGTCAGAATTTACATCTTCAAATAAGAAGGTATGTGTCTATTTTTAAAACTCACCAGATTTATTATGAAATGAGGCTGTGAGGGTTTTGTGTGTGGTTCTTGTTTAAGGGGGGAGGTAAAGAAAGTTCTTGCAACTAGTAAACACCCCTGCTGAACACAACATGAGGGTCCTTTGCCCTGAGTCAGGGAAGGAAGATTTTCTTATGCCGTGCTGTTCTTGGAGCAAGCATCAGCTCTGAGAGAGTTTAGTACTGCTTTTGCCTGCTCCAAAGCTTGATGTCCTGTGGAGGTCACTGTCAGTCAGCTCTTCAGGGTGCAGAGAGTGGACAGGCTGACCCAGTTACCCAGCAAGCTAGGGAGAAAGCAGTGACAGCCCAGTTGTGGGTGGGATGGAGAGGAAGGGATTATTTTCATGATTGGAAGACCAGCTGAGGCAATGTCAGCCCAAGATAGCAGGCTTTTTAGGAGTGTAGGAATCCCCTTTTTGATCGCTACACTCCTCTTCTCTGATTACTCTAGCATGCACAGAGAATATGATTAAGGGCTCAGTGACAACCACAATTTAAATAATACATCTGAAGGCAACTGTGTGATTTTTAAAAGACATCTGAAGGCAGCCCTGTTCAGGGAAGGTTTTAGTGTTTGGTGCTGAATTGTGTTTTTACTATTTTTGTTGGGAGTCGCTCAGAGTGGCAGGGGCAACCCAGTCAGATGAGCAGTATATAAAGATGTTGTGGACTACAACACCCATCATCCCTGAACATTGGCTGCACTGGGTGGGGCTGATGGAAGTTGTAGTTCAAAACATCTGGAGGGCACCATATTCGCTACAATATTATTAGTCTTCCAGCCAAAGTATGGAAAGGCTGGAGCAATAATTGCTATTATAATACTTGTTAGAAAGAAAATGTTTAATTGAATACTTTGTAACATTTTTGTGCCTAATGTAGCCTAATCCAGAGTTGGTGAAGCCTAAACTTACTCCATTGCATGAAGGAGCATCAGAATTATTGAACAAGGTAAAACTTGGTTTTTGTGATACTTATTGTGGTTCATTGTTGGTTCAACTGAACCTGTTTTATATTATTTCAAACTGTTTAGAAGTTACTGAAATCCCCATAGCCTCTTCTTAGCTTCATAAAGTGTATGTGCCAGAGGAGTGAAATGGTGTGTGTAATCAGAAGAAACATGAGGGAGGGGATAGGAAAATATCTTTAAAGGCGAAGCTTCTGTCAGAAAAGAAATTTCTGTCAGAAATAGAAGCTGAGAACTAGAGGATGTGCATAGAGCAGTCAAGATTAATGCATTAGTACCCCAAATTAAAGTGAGAACATTTCCCTGCCACCATCAGCCTTTAATGATTCCTTTAGATTCAGTTACTTTCATTGTTCCTCATTCTGTGGTGCCTCAACAGCTGTGTGGGGAAATGGGGAATGTTAATTAGATGTGGATCCCACTTTTCATCCTAGTTTAATTTTGTGTACAGCTTCTATTTTTCCAATAAAGCAGGAACAAAGTACAGTATGCCAAATCCTAGTAACTTTCTTGGTCTCCACACAGGCACACTTTTTTCTAGTCTGAAGAACACTTCTGTGTGCTAGGCATGATGTATTTAAGGTTTGGTCATGAGCAAGCTAATTTTTTAATTGTTCATAGGAAATAGCAAGACTCCAAGAAGAAAATGAAAAATTGAAGACTAGATTAAAGACCATAGAAGGGCATGTAAGTTTGCTTGAGATGTTGGTATATGTGTATCAAAAGAGTAGTAATTCTATTACTTTTCTACAAATGTGTTCTGAATGTTGTTTTCAATCTTTTCCAGGCTACAAGTGCACTGGATGAAAAATCAAAGTTAGAGAAGGCTCTACGTGAGCTACAAATTGCCCAGGGAGATCAAAAGGTTTTCACATCATTTCTATTATTGATGTTTTGATAAAATTACTCCATGTAGATTATTTTAGTAAATTTTCAGAGATCTTTTTGTTAATCTTATTTATCCAGATGCGATCATATGTAACACTGTTTTAAAACCAAATTTGAAGAATAATACCAATAAAACAGGTTTGGCATTGCAAAATAAGAATTTCTCTTTGAGTAAGGTAACATCCTAAATTTGAGGCAGGCTTCAAATTTTCTTTCATACACCTTTTTCCTTGTTATAATTCACATTTCTTGTTTTGTTTTGCTTTCTAATATGGTTTGTGGTATGTATTTGATTTCTCATTTCTAAGCATTTCAACACTTTGCTTTAGAATTATACTAAACTATGGTGCATTTGCTATTGTCAATTTAAAAGTGTTTTCATCAATTCTCTAATTCTGAAAATCCTTTCTATGTTTACTCAAAAGTACTCATTGATTTCAGACAGACTTTATGTAAGTTTTCAGTAAGTTCAGAAAAATTATATGCATGCTTACTTGGAAGAACGTTATTGTCTCCTTCCCAAAGTCCAGTGTCTCGTTTACCTGGCTATGGGAAGGCAGCGCAAGGGGTGGGTGCAGGGTGTCAAATTTTGGCCTCACCCCCCTCTACCCCATGCAACAAGGCAGTGTGTGACTCACGGGTTCTATGTCAAAGTACTCTTGTGGCCAACTTGGTATGAAAAGTTGGGCCACCCTGAGCTATGTTATTAAAATAAACAGAGTACTCTTATACAATCCAGGCGCTCGTTTAAGTCACCCTGATGAGAAGGGACTTGTTCTTAGGCAACATTGTACATATTAAGTACTGTATACCATTATTTTCTGCATTGCTTCCCAGAGTTAAGATTGTACTGTGCCTTTGCCAACTCCACTTCAGAGTTCTATCTTTGATTTTTAAGTAATGACATAAAGTTACTGCTTTTATCATCCACCTCCTGTTCTGGAAAAAATGAGGCTGAACTGAAGTCTGAACTAGAATGCCTCCAGCTGATCATTACAAGAACTCTATAATTAAGAAATAGTGCCATGAGTTTTCTTTTTTCCTCCTCCCTTCTATTCCCTTTTGCTTTTCTGTTCAAGGGCAGTTACTGTCATCCATTTGTAAGATGCTTTGGGAACCTTTTTGCTTAATAATTGAAATAAAGAAATAAGCTCATTGTGTGTGTTGTATATGTATACACAATATATATTTAAACTTCCGATTTTTAGAGAGAACAATTATTTACTCTTGTAACCAATGGTCATGCGTTTATTTAATTAAATTATGAATATATATTTTCTTTTTTCAGTTTAACCCAACTCAGGATATTAGTGAGTTAGAAAATACTATGGCTGATCTGAAGTGCAAGCTTGAAAAGACTTTGCAAGACAGTACTGCAAGCCAAAAATCATTGGAAGAGAATTTGGTAACAACAAAGCATGATCTCCTTAAGGTTCAAGACCAGTTGGCTATGGCTGAAAAGGTTAGTTTTTATTCTATTGAATAAACTATTGGTAATAGTCATTACCACCTTCCTTAATGCCTGTAACATAAGACATTGATAAAAGTGCACAAGCTTTTTCTGAAGCAGAACCGCCGACCTTCTGATCAGCAAGCATTAGGCTCTGTGGTTTAACCCACAGCGCCACCCACATCCCTTATGGCACATATACACAGGAACATTAACTCAGATCCAGTGTTTCTGTGGATGCAGTTGTCACATGAGGGTCCACACGTTTTTTCCCGGCACCATATTCATTGGTGTTCTGCTGCTTGCCATCAACACCTGTGGGCACAGCTTGACAGAAAATACCTCAAATGTGAATTTTTCAACCCTCTTCCCTCAGTTTGCTTGCAGGGTTAAACTGCAGTTTGCTTGCTCTTTTTTAAAATACATATTTTTGTGCAATTCTGATTTACAGAATTGTAAAAGATCTGTAGATCTGTAAATAAAAACAAACTAGGACTACTTAGTGCTCTGAGTGTGCTGTGTGCTTGTGCAACATCTGAGAGCAAGAGGCGGCAGGGTGCCTTCCTGCTGCAAAGGAAACACCGGCTGTTTTGTTTTTCAATCTGAGAGCTCCATGCAGCAGAAAAACTGTTGGAGCGGTTTGAAAATACAGCGAAAGGAGGTTCAGGGTTGATTTTATTCCTTTCCCCACCCCTCAACAACACAATCAGATCCTGGATGCTTTATGCTGAAGCTGAATATCAATTGGAGAAGGCTGGGAAAGAGGAATTATATTAGTTTACAGGTGTTTGGCACACATGTACATGCTCCACTAAGATAGTGAAGCAATCTCAAACATTCTTTTTGTAGGTTGTTCATGTAAGGAACAATGAGAAGTAGAGGCAATAGAGGTCACCTACTAAAATGTCACTACCCATGTGACATACCACTCAGCCAGCCAAAAAAAATGCTTTAAGGGGTTTTTAAGTGAGAGTTGTTAAATACATAAACAGTGTCTATTTCACTTTTAAACATAACAAAGTAAAGATATTGGTAATTTCAAATTAACAGGAATTGGAAAAGAAGTTCCAACAAACAACTGCCTACCGCAATATGAAAGAGATTCTCTCCAAGAAGAATGAACAGATAAAGGAATTACGAAAGAAGCTTTCAAAGTAAGCAGTGCTCTTTCATTTGTCCTCTCAGCATGTGGTTTGTATGGTAATGTTTGCTTTTGCAAAACTTTTAAGAGCTAGATACTTTCATTATCTGAAAACATGTTGGGGTCCAGTGAACTTGCTTCTGATGCACTTGAACACTTGGGTGAGCTCAGTAAAAAATTATTCCTTTTTCTTTAAAATGCTGACCTTCATGCTATAGTACAAATGACATCAGAAACCCCAACATTTTCAAAACCTGTTTGCCAGTCAACACAAATTACCGCTGTGTCCGAAACACAAGGGTAAAGCTGCCTTGGACATTCAGATCTAGCTACAGAAAAAAGGGGGGGCAATCTGTTTGTTATGTGTAGCTACAGAGTTCTTTGGATCACAGCCTGAGATTCTGATGTTCTTTCTACAACTTTGGCAGCAAGAACCCATAAGCATGCATACCACAAGAGGTGTCCTTACTGAAGTGCGGCAGAAAGAAGACGAGTAGCTCCTTCTGTTGACAAGTTACAATGGTGGCAGATTACACTTCAAAAATTTAGTAAGAACACACCAGTAGACAGTGGGGGTGGGCACTCGCCTGACCTCTGGTCACTAGTATTGCAGCTGCATACTGAAACAGGATAATGTGAGGGCAGCATGGTGCCAGTGTGTTCATATCTCACTGTCATGTTCCCCTTTCATTTCCCTGGTATGTAGCAGCAATGAGGCAACCAAAGGTCAGATGGGTGCTGCCTCCCCACCCCACTATCCACTACTGCAATACACTTTTCATCTTCCTCCAAATGTGTGTAGAGAGAGAACTAAGTAACCCTAGTGTATATCTAGTCACTTAGATATCTAGAGTGTCCATCTGTTTCAGTACTGTTTCATTGAAATTGCACTGCAGAACTGGATGGAATGGCTCAAATAGAGCTTTCAAATTAATAGGGTTTTGAGCTGCTTGGATTAGGTTTATAAATCCTAGGGTTATGTATTAAGATGGTAAATTATCAGATTATTTTGTAATTCAAAATAAATTAGATTATTGGCAATGTCTGATGTGATTATTTAATCATTACCTTCCTATCTTGCCTGTTTATTTTTTAAAAAAATATTTTAATCTGTTTTCTTATTTCTTTTAGATACGAACCAGATGATTAAGGTCTGAAGAGCATTTGCTGTGTTAAACTGCCACAAAAAGAAAATGCATAGGATTTTTAAAATATGAAATCTATTTTCCTCAATTTGTTGGGATTTATGCTTTCTAATGAGTTTATTGTTTTCTGGAAAAAAAATGCTTATTTATAGGAAGCCATAATAGAATTGAGAGCAAAGAAAAGGCATAGTCTTATTTCTGTACTTCAGTGTTTTTTGAATAGCTATCTTGTGGATTGCCTGGAAAACTACAAACATGGAGGTATTAGTTCTTGTGAAGTAGAAAGGTTTATTTTAAACAAAACCAAAAGTTTAAATTCCAGTTCTTTTCATACCTATAAGGTACAGACCCAAAGAGTTAAATTCCTGCAATTTACATGCTTCTCAAACATGGGCTTTCTTTTACAGTTGTACTAGGAGCAGTGATTCTCTAAGTAACTTGTTGATTCGTACCTGCTTTTTATTTTAAAAATTATTAGCTCAGTAGTTTCAAAAAGAGCTTCTGCACTAAAAAGGGGGGCAATCTGTTATGTGTAGGAAGTGAAAAAGCTGGTGCTCAAATGTTATCTAGTAAAAAAAATTTTGTCTTACACATCTAATTGAACTTACACTGTCTTAAATTTCATTATTATATCACAAATATAAGGAATCCCATCTCCAATACACCTTCTATTCATTTCACTGACAGTTTGCACAGAAACTCTGGACACTCCACACTGAAATCAATAGGTTATATGCAGCAAACGGCCTTTTATCCCGGGGGGTGGGGGGAATCACATTCTAAAGGTAAATGTTCAATAGTAGAACAGAAAGTAGAGGGTTTTTTTCCAAATCTGCTAAGTAGGCAACAGACTAGATGAAACTATTGTTACTTTTTGGAGTGACAGGTCAACCAGTCTTCATCATGCATGTATTCCATCCTTTTGGGTTCTGTGTATTTGCCAACCATATATTGCTATATATTTTGTCTTCGTTATATATGTTATTAAATTCCTAATTTAATTAAATTCCTAATTTGTTTGTTTTTCAGCAAATACAGAAGGACAAGTTCGTCTCCTAGGGGTTAGGCATTTTTGTATGTAATCTCAGCAATTTACATCTCTTGACCTTTCTCTTTTAAAAAGCAAACAACCAGTGGATATCTTGAGTGAGATATCATACTGTACTGTACTGGCTTATATGGAAATTCTGCTCATATAAATCAAAAACACGTATGCATATTTGCATAGTTCACCTTTTATGAAATTAAGAATATTTTGGTCAAGGCTGTATAGCAGAAGTAGAGCAATTTTTTCAGCCTGAGAGCTGCATTCCTGCATACACAACCTTCCGGAGGCCACATGGTGGCTCAGAGGCAAAAATGGATGGCTCAATGGATGTGGCTTGCCTTTGTACAGTAGGTGACATTATTACTTACCCCATCCCTTTTTTGCTCCATCTCTGGGTAGGAAAACAAAATAGAATGCAAGAGAAGGAATGTGAACTAATAATTCGACAGAGGAACTATGATCAAGCTCTGTTTCATAGTAACAGGCTTTGCAGCATCATTATCTTGATTATTCTTTACGGGCTTGGTAAATCTTGGTTCTTTTATTTGCTTCAGCACAGTATAATATAAATAGACATTTCATGATAGAGTACCAATGACTGATGAATAATTACAGCAAAACTGACATTTGAGTGCATTTTTTTAAAATACCAAGTTTTCATTTACTAAAGTACAGCCAGTGCTAAAGAGCTACAGACACAATATCCAGTATTACTGGACTAGCACAATAATCTTAAATTGCAGTGGTTGGTTTTTTTCTATTATGAAATGTAGTTTTAAATCTTGGTTCTTCACATCCCTTCTCTATTCATTAAGTTAACAAATGACCTGGTCTGAACAAAGACATTGGATTCTTATCTCATTATACATGACAAAGCTATCTTTAGCCATCTCACCCCTTGCTTTTTCCTTTAGGACTAATTGCAGTCATTAACAGTCATCACAGGTTTTCCACACCCATCAGCCAATCATCCATTCCCACCACCCTTCTGAGTAATACCCCTCCTCACTCTCTCACTATATATAAGGGTCTGGTGACTTCTATTTCAGTGTATCTGAAGAAGTGTGCATCCTTATGAAAGCTCATACCAAGAACAAACTAAGGTGCTACTGGAAGGATTTTTTAATTGATAGGAGGGACTGAAAAGAACTTTCTTGAGAGTTTTTTTTAGCAAGTAACAACCATAGGGAGAAATGGAGGAAGGATATAATGTATTGGGGGGGGGACACTCTGTGTATATCTAACAAAGTGTCCATCTAGTCTAACCTCTTGGTTTTAGGTGGATGCCTCCAGAAAGCCCACAAGCAAAACTCTCTCTCTCTCTCTCTCTCTCTCTCTCTCTCTCTCTCTCTCTCTCTCTCACACACACACACACACACACACACACACACACCACCCTTTAATTGCTGATGTTCACAAGTCATTTACAGTACCTATCAGGGATAACAGACCTATTCTGAAGATTCCTTTCCTCTGTCAGAGAAAGCAAACCGTTGGCTCTAGCTCAGGCTTCCTCAACCACGGCCCTCCAGATGTTTTGAGACTACAATTCCCATCATCCCTGACAACTGGTCCTGCTAGCTAGGGATCATGGGAGTTGTAGGCCAAAAACATCTGGAGGGCCGAAGCTGAGGAAGCCAGCTCTAGCCCCATGAATTTCCCCTTTAAAGCCTTTTCTAATAATGTGACAGGTTCTAGTGGCAGAGCCTATAATTTACATAATGTGTATTTTAACATATACTTTACCATAGTGTGTATTTGGGTCTTTCATACCTGCTGCTTCAAGATTGCAAAGAAGCTCCTAAATACTTTTGGATATAAATTACAAAAAAAACCCTCAAAAACAGGTAAAATTGAATGATTCCTTCCCTCATAGGCCAGCATATACTAGTATTAACCCCACACTGGTTTTTAATACAATTTGGCTTTACCTGAAATAAAAATTCTAATAGGATGCATTTACAGTAATAGGAGGTTGTGAAAAAATAACTTTTTCTTTCAAGGTGCTTTTGTTCTTATGAAATGAAGCATGTTTTATGTCAGTCAAAATTGAAGCTGTTTCACATTGCCATGGCAGAATAAACAGCTTGCATAGCAGGGAAGCAGCTGAATTCAGTAGCTGGTCACTAATTGACTTGGAAGTGGTTCAAAATGGTAATACTTTAACTGTTCAGTATGTTTCATATGTTTTGACGGCATTTGTCCAAAAATTAGTGTAAACCAATATACTTTTAAAAATACCCATTTTCTTTGGTGTGTCATAAAGAAAAAATGAGAGTCATACAGTCCTTACTGAAATAGCTCTCATGACATTTGGGGGCAAATGGTAGATTGTTGGATGTGGGGTATAATTTAGATTGGAGGAAATAGCCCTAACACAGCAGCCTCAATCCAAATCGCAAACACACTGTGTGGCTGCTCAGATTTCCCAACATCTTGTCTCATCTGGCCTTCAAAAGAACTACTAACAGCAAATAAGGATAACAGAACAAGCAACTATACTTTGTTGCTTGTTTTAAGGCAGGCTACTTTCTGTGTTCCCGGTTTAAGTCATGAGGACCTCTGGTTTGGGACTAATGCACCTTACACGACTAACAATGCAATCCCTAACCATATCTACTCAGAGGCAAGTCCTACTCGCAGGTCAGTCGGTTTAGGATTGCAGCCTTAGTCTAAGGGTACTTCTATATGTGGGCTTCATTTGTAAATGGCTCCGAATTTACTGGATAACCTTGACATTCCCCAGATTAAATGTGGTGAGCAGCAGGGAATGCCAGCTAACATTCTGATATCAGTAATATTGTGTGGATGCTGGGGGGGGGGACACCCTGCATGCATAAACGGTACTAAACATCCATCTGGAAGTACCCCTAATCTGATATTGCAGCAATGATACTTGGTGCTATCTTTTAGACTCTTACATAGAAACACTGAGAATTTTTGTTTACGCCACAGTCTAAATTAAAATATAAAATATTGTGAAAGTAGGTCACAGACTGAATGATTTCAGTGAGTCTTTCCCTATGATCATCTTCATTACTGCGCTCAGTGCACATTTATCATGTCATAAATTGGTTATTGGGAAGATGACCCAAGCTATGTTACATGTATGAATACATAGGTGTTTAATAAAGTGGCCACTCTGGAGCCCTCCTTGTTCTTAAATAATTTGTATGCACCGTACCTTTATTTTATCCTATCAGATCTCTTCAGCTCACTCATTCTTTCCATGATACTCCTCCCAAACTCATCATCTAATTAAGACTGCAATCCTCTACAACCTTCCCTGGACATGCCCAAGATAGTGCTGTTAATCTACATGACATGGTGATATTCGCAGCCAAGGAAAATGTTTAATTCAAATTATTATCCGCTACTTTATCTGATGTTCCATTCAGGCAGAAGTCTGGCTATGAGCAAGCAGGCTTGCACTCTACTTATCTTTCAGATTGCCAATCATTTATTAACTTGTCATAAGAAGCTGATGTTTGACAGAATTGCCATTACGTATTTTTACCAGATAGGTCAATCACTGATAAGTTAGATACCAAGAGGAGTCAACAGCAAGGCTTCATACTCCTCCTTTGACTTGCAGGAAATGCCCTACATATATGCATTTCCCATTTGCATCATGGAATCACAGGGCTCTTCCTACACTGCAATTCACAGGTTTCTTGTAAACAATCGGGGGGGTACTGTATATTCTGGCGTATAAGACTACTTTTTAATCCAGGAAAAATCTTCTCAAAAGTCGGGGGGTCGTCTTATACACCGGGTGGAGAATCTGCGGTCGAGTATAGCTCAAACTCTATATTTTAACTGGAAAAGTTGGGGGTCGTCTTATACGCCGAAAAATATGGTATATAAATTTTGTTAAAATTATTAAATTCCCATTGGGTTCACAGAGTTTTCTGCATTAATAGCACACAGGCCTATCCATAAACTTCATATGAGTCATAGAATCCTGTCTTCCACTGCCAGAGTCAGGGGACTTCTTCCCCCTAGGTGCAGAGCAGGGGCGGGGGCGGAACCGGCGGAGTGGGTGAAGTGAAAAATGTGAATGTTGCCTTCCTATAGTAGGCTAGTTTAAACACTCACATCCCACTCTTATATGGAGTGTTAGGGGAGGGGTAGTACCTCTAGTGGGGGACATGTTCTTCTGGGGTAGTTTGTCTGTCTTTGGTCCCCATCCAGCCCTGGGTTCTCATCACCTGTGGCTTCTAGAAGCTGTCAGCATGACGGTGCCACACCGGTGCCCAGGAAATGGCTTCGACTGACCGGCTAAACCAGGTGAAGGTAGCCCATCTGTCTCAAGCCCTTGGCGAGTTAGGACAGGTTCTAGCAGATTGAGCAGGTGAGACTAGTGGTGAGTCCAGCGGTCAAGAAGGCAGTTTCTGTATGTACTGTGAAGGAAGTAAGGGACAGATGGGGCTTGTCCACCTGGGAAGGTAGACCATCTAGGAGAAGGAAAACTCTGATCTTATACCTCCACTGCCTTTGTGGGATATCTTCGGGAGAAGAAAAGGCTAAGGAGCGAACCCTACACAACTCTGCATGGCACCTTCTATGTCTCCTTCCAGCAACTCCTGCAGCCAAGCTGGTGCCAAACATACTGCTCTGCTTTCCTTTGGACCCCATCAGCGAGGCTGAGAGAAGGGGGTCTTGTCTGGGCAGCCCAGGATTCCCATGATGTCATGAACTGGAGGAGGAAGAGGATCCCGATGGGTGTAGCTGGGACTGGGACACACCGAGGCAAGCAGGGGACAGGGAAGGAAGTATTCACTGGGTGACGGAGGATGGCGAGGGGATAGGGGTCAGTACACAAGAACCAGAGCAGCAGGACCCATCACCAGAGTCAGAGGGACCCCTGTCTCCACAAACAGGTGTAGGGAGCAGTGAGAGGGACATTCCAGGAGACTGAGGCAGCCAAGGGCCCACAGCCCAGTTCCCTGGCTGACCAGGTGGGGCTCGCTAGATCTGGGAGGTGTGTGATTCCTCTGCTGGATTAGTTTGGGACAGGTGAGGGTCATAGGCCTCATCAAGCCCAGATGCTGCAATCAGCAAGCAAAGTGTAAAAGGGAAGCAGAGCTGAGGCACTGTGTCTGCTCTAACACCCATGTTGGTGGACCTCAGCTTGGATGCACCTGGACTGGACTTTGGACACATGGATTGACCCCTGGTCTTTGACATACCTACTTATGACCAGGTAGGCCAGGGTTTCAGGATACATACACACTGCCTAGGCTTGTGCCCCAAGGAGGTCACTTAAGTGCTGCTAATACAGCAGCTTGACCTCCAGAGACTATATTATTTCTGATCCTGATACCAGACTTGAATGTGATTTCTACTGTGAGTGAGACTCCTTTGAGAGCCTCTCGGGGCCAAAAAGCAGATTATAATCCCAAATAAGTAAATATTGTCCTTTTTTTGAGGGGGGCAGCAGTTAGGCTGTAGACTGAGACCCTTCCTAGATCCAGGAAATGTTAAAATCTAAGCAATGGTTCAAAATCCTAGAATAGCCAGGTTAGCTTCCTGGTGAGGTAATGGCTTAATTATGGGTTGTTAACAAAGACAGTGTTTTAGTGCCAGAGGACAAATAGGTGGGCAATCTTTTCTCAGCTGTTTGGAGGTCAGAGTCGAGAGTTGGGTTATGTGAACTAGAGATTGGAACTTGGCAAGGCTGCAGGCCGGGCAGCTGGAAGACAGAGCCATGCCTGATTTCTGTTGGGATCCACGGCTGTGGCTATGGGAGAAGCAAGATCCTCTTGGGATGATTTCTTTATTCTGCTTCAGGATAGTATATCAGATATTTCCTTTACCATACTACGAGCATTTCCACACTGTTGCCATTTTCCAGTGGGATTCAACCGCATACTGACAAATTCAGATTGTACAGTTAAAGTTGATTTGGAGTCCTTGTACAACAAACCAGCTCCTCTCGCCCTGCTCACCGCACCCCCAAATAACTTTTTGCGAATAAGAAAGTGAGGGGGGAATGCATTGAAAGTGTGGGACAACATTTGCTGGATGCAACATCTTCTAACCTCCCTGCAAGCATATCGGAATGAATGCTCAATGAATTGGTGATGTCTTCTAAGCTCCTTGCAAACTTTGTGCTAACTAATCGGGATTAATTCTCAATAAACAGGCTGCCTGGAACTTGAAAGCAGCAAGACTAGAGTAGACTTCCCACTCCCTGCCATTCATGTGCATTTGTGATTATTTGTGTTTATCATGGCACCAGGATGGTTATATGTGATTCTGCACCTGCAAAAGAAGACATGAACCAGCCTGCTGCATGTGGTGTGGTGTTGTGTAGTGTAGTGGTTAGAGTGTTGTACTAGGACAGTGCTTCTCAAACTTAAGTCCCCAGATGTCATTGGGCTAAAACCCCCATCATCCCTAGCTATCGGGACCAGTGGTTGTATTCCAACAACAGCTGAAGACCCAAGTTTGAGAAACACTGGACTGGGACCTGGTACTAGGACCTAGGGGCTGGGAGACCAGGGTTCAAAACCAAGAGGGCATGTAAATGTTAATGATAATAGGCCACAAATCTGCCTCAAAACGTTCATGATACGTACATCATGGAGCATACATCATTGTCCCAGAGCATTCACAGTGATAAATGGGATATAAATTATCTTATGAATAAATATCCTTTCTTGAAACTCTTCTGTAAACATTGGTCATGTCCACAACATACATTAAAAACTTCAGCATTACCCCCTCCCCAAAGAATCATGGTAAGTAACTGTAGTTTACCCTTCACAGAGATTTACATGGCATCTACCTCAAGTATCTCAGAGAACCAAGCTGATTCAGAAACGGCTTGTCCTCCTTCTAAGTTGAACAATGTGATGTGTGAAAAATATTTCTGTGATTTACCCCATCTAGCCTACTGTGTTTTCCATTTTATAATCCCTTTTCTGAGCAAAAGCCCCGCGTGGTTGTTTTCGATATGTGAGGAGAACCTTTCCCCCTGCCCCACCCCAGGCATCTGTGAGGTAATTTGCAAAATAAATGGAATGTTTTGAAGGCGGCGAGTGCCGTAACCCAAACCCATACTGTGTGGTATGTTTCCCCCCACAAATAATTAAACACAAGATGTTGACAGGTGCAAATAGTTCCCAAAGCCCCGTGGGCCTGTCACAGTGTAATCCTTTGCAACCCCAAATGTTTTTTGACATTAAGACCAGCATGGGGCGAAACCAAACAACCGCATTTCAGATCTTTCCCAGAAATGCTGAGTTGAAAACCAAACAATTATTTGCTGGTTTTTACAGCTTGCTTTTCCGCCTCCCTATTTACCTAACTGGCATTCCCACTTCACAAAGTGCCTGTTAATAAGATTAGCAATTAAAAAGCTTGGCTGGCAATTGGCAAGCATGTTCTCCTCGGAGTTGGTTCGAGGCGCTTGTGTGCGTCTCCAGCAAGGCTTGAGGAGCACCTGAAAGAGGGGAAGAAGGCAAAGGCACGCTCCGCCATACACAACCCAGCACCACAGAGCAGAAATGGAGAAAGCCCGGCCGTTATGGGACAACCCCTTTCAGTTTGTCTTTGCCTGCATTTCTTACGCAGTGGGACTGGGGAACGTATGGCGCTTTCCCTATTTATGCCAGATGCACGGAGGAGGTAAGCGTGAGTTCCTGGAGTTTACTCTGAGCATAGAATCGTCTTTTTCAGAATAGTGCCGGATAGGATTGCCTCAGGTTGAGAAAGAAATAAGATGTTATATTTTAAGGTGGGTCAAGAGCAATAGCCAAAGGTCTCAGCATCCTCTGATGTTCGCCAGCTCTCCTTTCCACATACTCTTTCCTTCCTCAGTTGAGTTCCAGAGTAGGACTTAAAAATGTTAAGTCTGCAGCCAAGGTTTTGTTCCTTTAAACTTTAACCTGGTGCCTGAGGTATATTACCGTTACGCTGTCAGTTCTGACACAGTCTCTCGCCGTAACTGAGGTGAGCTGGACAGCTGCATGCTCCTAAAGTCATGGATGGTTTTTACGTGCCAGTGGAGAGCCACTTTTCTTTATTACAGATGCATGTCATTGCATGGGTTCCCAGTATGGCACATGCGCCCAGAGAGGCCTTCCATGGCTTCTACGGAGTCCTGTACCTATCAACTACTCGCGACAGAAATTAGGATTGACAGAAACCCATCTGTTGACATCAATAGTTTAATCAGAGGAGCAGCAATTTGAGGGGTTGCACCTAGGAGCCCCCTTCTCCCCTGACAATTAGACTTGGAAGAAAGTTCTATTCCCATCCCAGTTATCCTCTCCCAGAAGATTGTTTCTCCCTCTCACACACACAGTTTGGCCGGGGGGGGGGCGGCAAAAATACAGTTTTTCAAGACTAATTGCAGGTGGGGGGAGAACATAGAGTGCGGTTGCAATGTGTGCACAGTGCCCAGTTTATCTGGTCCGCATACGTCCCAAAAAGTTGACAGTCCCTGACATAGGGAACAAGAAGACATATTGCAGCAGAATCCCATTATTCATGACAAACAAGGGATGGAAGCCAATAGCTCATTCTATACATGACGAAAGAAAGGCCCGTGAAACTTCTCAAGTGTGGTTCTCATGCCCCTTCTCTGCAGGCCTTTCTGTTCATCCCATTCTGCATTGCTCCCTTCCCCTGCAGGTCACCAAATCGGGTCCTGAAGGTTATGAAGGAGAAGGGGCATCGCTGAGCTGTACTGCCTTGAGTTTTGTACAGATGTCCCCAAATGCAGGACTTTTACCTAGGATAGAATAGCAGCCAGTCATACTAACATGGGGGAAACTGCTGAGGGCCAAACCATGTATGGTGATGGTATGAGGGAGCTATGATCAGAGCTGACTTTTTTTTTTAACTTCAAAGCAGGGAGGGGGCAGCCCATTTTCAGTTCAAGGGCTGCATTTCCTTCTGGGAAGACTTCTGGTGACCAGTCAGAGGCAAAAAGGGGTCAAACAATGAAAGCAAATTTTGCCTTTGTACGGTAGGGTAGTTCTTGCACACACTAAGATGCCCCTCTCTCTGTCCAATGGTATATTCCAGCCAGGCAAAAACACTCAATGAGGATGCAAAGCAGGACCAACCGAGAGGGGGCATGGCCTGGGGAGAGTCCTGAGGGGTACATTGGCCTGGAGGACCACCCGTGTGAGATTCCCCATCATGCTTTAAGACATCCATTGGGGTCTCCATTTTGATCAAAGCTGTGACACCACAGGAGGAATAGTTAACCTTTTCACTTGACATTGCTGCTCCGAATTGCCCAATAAGAGCAACCAGCACCTGTATTTTGCCTGTGTTGGTTTCTTCTGTTGGAGTGCGCTGAGGGAAACAGCATGAAAGTCCACTCCACCACTATCACTGATCCAGGCAAAAAAAGGCTGTGTCAATATCGTGAATCTCAAGCATCATTTCGCCCTGAGAATCACTTGCTTCTGTCTGTATCCTGAGTTTTGATTCTTTCGTCATTGTTGAATTTCAGTGAATATGGTTGTATGCTGGGAACCTTTAAAAAATAAAAAAATAAATTGGAATGATGACAGACCCTCCAATTGCCCCTGTTTTCCAGGGACAGCCCTGGATTTACAGAAGCCATCCCGGTTTCTGCTTTGATCCCAGAATGTCCCACTTTTCCTTAGTATGTCCATAGTTTGAGCAGAGAAATGTTGGAGTGTATGGAGCTATGTGACCCCTGAGCCAAAGAGAAAAGTAACTATACCTTTAGAAGACATCTGAAGGCAGCCCTGTATAGGGAAGTTTTTAAATGTTTTATTATGTTTTTATATATGTTGGAAGCCGCCCAGAGTGGCTGGGGCAACCCAGTCAGATGGGCAGGGTATAAATACTAAAATTATTATTATTATTGAATAGGGTGTCCCTATTTTCATCGGAGAAATGTTGGGAGGGTATGTGATGACAAGGAGAGCAATGCATCTTCCATCTGCATTCAGGGACAACATTCCCATTGGTATCGATTGCCCTTAAAAAGTATCTGTTGGTGGACTGTGACATCTTGTGTCAGCCTTGAGTGATTGCTTCATCCACTCCTGTGATCTGGATTGCATCAAGTTATAACATCCCACCAGGAGGCTTTGTTTTCTGATGCTGGGAGTGAGCTATATCTTTGCTGGGCCAACACAGCCCGTCCTGTCCAGCCCAGTACTTCAAGCACACCAGATCACAGCCCTGACCTGCTGAAGCGAAGCTTCAAAGGCATCCAACTTGTACTCTGCAGGGAAGAAAAAACACCAAACATGTTTTGGAGATGCGATGCAAGTCCAAGGGATGAGGGGAAAATTCCTGTGTGCAAGTCCAAGGGACGAGGGGGAAATTCAGTTCACTTTGGATTTCAATGCAAACCTACACAATTTGCATTTAAACTGTGCATTTCGAAAATTGTATATGTTCGTGAAAATAACATAGCGAATCATTACAATGGGGGGAATTGCTTGCACATAATTGCGTATCAGGCAAAATTGCATACAAAAGTATTTGCTAAACTGCTGTTTTCATTAGGACTTTTTTTGTTTAAATGCAAACTGTTGCAGAAATGTGGAGAACAGAGCTTAGAACTGGAAAAATGATAAACCAGGACAGATTTGCCCATCTGAAGGCAGCCCTGCAACACCACACTGAGGTGTCATAACAGCCATTTGTGCTGTATAGTGCCTTACAAGGTCAGGGTGTGGCAATAGTGGAGCAGATCCAGGTTCTCTTGGAGGAAACTGAATTTCTAGATCCATTTCTATCAGGGTTTAGGCCCAGTAACTGCTTTGGTCACCCTGTATAAAGGCCTCTTTCAGGTGACGAACAAGGAAAATGTGTCCCTTAATTCTCTGCAACCTTTCAGTGGTTTTTGATACAATCAAGCATGGTATCCTTCTGGAGAAGCTGTCCGAGTGACACGTGGGTGGCATCACTTTGCGGTGGTTCCTGTCCTACTTGGACGGTTGTTCCCAGGGGGGTGATGCTTGGGGGGTACTTTTCAGCCCCATGAAGCCTTCAGTGTGGAGTTCCTCAGGGCTCAATTTTAACCCCTATGCTGTTTAACATCTACATGAAACCACTAAGGGGGGGGATCTTCCAGAGTTTTGGAGTATGTTGTCAGCAATATGCTGATGACATACAACTTCTCCTTTACATCTGCAGGTGAGGCAGTGGGTGTGCTGGACTTGCCTCAGTAATGGACTGGATGAGAGCCAACAAACTGAAGCTCAATCCAGATAAGACTGGGGGGGGGGCTGTTAGTGGGTGGTTCCCTAGACCAGATGGCTGGGAGGTGACCTGCTCTTGATGGGGTTACATTCCCTCTGAAGGAGCTGGTACACAGTGTGGGGTTACTTCTGGATCCTTTGCTGTTGCTTGAGGCTCATGGGGTCTCATTGGCACAGAGTGGCTTCCATCAGCTTTGGTTGGTGGTCCAGGTGCTCCTCTATCTGTACAGGGATAGCCTAACTTCTATCATCTATGCTCTGGTAACGTCAAGGTTAGATTACTGCAACAGGTGATGTGTGGGGCTGCCTCTGAAGATGGTTCGGAAACTTCAGCTGGTGCAGAATTCAGCGGCCAGGTTGCTCATCAGGGCAAGATGGTTTGAACATATTACACCAACTGTGGCCCAACTGCACTGGCTACCAATTAATTCCAGGGCCCAATTCCAAGTGCTAGTTTTTACCTATAAAGCAGGAGTAGGCAACCTAAGGCCCGTGGGCCAGATGCGGCCCAATTGCCTTCCCAATCTGGCCTGCAGACGGTCCGGGAATCAGCGTGTTTTTACATGAGTAGAATGTGTCCTTTTATTTAAAATGCATCTCTGGGTTATTTGTGGGGCATAGGAATTCGTTCTTTGTGGGGCATAGGAATTCGTACCATCTTCTATTTGACAGCCCTCCAGATATTTGAAGATGGCTATCATAACTCCCAGGTAGGGTTGGAAGAAACCTCTGCCTGAAACCCTGGAGAGCCATTTCCAATCGGGGTTGACCAGTGTTTCCCAAACTTGGGTCTTCAGCTGCTTTTGGGACTAAAACTCCCATCATCCCTATCTAGCCAGACCAGTGATCAGGGATGATAGGAATTGTAGTCCAAAAGCAGCTGGAGACCCATGTTTGGGAAACACTTGTGTAGACTGAACTAGATGGTCTGAATCGGTATAAAACAGCTTCTGGTCTTTCCTACCTGAAAGCTTTCCTGACTGGGGCAAACAGCAGCTTCAGCTTCAGTTTGCATTGGGAAAGCAGTATGGTGCGAAGGTTAGCCTCCTCTCCTAGCTTGGTATGGTACAGCCTCCAAGAGAGACAGGAAAAGGCTCAAACGAACTGTAAGAATTGCAGAAAGGGTAATTGGTGTTAGCTTGCCTTCAATAGAGACAATTTATGCTACCCGAGTTAGGAAGAGAGCAGAGAGAATTGTAGCAGATCCTTTACATCCCGGTCATCATCTGCTTGATTTACTTCCATCTGGACATCGCTACAGGACTTCATATACAAAATCGGCCAGGCACAAGAATAGTTTTTTCCCTTGTGCCATTAAATTGTTAAATTCATAGTTGTATAGCTTAAGGGGAGGTAACATATGGGTGGGGTTTCTTTGCTTCTTTGTATTGTGAGAGGAACAGTGTCTGTATGTTTACATTGCAATGTAGCCGAAACAAATTCCAAGTATGTTGGAAAGTGTACTTGGCCAATAATAAATTATTCCTATTCCTATTCCTATTCCTAGCTATGTAATCCAAGTCCAGATGGGGAGAGGGTCCATGATTTCTTTTTAACAAGAGAGGCTGAGTGTAACTTGTCGCTGATTTCCAAAATTTTGAAGCTGATAACCCTCTCCAAACTGTTACTTCGTTCTTTTAGGGTCCTGCTGCTATAAAAGGGTTCTGCTACAATGCCAAGGCTCTTGGGCGCTTGAGAATTCCCCTTGCAAGGAAGAAGTTACCTAAGTTTCAAACAAAGGGGCTGTTAATAAAAAGGCACAAGCAGTGCAAATATTAATTCCCTGGGGGGGGAAACGGATTATGGCTGAGCGTTCACCTCACTTTCTCCGTCGGCTACTATGCAGATTGCATTCATTTCTAGTGCTCAACAGTCCCCCCGCTTCAAGGAATGTTAATGCTGGAGATTAAACACCAAATGATAGATATTTACAGAAATACTTTGGCCTGCTCTGAAAAGAAACCTGGGGAAACCTTTCTATACAATCTCCCACCCAGCAAAACCAACCACAACCCTGTTTTTAATTTGGTCAGACATGGCGACTCCAAGTCACACACAGAAGCTTGGACTATAAGTTTTCTGAGGAAAGCATACACCTGGCAAGTTTGCCCATCACTTTAGGCAAACCCACCTAATTTATACTTTCCAGAACAATAAAAGAAACAAAACACTGCTGGTGTTTGAAATTCACACCTCTCTGAATTTTGCAATGCAGTTCTCTGGCCCAGTAATGTGTACAAAACTGGATATTCTAGGGTGAAGAATGCATATACATGAAACTATGACTGAAAATAACATACAAAAAATTCATTATATTTGGGGAAAATTGCTTTGCAAAAAAAAAAAGTTGTACAGTATTATCGGGCAAAATTGTATGCGAACGTGAGCCTATCAGGATAAATTTGCACTGGAGTGCCAGTGAATTTACATCACAAACTGATGTGGGAAATCTGGTTAAATGAATTTAGGACTGGAAACTGAAAATGATAGATTGGCCCATCCCTACAAGTCAGATCCATTGATTTAAAGGAGAAACTTCCTTTGGAAGTTTTAGTTGACTTCTAAGTGCCACCGTACTCTTGATCTTTTTTTCTCTTCCCTTGGTTACATTTTAATGCTTTTTAAAGCAATTAGTTATCCTTTAACAGTCACTAGTCTGAACTGTGCGAAAGACTTTCCTTAATCATATCTGGAGTACAAATTCGTTTACAGGAAATGATTCTGGCAGTGGCGACCAAAACAGGGTGTGGGAGATATCATCATCGCCTAAAATTTCTGAGGCGCTGTTCAAAATAATAATACTTTTTAATAAACAAGCCTTATCCATAGACTTATAATCTAACAGACATAGTACAAAAGAAAAATGTGGCGAGAAAAGAAAAAGCAATTCTTACATAAACTTACGCAACTTAGGCTACAGTCATTTTCCTGGGAATAAGCCCCATGAAACTCCTTAGGGTTTCCTTCTTAGGAAACATGTATCATATTGCACTTTAATCTTATAATTGCATGGGATCTGAAATATAGTAGGAATTGGAATTTTGTTCATTTGGAGTGTGTATACCCTCACACGTTCCGTTACTAGCGCAGCAATGGTTTGGATGAAATAGCTTCTTTTGTATTTCCTCCCATTTATTATCAGCATTCCTGTATTCCTCTCTAGATAGTGTGGTAAGACCCTTTGTCTGTGTTTTAAACCAGAAAGCAGTTTATTCTGAAGATGGTGAAAGCGTAAGGGAGCTTCCTTTTTTTTTTTTACATGTGGCGGGAATGTGAAAGAAGAAGAGTTTGGATTTGATATCCTGCTTTTCACTACCCGAAGGAGTCTCAAAGTGGCTAACATTCTCCTTTCCCTTCCTCCCCCACAACAAACACTCTGTGAGGTGAGTGGGGCTGAGAGACTTCAGAGAAGTGTGACTAGCCCAAGGTCAACCAGCAGCTGCATGTGGAGGAGTGGAGACGCGAACCCGGTTCCCCAGATTACTAGTCTACCGCTCTTAACCACTACACCACACTGTACAAAACTATTGGTGCGATATATTAGACCTGACTGGTTGTATTGCAAGCACCTCTAATTAAAATATTTGTGAGCGCATTCCGAAACCCATTTGCTTAATAAGTATAACCTTTTGTTCCTCTCACAGGTGGATTTCTAATCCCCTACCTGATCATGTTAATTGTGGAAGGCATGCCCCTATTGTACCTGGAGTTGGCAGTGGGACAGCACATGCGACAAGGGAGTATCGGGGCATGGAGATCGATAAGTCCTTACCTTTGTGGGGTTGGTGCGTTGGTTTTTTTTTTTTTTAATCTATGCATCTATTTCCCCTATCCCCGTCAAATTATTATTGCTTATTTGATGCGCTACAAAGACGACCTCTTCATGACACGCACACAACTTGTCGGATCTTTTTTAAGAATATTGAGAGACCAGAATGTTTTTAAGAATAGAGACTTCCCCCCCTTCTACTCAGTTCACCCTGTGTTGGTGCCATTTACCCCCTCAGGTGAAAGGAATCTAAATATGCATATGATTCTGTCAGGGATTGCCCGGCTCCTCCCGAGTAGGACCTCCCCTCGCCCTCTCCTCGCGAGGAGCCGGGCAATCCCTGTCTTGGACATCGGAAGCAGCGTTTTAAGCTTCCATGTCTCTAAAATTGAAAGACAGAAAAAAGTATGTTTGATTCACTTACAGTATAGTGTGTCACATTCACACCCTGCGTTTGAAACACATAGATCAGGGGTGGGCAACCTAACACCCGTGGGCCGGATGCGGCCCAATCGCCTTCTCAATCCGGCCCACGGACACTCTAGGAATCAGCGTGTTTTTACATGAGTAGAATGTGTCCTTTTATTTAAAATGCATCTCTGGGTTATTTGTGGGGCATAGGAATTCGTTCATTCCCCCCCCCCCAAAAAAAAAATATCGTCCGGCCCCCCACATGGTCTGAGGGACAGTGGACCAGCCCACGGCTGAAAAATGTTGCTGACCCCTGAAATAGATTCTCTCAAATAATCTTGGGAACTGTAGTTTACCCCAATTCCCAGCACACTAATCAAACTACAGTTCCCATGATTCTTTGAGTGAAGTCATGTGGTTTAAATATAATTCATATGTTTGCTGTGCATATGACCACTACTGTCTTTCTGCATGTAAGACCCTTTTACGTGTTTCATAATCAACTAAAAACACCAAATGTGAAGCTGAACCAAGAATGACAAGTGGCCCTTCTGTGTTCCAGGCTTGGAGTATTTGCTCTATTCTCCTGTCCCCCAAAAGAGTGAGTGTCTTGCCCTTTTCACCTTCCCCCTCCTAAGCTTTTCTGGAGGGGAGAAGGAATAGGGCTTCCCACTTCTGGAAATCTCAAGGTGTCAATCTTTCATTCTTACCAAATTCAAAAACAACCAGCCCATTTCAGATAGCTGTGGTTCTTTTCTATGTTCTTAAAGGCATATAATAATTGCAATCCAAATACCAAGAGAGAACAAACTGGCAATCTTTGCAGCGAAGCCATTTTGTAATCTTTGGCATGCAAACTTGAAATCAGGAGACTGAATTGGGCCAGAAACAAATTGGAAGCTAGTGTAGGCACATCCACCATCAACTCATCAATCAAGTAGTACAAATTTACAGGTATGCTTTGACTTGCTGGCAAAAAAACCCGTAAAGGTGTGTGTAGCCAGCATATATAGGGTAATACGTTTTACAAGTTGAACTGCAACAGAATATTGCAACATGGAGGGCTGTTCCAAATTCTCCCTACCCCCATTTCCTATTCCCCTCCTAAAGTCAGTCCTCAATGGTCTGATGCAGTATTTGGCAGCTTCCTATGTTCCTAAATCTCCATGTTCTCTTGTGTATGGATGGCGCAGTTTTGGATAGATAAGCAACAGCATCTACAGCCTAAACCAGGCATAGGCAAACTTGGCCCTCCAGATGTTTTGGGACTACAACTCCCATCATCCCTGAAAACTGGTCCTGTTAGCTAGGGATGATGGGAGTTGTAGTCCCAAAACATATGGAGGGCAGAAACTGTGCAGCCTTACACTGCAATCCTAAGCATTTTTACTCAGGACTAAGTCCCACTGAGTTCAATAGGATTTAAACTCTGCTATGTTCCTGAGCTTTCACCCTGATGTAGAATAGGATGTCCTTATTTTCATCAGATAAATGTTGGAGAGTAAAATTTAAACCTAGACGTGGTTTTGTGAGGACATAGTGTGATATGTGTGGACCTTCCTTAAGTTAGTTAATTAGTTGGTTCTGATGGGGGAAGATATAGCTGCAAAACTGATGCCCATTTCCATAGCTCTTTTTTTCCTTTTATTTTTAGGAATTGCCAGTGTCATTGTTTCATTTTTCCTCTCTATGTACTACAACGTTATAAACGCCTGGGCATTCTGGTACCTCTTCCATTCATTTCAGGTGGGTAAGAAAATGCTTTCAGCAGTAGAGTGCTGCACACAATGGTTTCCCTCCTCTCCAGGATTGCAAAAATTCAGCCAATCTGTCTGGCAGCTGTCATTGCAGAAGCCTTCTCTGGTAAAATGTTGGCCGAAAACGAAACCTGTTTTATGAGCAGCAGCAGGGCAGAATGTTGATGCATCCTCTTGTAAAAAGCTTTTCTAATTGGGGGCAATTATGGAATTAAAGTGTTCTCAGATTATTTATCCTGGAATCACATGTTGGATTTTGCTCGTGCGATAAGGAGCACATTTTATGATGTTCCTGAGGCGGCCTAGTTGCGCAGTGTCACTGAACTTGGAAATTTCATTGTACAATAATGTACAACAGCCATGTCCAAGCCAGCAGTCGATTTGCTTTTGGCATTGGTGCTTCAATCACCCCTGCAGCAGAGGCATCTATTGACACCTAGAAGACACCTGAGTTGATGTTATACTTTTACAATTTGCTCTGTGTGTACCAGAAATGCTTAGCAATAATACAGATTGGAAAACTGCACTGCAGGGAGATTGCTCGACGAGAAAGAGATTTATGGTTTAATGCTCCCCTCCCCACAATAACCTCACATTGGTGTGGAGCATTGCCCACAGTTTTATGCCACCTTAACCCACAGACAGGGAAACTGTTGCCCTTCATAAATTGTTGGACTACAGTTCCCATAATCCCTGATTGCTGGCCGTGCAGGCGGGGAACTTTAGTCCAACACCACCTTGAGGGCCATGGCTTCCCCCATCGGTGACCTGACCTTTTCGCAATCTGACTCATGGTACTTGGGAAATTCAATGTACAGAATAATGTCTGCTTCGCATCCAAAGGACCCTTTGCCGTGGGCAAACTGTCCGCTCAATCTTAACCACACGGATTACATGGAAGAGTGCGAGAAGGCAACACCCACGCAGTATTTTTGGTACCGAAAAACCCTCAACATTTCTCCGTCCATCGAGGAAAGTGGGAACATCCAGTGGGAACAAGCAGCCTGTCTGGTACTGGCTTGGCTGGTGGTCTACCTGTGTATTCTAAGAGGAACAGAACACACAGGCAAGGTAAGAGGATTATTGCTGCTATTCTTGAAGAAATAAGCTTTACTGAGTAAAAAGTGACGGAAGGGAAGCATCTCTTAAAAAAAAAAAAATTCAAACTAGCTTTGGGTTTAATTCTCCTCAGATGAAAAAACATTGCTTTTCAACAGGCGAGGTGTGACTCTGTATGAGTGTACAGGGCAACTGTGTACAGTAAAGTACACTGATACACAGATTGTGCACTTGTCAAATGTAATGTAAGCACCCCTAAAGGTAAAAGGTAAAGGGACCCCTGACCATTAGGTCCAGTCGTGTCCGACTCTGGGGTTGCGGCGCTCAACTTGAATTACTGGCCGAGGGAGCCGGTGTACAACTTCCAGGTCAAGTGGCCAGCATGACAAGCCACTTCTGGCGAACCAGAGCAGCGCACGGAAACACCGTTAACCTTCCCGCTGGAGCGGCACCTATTTATCTACTTGCACTTTGACGTGCTTTCAAACTGCTAGGTTGGCAGGAGCAGGGACAGAGCAATGGGAGCTCACCCCGTCGCAGGGCTTTGAACTGCCGACCTTCTGATCAGCAAGCCCTAGGCTCTGTGGTTTAACCCACAGCACCACCTGGGTCCCAAGCACCCTTAAAGTCTAAAGTTTAAGTGTGTCACACAGCTCTACTAAATAAAGCCTTTCGTTGTTCATTTGCAGGTTGTTTACGTGACAGCTACTCTGCCCTATGTAGTCCTCATCATATACTTAATCAGAGGCTTAACTCTCCATGGAGCTGCGAATGGGCTGACCTACATGTTTACACCCAAGGTACCTATGCCCTAAATGGCTATAGATAGACAAATGCTTATACTGTACAAACTGAGGCAGGTTCTTCACAAATGTGTATTTTCATAATGGAAGTTTAGGCCAACAAGGAGCCCAGATACAACGGTGTACATGTGAATATGATTACAACAGGGTTTCTCAAACTTGGGTCTCCAGCTGTTTTCGGACTACAACGCCCATCATCCCAAGCTGGCAGGAACAGTTGTCAGGGATGATGGGAATTGTAGTCCCAAAACAGCTGGAGACCCAAGTTTGGGGAAACCCTGATCTATACGGAACACAAGATAGATAGTAATACAGGCAACTCCACTTTTATCTATATTGTATTGTATTTTAGAAGACATCTGAAGGCAGCCCTGTTTAGGGAAGCTTTTAATGTTTGGCAGACTATTGTATTTTAATATTTTGTTGGAAGCCACCCAGTGGCTGGGGAAACCCAGCCAGATGGGTGTGATATAAATTATTATTATTACTATTATTACTATTACTATTATTATTATTATTATTATTTTATAATAATTACGTTACTCCAGATACGCGAGACCAGCTATTTGACATCCATTGGAAATTAACTTTGTGTTACACTTTGAAATATAATCCTCTTGGAAGATAAATGTACACAAGGAATCATATGCAGCTCCGTTGGCATGAAATTTAGAATCGGAGCAACTTTAATTACAAAAGATTATACAGCAGGGAGATCCAATGTGTTGTCTTCCAGATGTTTTGGGACTAAAACTCCTCCAGTCCTACCTCTCTGATGAGAGCTAAAGTCCTACATCACTTGGAAAACATAACATTGGCTCTATGACAACTGATTTGCATTAAATATTATTGGTTGGTAATGGTAGAAGCAAAAGGGTCCTCAGGAAAGATTACAGATCTGGACTGTTTACTGCCCACCATGCTCAGATATCTGGGACCAACCTAATTATACTGGCCTTATGGCTGCAAACTTAACCTTACTTTGCAGTAAGACCCATTGAACCCAGCATACCAACAGGCCAAATATTTTAAAAACAAACAAACTGGATTTCTTTCTTTTTTTTACGCTCAGAAACCATCTCTGCTTTTCTGCTTAAAAGCAAATTCAAATGACATTGTTTCATCACTGTATTTTTATAATTTGCTTATGAAACAGAAAAGGTGTGAAAATGAAGAGGCAGAAAAAAATTAGCACCAATTAATGTTGCTGGGACAAATTTGAGCAACCATTCCCATTCAGTTTGTTGCATTGTAAGCTTGTCTTTAATTAGATTCCTTCCCCCATTTTCTTCTGTATGTTGGCTGTAATAGTTCTCTTTTTACTTCAGAAAGAGTTAAACACATTTTAGCAATTGATTTTCCTTGGCCCATTTGCAGCAAACATTTTCAACTGGACTTTTGAGGTGTGCTGTTCAGTATTTTGTTAATGGTTGTTCAGCTGGAAACACTGAGAAAATGGAAGGTGTGTCTGATTCAACAGAGGTGTTGCCTGATCATAACACATAAAAGTAACAGGATATACCTGGATAGGATGGAAAGCTTTCTTTGTCCGTTCGACAACCATTAAAATGGGTGTCATAATGTCCCACCTTGCAGGCATGTTAGTAAGATGAATAAAAGTCTAAAAATGCTACACAGTTCATCTTCTTGGTTTATGACTTGCAGCTAGAGCAACTAGCAAATCCCAAAACCTGGATAAATGCAGCTACTCAGATCTTTTTCTCCCTTGGACTTGGTTTTGGCAGCTTGATAGCATTTGCCAGCTACAATGATCCAAAAAACAACTGTGAACGGCATGCCATCATCGTTTCATTGATTAACAGCACCACCTCGATATTTGCCAGTATCGTGACTTTCTCCATTTATGGCTTTAAGGCAACTTTCAATTACGAAAAGTGCATGAGCAAGTAAGTGTGGAGTCTAATTCAATTACCTTCTTTTCTTTGTACCTGAAAATGCATTGTAGTCAATTTTTCTTTTTACCCCAGGATTTTCTTTTTAACTGTTACTAGACATGACTGGCATTCATCTGAAATCTTTTTTCTGTGAATGGGTTCATCCCATATGATTTTTGAGTTTTGTCTGACTGGGGGTGATGGTTCAGGATCCCATGCAGAAGATCTTTCAGTTACACTGTTTAGTAAATGTTATAATAATGGTGCTAAAAGAAACAATTGCCTGCTTAGACACTACTCAATTGACAATTGCTTTACAATTTATTAATCTTAGTTCAAATCTGGCCCCAATGTCTTTAAAATGAATTTAGGAAATAATCTGGTTTCAACTAGGTACCACATTTCCTTCAAATTTTGTGTTTCTTAAAATGCACTTTTTAAAAAAGGCTATTTCCCCCATCTGCCAGAAATTACAATTTGAAAATATTAATGTGTTGTTGTTGTTGAATATATTGTTGCTTTATTTAAAATAATTGTATTTCATTCTATTGTGCAGGGTGATATTGATGCTGACAAATTTTTTCGACTTGGAAGAAGGATCATTAACAATAGAAAATCTTGAAGATATGAAGCATTTCCTAGCATCCACTCACCCCAGTGAATATGCAGAACTGTTGCCGCAGATTAAGAACTGCAGTTTGGAAGCAGAATTAGACACAGTGAGCTGCAACTTTTTAAAAAATAGTTTTGACTCGGCACCTATTTTGAGAACCGAGGGACACAATGAAAGAACCTTGTGGTCAGTGCTTGAATGGTGTAGTGGTTAGCGTGGAGTCAGGTCTGGACAGGAGTCTGGAGTTCAAATCCTCACTTAGGCAAAATGTTCATTGGGTGACCTGTCACTTCTCAGGATAGCCTACTTCAAAAGGTAGAACATACATGCCACCTTGAGGTGTTTGGTAGAAAAGAAATATGCAAATGTAACAAATAAAAATAATGAATACCTAGGAAATCTAGGTATGCCTTCTTTCATTCTGTGGAAGAAAGGCAGGACATAAATATTACACACACACAGAGAGAGAGAGAGAGAGAGAGACAGAGCGCCTCTGGTGAAAATTGTTTATGGCATGCACCATTTAATTATTCTGCCTGTTTTTTAATAGCTTAAAAATCTGCCTATAGATTCTTCCACATATGGCAACCTGGGACCTAGCTTGAGCAAATGTTCCTACAGCTGTCATTGCAAGTGCTGACTGCAGAAGTGCCAAGCCATTTTTGTTTAGCAACAACCTACATAGCTATTTTGCTTACATGTCATAATGTTCAAAGGCCTGTTGAATGACAATGCAGGGGATTCCCATATGGGGCTGCCTATGTAACAGGACTGGATAGGAGTCACCCAACACTTAGCAGCAACTCAGTTCTATAGAAATCAATGGTGAACAAGGTATGTGTTGTATGCCTAAGCAGTTAAGTTCGACTGATTGCAGTTGGAATGTGTCATTGCCAGAGTTGCACATATAGAAGCAAGCTGATGCTCAGCATTTAGAGCTTTAGAGTGAATGAAAAGCCTGGAAGTTAATCGGAAGCTATTGTAACTGAAACAAATGTGGTGATATGACGCAAAATCTCCCCGACTGGGATGGATAGCTAGATCTCTCTCAACGTGATAACAATCTCATCTACTCCTGTACCTATTATGCTCATGACCAGAGCTTCAGAAATCTTGATTTGTGATGAACTTGTGTACAAGCCATTGATGTGAATGACGGAAAGCAGTGGTTGACACAGCAAAGAATTGCATACATGACTCTCCCTTTTTGTGTGCGCCATTTCTGTTTTCTGCATGGCAATGCATTCTCTGCAAGTCTGGTTATTTTCTGTTTTCTCTCTCCAACAGGCTGTTCAGGGTACCGGACTGGCATTCATCGTGTATTCTGAAGCAATAAAGAACATGGAAGTCTCGCAGCTGTACTCAGTGCTGTATTTCTTTATGCTGCTGATGTTGGGAATAGGCAGCATGCTGGGGAACACAGCAGCCATTCTTACTCCTTTGACTGACAGCAAGTTCATTACCTCCCATGTGCCTAGAGAGATGATATCAGGTGATTACCAATTAAGTGCACCAATGGACTTCAAGGGAAAGTCAACCAAGGTGTAGGAAAGGTAAATCTGCAGTTGCAAAAGAACAATGTCCCTTTGCAGCTATGGCTTTACCATTGGCACCTTTCCCTGCTGTGCTTTCAGAAGGAATGGGGAGTGCCCAAGTACAGTGTATCAGATTCCCTTCAAAAGCAGCGAAAGATGCTAAAATTCATACTGTACTCAGCTTGAATCTGAAGACTAGCATGCGCCTGACATGGTAGTAGAAATGGCCACTTGGTCCCAATGAGGGAATGTAAAATTAGGCGTATGAACAAGTGACTTTCCACCACTGCGCTGCAGTAAAGCCAGCCTAAAATTAGTTGACCTCAAAAGCACAAATCCATGCTTTATTTAATTTACAGCCTAAACTCAAACTACATTTTTCTTACAGGAGGTGTATGCATCATTAACTTTTTAGTTGGCCTAGCATTCACCCTGGAAGCTGGCAACTACTGGTTTGATATCTTCAACGAGTACGCAGCTACACTCTCCTTGCTACTTATAGTACTGGTGGAAACCATGGCCGTCTGTTACGTATATGGACTCAGAAGGTAAGAACTTGGGAACATCCTATCACATTTTATTGCCATAACTTATCCAGTAGATTCAGCAGCTGTTACCTCAAACCTGTGCAACACTTTCTGCACACCAGAACCATACTCCGCCTACGTTATTTCAACAATCTTCACCACAGAACTTGTTTTCCTTGGCAGTTACAATTTCGATCCCAAACAATGCATCGTTAAAAAAAAAAAAACTAACCAATTAAGGTGTGTGCTTTTCTTTCTTTGATAGATTTTCTAAAGACCTTTCTGTGATGAGCGGACATAAACCAAGTTGGTACTGGAAGATTATGTGGGCTTTCGTTAGTCCTGTGTTGATTGTAAGCCTCTTTATATTTTACATCACAGACTACATCAGAACAGGGACATTGCAATACCAAGCATGGGATGCAACAGAGGTATTTTACTCATCGCAATTTTTTCCTTACCCACTGGTAGCTGGAAATACAAGTAGGAGGGGGGAGGAAGGCACTCATAATTGGTGACTTTCAAAAAATCAACTGCTGCATTTAACTACGTTAAAGGTATAAATTTCATGGCAAGTGTTAATAATCAGAATTCCAAAATGGTTTCTTATGGTATTAACAAGGTTAGAAAACTACCCTTTATAATAGATCTCAATAGGCTTTAGTCATGTTAAGTTTTACTCAATCTATTAGACTTAAAGTATGAGTATGAGACATATGCTGAATGCTTGTCAAGTTAAATAATCACAATCTTCTACAGAAAGCACTGTTCTAGCTATCTTTAGACCATACTGCAGCTGTTTTCATGTCCTCTTGCAGAAAAGATAGATTAGCAGCCAGGGTTGTGGAATGGCTTACACCACAGCCACTTTTGAGGAGCATTGATAAAAACAGGCCCAGTAAGCTTCAAATAAGCTTAGCATGTAGGATATAATACAATTTGAAGGTGCCCCCCCCAACCGCTGAAACAGCATACATGTGTTCAGGTTCAATGATTACAATTCAAATCTCCATCTGAAGTTTTGCAAAACGAGGAAAGCTATAATTGACAGTGCTGCGTTGCATGTCATTGGCTTAATCATGAACATGAGAGCCTCTGCACGACTTTCCTTCCTCCCATGTGATTCAAACAAGACATGCTATGGCTTGTCAAGTTATCCAAACCTGGATCGGGGTTCATTTCTTTCAATGAAAAATCAATACTGGTTAGGAAGGAATAACAACCCATACTTGTTGTCTGAGTTGTCTCTGGGAGGGGAAAGGAGAGAAGATGCATTAAGACCTACACAGCATGGGCAAGAAGAGATGTTCCTAAGACAAACTAGGTTTGTCATGAGATGAACCAAATCAAGGTTTTGCAGTTAATATGTAATTTGTTGCAACATCTCTACAGAAATGTAATTTTTAAGTTTTAATTTTAAAAAATCAGAACACAGCTGTAGATACGAAACGTATGTTACAGAAGCATTAGCTGTTGGCATGTTGCATATTAGAGAACAGTGGTCATTGTCAAGTCCCCCGTCCCCCCAATGCAGTGGTCAGATGAAACTTTACATGCCCTCTGCTCACTGTACATAGCCCTGTAGCAGTATGGATTTCAGCTGCTGTGCCTTTGGCTCAAACCTATGTGTCAAAGCAATCACTTAAATATGCTAGTTATGAGAAACTAGCATTTGGATAACATTTTAAGTATTTCTGCTAGGAAGCATCGAAGATGAGATGCTCACTGTGAAAGCAATGCACAGTGAGCTCTGAAAAAAGTGGTTCCCACCAATCCTAAATTTGCACAGTAGCACACATCTGCATTAATAGACTTTTGTTTTACATCTGGTCATCTCTCTCTTGCAGGGTCAGCTGGTCACAAAAGATTACCCAAGTGGTGCCCTAGCAGTTATTGGGCTGCTTGTAGCATCCTCCACTTTGTGCATACCACTGGGAGCATTAGTAACTTTTATAATTAAAAGAACAAATCCTTAGTTCTGGACTTACGAGAACTTCATCAACAGCCGCAACTTTTGCAAACCCACTTGAAGACTCTAACAGCAATAACCTGCAACGATTAACAAGCACGCAGAATTTTACTACTGCCTTACCAATGAATGGTTAAGAGAACTGTCCTATAGCAGATGGAAGATTTAAGATTGTTTCTGAGGGGTACGGACACAACACAGTAGCTTACAAACACCTTGAGCTGTGCACTGTATATACTGGTCAATTCACTCTGCCTTCTTCTGAACAACCTTCACTTTAGTAGAAGTGTATTCCTACTGCATCTGAAGTACACGGAGAAAGTCTTGCACTGCAAGAAAGCTGCAATGTTCACAAATTTTTTTTCCATGTATAATGCAGTTTGACCAAGTTATTTGTATTATTCATGGGATCTATATTTTAGTAGGTGCTTGGAGGCTTCTTTAGAAGCGACATAAGCTCAGTAATCAGCTAGCAATGTTTATATGCAATGTAAGAAGCAGTTTCCAAGATGTATCACTCAACTGAATTTCCCCACTTTTCTAGAGATGCCTTAAAGGGGAGAGTGGGGTTGGGCTGTTAAAAGTAAGGAAGAGCTATGCTGGAGCTGTTTCACGAGCTGGGGAACTCAAGACTGGACATTTTAGTTGTATCAAGGTAATGTGCGCATTAATGTTCTCAGTAGCACATTATTCAATATTTTTAACATTACCTTCAGCCATAGGCTAAACATGAGTGCAGAAAAGCCACAAGAGATTTAAGAAGTCAGATGTTCTTTTTACTGGATTTCTTTTCCTGAACCATGATCAAGTGTTGACAAAGTTTTAATCTCTAAAAGAGTAAAAGCTGAACATTTTTTAAAACGAAAGTGGATGTTCTCAGGCTTCTAACAAATGCTTGTAGGTTATGCATTCTATGTATTATCAGCAAGGCTGAAAGAGTACTTTGAATTCAAAAAGCTATTGGTGTGAAATTTAGAAGTTCCTGGAAGTTATATACCGGTAGGTTTTTCCATCAGTAACGCAGTTTCACTTTCCTTGCCAAACTCCTTTCAATTAAATTCACCAATGTATGTAAATGCTGATTTCATATTTAACAGCCTACATCCATTCTTCCAGGCAAAAACTTAAAAGAAATATACTCAAAATATTAGTTGAAGGTGTATGTAATTTCAAGCAACGTTGAAAACACAAAAAATGCAAGCTCTTTTGTTATAACAGAATATGTGGCAGGAATAAGGACTACGCCACAATGAGCACATTCCATATCTTTGTGGGAATTTTGAATAAATTTTAGTATATACCAATTTAAGGAAGTTAACGTTTGGGTTGAACAGTACTAGAGGTTACAAAGGCATGTATAATCAAAATTCCAATAAGATTGAAGTATATAATTTGACCTTAACTGACACATTTCCCACATTTGTTTATTAAAAATGACAATGAAACAAAACCTGTACAAAAAATATCCAAAGTTGCCCGACATTTTTAGTGGCTATAAAGAAATTATCGTCTTGGACCTCCTCTCCCCCTGCCACGGGCTCTGCCTCTCCCACGTCCTCTGCCACGTCCTCTCCCTGCAACTGAACACAGACACAAAAAACTTCCTTCAAAAACTTGGAATTGCAGTATATAAAGGTCACGCCAGATTTTGGACTCAAAACATCTATCATTTAAACATTTTGTTTTAACTTTTTATTAAAGTAATCTTAGTAATTTGGTTGCAAAATGGTATACAGCTACTGTTCTGTTTCCCACTTTCGATAACACATCTTTTTGAGTTCTTTAATAAATTGATTTGTTAAGTGTTGTGAGCGCCATTACAAGTAAGGCAGGTTACTGTTGCAGTTTTTGTCAAAGCCCAAATACGTTAAGCAGGAATAAAGTCTGTAAATTCCACATCTCCTTTTGGGGACAAGGATAGATTCCAGAACAGATTAGTTCTTCCTGTAGATTTCATTGTTTTAAGAGCAACAGAATTAAGAATTTTGCATACAGGAAACTGGTGGCTTCAGAGTGTAACATGAACAACTCTATTGTTCAACATGCAAATTTTAATATCCCTCCCTACCAAATAATTTTAAACCTGGCAATATGAAATGGGTAACATATGGATGCGCAACAAAAGTTCAGAGTTAGATCCAGTCATATGCTTGCTCCCTCCTGCACAACAAGCCACTACCCCCCCCAAGCCCCTCATGAGAATTCATATTGCAATTAAGGGCAAATTGAAGTGTTCATGTATAGACAGCAAATACATTCTTGGTGGTTTGAAATCAAATCACTAACCTGCTTCCCTTTTCTTGGATTTGACTTTTGGTTCAACATCCACCAGCAAGGTATCCAGAGGCAAACTATCTGGCAGAATGAAATACCTAATGTTGTTGCCTCGAATACTTAATGTCTCCAGCTGGACAGGTTCTCTGTTCTTCAGAGTCATCTTTACAGCTTTAAGATGTGTATTCATACTGACATCCACTCCTGAAACAAAGAACAGAAAGCTTCCTCTACACTGTTTTCAAAGAGACTTACATTAATAATTACAGAGTTTCTAAATGGAGAGTAGTATAAGGTACTGTACTACATTTGCCATGCCATCTAAATGCTTTACACTGGGAAAGCAAAATGAATGTCCTACATGTGTAGTCATCATAGCACAGCTGTAGAAAAAGTGCTACTCAAAGCCAGAAGAAAAAATAACTTCCTAAAAAGCTAATTATATTTAAATCATTTTATCTGCATTGCCCAGACCTCCGGAACCTTTCAGTATTCAGTCAGTGCAGAGGTAATTGACTATTACCTCTGCCCACTGCAACAGTACTTAGATATAACTAATGCATGCACTCATAGTTCAAAGCATTATCCCTTTCCCTTATTCTGGTGATGATATAAATGAAGATGTCAATATATACAGACAGATGCCACCTAGGCAAGTTACACTGTTTGCACAAACAAGTTATAAGTCATTAAACAACCACCTCTCATCCCCCATCACTTAGCTCTATTTAACATCAGCTATGCAACCATTATAGCAGAGCAAAAAATGCATACTCTGAGAGCCAGTGTGATATAGTTTCAATGCACTGGATTTCAATAAGGAAAAACCTCCCCTCTGCTGTGCTATGAAACCCAATGAAGTAGCCTTCATTAACCTAACCTGATTCACATATTTGGGGGAAGAAGATGGGATGGTGCACCTAGGCATATCTGAATTTCTTGAGAAAGGTGGACTAATCAAACATTTAAATGAAAGACTAGAAGAACTGCCTAATGTTTCACAAAAGGAATTTAGCATTTAAGATATCCCAAATCCCATACCTGTGATAGTTCCATGTACTTGGGTCCCATTCTTCAGTTCTATGGTTACAGTTTCATGACTGAGTTTCATTAGAAACCTGCAATGCATAAATTAAACAATAACATTTCCAGCTCAATGCGCTAAAAGTAGAGACCTTTGTCTGCTACATTTTAAAAATGCACAATTATTTCTGGAGCACCCCACCAGCCAATGGATAACTTAACGACAGGCAAGCAGCTCCTCATATTAGTCCCAATGAGACCTATCTGTGGAAATTAGGGATTCTCCAGTCCAGCAAGTATGGTTAAGTGGATATGGTTTTAAAAAAAGGAGAGGCAGCCGTGGAAGTTTATGAGAGCACAGAGTATCTAAACTCCCATATCCAATGTTGACTCCATGGTACGTCAAATCAGGACAACTGTTCTGATATCCATGTTTCAAGGAGCCCTGCATAGGGTCAGGGCAATGCACTGCACACCTGCTCTGGATTACATTTGTTTTCCTACTGGTAATGCAGAGGCAGCAGTGACACTCACTCCCCCTTGCTCTCAAGAAGGGGGTCCTTCCTCAGAACCACTTCATCCAGAATGTCTTGCCCTGAAAAAGGACCCCCCACTTCCTTGGAGAGAAAGCTGCAACAGAACAATTTTAAGTAAAGAGGGGTTTGCCATGAAGAGGAGGGGCGGAAGCAGGTGCTCTGGAGAGCCCTGCAACAAGTGCAATTTGCCCTGGGGCCCCTCCCTCCCCTATGGACAGCCCAGCCTGAGCCCACCCTCCACAAGATGGACTTGTTGGACAGTTGATGAACTGGCCTTTCTCCAAACGTCCCCTCATGAAGAAGCCTAGAAGACAAGTTACAAGTGGGATGGCCTTTCTCGCAGTGCCCCCACCTGTGGAATATTCTCCCCGGAAAGGCTTACCTCAGCTCCTATCAGCACCAGGCAGGGATTTTATATTCTCCCAGGCCTTTAAAATACATATTTTGTTATCAGCAGTATTTTATTACAGTCTCTGCAAAACCACAGCAACCTGGCCAGTTTTGGCTTATCATTAGCAGGTTCTTGTTGTTATGCTAACTAGAACAGTTTGATTGATTTGTGCCTGTCCACAACTAATTTTATTCTTGTGCCACTTCTGGCTGGAAGTGGTTAATTTACAATTTTCTTCTTCCTCCTCATTTCAGGTTTACTAAACACAGAATCCTAAAATCACAGAATTGGAAGGGACTCTGAGGGTCACCTAGTACAACCTCCTGTGGTGCAGGAATCTCAACACATGGGGATTCCCCCTTCCCACCTGAAACCATGCCGGATCCTGCTTAGTTTTGCAAATGTGCTAGCTGTTTTACTGCTGCCCAGAGAACAGTTTCTATTAGACAACTTGTCGATTATTGATTAGTATTTACTAAATTTATACAGTGCCCTTCATCCATATGTCTCATGGAGGTTCATAACCTAAAACTACAAAGGGGGAAGGAAGCACTGCAAATTATCATTTATACATTTGGGGGTAGGGGTCCCACCTTTCAAAGATATCTCAATCCCAACCCCACCTCCAGACCCCCCAATTGCCCCTATTTTCCAGGGACAGTCCTGGATTTACAGAAGCCGCCCTGGTTTCTGATTTGATCCTGGAATGTCCCACTTTTCCTTAGGACACCCCTATTTTGATTGGAGGGTATGGAGTTATGTGACTCCTGTCCTGAATCAAGGAGTTATGTAACTAAATAACTTTTAGAATACATTTGAGAACACCCCTGTATAGGGAAGTTTTTTAATATCTAATGTTTTATTATGGTTTTCCCCCCTACATTTAAAAGCTGCCCAGAGCAGCTGGGGCAACACAGTCAGATGGGCGGGATATAAGTAACAGGGAACCAGGCAGAGGGCCTTCTCGGTAGTGGCGCCCGCCCTGTGGAACGCCCTCCCATCAGAAGTCAAGGGAATAAACAACTACCTGACATTCAGAAAATACCTAAAGGCAGCCCTGTTTAGGGAAGTTTTTAAACTGTGACTTTGTATTGTATTTTTGTATTTGTTGGAGGCCGCCCAGAGTGGCTGGGGAGACCCGGCCAGATGGGCGGGGTATAAATAATAAATTATTATTATTATATAATAAAATTATTATTTCTATTATTATGGAACAGAACGTCCCTATTTTCATGGGATAAATATTGAAGGGCATGGAGTTGTGCAACCCCCCAGGCCAAGGAAATAAGTAGCTATACAACTTTCAGACGTTTCCATGCGCTGCTCTGGTTCGCCAGAAGCGGCTTAGTCATGCTGGCCGCATGACCTGGAAGCTGTCTGCGGACAAGGGCCAGGTCCCTCGGCGTATAGAGCGAGATGTATGCCGAAACCCCAGTCGTCTGCAACTGGACCTAACCGTCCCTTTACCTTTCAACCTTCAGAAGAAATCCCTGTATAGATAAGGAGTTTTTTTTGTCCCGCCACCCCCCCCTACATTCTGGAAACTTCCCAGAGTGGCTAAGGCAACTGCAAGCCAGATGGGCAGGGTATGAATAATGAAATTATTATTACCATGACTATTATTATTATGGAATAGGACATCCCAGATTGGTATTTGGACTGGAGCGTAATTGAAATTTATAAGACCTTGGAACGCAGAAACAAAGAAAATAATCAAACCGTAAATTCCAGTACGTGGGGGGGGGCACCTAAATTGTTTAATTTGCCATCTCAATGATTGATATTATTAACTGTATTATGATTTGGCATTGTTATGATGAGGCTATTATTGGATTGTTGTAATTGAAAACTAAAACTTCCATCAGATGTCAAAGAAATAAGCAGCTATCCTATTTTTAAGAGACATCTGAAGGCAGCCCTGTTTAGGGACGTTTTTAATATCTAACGCTGTATTGCTTTAACATTCGTTTGGGAGCCGCCCAGAGTGGCTGGGGAAGCCCAGCCAGATGGGCGGGGTACAAATAATAAATTATTATTATTATTATTAAAATTATTATTTTAAAAAGGAATAGGACGACCCTAAGCACATCACCCCTAAAAAACACAAACAAACAAAGCAAGCAACACCCCACCGTCCACACCTGCTATATGACAAAGGCCAGAGGCGGGAAAAGGCGCGGGGGGGGGGACCGTCGCGTGAGATGATGCTGCGTGGGGGCGGGGGCGTTGTAGCAGCAGCAATGGGGCGCAAAGGTGCTTGGGAGGAGCGCGCCGCGTCCCGAGCCGCGTCTGCCCAACGTCTTTTCCCGCTCCTTCCCTCCCCGGCCACGCGCTCGCCCTTTTACCTCACGAGCTTCATGGCGGCAAAGGCGTCGGGCGCGAACCTGAGGCCGCAGCTTCTCCCGGGGCGAAGGCGAAAAGGAGAGGGGGGGGAACGGAAGAGAACCGAGCGCGGAGGAGCAGCGGCTGGCAGCCGAAAACTAGGCCGCTCACGACGCCGCCGAAGAGAAACCCCGAGTGGCGTTTCCCTCAGGAGCGCGCTGTGAATGGCCGGAAGCTCCGCCCCTTGCTCTGTTCTAGGCCCCGGAAGTGGAAAGCACATGGGCGGGAAGGGGAAGTTTGTCGGGAGCGATCGCCACCTTCAGGCTCGGAGGAGTCGTCGCGAGTGGAAGGAGAGGATGCCGAGGAGGAAGCTGAAGAAAAAGTAGACTTTTGAATCTGAAGAGGGAGCAGAGTAGCCGCCTGCCATCACGACTAGGGCAAGTTTTGAACCTCACCGGTTTGTCCCCTCGCATGACAGATGCGTTATTAAATAAAGGAGTAAACTGTCACTTGAATAAACTTGGTACTGAGCCTTGAGCAATCTTTAGATCCATCTTACTGATTTTTTAAAAATCTGTGCAACCTAAGAAACACAAGGCAGCTAATAAATGAACAGCAAAATGAGTTAAAACAATTGAACCACCTGTCCAAATTAATCTCACTCGCACAATCAAAATACTAACTAAAAACAAGCTGCATTTCCAACAGCCATCAACACAAAACCAAGCCTTTAAAAAGTATTATTTCTAATGAACATAGTAGATGACATATCATTATTATTGCTAGTAGAAATAGTGGTAGTAGTAGTACCCCACCCATCTCTGGTTGATCTTCAGTTCAACCAGTTGAATTTGTTGTGGGTTAAACCACAGAGCCTAGGGCTTGCTGATCAGAAGGTCGGCGGTTCGAATCCCCACAATGGGGTGAGCTCCCGTTGCTCGGTCCCAGCTCCTGTCCACCTAGCAGTTCAAAAGCACGTCAAAGTGCAAGTAGAAAAATAGGTACCGCTCCAGCGGGAAGGTAAATGGCGTTTCCGTGCGCTGCTCTGGTTCACCAGAAGCAGCTTAGTCATGCTGGCCACATGACCCGGAAGCTGTACGCCGGCTCCCTTGGCCAATAAAGCGAGATGAGTGCCACAACCCCAGAGTCGGACACGACTGGATCTAACGGTCAGGAGTCCCTTTACCTTTTACTCCTTCTAAAGAGTGAAAGCTGACATACCGGTAATAGGTCCACAGTGAGGGCCACAAACTGTTCAGCTGTGGGGGCTAACCCATAAAATAGATGTCAACAGAACTGTTATTACATGGAAAGAAAGTTACCTATAACAGGATTGGCTTTCATCAGATTATTCCACTGTAACTTTGTGGCATCATGCAAAGTGCACACACTGCAAGTTTTCTGATGATTCCCTGCATGGGGATTTCACTGATAGGTTTGCACTAATAAACATGCATGCCGTACACACATAAGCAGAAATACAAGACGCTCGTGTCACTTGCAGCATCTGCTCACTGTTGGTCTCAACATTCATCAAGGGGGACCTATGTAGGGTGAGTACAACTTGATGCTGTTTTGAAGCTCCTTCAAAGGTCCCTTTTCAGGATCCTGCTGTCTCTCCTAGGACAACATGGGCTCCTCCTGTGGTTGTCACTTGCTCCTGCTCCTGCTCCTGCTACTGCTGCCTGCTCACCATTCTCACGGTCCCTGCACTGTGTGCACAAAGGTGCAACAAGGTGGAGTTCAGTGTCTATAAATAGCTATCAAATACAATAAGAATGCTTAAAGCAAGCCCTAATTGCATTTTCGCTTTGCACACAGTGCACTTCTGCTAAGGGGAACACCCTTTTGCAAAAATAAAAAAATATATAAATTGCAGCAACCACTTGCAAACATTGCGCAAAGCAAACTGCAATGGCTGTTGTGCAAACAGGCCCTGGCTAAAAAGCCCTTGAGCTTTCTGAGGGTTGGTTTTCTACCTGCATGGAGGTAGTACTATGGCCTCTGAGCCAGTGACCTTCTGCTCCCAGCTTCCTGTCTGCCTTAGTTAAACCAGCTCAGCCTCAAGTGGTTTCCACTTAGATCTTCTCTGCAGTGTGCTCTGCACAAAACACTATTTGTGTTTCTCCATCTATATCTGAACCGTGTATCTTGGGACCTCTTATGAGCTACTGCTTATTAACAGTGAACTCCAGGCATTCTGCAAGCATTTGATCAAGGGCACCCACAAAGCTATAGATGCTGTGAGAGCTTTTTGTGGGGTGTGTCCAGAAAACCCGCTCAGACCTTTGGGTGTGCTCTGCATGGAACATCCACAAAGACAGGTCTCCTTTAGGGAAAACATAAAGATTCATGTGTGTTCCTGAAAATAATACAGATGACACTGCCAGCTTCCACAATCTTCTCCTGGGTGCCATATTTGGATTGCAGGTCCGAGGTCTTGAGGTTCCTGCTAAGGAGAACATACATCTCCTGCAAAGCCACATTCACTTACTACTGTTAGGCGGCCCTAAAAAGTTTTGCAGAAAGGAGGTTTGTCTCAGAATCCAAGAGTTATAGACGGAACAAGACACACAGAAAATTCATTTTACCCCACAGTTCTGCACCGATCCACAGAGTGCTACTTAAAGATTTGGGTCTTTGCTGACTTCTTCAGTGTTTAAGTGCACGCTCAGGCTCCTTCTCCTGCCTGGCTGTTATAAGGGTGTTACAGTAGGAAAGCTCAGGTGTGCAGCTGACATGAGGCATTTTAGGAAAATGATAACTGCTGGAACTTTTATTGTCCCATCCCCCCCAACGCCAAGTCTCCAACAGTGGAAGAACTACCCCTAAATAAAGCCAGGTGGTACTCATAAACTAATAGTGCAACATAGTAGTTAATACAGTGCTCATAGTTTTGAGAAAATTATCACATTGCAATTTGCAAAACCTGCACTTTAGGCAAAAGTTAATAGCTTTATTTTGGATCAGAAATTTGGTATGTCATACAGTACAATAAAAAGTCATGGGAGTGTGGAGAGTGTGCATATGTATTTTGCTAAAGTTAATATTGTTTTATGGATTACAAATGCAGTATTGCTTTGCTAATCATATGACTTTTGCTTTAATTGTGATGTTTCAGCTTATTTTTTGTTGTTGCTTTGTTAACAGTGTATATAGATTGCAATTGTTTGACTATTTGTTAATTAGTCTATGCTGCATTTCTGTTCTATTATGTTATGTAAGTGCTATAATGTTTGTAAGCTGCTTTGGGGTTCATTTGAATGAAAAGCGTCATAGAAATATCAAATCAAATAAAAACAAATGCACCATGAGTTTCATGACTGAAGTTGGGACAGTGGATCTACAGCCAACTGAATCAGAAAGTGTTGTGAATTCTGCGATCCCACTGCTCAAAACTCCAACCTGAATTAAGGAAGCAGGAGGGGGGGGAAAAAACAAAGCCGAGCCAGCCAGGAGTCGAACCTAGAATCTTCTGATCCGTAGTCAGACGCGTTATCCATTGCGCCACTGGCCCCGCTGGTGGAGATTTCTTCTCTGCCCATATTCTAAATTCCTCTGCCGCAGAATGTTACTCCTCTCTCAGCCGGATGGGCGGGGGGGATAGCCAGCCAATCAAAAGCCTCCCAGGCGCCTTCGCTTCGGCCAGCAGCCCGCGAGAAGTTTCTTTTTTTTAATGCGGAGGCGGAGCCCAAACGAAACTCGCGGCCAATCCGAGCTCGGGGTGCGTTCGGCGTCGCCCGCAGCTCGCGCCTTAGCAGCGTCACAATTCCGAGCTCCTGCCCTCCCTCTTCCCCCTCCCTCTCCGCGAGCGTAAGGCCGGCGTGGCCTTGAGCGACGGCCTCCTCCAATCAGCCGCCGCGCCTCCGCCTTCGCCGGACGCCGAAATGCTTTCCGAGTAGCTTTGTCCCAAGCGGCGCTCCGTCCCGAAAGGCCCAGGCGCGTCAGGTGAGAGGTGAGGCGAGAGTCCTGGACGCGGAGGAGCCGGGCGGTGCTTAAGAGGCGAGAGGCAGGCTGAGGGGGCCATGGCGGCGGCGGCAGGAGCCTACGAGAACTTGAAGCTGTGAGTGGACGGCGAGAAGGAAGGAGGGAAGGAAGGAGGGAGGGAGGGAGGGAGGGGGCGGGAAAAAAAAAACCCTCCCTGTAGTGCAGACCACCGGAGCCCCCGTCCCAATGGCAGACCCGCAATGTCCACCCGCCGGCCTCTCCTCGTCGTTGTCCTCCTCCTCCACCCCTTCCGTGGCCATTTCCCGAGCTTCCCTTGGCCTCCTCCTTGGCTGCCCCTCTTTCCGACGACGCCCCCTCCGCCCCGCCCCAAATTGCCCCCCGCTTTGCACAGGCAAAACAATTCCTTCCACTCGCCTCACCTTCCCTGTCGCTTCATTTGCCCGCCAAAAATTTCTTCTGCCTCTCCTCTGACGCGACCATCCCATCCCAGACTAGCTCGGGTTATTTTCCTATTTCCGACCCCTCTCACCCCATGTTGCTTAAATAACAACAACAACAGCAGCAATTTTATTGTTTGTACCCCGCTCCTCCGAGTCGCCTCAGCCACACTGGGCAGCTTCTAACACACACACACACACATAAATAAAACATCGCACATCACATCATTGCGCATCTTCTAAAGGTTATATAGTTGCTCATCTCATTGAGGGCGTTTCCACAGGGTCACATTGCCTTTCCTACATTTGTCCTCTCAGTGGGTATTTCCCCCCCACCTCTCCACAACACCAACATTTATTCCTTTCTTTTCTGGTGCAGTTTTTCCTCCAGAGTGTTCATAGAACTGTAGAGTTGGAAGGGACTGTGTGAGGGTAATAAATCCCTTGCAATTTAGGGATCCCCCCCCATTTTACAACCCTGATATTGAGTCTTCCACTGAACTATATCCTCAGCCTATAGGTTGCATGCAAGGTCTCTCCCATCCACCTTTTTTTACGCTCGCCAATAACTCTGTGAATAGGAGAGGCTGAGGAGAAGGTGACGGTGTTTGGTCCAAGGTCACCCAGAGAGTTTCATGGCTGAGTGAGGATTTGAACCCAGGTATCCCAGGCCTCGAATCTGACCCTCAGATCACTAATCACACACCTGCTCTTCTCATCCTGGGTCCTGCACCTGAATAATATCTACTCTGATTAACAACTAGGCTGCAACATATTGGGGACTAACTAACTACCGGTACTTCCCGGTAGAAATGAGTTGCTTACTGTATTTTATTTTTTGAATGCCTGTCCTGCCTGTTTCTCCAAGGAGAGGCAAGGTGGGTAATAGACAGTAAAAGAAAAAAAAAAGCAAAGCAAACATAATTCCTTACAAATATGGAGGCTCTTCCATGTACAAATTTACATTGTATAAGAAATAGTAATTTCAGGGTTTTGTTGTCTGTCCTCTCGTTGCAATGCATACAGTTCCTGTAAATTCTTACAGGGAAGCAGCTTTTGGGTTTACCTAAACTTCCTCTTTACTTTCATTCTGCATGTGCATTCTTTGTTTTCTCCTGTCATTGTTTCTTTGCAAATGTGATTCTGCCTTTACTGTGGCTCCTGAAAAGTAGAACAACCTCTGCCAGTCTTTCTAGTAATTGCATTATTCATAATGAAGTTAAAGGGGGGATCAGTTGCATTCTGCCTAACGCTATAGCCTGCAGGAACAAGATAACATGTCTGAAGTGAAGGTTAGCCTAGCAAAATGAGAAATGCCAAGGAAGGGAACATATGGTTCTGGGCGGAAAGATGACTCAGGACACTCCAGGGAGATTCTTTTGTAAACACCCTTAGTGTTGGTTAAAAGAGATCTAGCATCCTCATCTTAAAAAATACCTACATGGAAATAAAACCTATGGAATTAGTGGAACTTTCTTCTAAATATGCACAATTAGAAGGTTAGAGTTTAAATTCACAGGTACATTGATGCTGTTACATTTAATTTCCGCAGTCTTCTGTGTGTTTAATAATTAAGTACCTAATCGCTATGGGGATCGTTCAATATCGAACTCTGTTCCTGGGTCGTCTTTTGTATTACTGCAAGATAATAATAAGTGGTTGTGTTTTCAAATAGACCTTTCCAGTACTTTGGGGATTGCAAAATTTCCTGCAACTTCTACAGGGATTAGAAGAGGGTTTAAAGTCACTTTTTCTGTTGGCATTTAATTCTTGTGTAACCTGGTATGTGTTTCAGTTGTGACATTATCTGATCAAGTGGTAGGAGCATGCAGGCCTCATCTTGCATGTGTCCTTAGTTTAATTTCAGCTAACTAATTCAGTTGTTCCTTGGCTATCCTGCTTTTCCTTTAGAGCAGGGGTGGGTGCCCTCAACCCCTGTCATCCCAGACCAATGACATACGGAGGACACCAGCTTCCCCATCCTTGACTTTAGAGTGCCAACATTAAAGCAAAGTGTAGAAATATTGTTTCATTGTTGCAGTACCCCTGACCAGCTACAGGTTCCTCAGGAATGATGTTTACTGTTCATATTTTCTCAAGCCATGTTTGCATTCTGCTGTGAAATCTTGGAGTGGAATGTTTTGTCTTTCAAGAGAGCATGTCGATTAATCAGTTGATGGGCTGCTTTGTGGAGCAGAAATGAGGATGAGAGCATACAAAAATATATGCAAGTGTCCACCTAGCTGCTATTAGTTTAACAATGAAGCTTATAACTAAGACAGCTCAGTAGGACACATTAATAAAACCAAACAGCAGCGATCTACTTACTTATTAAAAATATTTATATACTGTTTAATAACCAAAGTCTTTTGTATTTAAATAGTAGGCACGCAAATAAAGAGAAACTTACAGAAACAGAATTAACTGTTGGAAAACCAGTAATATGAAAATTTGAAAGTATTGCAATCATTTATTATAAGTATGTTATGTAAATATGGATGAATGTCAGTGATAAAGGTATTGTCTTAATATGGAATTTTTATCTTACGACCTTCACTTTTTGAATGATATTCAAGAGATTTCACCTTTGGCTCTTAGTTGAAACCCCAAGGACAACCCAAACAATTGCAGGTTTTGTGTCTGAAATGTGAGCAGATCAATTATAGAAGATGAAAATTCACTTTTAAATGTAGTCCTCATGAAGTGTAGATGGTGTCTTCTCAAGTAGGTGTCTACCCAGATCCTGCATGACTGGGAACAGGGAGCTATCACTTTTTCCTTTGCCTTTTAGTAATGTAGGCTGACATATAGAAAAAGGCATTCTTTTGATCATGGTATATTTGACAGGCAGCACCTCAACTTTAATAAAATCAGATGAATAGTGAGTGAGAACATGCAGAAATGATTTTTTTTCTCTTTAAAGAAAGCTGTTGCTGCTTTGCTTTAAAAATGATTAGTTATGTTAATAGGGATACTTAGAAGGGTTATGCAATTGAAATTTATTTGATTGGGGCTTGAGGCAACTTGAAGCACAGAACAGCATAAGTAGAACTGAAATGTAACATTTTATACAATTTGCAGAATCGCCTCTGTTCAGGGTGCTGCATAAATGTTAGTGTAATGTCGCCTGTCTGCCCTCATTCTCGTTTTAGTTTGAGGAGCATGTCAAGATGGATGAGTGCTCAGCACAGTATGTGTGCCTTTTTGGATACTTCTCTTGACAATCTGTGGTTGCTGGCGTTGAGTAGCTTCCTGTATTAGAATAATATTAAGAATTCATGATGGAAATATGTACATTACTGAAATCAAGGTTGGAGCAGTGAAACTGTAAAAAAGATTTCTGAAATGATAGTGGATGCTGAATGCAATGCTAACTTTGGATGCCATTAGAACATCAAATACTAAGTGCATAATGTCTTTCCCCCTAATTGGAAAAAGAGCAAGGTGCTTTTGTGGAGAAGACGTATATCTGCAAATCCCAAATAAGTATTAAGCATTCCGTAAGGTCTGTCTCTGAACTGTCTACCCGTTCTGTGAGATGGTTGCAAGCGAGAAAACAATATGTGGATTTTGTGATTTGAAATGTGTCCAGATATGTTTGGCAGCCTATGAAAATAAACCATAAAACTAAACAAGACCTCATTGCATGCAAGATCTTTATCTCAAATATAAACAGGCTCATCTAGGTAACTCAAGATTGAATAACTTTGAGTTTTCATTTTTAAAGAACATGTTTGCCCCTGTTATGTTGCTAAAAGAAACAAATGTTGATTTATTTTTATTTTGGTTTTAAAGCAAGCCTTTGATGGTATCTTGTTAATGTTTTTATTTATTTATTTATTTATTTAACTTTCTTGTTGCTGGATAACTTTGGAGATGGATTCATTTTAGTCAGATAGAGTGGAAAGGCAGAAAAGGGCCATAACCTGGAAATTTCGGTGAAGTGTGAAGGAAGAGGAGAACTAGGCACTAGGTTGCACTAGGGTGGCAGGACATCCTCTTTTGCTGATGCATTTTTATAAACATTGGTTGGCATTGCAAAACTGTGATAAGTGCAAATTTTGAAGGATGGCTATAGTTCTATTCTCATTGTTTCAGAAGTTGCATGTTTGGCTTTAAATGCAAGCTGAATCAAATTTATAGCAGTAATTAACCCAGAGAGTGATTGCAGTACAATTGATTGAGAAAATAACTATGTAGATTTTAAAGAGAGTTTGTAAATGCCCTGTGTTATGCTAATTGATCATTAGTTAGGAGGGTTATGTGGTTTTGGAGTTTGGGTGATCAAGCTGGGAGAGAGAGCAGTGAGCCAAACTTTAGGATTCCTGGCAATGTTACGTTCTCCTCTAACTAAGGAGTCATGAGTATTAATCCATCTGATCAGGGCCGTCTTAACCATTGAGCCTACTGGCACAAGGCGCCAGGGTGCAATGGCCTGGAGGGCGCCTCCGCCCTCCAGTCCCGCCAGCAGCGCACTCTGGCAGCGCACTCCGGCTGCCCGGCGGAGCACGGGAGCGCGAGTTCGCTGGCTGCGCCCTCCGGCTGCCCAGCGGAGCGCGAGTTGGCTGGCCACGCCAGGGCGCCTGATATGCTTAAGAGGGCCCTGCATCCGATCATAGTGTGTTGCAATCAAAGAGCAAAGCAGATGGAATGTGTGTTTGCTCATACACAATCATTTATTTGATAATGCCAGCATTAAACGATGTGCATTTGTGAATTGGTTGGCATGGCTAAACATTGGATAAGATGCTCCTATGCCTAATAGCACCATAAGCAGCACTTGTCTTTTCAGTTGCAATAGTTCCAGTGCTAGACTGTAAGCGAGGTATGTGTGTTGGAATTAGCCCTAAGCTGTACTGCATCTATAGAAACAGGATCTGAACATGGAACAGTCTAAATACTCAAGTAGTTTAAGAGGCTTCAGTCTTTAGACCCACCAGCCAGTTTCACATTTTAGTTTATCCTTCTTTAGTGCTTTTTTATGTAAGATGCTCTGCAGGTTTTCCTCATTCTTCTTTGTATCTCTATTTGATCTAAAGTTTAAAGTTCTAGCAATATCTGTTACCTTAGACTAAGGAATGGAAAAAGGTGTCTGGGGGGAGTTAACACTTCTGAGCTTCCAAGATTTCTATCTGTGGGGGTAGAACCTTGCTGCTGTGAAAACAGTGTGTGGAGTGAGGTGGCTGAAACATCAAGCAACAAGGGGCCCTACCTATTTTCCAGCTGATAAGCATGGAAATGGCTTGCCTACTTTAGTCACCCTGCTCAGAGATCCTCCCTGTTGTCATTCCATAGTTTTGAGTGCCTTGTAATGAGCCTTTGCCAGCATAATGGATGACTGCACCTGAGGCTTGTGCTCCCTTTCTCTCCTCTCACCCTGTTTTGCCAATCTCATTGCTTAACAGCGCATAGATACTGGTATCTTGTCCCTTCTTGTAAATCAGCTGTACAAAGGCAGCTTTTCCCCACTTCTTATCTTGCATTGCTCTGTTTGAAGCTGTCAAGTTGTTTTGCTAACAAAAGAAAATATGGGCTCCCATATGCTTTCCTTGCTGAAAATGAAAGTGAATTGGTTGCTCTTTCCTTTTGCTGGATAGCTGCCATTTGCTGTGAATATGGAAATGTGATTCCATTGTTTGATCTCGCAGTGATCTGTGCCTAATAATGTAATTTAGTTAGGTTATTAGCCACGTGCCATTCTGAGCAGAATGTCTTTTTTCTTTTAAAGAAAACATTAGAAAGCAAATGCATTTAAAGTAGATTTTTTAAATTCTTGGTGTCTTACTATGAAGTTATATTTAAACTACAGACTTCTCAACTCATATTTCTCATCCACTGTGGTATCTCCATTTAGTTGCGTGTTTTGTGGTGTGTCCTGTAATTTGTATGTTCTGCCCAGTTCCCAGAACACTTGGCAAAAGTGGGGAGGTATAGGAAGAAGCAAGAGAAGCACAATGAAGCATTGGGAGATGGACTGGAAGGTGCAGAGATACCGTATATACTTGAGTATAAGCCTAGTTTTTCAGCACACTTTTTGTGCTTTAAAAGCTGCCCTCGGCTTATACTCAAGTCAACCATTCCTTAAGAAGTGTACAAGAACGGTGGTTCTTTACTCTCCCCAAGCAGCTTGTTCCATTCCTGAACTGCTCACATAAATGCAAACTTTAGACCCCAGAAGGCAGAAAGCCTATCAGTTAAGGAAGTATTAAAACCCCACAGGTGCTCACTTTCCCTGGCTCCTGCTTAAACAGGACAGGATCCCAGCCTTCTCTGTATAACACAAGGGAACATTGCGCTGTGGGTTAAACCACAGAGCCCTAGGGCTTGCTGATCAGAAGAATGGCGGTTCGAAACCCTGCGACGGGGTGAGCTCCACATCAGCAAAGGAGGAAGAGGAAGGAGCAGCCCAAAGGGCTGCTTTGGGCTGCTCGTTCCTCCTCTGCCACAGTGGCAAAGGTGAACCGGCTTATACTTGAGTCAATAAGCTTTCCCACATTTTTGTAGGGAAATTAGGTGCCTCGGCTTATATTTGGTTCGACTTATACTCGAGTGTATACGGTAATTCAGCTACACCAGAAATTGAATGTTACACATGTGAGAGATCTTCCTCTTTTAGGAAGACTGCTTCTTCTTTTCAAAGTTTCCTCAAAGTAGTAAGATTTGAGGTTTGACTACCTTGATGCTAAACATAGGAAGCTGCCTTACAGTACATTTATGAAACACTCTCATGGTTTCAAACAGAGAGTCTTTTCCAGCCATACCTAGAGATATTGGGGTTTGAACCTGGCACTTTTTGCATTCCAAGAAGATGCTCTACCACTACAGCTCTTCCCCAAACCAGAGCTTATTACTTGCTGTCTTTGTTTACTGTCTTGCATAATAGGTATATAGCTTTTCTTCCTATGGGTGATCGTATTTAAAGTGATGTTGCTTGTCTGGTGGTGATCTTGCACATTTCTTGCATTTTAGGCACATAACGCCAGAAAGGTTTTATGTGGAAGCTTGTGATGATGGAGCCAATGACGTACTTTCCATTGACAGAGTCTCCACAGAGGTCACTCTTACAGGTATTTTTCATCATCACTTTGGAAATGCTGTAGTTTAGCCTTAAATTATTTTCCTTTAAGCTACACAGTAAATTAGGCAGCAACCTGAAAATCATCACAAATCTGGCTCATAAACCCATCAGTTACCCTTCCTCCTTCGTAATACTGTATCTTTATACATTTCTTGACTGATCAAATTTATTTTCATTTACCTGCAAATTCTGAAAATTTAGTGTGTGTCTGTGAAAATTATTATGTAAATTCAAGTTTCTCAAGCTTATATTCAAGCAATGAGCTTTGGAATAGAAACTTGTAGGAAATTCTGTTTATTGTGTAGCGGTATATGAATCCAATTGGATTTAGGTGTACAAACACCACACTTCCTGGTTGTGATACGTCTCTAGTAGAAGAAACAATTCAATACTGAATCAATATTTGGTGAAGGAAGGAAAGAAGCAGTGATGACTCAGAACTTTTTTGTGTTTACGTTTTTCCTGTACGTATCAAATGGTGGCAGAGATGCTCCATGGTAGAATAAGCTTAAAACCTGCTAGGTGAATTTTGCTTCCTGTCAGCTCTTGTGGAACATCTTTATTTATTTGTTTATTCAAAAAGGTGATTTACAGTATCTGATATAATCAGTTAAAAACATATACGACATTACATTAGCAACAACGGCAAAAAAGACCAACCAAAACAAACAATGAACAGAAACAATGTAATCCTACCACTCCACACAGCCACTAAAAAGGGAGGTGGGACGTAAGAAAACCAAATCTATTCCAACAATTAAAAGTAATTTCATGCCCACTTACAACACAAGGAACTTATAATCCATCTACTCTCAGCAACCAGAAACATCATAACCAGACACTGGAAAGACCTATCAGGAGTCAATATGGACCAATGGTACCAAGTAGTATGGGAAACAGCCCTACTAGAAAAATTAACCAGCAACCTAAAACTAGCACGGGGACAAACAGAAGAAGACACCTTCACCCCCGTATGGTCACCCTTCATCGCACACACAGCCCAACAAGACAATGACAAAAATCTACCAACAGCATACAAATCAATATGGCTAACCTGACCCAAAACATCCACCCACCCCACTCACACAGGAAACCAAAGATCACCACAGCCAACCACAAATGAACAATCAAACCCTATACTGATCGCGACCTCTCACTGCCAAAGAAACACATACAAACAACAGAGAACCAACACAAGCGATGCTGATACCAACTCCTACATATATTAAGGAAAATAGAAACATCATCTCCCACCCACTTCCTTCCCCCCCCTCTCCCTAATGTCTCAACGACTAAAATTGATCTGTAAAAATGTTTTATGGAAAAATACAAGAGACATTATATACACTTTGTAAACCAAGAAAATCTTTAATAATAAAAAAGTAATTTCAAAAATCTTTGGTACATTACATTAATTTCTATCATATAACTGTTGTGGCTTCCACCAAAGAATTTTAGGAATTGCAGTCTGATGAGATAACAATATACAGTAGTTAGAGATTCCCAGACCCACTGCTGAACTAGTAATTCCCTGGGATTGACTGTAGGTGTAGGTGGTTCTAACATCCTACCCGCCACCCGGCTATCTGCATCCTTTAAAAGCAGTGGCATTGCTGCATAGTTTTGATTTCCTACTTTCTGTTGATGGTAACAAATAATTCTCCCCCATCCCCATCATTTTCCTGGTTGTGTTTTGGTTCTTATGACTCCGTAGCCCCCAGTGTTGATGGTAATTCTTCTAAAATAAATGACCTTCCCATACTCACAAATCCTTTGCTGAGACTTTTTACCTGCAGAGACAGGTAAAAGTATTGAAGTCAGGAACTGCCAAATAGAGCACTGATCTTGAGGCTTCAGTAAATCAAGTCTGTATTTTTTTGGGAGCGGGGGGGGGGGAGAATCTCATCTAATGTGTGAATGATTATAAATTCATCTAATAAACATTAGTGTTAGTTCCATGTGTTTAAATTTTCAAGTTTTTAGTTTTGATCTTAGTAATGTTAAACTATTATGCACACAGGGTCATTTAAATCTTATTGGATTGTGTTTGGCTGCATGTGATACATCTAATACTGGTATACTGAGACAGTGTATCCTGTTTTTCCTTTGCAGTTAAGAAAGATATTCCGCCTTCAGCAGTTACCAGGCAAATATATGGCATTTTGGGGACAATCCGTCTAGTGGCAGGTATGAGAATTTCAGTTATGAAGAAGTATTATTTATGATGTCAACACAGATATTTTGAGATCTTATAATAAGAGCCTGGTGCACATTCAGTGTGGTGTAGTGGTTAAGAGTGGTAGACTAGTAATCTGGTGAACCGGGTTCGTGTCTCCGCTCCTCCACATGCAGCTGCTGGGTGACCTTGGGCTAGTCACACTTCTTTGAAGTCTTTCAGCCCCACTTACCTCACAGAGTGCTTGTTGTGGGGGAGGAAGGGAAAGGAGAATGCTAGCCGCTTTGAGATTCCTTAGGGTAGTGATAAAGCGGGATATCAAATCCAAATTATTATTCTTCTTATATGGTACCACTCTGCTGGGATGTCATTTCAGGCTGCATGTGTCGCATTGCATATTTTAATGTTCCCTCTTTGTGTTTTAAGTCTTGCACATTATGTTGAGGGCTCAGCCACAGTCCGTCTGTCCCCATGATGGTTTTTGAAGTGAAAGAGCATTCAAACTTGTAGTTGCCTACTTGACAGTCTTTGGGAATGGTGATTTGTGATGAGTACATGCAGCCGGAATATCGTTTAAAAACCACGATGTCCATAAATCTCCTGAAAACCTGGTACATGGAGCAGTACAACAGAAACATGCTTCGTCATGTTTCGCGATAGAAGAGAATTAAGTCCAGCCCTCAAGTTTGTAGTGGGGCAAACAAAAATTGTAAGCTATTTGAAGCAAGGCATAAAGTTCAGTGTCCCCACCAAGTTTGCTTCCTTTTTCCTAGAACTGTCTTTCCTTAGTAGAAGACAAATCAGTACTGTATTGCTAACCAGAGTCCTCCTGTTTTACAGGCACGTATCTTATTGTAATAACAAAAAAGAGAAAAGTAGGTGAATTTTTCAATCATGTTGTTTGGAAAGCAACAGACTTTGACATCCTCTCTTACAAAAAGACAATGCTACATTTAACTGATATTCAGGTAGGAATAGATTTGATCATAGAAACACCTTTTGGCCACTTTGAAATATGTTTGAAATGAAATGAACATAGATCTCTTTGTTAAAAATATGACTTGTTCAAGCATTATTTTTATGAAGTATTTTTATGAATTCAAAAAAGGCTGGGGTCCAAAGGGACACATTTTCTCGGAGGATACCTTCTCATTGCAGCATGTTGCTTTCTCTGTAGAGCTGCTTCTGAAGGCCAAGACATCCTCCAGAACAAAATTTAGTGCAGTTAAGAGGATAAAATTGATGCATGCCCATTCCTTCTTGCTTGCACCTAGAGCTCTTGTTAATAGCACAAGGAGTTCTTTTACTCCTGACCGTAAGTTCTTAACTCCTCATAAACAGCTGTGCATTGGTATGGTGGAGCTGGGTTATATTTTAGCAACAGAATGCTTTATCTTGAAAAGAAGAACCTTGAAACCCTTTCTGTGTAAGCTCTTTGACGGATATTGTAGGAAACTTGTATCCACCGGGAGGGGAAGTCAGAGACAGTGTGGCAAATAACAATGCTTTTCTATCTTTAACAGTTACAGGACAATAAAGTCTTTTTATCAATGATTAGCCATGTATTGAGTGTGGACGGATTTTATTTCTCTACGACATACGACTTAACACACACTTTACAACGGTTGGCTAATACCAGCCCGGAGTTCCAAGAAATGAGCTTGCTTGAAAGGGTAAGAAAGGATACATTTTATTGCCAACTGTAAATACACACACAAAAATATATGTCTTTCAGTACCTGAATGATAGTGTGTTTATTTAAACTGTAAATAGAGACTGTAGGGATGCGGGTGGCACTGTGGTCTAAACCACTGAGTCTCTTGGGCTTGCCGATCAGAAGGTCGGCAGTTCGAATCCCCGCAACGGGGTGAGCTCCCGTTGCTCTGTCCCAGCTCCTGCCAGCCTAGCAGTTCGAAAGCATGCCAGTGCAAGTTAGATAAACAGGCACCGCTGCGGCGGGAAGGTAATCGGCTTTTCCGTGCGCTGTGGTTTCCGTCACGGTGTTGTGTTGTGCCAGAAGCGGTTTAGTCATGCTGGCCACATGACCTGGAAAGCTGTCTGTGGACAAACGCCGGCTCCCTCAGCATAGTTGCCTTTGACTGGACTTAACCTTCCAGGGGTCCTTTTATCTTTTTAATATTTATTTAAACTGTAAAAGTTCCAATGTATTATTATGTAATATCCTGTTTGCAACAGAATCCATTTGATCTTAAATTTAGATTGATAGTTTGTGAATTTCTTCTGCGAACCACTGGTATACCACCTGATTTCTTTTACTGTTTTGGGGGAAGAGAGGCATGTATGTTTAATTGTTAGGTGGTAGGGGAAAGGGATTGGTTTACTGCCACATTTCAGGAAAGCATTGTCTGAAAGCAAACAAGACCCTTGGTGTTTAAAATTTACCCTATGATGCAACTCCTTACAGGCAGATCCTCGGTTTGTATGGAATGGGCACCTCCTTAGAGAATTTGCTGCTCAGCCTGAGGTAATGTATATGCATTTTGTTGAGAATAATCTCCATAATGTTGAAGATAGTGAAAACACAGCTATAAAAGTTGGCCTGCTTTTGGGTTCGTGTGACCAGTACAGCTGGTGATAAAATGTGAAGTCTCTTATGGTTGTAGCAAACTATATAGTAATAACTGTTACAGAAACCAATAGCCTTTATTTTAAATGGAGCAGAAACTCTAGTGTTTGTGCTAGTTGAAAAATACATTCTTAATAAAGTGGGGGGTTGCTAGGCATCTTTTCCCAACCAGACGTGTTTGGCAGATGCCTGGTTCACAACTTAAATTTGTCAGCCATCCTCGTATTAAGACGTGTGTAGAGCAAATTCACTCAATTGACGTCTTGCACAGCTCAATAAGAAGAGTCCTCAATTATGCATGCAGGATACAGTTTTTCCTCGCCAAGACGCGGTATTAATTCCTCGCAGGTCAGCTAACCACCCTAATTCCTTTCAGCAGTGAACAGGCAGTAAGCAAGTTGCAAATACAGTGTTTGCCATTGGATCTGGATGAAGTGGCTCCCAGAATGTTGCCTTTACAAGAGATACTACAAATCTCCCTTGAGATGTCACAGCAGCTGCTGACAGCCAAACAATTCATTAAGACTGTCGGCTTAACAAAATAGCAGCTTGTGAAACTGTTAGTGATGAAAACAATCTCTTTCTAGCCTGCAGCTTTATTATCAGTTGGAGGGGGGAAAACCTCACCTATTCTGTGCTCTTTATGTTCTTACGAATGCTTCCTTTTGCGATTAGCTGCCTTATGGTACGATCCAACAATTAACGCTTTGAGCCAACAGCATTTAACCACCAATGACTAAGAGGGTGGGCTAAGAGTTTTGAAGTCCCCGGTTGAAGTTTTACCTGAGCCGTACGTTTGGTAGGTAATAGGAAACCTTTTCTTAAACCAAGAGCTAGTGTAGCATTGTAGCTAAGAACCTGAGCAGTGAATTGGGGAAACTCTTAGTCTAAATTTCACTTCAGAGAGAAGAAAATGCAAGCATCAAAGCCACTTGTTTTATTTATTATTCCATTTATATCCCACTTTTCCTCCAAAGTGCTCAAAGTGGAGTACATATACAGTCATACCTTGGTAGTCGAATGGAATCCATTCCAGAAGTCCATCCGACTTCCAAAATGTTTGGAAACCAAAGCATGGCTTCTGATTGGCTGCAGGAGCTTCCTGCAGCTAATCGGAAGCCATGGAAGCCTCAACGGACATTCGTGTTCCAAAGAACGTGCACAAACCGAAACAATTGTTCGGGATTGCGGCGTTCGGGAGCCAAAACATCTGAGTAGGTGGCACTAAGCACATTTACAAATGCTGTAAATGCTGTATTGTTAGTTTGTCCAAGTTCCGTATTGCTTGACATTCCAATGTCCAGTGCTTGGGCAAGTCTTTAAATACTCAAATATGGTGGTTCAACTGTGAAATGTTTGTTTTACAGATCCATAGGTTTGCTACTCCAGTGATGCATGGATGTATCTTTTCATGATTCTGTCACAATTTGATTAATATTTAGAGCCTTGGCAGAGTGCTGCTTCCACACTAGTTCTACAAAATGAGGTACCTGAGCAACTTGAAGGTGGAAATGCCAAAGCTTTTTAGCATATACAATCTTGAATACCTCCTCTAAAACTTCCAAATTCACCCTAAAAGCTACCCCCTCAAAAAAAAAAAAACACATCAACATCCAGGCACTGCAGGGACTGGGAGAAAAGGAGCTTGCTGAGTAATACTATTTACTGTTTCTTGACTAGAACATAAAAAGTTTGTGCTGTTCAGTGCCAATATAATGAGGAGTCATGATTTGTGTTTAAGATATTAGCCAGTGAGACCAAAATGCTGACGTGTGGAGTGCTCCTGTTCAGTGTTGAGCCAAGCCTTCTTCCATAAAACTACATTGCTTTTCATTTCTCTAGCTTTCAGTTGGCTTCCCCTCCTCTCCCCCAAACAATTGACCAGCATTACATGGCCATTCAGTAGTGTTCATTGGGTTTGTTTGTTGGGGTTTTTTTTGGAATGGGGTGGGATCCCTCTTAGGGTTTTTCCTGCAGATTTTCTGAACTTTGCAAGTATTGCAGGATCCCCCGAGCATGGTTGCACCACCTGCTTCTGTGTGCAGTGTGGTATTTTGGCTACATAATATGCCCTTGGAGTTCACTTTAGTTAGTGTGTGTATGCTCAGTGCAGTAAATAATATTTATCGGGTTTGGTTTGAAGTCCCAGCATAATGGCTTCTTCATAAAAATGTTTATACAGATCTCTTTTTCCCTACCAGTTGGAAATTGAGGGGAAATGCAAATTTCTCTTCCCCTCTATTCCTAACTAAAGCACACACACACACACAAAAACCCCCAGTATTTTTAAATCATGCATGCACTCATAGATATTAAGTTGCTTGCTCTTAACTTCAGTGTTAAGTTTGAAATAGAGAAAATGTGTTCTCCATGGATTGTATCCAACATTGATTCTTAGCTGATGATAAGGCTCCCATCAGTGGAAAGGGGAGATAAGCAATTTTCAGTGATTCACTCTCCCTGCTGCAATCCCCTCACCCACTAAATCTGCTCTGGAGAGTCCCACAATCCTCTGGAGCAGATCTGGAAGTTCAGAGAAGAGGGAATACCTGAATATTGCCTCTCTCCTCGTTTAGCTGATGAAAGCTTTACTGTCAAGGAAGTAATGGTGTGTGTTCCAACTCTGTGTCCATATTCCTGTATCTGAACCATTATGAGAAAGGTTGGTGATATCGATCCCTTCTTGGATTTACTGTTGTTGTCAATGTGCACATGTGTATTCCTTAACACATCTCCTTCGATCAGTTATTATCATGCACTCTTGTTCCATCAATGGGAAATATTTTGACTGGATTCTTATTTCCCGAAGAAGTTGTTTCAGAGCAGGCGTGCGCTACTATGTAAGAGGTAAGACATGTGCACCGCATTGATTTGGGGTATAACATTCAGTATGATAGATGGCAGAAATTATGGAACTATAACATTAAATTTACGGCATGTATAGTATTAAAAGAGAATCTGATGAAAATGTTATACCGTTGGTATATAACCCCAACCAAATTAGCTAAAATGTACAGAACAGGAAATAAGAAATGTTGGAAGTGTAAGACGAAAGACGGGGACTTTTTCCATATGTGGTGGGGGTGCGAGAAAGTAAAGCAATACTGGGAAGCAATATACAATGAACTAAAAAAGATGTTGCAATACACATTCCACAAAATACCTGAAGCCTTTTTACTAGGACTAATGGGAAGTGATATTACAAAAAATGACCAGAAGATATTCCTTTACGCCACCACAGCGGCCAGAATCTTGCTGGCTCAAAAATGGAAAACACCGGACTTACCTACAATTAAAGAGTGGCGAAATAAATTAGTAGAATATTTGGAATTGGCTAGATTAACAGGGAGGATAAGAAACCAGAGAGATCAAAAGGTCATGACAGATTGGAGTAAATTTATTGAGTATTTTAAAAAGTCTGGTAATAAAATGACAACACCAACAGGATTTAACAAAATACTTGCAATGTGAGAACATTCGATAATAGATGTAGATAAGAATAAATTAAAAATGTATATATCAATGGTGAATGGACAATAACTAAAGCGAGAGAAGGATGGGAAGATTGAAACCCAGGGATGGAAGGGAGGGAAGTCACAATACTCAGCAGAGTATAGGGATATACAAAGAAAATGTCTGAATTCATAATGGTTTGTAATAAGTTTTGGAACTGTCTTTATTATCTTTATGTGAATTTGTTGATGTAACGAACAAAAGCAATAAAAAACACTTGGGAAAAAAAAAAGACTTGTGCACCGCAAATGATTGTTAATAGTGCTACCTCGGTAATGGGAAGGTGTATATTAATGATGCATAAGGCCAGAAATGACTCACTGAGTGGCAACGAACCGCTATACTAGTTCCCTGGCAAGTGAGTCCCTGTTGCTTACCAGAAGGGGGAGGGGCAAGGAGGTTGGTAGGGTGCAAATGTTCCAGCAGAGCCAATCCAGTGCTCCTGCTAGTGCATTTGCACTGCACCGACCTCTTTGCTTTCTTCCCCTTTTGGTAAGCAACAGTAAACCATCTGCTGAAAAGCCAGCATAAGTTGCCTTGAGTGGGACAGGCCCCCAAAGGCAGCCTTGTTAACAGGCTGAAACTCTTGTTGTGTTTTACCACGTACTATGCAGATTTAGTTTTGAAAAGTTCTCCAAGTGCCTCTAATATCTCCACACGTTGATGCAGATTCAAGTTGCTTGTGTATAAAAGTTTATCTCTTTGGAGGAAGGAAAATGCACATGTAAAAATAAACAAAACAGCAAATAGTGTACACACACACAATCTACAGGCAAATATCCATTTACACAGGGGTTACATTCTGAGGCACAGCACGTTTAAGTAAAATTGTGTATATTGGGAACACCATTGAAAAAGCCTGCATTTTGTTGAGGGATCTGAGTAATCCCAAAATATGGATTTAATATTGTGTGAAAATGTTTTATTTTCTATTTTTGTGTGGTTTATTCTTTTATACTTATGTGATGGTAATGTTTAATTGTGAAAATTAATTAAAAAAACATTTTTTTAAAAAAATCCTGCAAACACCCTCTTTAAAAAAACCCTTGAAAAACCCTTTAAAAAACAAAAAATCCACCACAGTCTCTCCCTCCAAACCTCCTTGCTCAAACGCCAACTCTCTACAGGCCTCAAAGGTCGGTGCAAAGGCTTATGGGGTTGCTATTTTTGTGCCGTTTTTGCCCCTTTTCATGCCAGTTTGTGGTGATGTGTGTGTGTGCCTTGAACACACATAAATGGGGAGTTTGTATAGTTGCTGTTTGGGGAAGGAAGGAAGGGGTGGTTCATTCTCTCTCTGTCCCTCCATGCCAAGTGCAACTCAATGCAGTGACCTCCCCCAACCCACCTTGGAACAGCACCCCTCAAAATTCTGCAATTGCTGCTATTTAACAAACTGTTTTTGTGAAACAAAAAGCCCCAGTGGATACAGAGAGCTAACTGCATGTTTTCCCCCCTGGATTATGATTATCACCTTGAAGTGGATTCATTGGTGGCAAAGTATCTTCCACTACTTGTCCTTTAATGCTTAGAGAGCTGCTGCACCCAGCAACAGAAACACACTGCCTAGGCAGCATTTTATGAATGCACAAAAACGCAACATAAATAATCCTCCGCAGGACACGGTATCCTACTGGAAGTTCTTGGTTTCCTTGTACTTGAAGTTTGCAGAAATGATGAAATGGAAGGATGTGAATAATAAGGCTTTGAGCTATTGGTATAACTGAATTGCTTAATCTCACAGGTATTGATTCTGAAGGACATGCGGCTAACTTCGTAGAAACGGAACAGATAGTACATTACAATGGGAGCAAAGCATCTTTTGTTCAGGTACGTTTATGAAATTTCTCAGTAGCCCTTCATCAGAAAGGAATCAAGGTGAACAGTACAGTTAAGGGAACACAGTCAAATGACTATGGCGCTGTGGGTTAAACCACAGAGCCTAGCGCTTGCCGATCAGAAGGTTGGCTGTTTGAATCCCCGTGACGGGGTGAGCTCCCGTTGTTCGGTTCCAGCTCCTGCCCACCTAGCAGTTTGAAAGCACGTCAAAGTGCAAGTAGATAAATAGGTACCGCTCTGGCGGGAAGGTAAACGGCGTTTCTGTGCGCTGCTCTGGTTCGCCAGAAGTGGCTTAAGTCCTGCTGGCCACATGACCCAGAAGCTGTATGCCAGCTCCCTCGGCCAATAAAGCGAGATGAGCGGCACAACCCCAGAGTCATTTGCGACTGGACCTAATGGTAAGGGGTCCCTTTACCTTTAGTCAAATGATATTTTAAAAGGGGCACAGGAGACAGCTTGAAAAATTTAACCAAAAGCCTGGGTAGACAGATAACATTTTGATCTGGTGTAGAAAGCCCAGTAAAGTGAAGGCCCTATATTTTGGTTTTTATAACTAGTCTTTGCCTCTACCTTCTTAATGCAAGTCTGCTCAAAGATGTGATGCAGAGGTTATTTGGGAGGTTGTGTTGATAACAACATTGTATGTTTCACTTTCCTGTTCCATTTGTTTTCCAGACACGTGGATCAATTCCGTTTTTCTGGTCGCAGAGACCAAACCTCAAATATAAACCAAAGCCACAGATCAGCAAAACAGTAAATCATGTATGTTTTATTAATTTTTTCCTATCCCTCTACAGTGAGGGTTTAATATTAATATGGTGCTAATGGCTATATGCATTTGCAAAAATCCCTAAGGTAGTTGCTGCTCTTCCGCCGAGTGTTTTTTCCCTAAGGTATTCCTCAGTATGGTTTGAAGGTTTGCTCTTGAAGCAGCAGTGCTCTCATCTTCAAAGACAGACTCCAGTCCTTAGTTTTCCCTGAACCACTCCATACTGAAGAGTTTTTTTTAATCCAAGAAAGCTTGGGTCCAGTACATAGGTCAAGAACGGGATGGCTGGCATTGCCTCACAAGGTCCTTTGGTTGGGAATGCCTGAACCTTGATGCATGCCAATTACCAGGCAAGAGTGCCTGGTAAGACCAAGACCAAACACTTGGCCGGGCCATTTAATGTGGACTCAAGAACTTCACCTGCTTAATTGTTTGCTCATTGAAAGGCTAACGAATCTTTTGTAAGCAGCAAGTGGTTTCTGGGAAATGCTCCAAAAGTGATCTATAGGGCTGGGAGATACATCATTGTATTGTCCCAAAGCGGTTTGAAATCCATATTGGTTTCATAATTTTTGATCTGGCAATATATTGCAAATCATGATGTGTGTGTGTGTGTGTGTGTGTGTGTGTGTATGCTATGCAAAAATCACAATGTGGGAAAAACCATGAAGCCAGCCAATGCCTCCACATAGTTCCATCCTTTAGACATTGTGATATCAGTATATAATTTTTAGCTGCTGATATATTGCGATGTTGAAAACCAGATATCACCCAGTCCTAGTGATCTGTTCCAACAAAGAGCCATTGGAACGTTGTGTAAAGCACATTAGGTAGTGACTTAAACTGTCGATAGAGCTAGGAGTTCAAAATCAAAAGATTCCCCCTATTGTCAGTCTTTCTGCCCCTGCCCCCTGGGCCGACAGTCTTCTGTTTGGCTCAACAGCAACATCGAGAGAGGCAGGGCAGGTATACGTAGAGCTGTGGAGGGGGGAGGGAATAAAAATCTGTAGGCTGGCAGAGATGGTTGATGAGTCTTCTGGCTAATTTCAGAATATAACAACAATGAATGCATGATCTAACATCTGTAGTAGTCATTTGCTTTTAACTGCACAGCTAAAGGTGCATATTGAACTTTTTAAATATTCCTTTGCTATGTTCACTGAGAATATTGAGCAAGGCCCCCCCCCCTTTTTAATACAAATTCTCAAAAACACGACGCTTTGGCCCATACTTTGAATAAAGAGTGTACCATGTTCTTTTACAGATGGATGGCTTTCAAAGACACTTTGACAGTCAGATTATTAGCTATGGAAAGCAAGTAATTGTTAACCTGGTAAGATTTGAATTTAATTGTACATTTGAGTTCAGGAAAATGTTACCGCTGCTGCGTGTGACCTTTTTCTTCCTTTGCAGGTTAACCAGAAGGGCTCAGAAAAGCCGCTTGAGCAAACGTTTTCAAAAATGGTAAACAGCTTGGGAAATGGAATGGTCAGGTACATGCTAAACGAAACAGTATTTGCATCAGTATCAGAAAAGCTGCCTGGTTTAGACATAGAATAGTACCTGCATGTGAAGATGTCAAGTTCTATGTGAATGCAATGATAACATGCTTCCTGTAGTTGCACAGATTTTATTTAGGACTTTAAATGAAACTGCACGGCTTACTACTGTCCCTCTTTTTAATTTGTGTATCACCCATTCTTCACCACAGGTCCCAGAGCAGGTTACAATAATTTAAAAGCAGAAATTAAAAACAGTTGAAACAGGTCACAGTCACAGGAATTGTGTGGGCCCCTAAACACACCTCTCTGTTGTCAAAGGACAGGATAAAGAGATGTGTTTGCATGTGCACGTGTGCGCGCACACACACACACAAATACACAAATGTGCTAGGGCAAAGCTTGCTCCAGGAAGTTTGAATCCCTTTTCTGGACCACGGCAAATAAAGAATAAGCCTGTGCAAATTTTAAGCATGTCCATACTAAGAGCACCATCGGAGTTCAAAGATGAGAGACGGAAGAAAGGAAGTAGAATGGTTGTTACGAGAGTTCATGGTTGGCTGGGTGGGGGATCCATGAAAGATGGTAGGTGGCTGGCTGTCCTGGGATCCCCTCAAAGCAAACTGTCATGTCATATGGTAGGAGAGACAAGACGCAACCTAAAAGGCCTAAGTTCACTGGGCAGTTTGCAGTTTTTTAAAAAAACACCTAACAAAAACCTTTAAGGAAAAAAACACATTACACTTTCATGTGAAGCTGGCAAGAGTTATCTTTCAACAATTGACCCTTTTAGGTGGGCAGAGCATGCTTTTTAAAAACTTTTGTACAGTTCCGAGCTCCATTTTTCTCCCCTGCTAACAGAGACCTTTGTTCATCGCAAAGGCAAAATCCTGTTTCATAGTTAGATATGATGCTTGGTACCTCTTGAGAAAAAGCTTTATAAGGGGAACTCATGCTGCTTAATAATGCATTTTTTTTATTTTGCTGACCTTTTATTTGCTGTAGTCCCTCTCCTTCCATTCCCCCACCCTCTCTACTGCCCGGATCCTGATTCAGATACTGGTGAATAGCTTCCTAACACAAATGTGCTTTATTTGCCCAGATATGTAGCATTCGATTTCCACAAAGAATGCAGTCATATGAGGTGGGATCGGCTCCAGATTTTAATGGATCAACTAGCTGAACAGCAAGATGAATTGAGGTACCGTATTTTTCGCTCCATAGGACGCTCCGGACCATAGGGCGCACCTCATTTTTAGAGGAGGAAACAAGGGAAAAAAATATTTTTCTGGTTTTCCTCCTCTAAAAGCCCTGTTTTGTTTTGTTTTTTGTTTTGTTTTTGAGGATCAGCTAAAAGTTTTGCAGCTTTTTTTGCAAAGGGAAAAGCCCTGGGGTTTGGGGTTTTTTTTTTGGAGGATCAGCTAAAGGTTTTGCTGCTGTTTTTGCAAAGGCAAAAGGCCTTTTTTGAGAATCAGCTAAAAGTTTTGCAGCTTTTTTTGCAAAGGGAAAAGCCCTAGGGGTTTTTTTGTTTTTGTTTTTGTTTTGAGGATCAGCTAAAGGTTTTGCAGCTTTTTTTGCAAAGGGGGAAAGCAAAGCTCCTTTTGCAAAGGGGGAAAAGCAAAGAGGAAAAGCCCCATTTTTATGGGGTTTAACTCACATTTCTGAAAAATCTTAAGGAAAGGGAGCCATTTCTACTGTTTTCAGACAGATAATCTAATCAGCCAGTCACATGTCCTAGGGAAACAAACAACCTCCCTCTGCAGCACATTCAACAAAGGAGGGCGGGGCTGAAAGGGAGCCGGGGACTCTTATCTCTCTCCCGATCTCCTGCTGATCAGCTGCTGAGCGGGGTCCTTTCAACACTCCCTTTTCTCTTTGTAAAATAAAAAGCACAATCTGCTTTTGGCCCCTGGGCAATTCAGCTCCAGGGACCACCATTCGCTCCATAAGACGCACAGGTATTTCCCCTTACTTTTTAGGAGGAAAAAAGTGCGTCTTGTGGAGCAAAAAATACGGTAATATAAACGACTAAACAACAACAAAAAATGTCATGTCATATGCAACAGCACTGTGCAGGCATTTAGTTGTGGTTAGTGGACATTACATAAAAATTTGATTTGTACACAGCAGACACTGAAAGTAAACTGCTGCCTTAGTCCAAAAGAAATTGGCATGGCTGTAGTGATTCCTGAGGAAAATTATATGAACAGTCAGTGATCTGGGCTGAAATTAACTGCATTGATTTAATAGAAACTTGACCTCCCTTTGGATTTACCTAAACTAGTTCCTCTGATCTTGTGTGGCTTCTCTTTCCATTTCTACACAACAGTATAATGATCTTGATAGTATGGCATCATTATAGTTGGCCATTTTTTAAATATAAAGCTGGTGTTCACTGCAAAGATCTGTTCCATTTAAAATCTTAAACCAGAGACAACTGCACTTGGTTACAAAGCTAGCACATTTTGATTTCTGAGAATGGATAAATCTCCAAAGGCTAACCAGCAGAAAACTCAGAATTGAATTCCTTGTCTTAACAAGATTAAAACATCTCTACGGAACAGGAAGCCCTTTGATTTCCTGGGACATGTTTATTATTAACGGAACACTTTGTTTTAAAAATACTGCTCTTTGAATAAGAATTTACTCTGGATGTTCAAGATCAGTCATAATAAATAATCCACATAGCTTTTAGTAGGACATCTTACAAATTTCAATGGAAGGAAAAGGATGAAACGTTAACCAAGGTTCTGCAATGACAACCTCATTTTCTCATGAGAATGCGAAAATGCATTTTCCAGATGCATTGTGGGCAACAGCCAACTATTGCCTTGCCCTAGTTTCTCTCTCCTCTAAAACAGGCTCTGAGTATTAGTGAACCAAGGTCTAGAGTCCAAGAGCATGTGATCTTTTTACTTTAATCTGCAGACATTTATGCTGTATTGCAAGCAGTTTTTGGGTCTCCTCGATTTTGAACATGGCCTGGAGGCTGCTTTCAAGAAACAAGTCCATGGTGCATTTAACCAGCAGCGATACTTCAGAATCTGTGGGAAAACAAGGAGATTGTTTTGGGATTATTATTATTATTATTTTTTAAATTAAAATTCTGGAAAACCATCGTAAATATTTTTCTTTGCTGATGCCACAGCTGTAGTAGTGTTTCAACAAAAAATGTAAAAGTGGTATTTTGTGAGTTCTTAGGCAAGCTCCCTTGTGTATTTCAGCTACTTTCTGGTTGATTCTGACGGGAAGGTGGTGTTGCAGCAAGAAGGGACATTCCGCAGTAATTGTATGGACTGCCTGGACCGGACGAATGTGATTCAAAGCCTTCTGGCACGGCGCTCTCTCCAAGCACAACTTCAGGTTATGATTGCCTCCTAGTCTCTCAGTTTCCCATTAAAAACTGTGTGTAAAGCGATGTTGCTGGCCTTCTAGAAACTTGATAAAGCAAAATATTCTATATATACATGGTGCAAATGTCTACATCGATGTATAGCTCCTATTTCAAGTTCATAGGTTTCTGGAGCATGCTTTTTCTGGCATATTAAAATGGCCCAGTTTTCATACAGTAACGGTTTCTGTTGTCATTGTAGAGATTAGGCGTTTTGCATGTTGGCCAGAGAATTGAAGAACAAGCAGAATTTGAGAAGCTTTATAAAAACGGTAGGTTTTTGTTTTCGTCACCAAGTTGACCTTACTTTTATGAGCATCTTATTTGGAGTCTCTTTTTAAAGAAAAAAAAATGTTCTCTGTTCATAGCGTGGGCCGATAATGCAAATGCATGTGCCAAACAATACGCTGGAACGGGTGCCTTAAAGACAGACTACACGAGGCAAGTTTGAACCAATCTTTCTTGGGAGAAAATGTATTGTAACTTCACTAAAACCAGTTACCTGTTGTTCAGACACTCTGAACTTGCTTCCATAGTTGCTGTGTATTACATAGAATCATAGAGTGGGAAGGGACCCTGAGGCTTATCTAGAAATAATTTGAAAAATTGTATCTCATTCAACCCAAGCTATTGGGATTCTGAAAGCAGTGTACAGCCGTTAATCACTAAAATAAAAGCAGAATAAAACTACAAAATAGTATAAAGCCAGCAAAGCAGATATGCTGTGTAGAAAATGCTATCTCTGTTACTAGTGCTTCTGTTTTTTTAAATAAAAATTGTCTAGGCCAGGGCGGTGGAACATTTCATACCAAGTCGGCCACAAGAGGTTTTTTTTTGACATGGAACCCATAGGCTGCACACTGCCTTGTCCTGTGGGGTAGAGAGCGAGGCCAAAATTTGACACATACCTCTGGCAGGGTCCTAGAGCCCTCCAACCTTCTTCCCAAAGCTGGCAAAGCGCTAATTAGACTTTGGGAAGGAGGTGGACTCTAGGACCCTGTCAGAGCCCTCAAGCCTCCTTCCCAAATCCCAGCTACATGCTTTCTCAGCTTTGGGAAGGCAGCATGAGGGCTGCGGGGGTGGGGAGGAAGAGAGGTTGTCAAATGCTACCGAGGGCCATCCAAAAGGCCTTGGGGGCCGCATGTTGCACTCCCCTGATTTAGGCTTACAATGTGAATGGCTGTAACTTTCCAAATTTTTACTGCTCTTGGCAACTTCCCTTGCTACAATCTTAAATGAAAATAGTATCTTTGCCGTATGCTGTTTATACAGGCAGCTTTTCCACAGCTAAATTCCTCCATCAGTTTCATATTTTCTCAGGCTAAATACAACCTTGATAAGAATCGTTTGTCCTGATTCTGAATAAACGAGGATAAAACATTGCTATAGAGTCCATGCTAGTATCTGGACTATTTGTGCAAATGTGTGAAAGGGAGGAACTTTCTGAAGGGTTTGTTTTTGAAATCACAAGGCCTTACTGTGGAGCCCTTGGTAACTCTTTGTGGTGGTGGTGGTGGTGGGGGAATTGGGTTGAACTGGAAAAGGTGTTTTGGTTGTAAAAGAAAGGCTAGAGGATTTGAGGCCTACCTTTTCAATTTAGGGGTAGAGGTTGAAGACACTCCCCCCCCCCCGGCACTCCTACCACTACTAGTATTAGACCAGTTCCTTATAAGCAACAGATTTCAATTTTCCCTGTTGGAAATGTCTGCTTTTATTATATTTTTCTGTAATGCTTAAAGGCGTCTTTTTATTTTTAATAGAACTGGGAAGAGAACTCAGTGGGGCCTCCTGATGGATGGTTGGAACTCACTCATTCGCTACTACAAAAACAACTTTTCTGATGGATTCAGACAGGTAAGAACTTCCTAGCCATTTGGCTTTTCCTGTTGCTTTTTATTTAGCTTGAAAAGCGTGCTGTGCGTTGAACGGAACGAAAAGCACCGTGGTCACTCTGCCGCAGGGCTTATGGGGCATGTAGGCACAAGGCAGTTAATTCGGGAGAAGCGAGAGATTCTGGCTTGTGGTGAGAAGGTCAGGTGGTCGTAAAAATTGCACTCCAGAAAGACAGAATTGGGCATCTCCTGGACATCATAGAGAGCTACAATGTTCTCATGCTGAAGTTCCTTCAAAATTTTTATTTCTTTCCCAAGGAGGAGCTGAGATTTCGACAAGTTCTTCTTGTTGATGCTTTTGATGGCCACTTCCCAGTCAGTTTTCTTGCGGTGGCGACCTTTAAAGACCACAGCGAACGCTCCATGTCCTATGAGGTCCTTCTTGCTATATTCAAAGTCTCCCACCACCTCCATCCTCCTTCAAGGGGGCATGAAGCCCAACGGGCAGGGAGGATAAAGGGAGACCAGCTGGAGAGAAGGGGCCGCCACAGCAAAGGCTTTCAAAAATATTAAGCTCACATCAGCAACCCAGGCTGTGGAGGGGAGCAAGAAAAAGATGAGGCACCAAGCAGGTTGAATAGGGTGGGTCTGTCCGTCTCCCTTCCTCCTGCCCGCCTCCAAGGACGGGAGGCAGCTGCGGGCATGTTGCTTGGGGAGGCACAGGCCGGGGGTCCCTAGGCGAAGGGGGTCGGGGGATACTGGCTGGCTGCTCCGGCGTCCCAAAGGCGATGAGCGTTTTCTGGCATGGGGGAAAGGAAGAAGGAAAGGAGGACAGGGAGATTAATCCTCCTCTGAAGGGGAGAAGAGGAAAGAGGGACCACAGAAGGGAAGAGTGAGCATTTAGGTTCCTTTGGGCCCTATATAAATTATTGTTACTTATGTAATAGTAAAGGCCAGAGATGTGCAAGCACAGGTCGCTGGGTAAAGGTGGCACAGGTGAGTTTTAAGGCTTCAGAAATAAAAGGAGGTGTTAGCACCTTTAATGGTTTGTTTAAATATGAGTAGAGGGCTTATCTAAGCTTTTACGGGGGGGGGAGCAATAAAGCCTAAAAAGGTGGGGAGAGAAACAAAATCAAAGACCCTTGAAAAGAAAGGGGATCACAATTTAATAACATGCCCAAATGGGGTTCCATATAATAAAGGAATTTTAAAAAGGGTAGTGACAATCTATATCAGGGTGGGAAGAATGAATTGTATCCTGGGGTAAATTACCGTATTTTTCGCTCCATAGAACGCACCGGACCATACGGCGCACCTCATTTTTAGAGGAGGAAACAAGGGAAAAAAATTTTTTCTGGTTTTCCTCCTCTAAAAGCCCTTTTTTGTGTTGTTGTTTTTTGAGGATCAGCTAAAAGTTTTGCAGCTTTTTTGCAAAGGGAAAAGCCCTGGCTTTTTTGAGGATCAGCTAAAAGTTTTGCAGCTGTTTTTGCAAAGGCACAAGGCTTTTTTTAGGATCAGCTAAAAGTTTTGCAGCTTTTTTTGCAAAGGGAAAAGCCCTGGGGTTTTTTTCCCGAGGATCAGCTAGGTTTTGCAGCTTTTTTTGCAAAGGGGGAAAAGCAAAGCTCCTTTTGCAAAGGGGGAAAAGCAAAGAGGAAAAGCCCCATTTTTATGAGGTTTAACTCACATTTCTGAAAAATCTTAAGGAAAGGGAGCCATTTCTACAGTTTCCAGACAGATAATCTAATCAGCCAGTCACATGTCCTGGGGAAACAAACAACCTCCCTCTGCAGCACATTCAACAAAGGAGGGCGGGGCTGAAAGGGAGCCGGGACTCTTATCTCTCTCCCGATCTCTTGCTGATCAGCTGCTGAGCGGGGTCCTTTCAACACTCCCTTTTCTCTTTGTAAAATAAAAAGCATGATCCTCTTTTGGCCCCTGGGCAATTCAGCTCCAGGGACCACCATTCGCTCCATAAGACGCACAGGCATTTCCCCTTACTTTTTAGGAGGAAAAAAGTGCGTCTTATGGAGCAAAAAATACGGTATATAGAATACAGAGACACCCCTTAAAAATGGGGAGGTGAGGAATTAAGATACCTATTTCTTTAATTAAAAAAGGGAAAGGGGAAGAGGCATATCCCTGAGTGGTGATAGGGAGAAAGGTGGATTCTGCTTTTTTTTTAAAGCCTTTTAAGAGGGGATGGTGGAAAGCCTACCAACCCTTTTTAATGGGGGGCGGCGGATAGAGATAAATACAGAAGGCCTGTAAATTGGGAATGGGGAATTGGGGGAGGGGGTTCCGGCCCCCCTCAGGGGTCCCTCATCACGGCCTTCTTACATTGTGCCCCCCACACCTCGTTACCGGCCTGAAGGGCTTCCAAAAGCTCTTTCCCACCCCCACAAAAATAAAAGTCAAGGCAATAGACCCTAAAACGGGTCGAAATAAAGGGGTCAGGCTCTTTCTAGTCCTCGGCCACAGATATCTCCGGGTGGGGGTGAAAGGGATAAAGGGAGGGGAAGAGAGAGATCCTGTCTTCTCGTCAGGCCGCTGCCCGCCGCCCCACTCGCGCCTTCCGCCGCCGCCGGTAGTCCTCCTTGCCCCGCCGGCGTCCGGCTACGACTGCCCTGAAAAATTGCACTGAGGACTTGGCTACTGTCATGTTGAAAAGGATTCCAAGGAGTGGAAGGAGGGAGGCAACAAAGGAGAGGGACGTGACATTTGACAAGCCAGCAAATGGCAAGCAGATCCCGGCGTTCGGAGAAGCATAGCTTTAAGGTATAGAACTGGGAGAGGAGACCTTTCATCAGAGGCACCTTGAAGTCACTGGAAAGATGGCCTGCAAGTGGGGAAGGAAAGCTGTCAGAAGAGAAGTTGCAACTTTTTAGATGACAAATGGGCAGAGTACAGTAACTGGAGGGTGGGTTTTGGCGGTGCTGAATGGGCTAATATGGGACTTTATTCTTAACCGTTTAACTCTGGATTGATTTGCAGGACGCTATAGATCTATTTCTTGGAAACTATTCGGTGGATGAAGTAGATTCTCTCAGTCCTCTTCGTGTGCAGAAAGACTGGAAATTTTTGGCTGTAAGGGTTTTCCCATTTTTGTGAGCTTAATCTTTATATAACACTATTTAAACTTTGTTGAATCAGGCTAAGATTAACAAAGTGTTGTGGTTGCATGTATTTTACTTTTTACTTACTGGAACCGAAGCCCTGGTTTGGCGTTTGCAAAGAGTGGAGCAACTTTCATGGCTTACATTTGGGGCTAGTGAAGTGTGTCCAGTATTAGATTTGTATCCCTCTGTTCCTGGGCTCTCAAGCAGACTTGAGAGATAGTTACTTGCTGTCCAAAGGATGGCTTCTCACCTAATGTTCTCTCCTCCCCTTGCATAACTATGGGGAAGATTTTTACTGAGTTTATTTTCTTCGAAACAGAATCTTGGCTTCGCATAAACCCCAAATCCTGGTTGAAAAACAAACAGCGGTTAATTGCTAAACAAATGATGTTGGCTTGTTTATCAGGAACCCATTGTTGGTTTTAAACAAGGATTTCTGGTTTGCATGCAATGCTGGCATTCTTTGAAGCTGAAAGTTAACTGGGCATAAATCTTCCTCCTGGCTGGCTGGGAGTGTGGAGTGCGCAAGCCCAGAACTTTTCCATATAGCACTAGACCATGGCTTAGTGTTATGCGCAAAGCAGTCCAGCAGGGATTTGAACTCTGATTTCATGCATGTAAAACCTAGCTATGACACCATCCTACAATATACAGTGGCTGTGATAAATAGAACTGATCCTGTTCTCTGCAGCTGAGCAGAATAGGATGGAGTGCTAGGCTCCTGGCACAAGAGGCGCCTCTCCCCTGTTGTTTTGGTGCTGCTCCCTGTACCGTAATCTGAGGCAGTAACTGCCTGCGCTGTTTCACCGGCGCTCCAAATAAGCCTCAGAGATGTAAAGTGTACTGGGGGGGGGGGGGAGTGAGCTACCTGTGAGCCTCTTTGAACCCCCACACTCTCCCCTGCCACATGGGCAGTTTTCTGATGGTGCAGCAAGTGGAATTGCAGGTGTGACTTTAACAAAGATGGGACTGAGGGCCCAGCTCTTCCTCAGCTGGCATCCCGCAGACAGCTTTTCACAGCTGTTGCGGTACTTGTGTGAGCACCCGGGAGCTAGCTGTTGTTTTCTGCTCGTGATCAATAAGGAAGCTAAAAATAGAAGCGCTATTAGCAAAACTTCAGGTGCGCTTGGAATTGTGGGCAAGTATTAACAGCTGTTCTCTAGAGATTTCTGCATGGAGAAGCCAGGAAAGGGGTTTTTGCATGTGTGAATTTCACAATGGCTGCTGTTAACGCTGCAGAACGTGTGGCAGGCAGAACAGGGATCAGCTTTAAGCAGACTGGTGCCTTCCAGATGTTTTGGACTATAATTCCCAATTCTCAGCCAGCTGTGCTTGCAGAGATGTCATGTAAAACATCTGGAGGACGCCAGGTTAGCAAGGCCTAGTCTGCACACGTCTCCTAAAGACCACCTCTTTACCCCTGTCTGTGATGCCTGAGATGTGTGCTTTCCTGACCCACATGATTTCTGTGACTGTAATTAGCACATTTTGCACCTGGCTATCAGCCACTTGCAACCAAATGAAGATAAGAAGGTGATGGGTCATCTGTAGCCTCTGTCCACTTGGCTAACCCTAGTGCTGTGACCTCTCCGTAGCCCCCTGGAAATCCAGGCAAGTGGAGGCAGGAGGATGCTGTGCTTTAGTTTTTGCTGTCATGGGCTAAAGACAGACATCTTCCTACACATTTACAGGCACCAGTGGGGTGCGGGTGGAGCTGTGGTCTAAACCACTGAGCCTCTTGGGCTTGCCTATCAGAAGGTCGGCGGTTCAAGCCCCTGCGATGGGGTGAGCGCCCGTTGCTCGGTCCCAGCTCCTGCGAACCTAGCAGTTCGAAAGCATGCCAGTGCACATAGATAAATAGGTACCGCCGTGGCGGGAAGGTAAATGGTGTTTCACAGTGTTCCGTTGTGCCAGAAGCAGTTTAGTCCTGCTGGCCACATGACCTGGAAAGCTGTCTGTGGACAAACGCTGGCTCCTTTGGCCTGAAGTGAGATGAGCACCACACCTCACCCCATAGTCGCCTTTGACTGGACTTAACCGTCCAGGGGTCCTTTACCTTTACAGGCACCAGGCAGTAAACTGCAATACTGAAACTTTTCTATACATCTAAGGAGCAGGGGGAAGTCAGACACACTGTTTTTTGTTTGTTATACATGTTACCTTTCTTCAGAAGTCAATATGGCGTATGCAGGGTTCCTAGGCGTATGCAGGGTTCATTTCTGCATAGCGTAAGAGGAAGCATGCAAGCCCAAGGCTCATCACAATCCTGCCAGGCATAGAAAGGTGGTGTGAAGTAATGCCTGCGTGGCCACGCCAGGGAATCAGAATTGTAGAGTTGGCAGATACCACGAGGGGCATCTATTCCACCCCCTCCAATGCTAGGAATCTTTTGCCCAATGTGGGGCTCAAACCTATCACGCCGAGATCAACAGTTTCCTGTTCCACCAACAGAGCTGTTCTTTGATGCTTGGAATACGGTTTGTGAGCTCAGCAGGTAATGCAAGAAACAGTGGGAGTGAGATGGACTCTGGTGAAAATAGCACAGGGAGGAAATGAGCAGGAATCAGAAGGGCTGGCAGAACTTTAGAGGGCAAAAATCCCGTTCCTCTCCCAACTTCACTAAGTTTTCATAGAGCCAAATACAACCAAGCTGTTCTGAAACCAAACGGCTTCCACCAGGAATGTGTCGTACCCCAGTGTCCGCACCTGTTCAACCCTGTTTCTGCAACTGATGCAAACCTTTCAGAAAAGAACATTCTTTGTAGCACACGTTTAATGTCCAAAAGTCCCATACAATATCCTTTGTGCTGCACAAAAGGGTTTTATTCTTACAGGATTAATACATTGCAGCAAGTTAGATGCGGCGACTAGCTTTTCCTACAACGGAGGATTCCTCCTGTATTTTAAAGGCTTCCAAATTGTGGCATAAGGTTTTGTTGGCTGAAGCTGATTGCATCTGACGAAACAACCCTGAGAGTTACGCCACAATAAATTTGTTGGCGTATGAAGCATTTCTGAAAATGGGGTATGCTCGGAATAACTCCTGTTTCTGATCAGATTGGCATGTTAAGATTACTGATGCGCTAGCACCACACTCTCTACTTTGTGTATAACTGAGCTATGAAACAGTATTATGTATTGCCTCTTAATTCTGTTTTTTCCCCCCATTTTCTTTCTCAGTTGCCTATTATTATGGTGGTGGCTTTCTCAATGTGCATTATCTGTTTGCTTATGGCTGGTAAGTGATCATCTGACCTGTGCGTCACAGCAATATTGTACTTAAGTTGATGGCAGTGGCTCCTTGGAAGTTAACGAGAGGTTTTTATAGGAGCCCTTTCTGCAGTTGGGTATTGTCAAAGCTAGACGTGGGCAGTATGTGGGTGAGAATTTACAAGCATCGTAGCAAACAAACCACACAATCTGATGGCTAGCCTCGTGTTTATGAGGAGTTCAGTGTACTCCAGGAAAAACCCCTTGAAGAAGCATAGGATCATTGGACCAGCAGGCTGCCTAAGCTTGTCCTCTGCTCCAAAGCAGAATCTTCTACACTGAGATTGCCTATAGTTTGAATCCTCATTTGCTGAAAATGTAGAGCAAGAACAAAGGGTATCACATCCTATTTGCACGCAGGAAAAACTTTTGTAGCCAAGAATTCATATTGTTCAAGTATTAGGAGCTGAATTTCAACTACAGCAGGGCCAGTTTTAACCTCTGTATTTGCAATGTCTTAGTAAAAATGATTAGGTGGCCAAATAAGCAGAGGCCCATTACCTTTTCAGATACATATTATCAGTGCTATTTCCTAGACCAAAATAATGTTTCCTAAAGAAAGTTAGTATTCCTTTAAAATAGAAGGGAAGACGGGAGGAATTGCAGTGATGATGCATTATAATGATAATATACAATGGCTTACGGGCCACTTAACGGCATCCCCCTGCTGAATCAAATATTCTCCCTCATAAGCTAAAGGGGCTGGAGCATTTCAGGTGCGTCCAAATGACGGACACCTTTACTGTGCCTGATGTCATCAATCAGTGGGAAATTCAAACCATGGCTGCTGCAAAGTGCCTGCAGTAGAAGAATGGGGAGTGCCCTTAGTGTGCACCAGGTTCTTCCTTTGCAGCTGCGGGCTGAAATTAAGATCACCCGGTAACAGGTGATTGCTAGGTAGGTGGACCCACTTGTCTGTCAAAAATGGCCCACGGAGGGTTGGCTGCTTTTGCATGCAGCCCCCCATTTCCTCGCCCTTAATGCTGTGGGAGGCCCCACTTGCATTCCAGTGTTTTGCTGTGCCATGTCTTTCACAGTACATTTTCTGAAAAAGCCCATACCACCCGCTGTATGTTTTCCTAATACTCTCCGCCGCCCTTCAGGTTCCCAAATGTCACTCTCATATATATCAAAATATTCTCACCACTTCTGCTAATAAATATGTTGGCGGCGTGTGGGGAAGAATACCCGGATTTGTAGATCTGAAATTGTACTTCAGAATTCTAGCAGGCTTCTCCTTTTCTGGTCGCTAATTTGGTTTCTTAATAGTCCTTGTACGTAGCTGAAAGCAATTTATTACGTCCACAGGTGACACCTGGACAGAGACCCTGGCCTACGTGGTTTTCTGGGGAAGCGCAAGCTTTGGAACTCTTGCTATCATCCTTTACAACGGCAAGGATTTTGTAGATGCGCCCAGGCTGGTTCAGAAGGAGAAGATGGACTGAATTTGTGTGTGTGGAAAACAGCTTGGTAGGGATGGCTCCTCAACCAGTACCTGGAGCCTCTACTGATCTGTTTTCCACACAAGCTCGTGGTCTTTTTTTCTTTTTAGCTTTCATCTTTGCAGGGTGAAAAAGTGAATTGAACTTGTTACTTGGTGGAGGGGATTGGCCGTTTTGATTCTATAGTCACAATGATCTTAGGAGTATTGCATTTACTGGAGAGCTTGCACACATAACCATTAGGAGGATTAAGAGGTGAAAGCCAGTTTGCACCGTGGTCCCACAGGGTGTTAACTGGATTCACAAAAAGGGTGTGCCAAGCTTCACAACCCATGAATGTAGTATTGTAAAATCTTTTGAGATGTCTCAGCCTTTTTTTAAAAAAAGATGCTGTTCTCCTGCTGTTACTTAGCGATCTAGCCACTACTAGGGTACAACCAGGTTACATTATCTGATACTAGTAAAAAAAAAAAGCCTTGCTTATTAACAATATCAACAATTGCTGCTTAATTATACTTCTAGTTTAGTGCCCTTGTAGCTAGGAGAAAAGTCGATGTATCGAGTGCAGGGCTGTATGTATTTGTGTGTCTCTCTCTCTCTCCCCCCCCCCCCAAATATATTTTTTTCCTTGTGCTCCCTTATCTAAAGGCAAGTCTCTCCTGCCATTTCTGGGACTGCTGATGCAATATTTGTTTAAATCATTGTTGGGAGGATTGACTCGATGTTTGAACATGTCTTGTGCTGCTTTAATGACTACAGTCCTTAGAAGACTTAGATGACAAACTTCAGTGTGATTAAAGATTTGTTTTGTCTTTTAAGAAGATGTAAATGGAATCAAAGAATGTAAAGCTACTTATCTGAACCCTTTTACGCTAAAGGTCCAAAGTATTTGCTTCTTTCCGAAGAGTCTCAAACGCAGAAGGTATTTCTTATTAATTTGGCAAACCACCTGCTGCTTTATGCTGCCTTGGTTTTAGGAGGGGTTAATCTGTGGAAGATAATATACATTTGATGCATTTTGCTGGGGGGGGTGAAGTTAATTCCATATTTGCACTTGGGATCAACATCAGCTTGCTTTTTGTGCATGCCGTAATTATATTTCTCTACAATTGTAACTTTCTCTGGAAACTGCTAAGCTCTAAGAATAGCCTTGTGCTGGTTATCAATAAATGTGTGTCTCAACTTTAGTGCTTCCAAGCTTTATATTAAAAACTAGATGATCTAAATCCAAGGACCAATTTTAAACTACTTTGTCAACCATTTTCTAATTACTTGCGTTCAGAACCAGACATGGATCAGCTTCAGGTACTGTGAATTGTTTAATTATACTTCCTGTAATTACAGTGTATAGTCGAGATTGCAATTATGAATTTAAGTATTAGGATGACATGTAGACAACTAGGGTTAATACAGTTGGTCATTCCAAGCTAAAACACAACTTGCTGCTGCAGTTTTTCATTGTATGACAATTGAACATACTGTACAGTATGGAAACAGCAAGTGTTCATTTTAACCTTTGAATGTTCGAGGGTCTGAGTTCGTTTCAATATTCTCACAGTCCTTGTAATAACATGCAGTTTTGGTTTGCTTTTTAATAATGCAGAGGAATGAAGAGTCAGCAGAGTTCAAAAACTAAAATCCAAGTCATCCACTCCAATGAGTGGAAAACATAAAAAAGGTCTTGCATTAATTTAATGTTCATTAGCAGATTTTTTTTAAGTTACTCCTGCTTTTGTCCTTCTGATGCACTTCCCATTAAGAACTTGTTGCAACAAAGAAGAAAGTTTGGGCAGCTAGCATTGTTAGAAGAGAACTAAATTTCTGTAGGCTTGAGATTTGGAAGGATGTCTGTATTCCATTGCTTTGCAAAGAGGTTGCGTTTCTAAGTCCACACAGTGTACTCAAACAATAATAAAAATTCCATCTTTTCTAAATACTGAATTCTGTCTCTGAATCCTGATTGATTAACGGACAAAATGTGTATTGGGATTGTGATTAAAGGCAGAATGAAGATGAACAGCTACAGACTAGCTATATTCTGCTAGACATCATTGGATTGTATTACGTAATTCTTAGCCATTGTGGGGGGGAGAGAACTGTTGTGAAAATACTCATGGACTCTTAGTTATTTTTAATGCTCTGCATGACCTCCAACTTACCCTGTTTCCACATGCAGCCCTTTTAAGCATTTTAATGTGTGCTGCAAAATACCCAATATGTTTAGCTAATATGGAGGACTTTAGCTGAAGGACTGAAATAAAAACAAACAGTAGCTTATATGCATTTAGGATCTAAGTTAAAATGTGAAGGAAAGAAAATAAAGCACATACCTTTTAAATCATGTTTAAAGTTGAAATACAAAGTGTACCTCATCTGCAGCACGGTGTCCAAACAGCTGAAGCTCATGTTGCATGGATTTATGAAATATCTGAAAATGAAAGTATGAACTGCTTGTGTTCCCCCTGAAATCACAGTGACTCCTTCCTTCCTTGTGGGTTCTGCTTTGCTAAACTACACCATACAACTGTATCTATAGCAGTGTTTTTCAACCACTGTTCCGCGGCACACTAGTGTGCCGCGAGATGTTGCCTGGTGTGCCGTGGGTGTGACTATATACTTTATATATAGTCAATATAGGCACAGAGTTAATTTTTTTAACATTTTCTAATGGTGGTGTGCCTCGTGATTTTTTTCATGAAACAAGTGTGCCTTTGCCCAAAAAAAGGTTGAAAAACACTGATCTATAGGACTCCAATGTGAGGATCGAGAATGGGAGCCAGAGAGTTAAGTTCATGGGCACTAGGCTGAGCATACAGACTGCTGCTTGCCTATCCCCAGCCCAAAGGAGTAAGATGGCAAGCAGTTGAAGGTGGAAATAAAGAGCGTCCCATCACAACTGTAGTGAACATTTTCCATGACATGGCCTGCTACACCGTTGGCATCCAAACTCCATCTGGGCAGAACTGTTGCCTTCTCAGATACAACAGCTGGTGTGTTGAAAGTAATAAGGGAAACCAGACCCACCTGCTGTCATGATGCCTGACTGCTTTCGCTATAGGAAATCACTCTGATTATTTTTAACACAATAGTGACTGTGCAACCTAAGGGAGAGAATTCAAGATCTGTGATCCACAAGTTTGCATATGGAGCTCAATCAGGTGCTACAGCTTAACCAGAAAACCCAAGTATTTAAAACAACACCAGGGCTTACTAGCCTCATTAAAAGAGGGTAGAGCTTGGAGGAAAATCAGCTATAACAGCAATTATAAGTTCACAGTGGAAAAAAAAATATTTACAACGGCCTTTCAAAAGTTGAGCACACATCAAAGCGCTGATGCAGAATTAGTTTATTGGCACTCGGTAAGCTTGGGTTGCATTGGGGTGATCAACTCCTTGGGCTTCTGGGGCAAACATTTTAAAATTAACATTAGTTAAATTAACATCCGCTTCAGTTTATCCCCAAAATTAGTAACTAAAGTATACAAACACACACACACACATTCCACAGCCCATGTCAAATGTATTAAACACATACTTTAATTGTAAAAGTTAAGATTTAAGGCACAGGAGTTCTAAGTCAAAAACAGGTGTTATTCCTAAACAGTATAGAAGATCCTACTCTTGAAAATAATCTGATTATTTGGCAGCCCAATCAGGCAGTGGCCGGTAGAACAGACCCTAAAGCTCTACCCAGACTCAAATTGTTCCAAGTGCTCAAAATAAGTGAGGCTATTAAAGAGCAGCGAGCTGCGCTAACCTTAAATTTGTGCTCTTGAGTCACTGTGACTATTTATTTCACAGCAATGCCAGTGGCGTAGTAAACTCTGAAGTGCAGGCCCTCTTCGTGACAGCCTCCGCAGCCAACCTCTTCTAAGGCGATAGAACAAAAACTAGTATTTGACCAATGCAGACATTATTGCTTCAATACCAAGCCAGCATTTTTCACATCCCCTGCTACCTTGTTTACTATCCAGCCTGATGGAAGAGTGAACTTTTGGCTCCCTATTTTGTGACATTTTAGTTGGCCACAACAACAGAGCTATGGGGTTTTTCAAAACAGGAGTGGCAGTTTTACCCTTCACTTTGCATGCTGAAGTTATCTGCCTCTTCTTCGGCTTGCCTTGTTCAGCGGGTTTTTTCTCACAGAAAAGCTTATTTATCTGACATGCGAAGGATTAGCGAATAGCAGCAACCCGGGAGATGATATCACCACCATCCCTGTTGTGAAGTTAAGCGGCAATGTTTTGTCCCTACTCCACAACAACACTTGCTGGTGGCTGAGCTGTGGGAACAGGTAGAAAGTAGAGGTGGGTTTCTAAAACGAATGGTGAGGGCGGATCAGCCCCTCCAACCCGCACGCAACAGGATAGGACAACAGGATAACTTCCACCAATGTAAGGAAAGGCGGGTGATTATGTCTCAGTCACCACAAATTAAAAAGATCACAAGAGTCTGCTCAGTATGTAGACTTGCTGGCGGGCTGGACATTGTGTTTCCCTGATTGGCATATAGAGGGACTGTCAGAACAAGAAGCCACAAGATGAGACATGCAGGTGTATTGTCACTTATTTGTGGCACTTTCTTGTGTCCTTTAAAGGCTATTTGTTGTGATTTTACTTGCTAAAGATTCCTCTCAAATGACTCGAGAAGAAAACAGTCTATCTCACCACTTTCTCCCAGCAAAAAAAAAAAAAAGGGGGGGGGGACGCACACAAGGAGCCACAAATCACTCCAGCTAATACTGTAAGTTTTTGTCCGAAACGAAAACAAATCCTTTGTTTTGTGCAATTGCCACACACACAATGCACAAGGCCAAAAAGAAAGAAGGAAAAAAAAAGAGATCCTCTTCCTTCATCTTCTCACTGCAAATCGCCAGCTGAGGTAGATACGCACCTCAAAAACAATAGCTGCGATAACCCTTCCCTTGGCAGGCTTCTGGGAAGTTTGGCAGAACTGGCTAGAAATGATGTAGGTAGGCATCTGCATGAGTTGTTGTGCCTTTCTCTATATGTTTAAGGTGGCAGGAATGGCAGAGCAGGTGGTCATCTAGGGGGTAACACCGATGTCCGTCTTCGTCGTTGAGTTCCATGCCGCAGTCCTACGTAAGAAACAAAAGGGACAGGACTATTCAGGACATGCATCAGCCATAAAACGAGGCCTTTCCGAGGTTTATGTACGTACAATATTCTGATCAGCAGCCCCAGCCCAGAGTGTCAGTATAGATTAATAGTCAATTCCTAGCTGTCAGTTAAGGAAAACTTGATTCTGTCCCCATGAAACAAAACAGCATGAGGTTTTAAAACAGTTCGCTCCAAGTGAGATTCCGCACAACTGCCCTATGCTGAAACAGATGTATGTGTTTTTTACCAGTAATTCTAAACTCAGCAAGGAAGCCTAGGCTGGAAAACCTCTCGGGAGGTTATGAACATGCGAGTTTTGGACTTTACACATGGAAAAAACTACAGAGAGTTGTATCCCAAGTTAGTCCTATTTAGATTAGGCCCACTGAAATTCATGGACTAACTTAAGTCTGAGTAAAATTGAGCGATATACCAGGGGGTACATCTTTAATCTTGGTGTTATTTTAACAACTGTCATGGCTTGGGGTTAGACAGAATTTCTGTGGCTTATTGAAAGGCATGTCAAACTGGCTACTGAAGACAATCTCTTGTTTTTATGACACTGGCAGTGTTATTTCTGTTTATGCCTTAACTTGAGCTAGTCAAGCTAAAATCAACAGAGCCTCTTGGGAGGTGGGGGTGGAATCAAGGTCCTGACATCCATAATAACTCCATACGAAGCAAAAAAATATATAAATCATTGTGGAAATGCATAAGAACTGCCCGTCGTACATCCTATTCATGTGAGAAGGATCACCTCCTTATTTACTGGTGTCCCACCTGGAAATGAATGACAAACTACTGCTTTCGAGTTATTTCAGATCAAGGGTGTCCAATTTGGTCCCTCTCCAGATAGTGTTGGACTACAACTCCCATCAAACAATGGTCAGTGCAGGATATCCTCTGGTGCTTAAGAAACAACTGTCTTAAAACTACATATATTTGCTGCTTGTATTTACTTTATATTGTGTCTATAATGGACAGCTGGCCTACCTCACAGCAGTAACATTCCACATGGTAATCCTTGTGCATTGACACAACACGTATAGTCTCATCGGAACCCTGGGAACATTAAAGCACAAAACAAAGACAAAAGTTTTTTTGGGTTTTTTTAAAGGAGAGATGGGCTGAAATGAACTAATATGGAATTTGCTCTGGGCCACATGAAACTTTCTTAGGGCAAAGTGAAGGATGAAGCGAATGCCTAAACACAAAGGTTTGTGCAAACCTCTGGCAGCCTCCCCAAGTGAGACAAACCAAATGTCTACACGCTAAAAAGAAAAATCCCTGATCACACTGATTTAAGCAAAGACAAAATTTTACAGGAGATAACCCACAGCATTTAAACATTCTCAAGTGTTATTGCTTGGAACAGCGATCCCAAGCATAGCTCACATATTTTAGGTCAGCAAATAGCAAAAAGGGGGAGGAGAGTCATGCATTCAAAGTTCTGTGCAAAGGAACACCCATGTAAAATAGTTTTTTTTATGTGACATAAGGCTCTGAACATACATTTGATTGCTGTACATAACTTATTCTGGTTTTGAGGAAGATTTTTCTTTCCAAATTGGAGGTGGAAGGGCATGAGGATTTTGGATGCAATCAAAGATGTGTTAGGTGCACCCAAGTCTCACTAAAATCAGCACAGCTTTCTGGATGATCCTTAGCATGTTTACTCAGAAGCAAGTACCACTGAGTTAAAATGTGCCTTACCCTCTAGCAAGTTTCCTTAGGATTGCGGTTACAGGATTGTAACTCAGCTCTGCAGTTCCATTTATTTAAGTGGGGGTTAGGTGCCACAAACTTTTGTTGGATTGTATCCTTAGGATCCAAACCAGTAGAAGTTTGGATTTTGGCTAAATTCCATCAAAAGCAATGGAAACCATTAACTATGGCAAAGTCCCCTTCCCAGAGGAATGGCACCTTAAAGACTTGTCTACAGAGATCCATCTATAAAACCTCATGCCTCAAGGAATCTGTAGTTTTTCAAGTGCCACACAGCAGCCTTTGCCAAATCTATGACTCCAGTTAGGAGCTCTTCACAACTATCTTTCACAAAACTGGGGGCCTTGCTAATACTCCACTCACAGAGATTTGTTTATCTAAAAGCATTTCTAAAGCACTTAGGGTTGTTGTTGTTTTTTAGTGGCACACACTTTGTGCAATATAAAAACCCAACACACACCCCTTAAAAAAAGCAACCTAAAACTAATGAAAACAGTAAAAAAGCAAATAAAACAGATTTAGGGGGGGTTCATATCCATAAAAATGGGTCCAATCCTATGGGTCAAGGAAAGCCGAGAGAAAAAGGTAAGCAACAGATGGTTGCTGTGTCACATGGCAGAGGGGAGGGCCTTCCACAATGTAGGAGGGACATGGGCAAAAAAATGCCAGTTTCCAGGTCACCACCCTAGGATATTCTGCAGGGGGGCAGTGCCATAAGTAGAAGTTCTTCAGATGATCTGATCTAAGGGCAGGTGGTCTAGCCATGCTTCAACACAGAGCTTAGAATAAGACTACTTCAAATAACTGGGGGGCTGTAGCATTAATGAGAAAAGGTAGAAGCAAAAAATATAAATCACCTACCTCACTTGGCAGAATAGGAAGACCACAGGCTGCACATTTTGGCGCCAAAACCCTTTATAAAAAAAAATAAAAGGGGCAAGTTACAAACATGTAAGAGAATCCAGATTTGAATCATTTAAAAATATTGTTTCAATGGGCACGGAACACTTTTTGCAAATTCTCCCAAGCACACTGAGGTCCCAACATCGCATTTCCCCAGTTCTAGTGAAAATGGGAGCGTGGGAAAGGGTTGGTGCAGAGGGACTCCTAGAGGAGAAGGGGGCAAGGAGGAGGTTGGAATCTACTGGGAATCTCTTGAGCGATTTGCTGAAATAGATTGGGCAAGGGTTTCCCCGACTCCAAATTGTTTTGAGAACAGCAAACTACTTCTTGCACCTAAATTAGGCTGTGCAAATCAAGAAAACTAGCCAGTTGTGTGACTATGAGCAGATTTGGTTTTCAAAACGAATAGGCCCTGTTGTTTAATTCTAACTGTGTGTCATTTGCACCTGACTGGTTGCTGGATCTTGGGATTCTAGCAGATCTGAGAAGCCTGAAATCTGCTCATCTCTGTCCTAAGGGCAGAAGATGACGAGAATACAGGTTGCTAGAATTTTTACATTACTTAATGGACCTTCATTATTAGCAAGCATTACTGCCTTCCTGTGAATACACATGTTTACTTGCAAGCAAACCACACTGATTCCAGCAGCTATTGCTTACAGCCAAGTCTGTTTCGATTCCCACTCCCTTACTTGTGGTAATCTCGGACACAGTAGATTTTGTTCTCACTGTCTACCGTGAACGGCACTCCATCCAGACATTCATTGCAGATCACACAACGAAAGCAGCCAGGATGGTACGACTTCCCCAGAGCTTGCAAAATCTGCAATAAGAAACAGGAAAATGCTTCTGAATGAGCATTCAGGGTTTTTCTTAAAAAAAATGCAATACAGAAGCAATTGCAAAGGAGTGTAAGGAATATATCACGATTACAACAACATAAGGATGCTTGTAAATTGTTCCTTTAATGGTGCTCTGCTTCACAGTAACCATGCCATAACATCAGGAATCCTGTAATTAATTTGAGCAATTTTGGTAGGAAATTACTGGCAAGAGGCAGAAATGACAAAGCAAATTTCTGTCGCCGTAATTCTGACGGAATTTGAAGCAAGCGAAACAGCATCCAGTCTGCAGGCAGCAAGAGTAAATTCAATCAGGACACAGAAAAAGAGAATAGAAGTTCCAAACAACTATTGCGAGAAAAGTCAGGTAAGATTTAATTTTTTAAATTTATTTTTATGCCCCAAAGGGCTGCTCTTCATTACAGCAACCAGCTGTTCGCTGGTTCAAGTTAGGCTGGAAGTTGCACCCGGCACCTGGGTTTAGATTGTTTTTTTTCCCTGACATACAAGTTTATGCAGAACCATTTAGTTAAGTGATTGACTAAAACCTGTCTGATTCCTTGACTAGGGTTTCACCCTCCTTTGTATTCCAAAAGCCCTCGCCATTGTTAGAGAGGCTACAGAGGAAGCATTAAGAGTCATGTGCAATCACAAGAGATTACAGAAAAACAAAATCAGCGCTCTCCCATGTATCCTGCTTTACAGGATGTGAGCATCTGCATACCTTTAAAAAATGCACACACAAAGATTATAAACAAGACAAAAAGCACACAACTGGGTTTAGTTTGCTTTCCTCATTTTCCTTATTCCTCATACAATAAGAAGTAGATGGCATATAGCAGCAACATTTCCTTCTGATATTTTCCATTTGAGACGTCATTCTAAAATTACTGGGATGTTCCCTCCATGGTGTGTGTTCCGTACACAAAGGTCACTTACCATGTCCATGATCAAATGGCCACAAATGAAACATCTGTCAGCTGACTGCTGGAAGCCTGAATACTGTAGTGGGAAAAGAAGGTATGCTGAAACCCTTTGAGTAAAAGCATGAGAAACCTTTTCCTACTGTCTTAACTGGAATAAGGCCAGCTGACCAGGGTGCATAGCCACTATAATGTCTCTGGGCACATGACGCCCCCCCAACAGCTTTTATTACTTTCTTTAAAAGCTTCCTTCCTTCCATTTTCCCCCCTAAACACTCCCAAGTGCTAGCGCAATGAAGAGACAATGAGAACGAACGGCAAATTCCCCAGTTCTAACCTCATTTTAGCAACAAAGACCCTCAGACCCTCATTTGCCTCAGTAGGTTGGATTAAGTGTTGCTGAAATAACATATGCGAACACTAGGGCTGGCTCCAAAACCACTTGTCAGCTTAATAACATGGTGTATAAACAACCCTTGTGCACAAGCGCATGCTTATGAGGCTGCTTTATATCTCAGACATAATCTCATAATTATATATTATGTAGCCAATATATGACTGTCCAATTACTGCCACTCAGTTTATAGATAAAGCCCAATCATGTGTAGCAAAAGTAACATGAATAAACAGTAAGCTATGTTAAGTATAACTGGTTTAATTCGCACTGAAATGGGACTTGGTGAAAGGGTTTAACTGTAAGATTCCATTGAAGCTAAATTAAGAGCAGTTGGTCTCCGGGCTCCTTAATGGGTTGATCATTAACTGTCGTTGTTGTTAAAACAAAATTAAAAATTAAAAAATTCCTTCCAGTAGCACCTTAGAGACCAACTAAGTTTGTTCTTGGTATGAGCTTTCGTGTGCATGCACACTTCTTCAGAAGTGTTGTTGCTCTTAGGTAGCTCTGACCCAGAACACATGAGAGTGGTCAAATGTCAAGTTTGTTATCTCAAAAGGGTGGTTGCTGAAGTCTTTCTTCTCAGACTCAGCCATAGTGAGGATGCAAATGAAGCTCTCCAGGAAAACAGCTCCAGGCAAAATGGATGCTGAAAGGAGAGACAGACCCCTGTTTGGAATATTTCGTAACTTATAAGATGCTGAGACTATGCCTTGGACTGGCATTATGTCTTACGGAACTGTCTGGATGTAACATTAGATGTCTTGGTTTTGATTTGGAGAAAGTTCAGCAAGTGAAGTTTTAATTAAACATATGGGCCTTGACAATGTTTCATTTCCAAAAAGGAGTTAGTTTTCATGCATCCAGTCGCTTTAAACTGTGCAATATTAATATCTGCAATACACCTAGATGTACAAATCATTCATTCATTCATTCATTTCCCAGCTAACAGGTACGCATGAGTACCGTGTGAACAAAAATCTAGAGTCTACACTTGAATCTTGCACATGCATTTCAGTCCGTAAGGACAAGTATTTCCTTGTTTCCTGCTTGGCAGGGGGTTGGACTGGATGGCCCTTGTGGTCTCTTCCAACTCTATGATTCTATGATTCTAAGTAAGGGGGAAATGCAAATCACAATGCTGCAATTCTTTTTTTGGGGGGAGGGGAAGTGATCAGCACTGATTGCCTCATTTAAGATCCTCTCTGATTTCACAAAGGTGCTTAATCAGACACAACAGATAAGTGGTGTTAATTCATGCCTTACTCATCAGATGTCAAGGAAATAAACAACTATCTGACAATTAGAAGACACCTGAAGATATCTGAAGGCAGCCCTGTTTAGGGAAGTTTTTTAATGTTTGATGTTTCGTTGTGTTTTTAATATTCTGTTGGGAGCCGCCCAGAGTGGCTGTGGAAACCCAGCCAGATGGGCGGGGTATCAATAATAAACTATATTATTATTATTATTATTATTATTATTATTATTAAAAATCCATCACTCTAGCAACATGTAGGACACATAACCGGACCCATTGCCAGTGGGTTCTCCACCCTGCATTCCTCGATCTCATTTAGCATTCCCTCCATGAGCAACAGCATGCAAGAGCCTGTAGCTTACTCACCAGGAAGTCTTCTTCACAAAACACTTTCCCATTAACAAAATAAAAGGCTTTTCCTCTCAGCTTTCGACCTGCAAGTGGAAAAAGGGGGGGGGGGAATGATCAAAGACCAATAAATAAAACATTTGAATGCCACCATGGAAGTCAGGAATAAAGGTGCAGTTTCGATGCAAGTAAACGCTAGGACAGATGCCGCGATCCTGCCCTGTGTTTTGGTGTGCACCCACAATTCCTTACTGCAGAACTGTAGCATGGAGAAGCAAAGGTTATATACCATTCAGGGCTTTTTAATTTATAGCATAACTCCAAGCTGGGACCTGTGCTGTCATTATACTGCACAGATGCACGCAGAAAATATTTGCTCCGATAGCTCAGTTGCTAAGACTGTGGTACTGATAACGCCAAGGTTGCAGGTTCGATCTCCGTATGGGGCAGCTGCATATTCCTGCATTGTAACTCTAACCTGTAACATCAGCCCCACACTTCTGTCCATCTTACTCTTCCTTCCCACTCTCAACTTTCTCCTCATCTTAGAAAATGTGAAAAGCGCATTTAAAAATAAATAAATAAAATGGGAGCGGCACTACTATCGCAATCCATTTTAGGCAAGGCCTGTGACCAAATATTTCGGTCACAATGCATTAAAGTATACAGAGGTGGCGATAGCAGGAGATAAAACATTTCCCTAAACCTAGCTCATCGCATTAACACCAGATGGCGCCTCTCGCCAAGGCAGGGGAAAAAATAGATGTTCAGTCCTTGTGGGATAAAATGATTCTGTAAATGTCCACCTTACCAATGGATAGCAATTTTAAATATTCCCAATGCAAGACCCAAATTGCATAGGTTGTATCTGGCGTTGCTCCACTGACAGTAAGCCTTCTGAATAAGGAAGGAGCTTAGAAGCGTTGGATCTGAATATATCCAAGCAGAGGATGCAGCAGGTGGAAGCCTCAAAAATCCTTTGTCCCAGGGAAGGGTGGTTTGCACTGGGCACAGCTGTCCCTCTGCCCATCCCTGCTGGTCACTGCCAGCCTCGTCCTGCAGAAGGAAGCTAGCCTGACTCTCTCAGTGCAGAGCTCCAGGGCACGATGCTTTGGACCCAAGCTGGACCCACTGCTGTCACGTGACCTGCAATGTGTTGGTTCCTCGGTACCTTCTTCCCCATTGGGCACACTCAGCAGGGTAGCCCTGCTGGTCAGGAGCCAGGGTTAGGATTGCTGCCCAAGGTAGGTACCAAACCAGGGGAAAGCCCTTCTGACGATAACATCCTGCTTGGGGAATGTGCTCCCCAGGGAACTTGCCTCGACACCTAACTATCATTTCAGTACCGGGCAAAACTTTTTCTTTTTTAAAAAATATCTTCCTAAGCTTTTATACACTGCCAACTTTTCAAGCTGCACGGTTTGAAGCTGCTGTGTGTGTGTGTTTTATTGCTTCAATTCTTTATCAGAAGTCGTGCTATTTTGTGGTTTTGTTTCGCAACGTTTGTAATTTTAAAACAAAACCCTTTCGTAAGAAACTCTAGGAATGCTGACTGACCAATGAAGGAAAGGATGCATGCTCGTTTGTTTATACAAGTATTTATATACCCCGTCCCCTTGCAAAACACCAGAGCAGTGTACAACAACATGAAAACATTTAAAAGCAAGCCAAAACGATCATTAAAACGACTGGCCACTCAAGAGACATTTTAAACACCTGCCTATGCCTGTGAGGATTGTTCCACAGCAATAAATGTCCCACTTCTGGTTGAGGCCAATCTGGCCTCTGAAACATGGGGGGTGACTAACAGTGCTCTTCCAGAATATCTCAGTTATTGGGATATTCGAAATCACTGAGCAATCAGAAGCAAACTGGACCCGCACATAGCCATTTTATCACTTTACATATTATTTGGTTTTATAATTGATTCCTGGGCTCACCTCTCATGAAACTATAGCTCAAATTATCCCCCGATAATGTGTATGGGTCATATTCTGCTAAGGTCCATGTGTGCTGGGCACTGAATTCCATATTTACAGAGAACTTCTCCATCCCTCTATGCAGAGAAATGGGTAACATTTGAAACAACCCTCCTGTTACTGATAATAAGGAAAAGCAGGGCTACAGTTACATCGCTTGGGGAAGAAGTTTTACTGGAACGTTACAAGATGTCCCTGAAGTCTAAATCTCAAGGACTAGCCTGCGAGTCACAAACGAAAATGTGCCTCAGGAACCCAAGCCAGTTGGGTCTCAATTCAATGGTTTAAAAAGCCCAAGCGGTTATTTTTCTGGGTGATGAAAGCTCTCACTAGGAAAAAAGGACTTATATTGGATAGCTACCACCTATGTGTCAGACACAAGTCACCTAACAGAAATTCTGCATTGTGCCTGTCTTAAAACTTGGCAGCAATGATGTGACTATGACAGAACGATGCAAGTTTGCACTGTTTATTATGTTCTGTTACTGCTTAACAGAATACCAAATCTTGGATGAAAGGTGCCTACAGCTTTATAAGGGGCTAATCCCAAGAGTCTTTTTGCTTCACTGTGCTGTCTCGCATAAATATGTCTGAATGTAAAAATTAAAGTGCAGACGACTGGAGCCAACGCAGCTGCCAGATTAACAGTTAAAAATAAAATTAAAAAAGGCAGTGCAAGCCTACTCAGAATATGCACCACTAAATTGAACGGAGCTTACTCCCAAGTAAGTGGTTATAGGATTTCAGCCTAAAGCAATGTGATGTGTGGAGCTGAAGGATTCCAATAAGGTTCTTTTTATTTTTTTGAAGCTGTGATATTCTGAAATATAAGACACTCTCTTACTTGAGAGACGTAATACGGTTCTCAAGAGACAGAGGTTGTGCTTTATTGCATCAGACCACCTGCATACCTCTTTGAAGACATGCACTGAGGGTAAATTCTGCTTACTATGATGTCCTCTCATAGAAATGTCAGACGGCTTAATTTATGGGCTTCTCCAGAGACAGCTAATTACTACTACAGAGAGGCTGGTCCTGAACTCTTGGTTCCTAGCAATACTTCCAAGTCCACTGTCTGCTATACTCATCCATTTCACTGCCAGCCAGAGTTCATGCACGAAATAACCACGTTGGTATTTCTACTGTCCTTTTTTTACTGACTGTAAATTACAGGATGCGTTTTCCCTTTGCAGTTTGTAATTAAAGATTTGATGCCTGTCGTTTGTGCATGGCCGATCCATTGAAGCAACGGTTCTCATTCCCTCATACTTAAGACTTAACAGTAGCATGTTTTTTATCTTCTAGATGCCACTCTTTATTATCATCCAGTGGACAGCAGGGCCCATATAATCAAAATGAATTTTGGACTTTGGACCTCTGTAATATAAAATTCAGATTACCAGCAAGAACCTAACTCCACTGAACACTGTGGCACTCAGTTTCACTTACGTCAAAGGAGCTGTTTTATTCGTTCTGAACATGCTCCTGGAACCCACATCAGGCAAACAGCAAATTAGTTGCCAGCCTCCCTGTGGTCGGCATCAATCCCTTGCACTTTTGACTGTTTCCTATTTTTGTACCGGTTCTGCCCATGCTTATTATCCTAGTTCAAAAAGAAACCAAGGCAACAAGCCCAAGCCAACGAGGCAGACAAGATAACATGTCTCTCGACAGCCTTTGAGTTAGATCTCCGGAGATTTTAACGTAACTAGCTAGGTACTCAATACATTTCCCCAAAAAACAAAACAAAAATCGTACAGCGGGGATTTGGGAAAAGTTTGAAGTTCATGGAAACTGTGAAAATAGTATTTTAAATATTAATTCTTATGGCAATCATCCCAACTGTAGGTCCCTGGAATGATATGAGTTTTATGGTGAATCTAGCTTTAGCTTTGCCTTTGAGTCGACATCTCCGGGGGGTGGGGGGGGAGTGAAGGAGCTTTCCATTAATTAAAAGCATTTAAATCCACTTATCCACCTCAGAAGTATATTGGGGGGGGGGTTGTTCAGTGAAACAAAACCAGGTCCGTTGCTTATCTCACATTCTCCAACGTTTTCCTGGAAACTCACCTGAACCTACGTATAAGCATTACATCAGAAGCCATGTGTAATGCTACAAAAGTATAACGCTCTAAGGTCAACAAAGATACCTCAATACAACCATGTTAAAATGTTTAAAGATGAAAATGAATAAGAACTACGTTACAAAAAAACCTCCAACCCTCCTCTGATGAAGGTACTATCCCTTTCCTCAACAATCATTCTCACCTCTGTTATTAAGGACAGAACACCAAAGGAACAAAATTCTACCATTTCTCTTTGTTGGCATAACTCACCCCCTTTCCAAAATGTGTAAAACTTCAGGCTCCAAATGTGGATTTTATGATTTACCTAACATCTGGAACATCAGTTCCCCTGCATGTCAAACGTCTTCTTTTTCGTTTTTAAGCCTTATACCTCTCCTAATTTCTTCCAGTCATTTAAAGTACTTCCTCTGCACTTCTTTTATTTGGCTCTCGTCGTTCCTATCGTGACCTCATGGTTCAAGACAGCTCAAAATATGAGAAACATATGACACGAAAATGCCAAGTCTATGTGGCGAGTTTGCGTTCCAAACAAATGTGTGAAATTGGACTACAAGTATCAAAGGGACAAAGGGTCTCTGGCAGGTGAAACGATATACTGCATGGTTTTCAGTGCTTATTTCTGTGACGCAGTAAAGTGTACCTGTCTTATGAATTATGGCCTGCATCCAGAAGAGCGGTTCTACTGATCCTTCAGCAAGCCGTATGTCCAAGTTGCTGAACTGCAAAAACTGCTTCTGGAGCCACATGTAAAAAGGGATGTGACCTCATTTCTCTTGTGCAAAGGGTTTGCGTCAGAGGAAAGCTGATGAGGCATCGTGTGTTACAGACAGTCCCATGAGCTATTCCTGAAGCAAACCCAAGTACTGGAGTCGTCAGCCATAGCTCTTGCCTCCTAAACCATTCCTCAAGTTATAAAAGCCTGTCCGAGAGAGAATACAAAATGACTTCCTGTATATAGGATGGCGACACATGTTTATGTGGCCACTGAGTTAGGTGCATTCTACAGAATGCAATCTTCTGTAGAAAACATATGAAGTAGGAAGGACAGATGTCCTTCACAATAAACCCATGTAAATATGCCTGAGAGCTCCAATTTGATTGTTGACTCCTTGGGCATTTTAAGGTCGCAGATCTATCATTTGCATTTTTACTGAGGGCAATGACAATGCAACACCCTTGTAATGGCTAGCAAAATATGGCAGAGTCCCACCCACCTAGAGAGGATTAACTCTGACATTCATTTGATACGGAATGATACTAATTATATATGCAGTGCATTTATCCTTAATGCCAAAATACAAATCCCCATATAAATACCATACCTAAGCATACTTTTTTTTGCAAGCAAGTGCGACTGAAATAAATGGGGTTTGCTTCCAAGGGTACAACCTATTTATAGTGTAGAATTTAGAACATTTGTAGCTCTGGGCAGCTAAGCCCGCTCATTTAAATATTTTTAAACAGAGGCCTAATCAAGATGAGGGACATGGGAGCAGTTTAGGTTTAAAAGGGAATCTATAACGTCATTCATGCCAACGTGGTCCACTGTCATGTTCTTCCTGGTGTTTAGTCAGCATCTCCTTTCTTGTAACTTGGATCCATTGGGCAAGTCGTCTTGCCTGGGACATGGCAGTTTCCCAAATGAGAAGGTCACTAAAAGCAGACAAGCCCCTTGGGAAGACAGTTTGTCCACCAGTAGCGGTGTTCATAGGAACATGGGAAGCTTAAATGGAGTCAGAACCCTTTCCCCCATCTAGCTTAGTACTGTCTACACCTGGTGTGACCTTTGGCTCTCCAAATGTTGCTGAGCTACAATTCCCATTAGCCCCAAAGGACCTGGCCAACAGTTAGGGATTATGGGATTTGTAGTTCAGGAACCTATGGCGGGCCTAAGGTTCCCCACACCAGGTCTATACTGCCTGGCAGCTCTCTAGGGTTTGAGGAAGGGCTTTCTCTTAGCCTTAGCTGGAGACGCCAGGGTGGAGACCACCTCCCCAGCCTGACCCTTCCAGGGAAGAAGATGACAGTTCAGAATTACAACAGGGGTTTGAGGGAGATCACAGCTTAGAGGCAGATGAGGGGGGAAGCTGGGAAATAATGGGAGAGGAGGAGGAAGAGGCACCAGAGGGGGGACAGCTAATAGACACAGAATGGTCTTTAGAAAGCATTCCAGACCCCCTTCTCCCAGAACCCAGCGACCATTGAAAGTAGGAGAGCAAAGAGCTCAAAGGCAGAGGGTACTTCTCAGAATCCATAGTGATGATACATGAAGAAGGGGAGGGAGATGGTGGAGACTCACTCGGAGCAACACCATTATTCCAAAAGGCTGCATCTCCATGCCTCTCTCTGTGAATATTGAATAAAAAGCAGTTGGTAAGGACTTTCCCTTGTATTATCCGTTCCTGGAAACCTGCGGTGGGGGTTGGATCCTCTGCTGCCGGACACAGGGATTGAACCTGAAGCTTTTGGTTTGCAAATCTGATTCTCTACCTCTGAGCTACATCCTTCCCCTCCAAAATGCCAGCCATTCGGCACACATTCGGTTTGCATGAGGTGTCAAGTTCAACACACCCAGCTGAATCCCCACATCTCACACTGGAACGCTTTTCAAGTTTCAGAGGTTCTCCATTGGATAAGTTGCTATGAAAAGGCTCTCTGAAAGCAGAAATCTGAAAAGCCTGTGTGCTAAGCCTTCGAAACCGGTGTAAGATGACAAGCGCTTGTGTTTCAACTATTATTGAAGAGATGCTTATATAAGCCTGCAAGGCAGGAGTAAATTTAGAGATTTATATAAAACGCATTCCCGGAAACACTGATGCATTTATTGTAACTCTGAGTACAAGAAAGAATGGAATCCCTATTTTGGGAAGTGAGGTACGAGGTCCTGAGTAAAGAGCCAGGTGGCCTTTACTGCCACTGAACACCACTAATGAACATCCCTCTAAATATAAACAGGTATGACTAAAATAGTTGTCTCATGGAAAGAGACAGAGACCATGAGAGTGGGACACTCTCTATTTCCAGCAGAACCATAAACCTATTATTATAGGACTCTAAACACTTACTAACTCCCTGTAGAAGTGCACACGTGAAAGAAAAAAAAGACGAAGAAGAAGAAGAAGAAGAAGAAGAAGAAGAAGAAGAAGAAGAAGAAGAGTTTGGATTTGATATCCCGCTTTTCACTACCCAAAGGAGTCTCAAAGCGGCTAACATTCTCCTTTCCCTTCCTCCCCCACAACAAACACACTCTGTGAGGTGAGTGGGGCTGAGAGACTTCAAAGAAGTGTGACTAGCCCAAGGTCACCCAGCAGCTGCATGTGGAGGAGCGGAGACACGAACCCGGTTCCCCAGATTACGAGTCTGCCGCTCTTAACCACTACACCACACTGGCTCTCACGAAGAGTTAAGGCAGCGTTTTAGGAGGCTCTGCTAAGTGTTGGAGCTCAGCTGATGCCTGACTTTGCTGACCTCTGACATCAGGTCTGTGCCCATTTTTTTTTCTGGGCAAGGCACACGTTTTCTGCAAATCTCCTCCAGCCTGTAAACAGAGAAGCTTTTCCTTGATATAACAGATACTTACTACATGCCCCACAGGTAAAGCATCCGTCGTGGTAGAGATTCCCCATTGCCTGGCAAGCTTGGTTTGCACCATATACACCTTTGTTGCACTTCACGCAGGTTCCTAAAAAAGACACACAAAGACAGGTCAGATGAAGACTCCATAACACTTAAGTAGTAATCCAAGCATGGGAGAAATAGAGTACACCCACGACAGACAGGTGTATATTATGGTTTGGTTGAGAAACCAAGCTGGTGGAAAAACATAGTTCCAAACATAAAAGCATATGGGTGTTCAATGTACTAGTTTATTTATAAAGGCAGATAGCTGGGAACAAGCAAACATACTTTTAGGAGGTAAAATTGTTTCACTTATCTGAAGCACATTCTGTTCATTTCTATAATCTGTTTACCCTAATAGTGCTCACAGATTTATTTATTTTAAATTACTATCTTAGGCAGCTTGATGTGAACAAGTAGAAAGTCGCACCCTTTTTTCTTTTCTTTTTGCCAGTTGCCAAAAAAACAAAGTGGCTCAACTATAAGGGGATTTTTCTTCCTTCAAAATCACATGTTTATCCTCATTTCAAGGCCACATTAGGAAGCGTTTCATATACCCTGTGGTTATAGGACAGTATATAAATTCAATAAAAATGAATAGACAGGTAGATAGATACAGACTGACAGTTTCTGTATTCTGGTTTTTGCTTTCACAAATACATATGGTATGTTCTTACCCATTTCCACCTGGAACACTGTATTCCAATACTTGGGTCTCCAGCTGTTTTTGGACTACAAATCCCATCATCCCTAGCTAGCAAGACCAGTGGTCAGGGGTGATGGGAACTGTAGTCAGAAAAACAGCTGGAAACCCGAGTTTGGGAAACACTGACCCGGAAGCTCCAAAACAAATAGAACCAGAAGGGCCTGTTTTGAAAACCCATGCCATTCTAGGGCTTTATTTTAATGCAGCTTGATCGCAGACCTCAAAATTCAGAAGTTACAAGTTTCAAAAGTCCCTGTCCAATTGCTCTTCTGGTCAAAGCTAACTGCTCTGACATCAGACAGGTAGGCCCAAATCCGCCAGACTAGGGCACCTATGACATCAAGACACTAGGTCAGCAGGAGTAAGGCAGAGAGAATACGGTCAAAGGCAGAAATGGCTCTTCTACGGAGTTTCCAATTAACAGTACTGGTTGAGATGCTTGTGCACCTATGGGCAAAACAACATGCAAAACAAGGCAAGCAGTTAAGATGCTTTGTAGAGTTTTGCTTTGTCAGCAGCGTGGAGAGATTCAGCAGTTGTGGGAACAGCTTTCAAATCTCTCTTTTGCAAAAACCGTGGGAATCTGTGGTGTTGCACGATAATAATAAGAACGAACCCTATGTTAATTTGCTACTCTTGAGGTTTTCCTCAAAGATCCTCTGCAGGAGTCACGTGTTGAAAAACCGTGTGATTTTTTAAAAAAATGTTTGCATTCAACACCATTTTTTTAAACACCCTACGCTTTTGGCAAAACTTGCCTCCTCAGTTTACAATGAATATTCTACAGCTAAAAGGTATGGAGGAAGGAGGGGTTGCGAAAGTATGGTCTTCGAATTAAGTCTGTGAAAGGTGCTACAACCCTTTCCCCTCTTAATAGCACCACCGGTATTTTGCCCTGAATAAAAGTACTGAGTTTTGCTTCTAAGGCTATGTATTTATCGTCGTCGTCATCATTCCATGCAAGCATCACAAGGTAATGTCCAGTAAAAATAGCTAAGAACAGCTCAAGACAACACAAAAACCAGCAGATATGTTGAACAAACCAAATCAAAATGGTGGAGACCCATTCATCCAACTGGGAAATAGGACTTCAACTGTTTCCACAAAGCACAAATGATGGGCCTCTGTCATATCTCAACAGGAGTGCTATTTTACACATACTGTATAAAGAATAGTTATGACACTATGATCTTTGTGATAGGATCTCGCCTTCTTAAAAAAAATAGCAGGTGGGTATTTGAATTTTTTTTGTCTCATGGAGCAAATAGCAGCAAACAGCCTCGCCCTGTACACCTGAAGGAGCATCTCCACCTCCATCGTTCAGCCCGAACACTGAGTTCCAGCTCTGAGGGCCTTCTGGCCATTTCCTCCCTGTGAGAAGTGAGGTTAAAGGGAAGCAGGCAGAGGGCCTTTTCGGCAGAGGCGCCCGCCGTGTGGAATGCCCTCCCATCAGATGTCAAGGAAATAAACTATCTGACTTTTAGAAGACATCTGAAGGCAGCCCTGTTTAGGGAAGCTTTTAATATTTGATGAATTATTGTATTTTAATATTTTCCTGGAAGCCACCCGAGTGGCTGGGGAAACCCAGACAGATGGGAAGGGTATAAATAAATTTATTATTATTATTATTATTACTGGAATAGGGGGCAGGGTTAGGCACTCTTCTCCCTTTGACAGATTCCCCCAATCCCTCTCCCTGCCCACTGGCAGCTACTATTAAACCTTTAAGGCACATACAGACCCAACCAAGGATTTCTCTGTGTTGCATCTGCTTGCTCACTCAGATGTTTATCCGGACAAGCATTTGGCAAAGGTCATTTTAGCAGAATACTTAAAGAACGTGCACTTTTAAAATGTTTAACATGCCTTCTTAATTTTTTTTAGACTTAACTGCTTGAGCCTAGCAACGAAATGTAAGTAGCCTTATTAGTCTCTGTGTGCTGGCAGCCGCTCCCACCTAATCTCATGGAATTCTATTTAGGAATTCTATTTATTTTTTTTAGCACAGTGGTACCTTGGTTCTCGAACTTAATTTGTTCCGGGAGTCCGTTTGACTCTCGAAACATTTGAAAACCAAGGCGCAGCTTCTGAGTGGCTACAAGAGCTTCTTGCACTCAAGCAGAAGCTGCGTTGGATGTTCAGTTTCCGAAAAACAGCCACAAAACGGAACACTCACTTCCAGGTTTGCGGTGTTCGTGAGCTGATTCGGGAACCAAGGTATAGGCTGTATAGGCAACAACGAAGAGCACACATAATGTAACAAGGTCACTAAAGGAAGGAACTCGCGGATTATGATGGTTAGTGGGCAGTGGGGCAGATGCGTGAGGTTGTCCTAACGACAGCAATATTGTTTGAGTTACCTGGATGGGGCTTGGCAGGGTGGCAGCAAGATCGAGGCTGCATGGACCCAACGGCATGAGGACCAGATGGGCTCCCCCAGCGCATCACTGGAGCCTCATCCTTGCTGCTGTTCTTCGGCTAAGCTTAGTGGCGTTGCTCTTGGTAGGGTAGTTCTGGAGCTCTATCACTGGGGTCAACGCCTGGGACTACGGTATATTACTTAGACAGTGGTAAGAGAGATGCTTCCTTTCCAGAGTGGCTTGTGCAACCGCAAATAAACTGACATTAATCAGTTCTGACTTGCGGTAATTTACTCTGCATCCAAGTGCTTGCTAAAATAAGCAAACGGTAAGATCGTTTCCAGTGTCGATACCGTGCCTGTTATGCAAACTTTACATTGTAAAGGGTTGTGTACGTGAACACTAACAGCACAGCTATGCATGGCTGCCGATGGCATCAACTGTGCTCAGTGGGGCTTGCTTCCAGGTAAAAGTGCATAGGATCGCAGTCGCACACAGTATTGCAATACACAACATATCTAGGAGGGCATCTGCCTTCGTTTAATTTTGCTGTTGTATAAAATCTGCTTCTCTGAACAAGATCTGTTGAAATCCACATGTGTTGTTGTTGATACTCCCTTGTTATTGTTTGGCTGTTTCCAAAAGAACATATTGTTGTGATTTTTCTTTTTCATTATTGGTCATAAATTGCAAAAAGGGGGGGGGGAATGCAATTATGGAAAACACCCTTAATATTGAGCCTAGATACTGTAGCAGAAGTTACTATCACCTTTACAATCCTACTGCTTTGTTTACTTCGTTCCAATGAACTCTGTATGAGCCACGGAAAACACTCATTTGGACAATTTTATGCACATTATAATGAAATTAATGAATGTGACCATCTTAGGGCCATTGAGTTCAACAGGTCTACTCTGAGTAAAACTTGGTTAAATAACTCCAGAAGATATTCAAGCTGAACTCACCCATGGTTATTTCATGCTACCGCTATGGATAAACATACCGGCACTTACAAAATGGCTTTTTCTATGAGTTGTTACACTCAATGCGATCGAGAGAGAGAATTTTAACTATACCTCTTCAACTGTGAAGTGTGAATATGAGGAACAGGTTTTTGGAAAGATGTGTATCATTACAGGTCACACTCACCAGAGAGCAGGGATTCGCTGTGGTTTCCAATGAGTGTGCTGCTATGTAATATATGAGAAACTCAGATTTTTCTCATGCACATGTTGATTCATCAAAACAATAAAGCAAAACAAGAGCTGCTTCCAATGGTTTTTTTTAATTGCAAGTACTTTTCCAAATCATAATGCATAATGACTTATCGGAAGGCAGATGTGGATATCAAAGAAAACCTAGGGACTGCTCTGCTTACTCATCTGTTTCTCACAAGTAACTTGGGAGAACATCCCAAGACATGAAATCATAATCTGGGGAGTGGCAATAAGATCCCTCCAGAGAGGCAGCTAATTTAAATCATGATTTATTTCTCTCCAGCACTGGATATTTCTCAATAAATCAGCTACTGGGAAGAGTACCAAGTCCACAGTTCTTCCCTTTCCCAGACTATTTCTTGAAATGAAGTTTCAATATGACTCAGTATCCCATGCCAGATTGGTTTCCTGCAGTAATTTCCAGATCGAAGAACAGATGTTTTCTGCTGGTGGCAATGCAGAGAATTAGGGTGGACCCGATTCTCAGGGCCATTTACTAAAAGGACACAGACCCAGCATTCATATGATGTGTTGAGCTGAACGGCAAGAACCTTGCATCTTGTGACTGCAGAAGACGTTGTCACAAGACAGCGCATTCGCTTTATTTTCCTTCCACCCAAAAATGGACATACACCAAATTCCACTCTTCTACTAAGTGCCTGCACACCGTTTTCACTTTACCATTGCAGTTGTTTCTCTCCTCCTCATGTGTTACACTGGAAACAGACTTAATGGAACCAGTAATAAGTAAGTTCTTTGTTTGATAAGCATTCTGGAGGTAAATAAGTCCATTAAGGAAGGAAATAAATATGCCAAATCCCACTGGGCCAGGGGTCAGCAAACTTTTTCAGCAGGGGGCCGGTCCACTGTCCCTCAGACCTTGTGGGGGGGGGGCGGACTATATTTTGAAAAAAAATATGAACAAATTCCTATGCCCCACAAATAACCCAGAGATGCATTTTAAATAAAAGCACTCATTCTACTCATGTAAAAACACACTGATTCCCGGACCGTCCGCGGGCTGGATTTAGAAGGTGATTGGGCCGCATCCGGCCCCTGGGCCTTAGTTTGGGGATCCCTGCACTGGGCTGCCATCATGGCTCCCTTTGGACGTTCAGGATTTCCACTGTGCCAGATTTATCATCAATCCGTTCCTAAGAAGTACCAAAATCTAGGGCACTTTGCAGTGGTATATTCAGTCACATATTGCGCACGAACAAGTACAATTACAGTCTAGTCACATGTGCAGGTTACATTCCAGAAGCAGCATGTATATGCAAAAATTGCAGATAGCCAAAATTACTTTTCTTTTTACCTGGCAGCTAAGGGAAAGCCCCCTTGTTTCTGCTGCGATCAAGAGACCAGAGGAGAAAGGAGGCAGTCAGAAAGAGTCATAGGCAGGAGACTGGGATGGAGCTACAGCCAAGAGTGTATACCTGAATTATTGCAAGTTAAACGTGCGTGTGATGCAACTCGACCGTATGCTCGTTACGAGGGTTTTCAAATTAAACAGTTAAGTGGCAGGCAGAGGACAGCTATGTATTCTGTCGTACACTAGAGTCCACCCCGCAATTTCTCCAATAAAGAGCAGGGGGGAAACCAGCCATCTCACCATTGTTTATATCAGCCAAGTGAAAGAAGGCCGACCAAGATTTGAGGAGGAAGCCGTGCCGTGCAATCTCAGGATTAGTAGCGTGCAGGAAATCTGCTCTTGTGAAGTACGCAGATCAATCATGTAACTTGGAATATGGCCTGAAAGAACCACTTCAAGCTGAGTATTTTTATGTATTGTTAAGAGTCAAATTAATATATATACCTTTTACATCCTTTGCAACCAAAAAGGGGGGGGGGAGAAAAGAAAAATAGTATCTCTGTGTAGAACGGGCCTTAATTCTACTAGCACTCCTAAATTCTACTTGTTGTTGTTGTTGAGTCGTTCAGTCATGTCCGACTCTTCGTGACCCCATGGACCAGAGCACGCCAGGCACGCCTATCTTTCACTGCCTCCCGCAGTTTGGCCAAACTCATACTAGTTGCTTCGAGAACACTGTCCAACCATATCATCCTCTGTCATCCCCTTCTCCTTGTGCCCTCCATCTTTCCCAACACCAGGGTCTTTTCCAGGGAGTCTTCTCTTCTCATGAGGTGGCCAAAGTATTGGAGCCTCAAGGATCTGTCCTTCCAGTGAGCACTCAGGGCTGATTTCTTTAAGGATGGATAAGTTTGATCTTTTTGCAGGCCATGGGACTCTCAAGAGTCTCCTCCAGAGATTCTACTAGCACTCCTTAATTCCACCACAGTATTCTCCTATACAGCATACCCTCTTCTTTCCCATCTTTATATGCTTCTTCTCAGAATCAAAGCTTAATGATAAGCAACCGGACTTTCTCTACTCTCTGCTTGCATTTCTTTGTCCATACCAGCTTCCTGCCATTAGAATACCCTCTCACCCAACACCTGATTTTCCTACAATCAAGCGTGTCCTTTGACATGTGTTTACTTTGACTTTTCTTCAAATCTGACTCTTCTTCCACCTTCTCTTTCCTTTATTTCTCAATGTTCCTTGTCCTTGATTAGACTGCAAGCCTACAGGCAGGACAAGTTTATTTTTAGATGCTTACAAGCATCAAGTATGATTAGGCACTTTATAAAACAACGTGAACACCAGCTTCTGAGTAAAGATGCTTGAGGAATTTAATTTATGTGTATTTTGAAGCGGTGGCCTGATCCACACCTCCCAGACTAATATGCAGGTTGAGATGTAATTATTCTTCAGGTTTTGTATGCACCAGAAATCTGCGACACAGTTCTCAGCAACAAGTGCCAAAATGCATTTTAAAATGTGCTTTTCAGGATAAAAAACATTTTTAAATACAAATTTCTGTGAAGGCTTTAAAAAAACAGTAATAATAAAATGCACATAAATGTGGAAATAAAGCAAAACTCTGAATTAATATATGCAAAATTGTCATTGACCGGAAATAAACTGATCTATCCATCTCTAGTTTTGTCCCAACACAGCGACAAAGTGAAACTGCATACCGTATTTTGCAGCTCCACTACATGCATACAGCTTTGTCCAAACACTGTGTGCCCTTTTTATCTGAAAACAAATTTATTCTGATAAGAGAAATAAGGCTCACTAGGGTTTTGAATAGCACTACGGGGGGGATGGGGGACTGTCTGCTACTTTTATCAAAACAATGCAATATTGTTGTTGTTCAATAATTGAGTCAACCACCAAACAGGGAATTTTGCCCAAAAAGGTTACAGTGATTTTTCTTAAATGCAGAAGTAGTGCTGATGGCTTCAGAGGGCACAGGGGATACCGTCAACTTCAAAAACAAAACCCACACCATTCTCCAGAGAAAATACCCGAGACTGAGAACCCCCATCTGCACTATTTACTGGATGGCTCAGTTGGTTAGAGTATGGTGCAGGTAACGCCATGGCTGCAGGCATATTCCTGCCTTGCAGGGGCCTAGGCTAGATGACCCTCAGGGTCCCCATCCAACTCTACAATGCTATGATTCTATATAACTGATTCCTTGATTTAAAGCAGTATCGCGCCGTTTTAAACTGCCACGGCTTTCCCTCAAAGAGCTACAGTTCCCAGATTTCTCCTCTGGAAATTGTAGCCCTGTGAAGGGGGATATGGGGCTCCTAACAACCCTCGGCTTTTTCAGCCCCATCATCCTGAAAGCAAAACAAGCAAATGATTGTGCCCACCTTGCTCTTCAAAAAGACAGCAAAAGGGGGCCATGTCAGGTTTTTGAGACAATGTCTTGGCTTGTGCCTAAGCTGAGAGCTCTGCTTTGAACTCCCGAAGCATGTTGATTCAATTCTACAGAGGCATCATTGAAACTGTTCTCTGTAATTCTATAACAGCTTGGTACGGTACAGCCTCTAAGAGAGACAAGAAAAAGCTCCAACGAGCTGTAAGAATTGCAGAAAGGGTAATTGGTGTTAGCTTGCCTTCAATAGAAACAATTTATGCTACCCGAGTAAGGAAGAGAGCAGAGAGAATTGTAGCAGATCCTTTACATCCCGGTCATCATCTGCTTGATTTACTTCCATCTGGACGTCGCTACAGGACTTCATATACAAAATCGGCCAGGCACAAGAATAGTTTTTTCCCTTGTGCCATTAAATTGTTAAATTCGTAGTTGTATAGCTTAAGGGGAGGTAAAATATGGGTGGGGTTTCTTTACTTCTTTGTATTGTGAGAGGAACAGTGTCTGTATGTTTACATTGCAATGTAGCCGAAACAAATTCCAAGTATGTTGGAAAGTGTACTTGGCCAATAATAAATTATTCCTATTCCTATTCCTATTCATGTAATCTGCAACCTGACCTATCCTTAAACTGTGTAGTGATTAAAATCACTGGGAATGCGGTACTTGAGCAGGGAGGTTGAAAAGCCTGTATTCACATGTGGGAGCCAGGGCAGGTATTGGTTGGCATGTCTACCAGTTGCATCTTGGCCCTTACTCTACTTGTCTTAAGTGATAACACAATTGACTTTAATCATAGCCAATGACGCCATGCCAATTTAAATTCCTACACAGGATAGGTATTTTTTTCCAACATGGTCAGGAATATTAAACATGCTCTCCCCTTCCGATCTACTGTCTGCCGTCTTGTCTCTCTGGCCAATTCTCCAGCTGTGGCCCATCTTAATAGAGGAATCTTCAGCCCAGATGATGCCTTGACTACTGCAATGCTGCCTCATACATTAAGCATGTGAGAGGGAACATACCTTCCTCGCTGCCACACATAATCGGAGCATCTCTGCGAAAGTGACTGAGCACCAAAAGAATGTTGGCATGGCATATTAATTCAGCAGCAAATCTTCTTCTTCTTCTTCTGAAACCGCCAAGCTGTTTCCATTCACACAACTAAAAAAAGACGAAAACCAGAACCTCTGCTCCTAAGTCAAAGTTATTTAAACCTCAGGAGCCAAACGTAGGTGAGGCTATTTAAACATGACCAGCAGTGTGAGTAGCAATGATGTATTCTCTATTAGACTGCAATAATGACTTCAAGCCAGCTTCTAAAGCAGTTATCTAGCATAAACGCCCTGCTTTCAACTATCCTGTGTCTATAGCTGACAGCAAACCCTGCAAAACCTCAATTTTTATTAATTTCACACCTGTTCTGTTGAACAAAACACAATAGGCTTAATTGTAAAGGTAAAGGACCCCTGACAGTTCAGTCCAGTCGCGAACGACTCTGGGGTTTTGGCGCTCATTTTCTGGGTCATGTGGTCAGCATGACTAAGCCGCTTCTGGCGCAATGGAACACAGAAACCAGAGCAGCGCATGGAAATGCCGTTTACCTTCCCACCGGAGTGGTACCTACTTATCTACTTGCACTTTTTGGCGTGCTTTCGAAGCAGGAGCTCGAACCGCTGACCTTCTGATCGGCAAGCCCAAGAGGCTCAGTGGTTTAGACCACAGCGCCACCCGCAACCCCGTGGGCTTAATTGTAATTATGGTTAAAATTACTTTTGATACAAGTCGGCTATTTATAAATCATTGTCCCACCAGGTAAATAAGGTTTGTGGGCCCTCTTTCTTTTTAATTAACCCCCATCATATATAGGCAAGAGATTCAATAATCCTTTGCAGTGCAGAGATTTTTTAAAAAATTAAAGACTGAACCTATTCGTTTCTGAAGGGCAGCCATTTCTAAAACGACTAAACGGATTAAAACACAGTCATCATGAGCCACACAGTGAGCTCACAAATTCAGAATGCAACGAAGCACAGCTTTTTTCATACAACCCCAGACCTCTTCATCTTTTCAAGGCGTCAGTGCAGCCGTTTCTCTACATTAATGCCTTCGGTCAAGAACTCACAATGGGCTCTTTTCAACTAACCCTTACATGGATTTCTCATCATCCACAGACCACACCTCATTCTCATGAGGAATGCACACTTCCCAACCTATCTACACCGAAAATAAACTGAACACTGCTAGTAGAGGGTCTCAGCAACACAAGACCTCAGAGTTTGTGCTGACCACAGTTGAGCTGCCAACAGCAGGAGCAATGTTTTTAAAAAATAAATAAAAAGAAGTTCAATGAAATCCTGCTCTTGAGCACGTTTAAATTTGAGACTTGCTCAGAGCAGTATCTCATGCTCTGCAACGGCTAACAAGTTGTGTTCAATTGCTCACCTCTATCATCAACACTGTGTATTCTCCCTCCTTCCAAACTGAAGTATGAACAATACAAGGGCATTTAATTTTTGAGCCCATTCGTTTTGAGAGGACATCCTTATTTTGCATGCCATTGCAGTGGTACCTCACAAGACAAATGCCTCACTAGACGAAAAACTCGCTAGACGAAAGGCATTCGCTAACGGAAGGGTGACTCGCAAGACGAATTTTCCTATGGCCGTGACTTGCAAAACGAAAACGTTTTGCGATTCCCCCCCCGTAAGACCGCGCTTCCTCTGACCGTGCTTCGCAAGACGAAATTTCCGCTATACGACAACACTCGCGGAACGAATTAATTTCGTCTTGCGAGGCACCACTGCATATGGAAGTACATTACAGAGCGTAATCATGTGTAGTTCTGCAGTCTGCTAAAGAACCTGCAGTCCAGTATGTACTTGGAAGGACCACATAAACCTCTCTGCACTTTTATTTCATATGGTTCTTCTTGTTTTTTCCCCCCGATTTGTATTATTTTCATTTAATTCTCTCCCTTCTTAGATTGTATCTGTTGCAAATATTTTCTATATTACAAAATTACCATAGTTAAAAAAACAACTCCTGTCCATCATGCATCCTGCTCACATGCCCATCTGTGAAAACAGCCAGACTGGCAGGCATTAGGGAGAGGGCGTTTTCGGCAATGACTCTATATATTTGTGGGATGCTTTGCCCCATCAGTGAAGGCCTTTAAGAATTTCTGCATTCTCTTAAATGGGATGCTTTGCTCAGATTGTTGAACTTATGAAGTGGTTGTAGCTACAATTATTGATCAGTAAGAGTGTTCTTGCCGAGCTTGATGTGCTCTTAGTGCTGGTTCTTATACTAATTTTTAGTAATATGGCCGTATTGCTTTTTGAAGATTATCATTATTTATACTGTATGCCGATCAATGGAAGCTGTTGTGAGGAGGTTTTTCATCTTTCCGCAGGGCCTGCAAGACGGAGCTGTTCCACCTGGCCTTTGGGTTGGTTTCAGTTTAACCCTGATGTTTCATTCTTTTGGTGTGATTGGTGGGCTACTTAAAAATGAGGCTGCAGTCTAGATTAAATTTTAAATTGTATTTTAATCTGTATTTTAATGAATTGTTTTATGTTTTTGTTGTGATTTTATTGGTGTTAGCCGCCCTGAGCCTGGTTTGGCGGGGTATAAATAAAAAATTATTATTATTATTATTATTAAATAACTTGCCATAAATAAATAGTAATATGAACAATAGTGTCACGGTCAAGGTGAATAAAGGAAACAAGCTATTTCTTAAAACAAGGGCAACCCCTTACCCAGGATCCAAGGAAACCCAGCAGAGAATGATTTGGTGAAAGGGTTATGCGCATGCACACAGCTTCTAAGAACTAGAAGAAGAAGAAGAGTTTGGATTTGATATCCCGCTTTATCACTACCCGAAGGAGTCTCAAAGCGGCTAACATTCTCCTTTCCCTTCCTCCCCCACAACAAACACTCTGTGAGGTGAGTGATGCCAAGAGACTTCAGAGAAGTGTGACTAGCCCAAGGTCACCCAGCAGCTGCATGTGGAGGAGCGGAGCCGCAAACCCAGTTCACCAGATTACGAGTCTACCGCTCTTAACCACTACACCACACTGGCTCTAGCAATCTTTGTGTCCTCCACTTACTGGTGACAGTTCACATGTGTGTGCAAAAATATTGTGTGTCCCCCGCCCTGTGCCTGGGTCAGTATGACTCTCTTCTTGGATCGAGGTTATAGTCCTCTGCAATACATCATAAAAGCAGCAGCTGGAAGCAAGACATGCAAATCTGTACTAGTATTCTGTGCAACCCGCAATACTTGTTTACATGGCAGAACAAAACTCCTGCATCTGAATGGACGGGCAGTTAATACATTCAGACTCTTCAGAGCCCTGGTAGAATGGCCACAATGTCTGAAGAGGAAAACAGAAGCAACTCATAATTTTCACTTTGGTTTTCTAGTTGTAGGGCAATTTGTCCCTGCACAAAGATTCCTCTGTTCCCCTTTAGCATCATGTGGAAAGTAAATGCCTGACTTGCATCTTAGCTTCTGAACAAGGAATCTTTGGAGCACAGCAGGACTGAAAACACGCCTTGTGAGCCATGCCTCGGCTCTTATCAGGCTTGGTTTCTTCGTCATAAATCACAAGAAATGTTGTCGCCGGGGGAAAACCCCACCTCACGAGGCCCACGCGTCAGAAGCTTAGGAGCCGTCAGTAATGGAAACTTGATCCTCTGAAACGATTCAAAATGCCAACAAGTCCCACTCGCAGCGCTGACAAAACCAACAACTTTATTTCAGCTTCGTGGCTTTCTGAAGCGCTCAAGAAAGCTCGCAAAAAGAACAGTCTATCGTCATTTAAAAAATTATAATAAATTAAACGAACTCTAGTCGTTCTGAGTTACTAACAAGGTTGAAATGTCTGCCTGGGTGTGTCTGACCATTGTGGTAGCCTGCTCATTAAACTCTTGCTAATGTAAGTTCCATGATCACTGCAGATGGTGACAGCAGTCACGAAATTAGAAGACGCCTGCTTCTTGGGAGAAAAGCAATGACAAACCTAGACAGCATCTTAAAAAGCAAAGACATCACCTTGCCGACAAAGGTCCGTATAGTTAAAGCTATGGTTTTCCCAGTAGTAATGTCCGGAAGTGAGAGCTGGACCATAAAGAAGGCTGATCGCCGTAGAATTGATGCTTTTGAATTATGGTGCTGGAGGAGACTCTTGAGAGTCCCATGGACTGCAAGAAGATCAAACCTATCCATTCTCAAAGAAATCAGCCCTGAGTGCTCACTAGAAGGACAGATCCTGAAGTTGAGGCTCCAGTACTTTGGCCACCTCATGAGAAGAGAAGACTCCCTAGAAAAGACCCTGATGTTGGGAAAGATGGAGGGCACAAGGAGAAGGGGACGACAGAGGATGAGATGGTTGGACAGTGTTCTTGAAGCTACTAACATGAGTTTGGCCAAACTGCGAGAGGCAGTGAAGGATAGGCGTGCCTGGCGTGCTCTGGTCCATGGGGTCACGAAGAGTCGGACACGACTGAACGACTGAACAACAACAATGTAAGACGAGCACTTACTGTTCCCAGCACTAACCCTGCAGAAAGCCATCTAATTAGCCTTTAATTTGATTTTGACCTGTTTTTAGGAGGTAATTTAATTATTGTTTGATTTTATACTAATGTTATATATTTGATGTTAGCCGCCCTGAGCCCAACTTTGGCTGGGGAGGGCAGGATATAAATAAAAGTTTATTATTATTATTATTATTATTATTATTATTATTATTATTATTATTATTATTATCATCATCATCATCATCATCATCATCAAGATTTTTCCCTTTTGGGCTTCAACTCCTATCATTCCTTACTGTTGGTTATTATGCTGACTGGGAGTCCAAACACATCTGGAGGCTCCACAGGTCATCAATGAGCTAAAGTGAACCAAATTGTTGGTTTCTACTTTATTGAACGTACACAAAATGCAGAAATGCATATTACATGCTCTCAGATTTATACCAAAAGTAAAAACATACTCTACAAACCTCATGCTGCACTACCATTCTGTGTAAACACAGGTAGGATTGGCTAAGAAGAGGCAGGGCCAGTGTTTGAAATTAGTCAGGCGCATTTTGTCCTCGGAGCGTGTCCAATTGCAACCACTTGGCAATCTCTGGACGCCAGGTTGGCAACTGTGGAAGGCCAAAATGTCACTTAGAGAAGGATTTGAAATATTTTCTTTGAAGCTTGAATTAGTTTTATTCTGGATTGGTTTTATTTGATGCTTTAATGTGTTGCAAACTGATTTGAATTTTATTTTTCAAAATAGGAAGTGGTACAGAAATGGAACGAATAAAAATAAAAATAATAAATCCGGGGGCGGGGGGGCGGGGACGGGACAGCGCCTAGACATTCCATTGGAGCCAGTGTTAGAAATTCAGATATATAAGCTAGGCGCCAAATGGCTGCTTAAACCACAGTTACAGTTGCCAAAACAGAATGCCTCATTGCCATTTTTGAGCCAGACGGTTCGAAAGTTGTATTTTTCAATACGACTTTTGGGTTCCTGAAACTCCTTCTGATTGTACAGATAAAATATCACAGACAGAATTCTACACTACCGACATGGATTGCCGTATGTCTGGATTTTCCCAGACATTTCAGCTATTTCCACCTAGACAGTTTCCAATGGCCAGATCCCTGCTATGTCCAGGAAATTCCAGACGTATGGCAACCCTAAGTCATGGTATCTATCAAGGATAAAATCAAACTGGGAACAACTCACCTATTTGCCATCCTAAAGGAATCTGGTGTCAGCGAAGATATATATGCCAACATACATCTTCAAATCTAATATCTAGCAAGGCCAACATACATCTTCAAATCTACTATCTACAAATGATGGAACAGAGCCCACCTGCCATGCAGTGATGTCACTAGAGCTTATCTGCACTTTGGAGGCAACAAATTCAAGCGTACTTGCATGAACTAAGGCTCCAAGTCATGGGTAGGCAAACTAAGGCCGAGGGGCCAGATCCGGCTCAATCGCCTTCTAAATCTGGCCCGGGAATCGGCGTGTTTTTACATGAGTAGAATGTGTGCTTTTATTTAAAATGCATCTCTGGGTTATTTGTGGGGCATAGGAATTCGTTCATTTTTTTCTTCTTCAAAATATAATCTGGCCCCCCACAAGGTCTGAGGGACAGTAGACCAACCCACTGCTGAAAAAGTTTGCTGACCCCCTGCTCCAAGTGCTGAGACAACTGGTTCCACAAATCCTCTCTTACAAGCCTATGGTTCTATGATTCTAAGCCTTCTTGCAAGACTTTTTATGAAAATGACTCCTTCGTGACAACAAAGCAGCCGAAATCATGCAAGAGCGAACCGTGGTTCTTTCTTCTAACCCAGTTATCACAAACATTGACTTCATTTGGTGTTTCCATCCTTTCGCCCTACCGCACAGGGTTTAAGAACTGGCAAGCTTGTGTGGGTTGCAGCTGAGCTGGCAGGTAGGTTTAGCATGCTAGACCTCAAAAGAAATTGTATGCATCTCAAATATTCTTTGGATTAGACCGCACATGTGTTTACACAGAAATGTACCTTAAAGTCTGGTTTTTCACAAGATTGTGGGAAGTAAATGTTGACAGGGGAACAGGAGCTTTCCATCACGCCATTCTCTTCCCATCTTTAGTTCCAAATAAAAACAGCCTAAGAGTTAAAAAGGGACACTGGCAAGATATAAAACTACTGTTTTCAAATGTGTTGCCTTTTGCAACTAACACACTAATAAAAGCTAAAACCCGGCAACTACACTGGTGACTGAGAGGGGCCGCCGAGGCCATATAACACTGGGCCTGAAAGACCTGCATTGGCTCCCAGTACGTCTCTGAGCACAATTCAAAGTGTTGGTACTGACCTTTCAAACCCTAAACAGACTCGGCCCAGTATACCTGAAGGAGCGTCTCCATCCCCATCACTCAGCCCGGACACTGAGGTCCAGCTCCGAGGGCCTTCTGGCGGTTCCCTCACTGCGAGAAGTGAGGTCACAGGGAACCAGGCAGAGGGCCTTCTTGGTAGTGGCGCCCGCCCTGTGGAACACCCTCCCATCAGATGTCAAGGAAATGAACAACTACCTGACTTTTAGAAGACACCTGAAGGCAGCCCTGTTTAGGGAAGTTTTTCATGTCTGGTGTTTTGTCGTGTTTTTAATGTTCTGTTGGCAGCTGCCCAGAGTGGCTGGGGAAACCCAGCCAGATGGGCGGGGTATAAATAATCAGCGGCGTAGCTAGCCATTCGGGTGCCCGGTTGCGGTGTGCGCATCCCGCAGCCGTGGCTGGGGTGAGCCACCCATGGGGGCGGGACATGCTCTCTGCTAGCTCCCCCTCAGCTGTAGGGCAGCTGAGGGAGCGGCGGTGGACAGACGCAAGCCCCACACTGCCATTTCAGGCAGCGCGGAGGTTGCAGGCGCCCAAGCTACTACCTCACTCCCAGGAGAGACGCGTGGCTCAGGCACGCTGTGGGCCCCGCGGTAAGTGCCGGCCCCCACAGTGTGGCGCCCAGTCCCAGCTGTGTTTCGTTACATTTGAACTAAAAAGTTTCATGATCTCAATTTTTAAAACTCACATTTTTGTCATTTTCACACACCCCCTCAGTGTTGACACCGAGGGTGGCCTGCACCCCCTTCCTCCGCCACTGTATATAATAATTTATTTATTTATTTATTATTATAAAATCATTTCAGCTATGTCTTTCAAACCGCTCATGTTTCCATTTCCTGATTTTCACAAACTAAAGAGTAGGCTTCCTCTGAAAATTCCCACATGCGCAACGTATTCCAAAGCTCTGGATAACTCAATGCTCTTATCGTGGCTCAAAGCCAATTCCGCCACTTACATTTAAATAACTATCAGGAGATTAATGGGGTGGGGGGGTGGGGAGACAATATTCTACAGCGACGTATTTCCCAATGTATTCCATGCAAATATATGTCACCAGGAAGCAATTCCTACGTTACATTTTCTTCATGGGTGTGCCTTTAGAATTACTAGACCAGAAAAGTACACATTGGGTTGGATCCAGGACCACTGCCCCCCCCCCCCCGGCCGTAGCATCCCTAGTGGAGTTCTGCCCAGGAAAGCACAAGACAGGCAGAGCAGAAAGCCCATTTTTGCAACTCCCACCTGCAGCATCCAGCACCGCCTTTCAGGCTGCTCCAACTCTCAGGAGCACATATTTAGGGGGCAAAGGGGTGGGGAAAATGAGCGCACATCGACCACTGGCATTCCTTCTCTGGATCCAAAGACTTCTGCGGATGCAAAGAGTCCTGCCATTCATGTCTGGAACCTAGCCACAGAAAAATATTCTTTCAGAAATTAAATGTATGTGGATTCCCCACCCTGCACCAGGGAAGAAGGAAAAAAAGAGAGAGAGTGTGATCATTCTTTGCAGCTCCCGAAGAAAACAAACACAAAGAGGATTTCAATTCCAAAAGAATGTTTCCCATGCTCCTTTCCTTTGGCAGAATCGTTCTGAAAATAGTCCTATAGAGCAAAGCCTTATGTTGGGAGAGGCCTGGAGTCAACTGTATACATTCTCCAATATTTCAGCAGTGACGGTGCCCCCTACATCCTTCTCAGGCTTTTCCTGAGGTGGTGGGGGTCTATTATTGGATTCCACAGGGACTTGAAGTAGCCTCAGCTTTCCTCTTTCCCACAAGTACATTAATTAAAATAATCTTACACACCCACTGTCTAGACCTTCTGTTGCCAAAATTACTATTGTGTTTCATTACATGCTTTCAAGGAGATCAAAGTATACCGCTCGCAATGCTATTTAGTGAAGGGCAAAAGTCAAAACCCACTCCCCAAGTTTAGACGCGCTATATTGGTAAACGTCCGTTTCTCCAGAGCACATTTATACACTGTCATTCAGCCTGATTGGTTTCCGCACAATGTGTAGCTTCACCCCTCAGAAAAGCAAAATCCAAAATACAGTTCACGTGAATGACCACTTCTTGATGCCAGGTGATTCTTACTGTGCCCATGATTACAAAGAAGACTGTCTGAAACAACTGAATCTTGCGCTCAAGACAATTTTTTTCAGCTTGCTGCCCCCCCAAAAACACAACCAAACCTCAGCATGGATGACTAACTGCACGCACAAGTAAAATCCAAAAGCAACTGTGTGAATTGGGGCCTACCCCACCATTAATGTGGCTGTCCTCTGTGAATTTAGGCTTTCAGGTTAAGACAGAAAGTTCTAGGAAATAACTAAGAATATTAAATCACAGCCCCTGCCTCATCTGGTATGCCCTAGTTTCAATTTTACCTAGACAAGAGCTAAACTGTGCAGCCCCATAAACCTCCTAATTACAAATTAGCACCTTCCTGAGATAGGAACTATTTTGTCTTAACGCTAAAAAAAATTATTTTTTAAGTCCATCACCAAAAGAAAGCTGGCATAGCATAGTGGTTATGAACATTAACGTATGAGCAGGGAAATCCTAAATTTAAACCTCAAGAACACTGATTGGCTTCTCCACCTATCATGTCTACAGCTGGAGACAACAGGGAAAGACCTCTACAGTGGTGCCCCGCTAGACGAAAATAATTCGTCCCGCGAAAATTTTCGTCTAGCGGGGTTTTCGTCTTGCGGAGCGGCAATGGGAGCCGCGCTCCGCAAAACGAAAAAAAAAAAAGACGAAATTTTTTCGTCTTGCGAGGCAGCCCCATAGACTTTTTCGTCTAGCGGGGCAGCCTCCCGCTAGACAAATGCTTTCGTCTAGCGAGTTTTTCGTCTAGCGAAGCATTCGTCTAGCGGGGTACCACTGTACTCTCATGGCCCGCTTGTGAACTGCTAGAGACATCCAGCTTGCCACAGAATGCTAGAGAGGATGACAAACCTTGGCCCGACCCATTATGTCCTTATGTTCTCAAGAAAATGATTTCTTGAAAGTTCCTGACAATTATAGGGCAGGAATTACATGCTTTCAGAAACAGAAGTTGTTGGATCACATCTCCCATCATCTGTTACCACTGGCCATGGTAGCTGGGCCTGATAGGGCCTGTAGTCCAACATGTAGGCTACCATTAGGCAGTTGAATGCACACCCTCCCACCCACTCCTCCTGACGGCCCTGGGGGCTGGCAACCCACGCTATGCCACTGCCCTGGCAAGAGGCAGCAACAGTAAGGCTAGGAAAAAAATGTAAACAGCAATGTGGTGTTGTTCTCTTATCTGCATGCTCTTGGAAGCATTTTAAATATAAGAATCAAGTAGGATAGAAGAGCGGTAGATTCACTGTACTGATGCTGTTACATTTGGGACACCTAGCCCTACGATCTACCACAGGAAAAGTAAAAGAGGCATGTGTAATTAGTGGCAAAATTATCTCCCGTTTTCAATAAAACCAGCAGCAGATCTACCATTTGCGATCATACGGGCAACCTCTACTCATTAAGCTACAGGCCAGCTGTTCAACTTCTCTAAAGGTCAGTGCCCCACCTGGCAAATGGAAAAACGCATGAGGCTACTACTGTCAGAATTGCATCATGAGCATACCATGATAACCCATTTAAAGCCTCGTCAAGAACGCTCCCTAATGAGAAAACACCAAAGATGCTGAGCACTGGCTAGTAGAAAACCAAGGAGGACGACTAAATAAGGCGAGCCAACGGTCCAATTACTTCTTTAACCTGGGGTTCAACAAGTGGCAGCCTGGGCACTGAATCTAACTGGGCACTCAGCTGGTCTACTGGCAAGGGAGCAAGTCCTCCTGCATGTGAGAGGCTGCAGTCTGGCTGCAGAAGAACAAGGCAAGGGACATGCATTGTGAAAGTGCCCCATAGAATCCTTTTTGGCCCAGCTGGCTGCCCCATACACACAAAGTCTCGGGTTCGTTCAAAAGGGCACCCTCTCTGGGGAGAGTTCTCCGTTTACATGCTGACCCATTTCTATTGTTCTGTATCACCCCACCTCTTCCAGAGAGTGGGGAGCGTGAGAGGTAGCAGCTTTCCTTGGTAATAGAGTGGCAGGGATGAGACTTGACTCCTCGCCCCATCAACCGTTCAGAGTGGCCTACAAGTTAGTTGCCAACGAGGGATTTAAATACAATTTCCCAACAATTCATCTTAAATCCTAGTACTTTTGGGTTCACCGGGTAAAAGCTACAAGATACAATATTATGTGGCATTGGGGCCAAGATCCTTGATTCACTTCCATGGAACTAAAGGCCACTTACAACTGGCCAGTTTCTTTCACACAGCATTTTTCCAGGTTGTCACCCAAACTGGCAACTGCTTTGGGCAAACCTAGTCGGCCTTTTTGGGGCGAGAATGCAACACTATTTAATCAATTTCCCCATCAGATTATTTTAAAGCCAGTGACTAAAATAAATAAATAATAATAATAATAATAATAATAATAATAATAATAATAGCTATAATCAGACACACAGCATAAATTAACTGCAGCCATTGAGACATTAAAATTGGTATATCAACTTGCTCCTAAAATATGCTTTCCATTCCTTTTTCTCTAGCTTATCATTTTCTACTGAAGTTTTTATATTAAAATTGTAGCTTTCAGTAAACATAATTTGAAAAGTATTAGCTGCTCCCCATGATTACGGACACCGAAAAGAACAACACAAGAAGAAATATGCCTGCAGGTGCAAAAGACTGTAGCATTTATCAATGAACATATAAATAAAAACCCAATGAGTTGTTAAGTGTAAAAACATATATACCTACCAAAGTAGTCAGCCTTTGGACAGACATCCATCTCCTGCTCCAGGCGCTGGGTAAGAGCTTCTAATTTTAATTCAGCTGTGGATGGTCCCTGTTCCTGCTGAGGAAGGAGTGTCTGGCAGGGTAGCTTTATTTTTGCAGAAGCGGTGGTTTCTTGGTGACCAGAGTCATGCCGCAGAGTGGCGGTGCCCTCTTTAAAAGGAGATTTCGGAACATCAGAAATCATTGGCCCATGAGATGTTGAGCAGACGGAATTCTGCTCGGGACTCATGCCAGACCCAGCACAATTGAGCCTGTGATTTTGACCGTGGACTACAAAATGACCTGTCGGTTTCGGGTGAGTGTTAGTTTGCTGATAATCTACACTTGGAGGTAGGGAAGCAGGAAGGAGGCCGGAAACTGAAGGCTGAGTACTGTCACTATGTCTCGACTGAATATTGCCATTGCTTTTGTTTGGAGTACCAGAAGCCCACAATTCCATGCCACAGTTTGGGTTAAAATCATCAGGTCGATTGGAAGGGCGTGCAGAGAACGATGGAGACCTCTGCTGCGAATATTCCGCAGGCAACTCATCACCAAACCCAGTGGAAGAGGTTAACGGGGAACAGGCCTTAGAGAAGGACGATGATCTCGGGCAACCTGGAATCGGCTCATAGCTTTGGCTAAGCCCCGGGCCTTCACCACTGCTTTCCTGACTTCCATACCCGCTTTCTGAAGACCTGTAGGAGTTTCGTGGCTGCTGGTATGAATGGAGATCTGCCTGAGGTTTCGTAGGACTTCTCTGCAACGACTCGTCGTGATTAACGTTGGACCATAAATGGGGGCCCATGTTGGGTTTCAGGCTGGAAAACTTGCCAGCATCTCTTCCCCAACTTTGAAGGCTTGCCCGGTTATCACTGTTACTGGGCTCCTCGTGAGAAAGAGAACAAAAAGATGTCTTAGGATTACATGGGTTCTTCAGTTGACCTGCTCTCTGATAACTATGTCCTCCAGAAATGTCTGAACCCCCAAGATTTTCACTGTATCCGTAATCATCGCTGGACCTCTTGTCATCTTGGTATAACTTTGCTCGCTCTCCATCTGCATGCGCTTGGGGTTGGTTTGGGAAGGCAAGTTGATGGCCTGCACACACTGTTGACGGGGTAGCCAGAGGGGGCTTTGCTATATTTTCTCCTGAATGCAGTTTATTTGTTCCTGCAGTGCTTCTAGCCACAGGATGGCCTGGGATCAGATGCTGAATGCCAAAACCAGCCCCACCATTTGGAGCCCCCGAGGCTGAGTTCATGGATTCCTCTTGTTCTCGCTGTTTCTGAAGGTGAATTTTGGCCATTTTTGTAGCAAAAACCCTCCTTGTTTCTTCAAACTCTGGGTTGTTCCCAACCGCTTTGTCTACTCGAAAGAGCCCATCTTTGGAGGCTTCATACATATTGAGATCTTCTA